>NW_026054857.1:311271-1010900 GCF_022478755.1 Daldinia loculata | reverse complement strand
ACCCTAACCCTAACCCTTAACCCTAACCCTAACCCTAACCCTAACCCTAACCCTAACCCTTAACCCTAACCCTAACCCTAACCCTAACCCTAACCCTAACCCTTAACCCTTAACCCTAACCCTTAACCCTAACCCTAAACCCTTAACCCTAACCCTAACCCTAACCCTAACCCTAACTTAACCCTAACTAACAGAGTCGCGCGGGTGGCCATCTCGCTACACGGGACATGATCAATTGCGGCGACGAGGTTACGCAGATACTCGGCAGACCCCATACGAGAGCACTGGCAGGCTGTGAAGATGAACCCCGCCGGATACTGGGCCGGTGATGTTGATACGCGGATGTCCACGCAACGTAATCTCGGGGGAGCTGTCAGCTGGTCATCGAAACGGCAGGCCAGTACGGCGGTATCGTTTTGCGAAGCTGAATACATGGGTCAGACGCAAGCAGCTCAGTACAGATCTCAGGGAATGGAGACGGTGCTATGGTCGGAACCCTGTGCAGTGCAATACGTCTTGCGGTCCGAACATAGCACGCACCTCTTCGCCCTCTGGCTCGCCTGCTTCTCGCACCGGTGTTCTCGGTCTCCCTCGCAAAGGCGTATTGCAAGGAGGCCATCTCACCTCCGGCTCATCCGCGTCTTTGCTTTCTTCGTCTGACGGCGAGGCAGGGGCAGGGGCAGGGGCGGCGGCGAGGCTGCTTTCTCCAGAAGACGACGACGACTCCGAGTCATCCTTAGGGGACGACGACGACGTGTCAGCCTTTTCGGTCTCGGTCTCGTCCGGTACCCGCTGGGATATTGGCTGGGTGCGACGAACGGAAGAGGGAGGGAAGCATCTGTATATAACCAGTGAGCCTTGGATGCCTAAAAGCGCGCAAAAGCCATCGGAAGCTGGGAAACCCGCCGGCGTGCTAATACTTCTCAGCGTGCTGATGCTTGCGCGGATGATCGCGGGGGTGTTGTGAACGCTACCATGTCGAAACCACCACGAAATTCACCTCCTTTTTCTGTGCCGGCCCGCGTTAGGAAGTCATAGTAGAGTGGTGGTCTGGAGGGCTGGCAAGGTCATTGTCCAAAACCTGCTGTGTACGCCCGTCCCTAACACTGACATCGTCCAGGTCGATAGGTGCGCATCTACCCTTGCTACACCATCGTTACCATCATAGGCGTTCCGAGTACCCAATCTACGCTTCAGAACGTACCCATATTCTCGTCTAGAATCTATGAACTAGACCTGAATACCCGCGTTGAGCGTAACCGCTATCAAGACGTTTACGGTGCCCGGGTGCAGTGTCAGAGCTCGCTAGAGTTGATATGGTTATAATCAGAAGCTCCCCAAACGATATTACATCCTTGAGAATATCTACAACTGAGTCTGATCTTATACCTTAATGGTCCTGTGGATCTCCTTTCGGTTTGATGGTTCTCTGGGTTTGACATTCCTGCCCTTTGTGTGAGTCTTAGTAGCCCTCCGAAGTCTCGGGTCGCAGGTACCTCCTGAGAGGAAGACGTATCTATCCCCTCCGTTATCAAGTTTTCGTACGAAGGCGGGTTCTCTGGGAGTTGCCTATTCTTCCTCGGTGTCTGCTACGGTGTCTGCTACGGTGACTGCCGGATAGTTAGGTAGATCATTATGATGGCGGTGCGTTAAAGCAGCAATGTCGTAGTCGAAAAGCTCTAACGTACCTAAGCCCAAAGTTGACGACTTGGAAAATCTGGTATCATGCATATCCTTTGCCTATCCCTTGCCTATCGATGCAGAGTCTAGCCTCTAGATGTCGTTTAACCCCGAGATTTACGGCTATTGCCTACAAGTAGAAAGGGAGACCGTACCCAGGAGATACATTCCCATTCGCTAGGTAGTCCGATTGGCCCGGGACGCAGCCGTCAAAGCCGTGGTGTTATCAGCTTTCGCATACCTCATCATGGGCCTACAAGCGAAAAGGGGACGATAGCGCCGACAGAAACGACAACGGCAACAGCAACGCTAGACTATTTCCTTTAAGCAACCGGGGTTGATACGTCAGCAAAGTGCCGCGCTGCCTAGTCAACTCTTCGATCGACTACCCTACGAGCACAAATGCTTGTAATGTTAAATGACGACCTGTCTGACGAGTATCCCAAATAGCCAAGAGGTCTCCGCCTTCCGGGTTCTGGTAGGGAATACTCAGGGACGACGGGAGAGCATTGGAATTGACAAGCGTCGTGGATGACCTCTCGGGGACAGGCCGAGGGCGAATGGGCAGGTATACGCAGGAAGCTGAAAGTCACCTCGTTCCCGGCTATCGAGACGAGCGTATACGCGGGAATGATATGGCGACAGCCTTCCTTAGCAGAAAAATTAAAGGTGTGTGACGAATTAATGCCGCTGGAGTCCTGGGCGGTGATCGGGACGGGGGACGGGGAATGCATTGCCATCGTGGTTTAATATAATATATAATTCGTTATGGACAATATCCTAGCGCCGCCGCATGATTTAAACCACGCGCGCTCCTCTGTATTAGGACTATCTACGAACTCCTCTTAGGCTTTAGAATCCGATCAAAATTATCAATCGTAGAGATCCCCAAGTAGAACGCAGACTTTGTAACCTAGAGGAAGATATTCCAGCAGAGAACGGATCTTCGGGACACCTCCCCGCGTGATAGAACGCTTACCAGATAGTAGCGGTCTGTGTTGGCTAGGTGTGGATGCGCCTCGTCGGTTTCTCAAGTCCTAGATATGGGGTACAAAACGCGTCTAGCGAAGGATTAACTAAGCTCGAGGGTCTTATCGAAGAGATGCTCGCGGTAAGAAACACCGGCCGCTCGTCCCGGAACTAGCCGTAGGATCGCAGCGACGGAGTCTGAGAAGTCTGAAAAGCAGTCTGGGCTAAAGAAGACGAAGTGGCGTCGCCCGGATACCTCTCGCCTAAAGCCGGGACTGCACGAAACTTCGATAATTTTGAGGACCCAGAGGACGAGCTTGCGCCCGCGGTACTACAGTCTACAATCGATACCCAAGAAGCTAAGACGTGTTACGGAAGAGAATCCTAGTCGATATGAATACCGTACGGTAGAGTCGAAGGACTCGAGGGCTAATTTCTAGCGTAACGTATAGGTTGGTAGTTACATATCGCCGCTTATGATGGTGAAGCAACTAAGCTTTCCGGGCTACGACTTATCCATAGCGTCTTCCTCGGCAATATACGCTGGAGGTAGCCCTTACCGAACCAGGATGGGCCCAGTTATGATCTGAGGCCGTTGACACTGCTGGTCCCTAGATCGAATAGATTGGAGCCTCGCGTTACGGTTCGTACGGGCTATTGAATAACCCCATCAACGGGGTTCTGGTAGGCGGCCCCCAGAGTGGCTAGTAAGGGGGTTAAAGTACTACGTCAAGGCCACCGTAACAGTGAGAGTAAGTTCTAGCTATTTATCACATCAGTGTATTGGCATAGCTAACCTTGTAGGGCTAGTTGATGACTTCGCTGTCAACGCTTCAAGCCGCGTTGGGGAATTAAAAATTGAAAGCAGCTCCATATTGTCCTGCTAGCCAAGTCGAATCTATCCATAGTTTGATATCCGCAGAATGAGTAGCGGGTTGGAACTCCGCATCCCTAGAGAGATTACACATACGATATCTATAGAATCAAAAGCGTCTTCACATATCTCCAGGAAGACCCCCAAATCCGAGTCCAGCTGCTCAGGTAGCGGCCGGGTTTAATGGACGAATCCAATATTGACGATTTGGGAAATCAACATGACTGTTGGCTTTTGTACTCGGACACAAGCACAGTATTCCTCGGATGTTACCTGGCCTTTCCATTTTGAAATCTATGATATGGACCGAACGGCCCTGCTACGAACAGATGGGCACCCATCGGTCACAATGGCCCTTCGGGTCGATTTACAGCTATAATTGAAAATATCCAGAGAGCGGCGCGCTATATGGGGAATGGGAGTACAGAAGCCAGTATTTGATCTGACTTTGACATCCCTGGAGTTCCAAGTTCATCTTTAGGGTTCTATAAACTACAAATTCCGTGCGTTCGAAGACCTACACGTATCTATTCTTTGAAGGCTATGGGTGTAGACCACGTATACGACGGGGTGCCAGCTGCATGGAAGGCATTACTTAAAATCGTCGTAGATGTCTGCTATGCTCACGGACCTATGACTGTGTTGTCTCGTCTCCTAATTCCTCTGTGATGGTAACGACAAGGGAGACTTCATCACAATGTTTTAAATAGCTTCCCCACGCAGTGACTTGGTCTAGCTATCTGATTACCATGCAAGCGTGTTAAAATCCTACTAGAGCATAATAACTGGTCCGGTACATGCGGACTGTACTAGCGACGAGGGCCTCTGGATCGACATAACTGCACGATTTTCCTGATTAACGCAGGCTACCTATACCACGCGGCCATTAGGTAGAGTAATGCTGTGAGGCCGATGGGATAGTCTACTGCCTCAAAGGAGGTACTAGACGTCCCACAGCGCCGAGGGATACGGTTTTGAGATTGATTGTCTACACACCGGACGTAAGCGAACTCGTCATCACTAACACCCGCCTCTAGCATCAGATTCGGGAGCGCATTCGGCGTGGATATTTACATAGGTATTGCCCGTCGCGACTATAGCTATATTTCCCGCTTCTTTCGTAAAGCTTAACGGTCTGCGCAAGAGGTATCCGGGCGACGAACTCAAGTATCTTGGGAAGAGAGGAATACAGAAAGGGGGGAATTTACCTCTGGAGAATGGCGGGGGAGATCTATTGTCGAGGTTACCATTGTGATGGCACGCTACTTTTGGCGGCTATTAAATGTCAGTACTGACGAAGAGTGTGATGGGTTTCTTACAATATTACGAGGCCAGAGGCTATTACTATGTAATTAGGTTAGAGCTATGCCTAGAGGTAGTGTAGGCTCAGCATTGATTATGGTTGAGATGAAGATGAATTAGAGGTTCCTAAAGGCATCTATAAGATCCTAGATCTAATGATACATCTAGATACGTATGTGGGGCCAGCTGTGGGTCCTTATCGTATCTTGTAATCCGGGGTAAACCCACCATAACTTAAATTCAACTTCAGTCCAACCTAAACCCACGGCCGTGCACCAACGATACCCTGTTAATATACGCCACAACGCACCGCCACATATGGTAGAGAGCTTACAAAAGGTATAAGAGGTGTATAAGGTATTGGGGTAGGTATTGGGGTAGGTATTGAGGGAGGTGTTGGGGGAGGTATTGGGGGAGGTATTAGAGGAGGAAGACAGAACTCTGGCCATGGATCTTAACTTGCAGCCAGAGCAGTCGGCCGAGCTCCCGGTCATGCCAGACGCCGTGGTAGAGCTGGTCAAGATGCTGGATAGGGGTGAAACGTACGATGGAATATACCATGCCATGATCAACGGCGAGATGGTAAATGGTATAGCAGATACTAACTTCGGCGATGACTTGAGGATATTGCTGCATTCGCTATCCCCTAAGATGCTTCGGTCTGTACTGATGAAGACTCTAGGACCGGATTTATATGATCCGGATTTTGCTACTAAAGCTAACGAAGAATATATCTTCAAAAGCAACGGGCCGGGGGCTTACGTCGCATTCGTCTCCATAGAAGGTCGAAAGGGAAAGTTTCTTTGCGCGAGAGAGTTAAGGGAGCTGATAAGATTGCTGCAACGATACGTCCAAGCGGTGGACGCTTACCAAAGGCAAAACTCGGATGATATTTATGGCAGTAGTCAACTTACAGATGCCGATAAAGCTGCGATGGTGCAAGCAATGGAAATCGATGATATCTCACGGTTTAAGACCCGGTATCAACTCGATAGACCTAATTTTGAGGACTTCAATCCGCGCTGGAAAAGTCAGTCTAGAGATAATCAGATGCAAAGCGGCAGAAATGTGCATATATCCGATCCAATTCTGTCCTTTATATCCATGCTGGAGAAGCGCCTGCTCCCCGACGTTGACGAAGAAATCTACCAGATGCAATCGCCACTGATGGTTGGGAACGCCGGCTATATCAACCAGAGAGCGGAGTGCCACTTACCTAGTCCACACATACACGACAAAACGCCTAAGCTTTGGGGCCTTTTACTTTCCTGTTTATATGTGATGGGTTTTAAACTCCGCGTACGCTACGCTACGTTATTTCGCGCCTGGCAAGACAAAGAACAGGTTAATCTCGCGGAAGTCCTAGGAACCATATTGGCAGGCTCATTGATCAGCATGGACGGTTGTAACGTTAAGCAACCCGGAACTAGAGGCGCGGACAATATACCTGATAGCGAATTTGATTGTGGGAAGAAGTACGTCTTTGCGGGAATTCCATGGTTCAGAGAGAATCTTAAGCACTCGCTTAACACTCGCTCAAGAAAACCTCCCTCAAAGAACGCAATTATCCAGCTTCGGGAGTCCGTAGGCAAAGGGAGGGAGGACCAAAAGAGATTAAAGGCTCTAGATGACCAGATAAAGCAGAAGAAGGCCGCGCTCATAGCAGCAAAAGACAAGTACAACAAAGTCTACGAAGAGGTTATTTCTAATCTCCAGCACAGCGATGCAGTGATCAAAGAATTAGATGAATTTCAGTCCGCTATGGACAAAGTAGGCACCTATTACCCTCAACTCTTTCCGCCAAATTTTTAAAGTGCTCCTCCTCTTTTCAACACCAACGCCAATACCGTTATCGTAGTAGTAGCAACAACCATAACAGCAGTGGCGGATTAATCTTCTCGTAGTGGCGGTGGTAATGGGCATGGGCATGGGCGTGGGCGTGGGCGTGGTATCGTCGATAGGGCCGGCGGTACCCCCACGGGAGACGTTGCGGGTGGCTCGGGCGGGCACTCAGGATTCAGGGGGGAGAAGCATCAACTCCCTCACCAATATTCTAACGCCTTTGGAGGAAATTCAGGGTGTGAGGATTGGAGGAGGACACGGAGGAGGAGCTAGCCATGCCAGTGACACAGGAACTGCTGCACGAGCAGCCGCAAGCGAAGCCCCGGGTCAGGCTATTAAAAAGCCTAACCAAGCAGCAACAGCAACAGCAACAGCAACAGCAGTCACAACCCACCCACCAAGACACGCAGTCCGTCGACGAGGAATATACAACTGCGGATCGTCGCAACCTCCCTAGCGGTCAAGCCCGTAGCCGTGGTCCTCGCTATGGCCGTGGTGCCTACCGTGGCCGTGGCAACGACCGTGGTGGTTTCGGGCAGCAACGTGGTGACTCCTCGGCCGGTCCCTCCCAGAAAAGCCGGACTACCAAGGCTCAGCTGGACGAAGAACTCTCCGCAATGGCGGAAGCCTGGCAGGCTATGCTAGAGGAGAATATAAACTGTGATGACGATAGTGAAATGGATTACGGGGAGTAGACCCCTGGCGTGCGAAGAGGGAGGAGACGGAAGAGGCTTGGTCGGTGGTAACCACCTTGGACGCCTCGTCTTGCTGCATCATAATAATAATATTTAGCTTTGCTCCAACTTTTGATAGAGACAATGAATAATTCTGTACCTCCATAAATCGTCTTTAATATCAGCGCATTCCTAGTTAATAATTCGAGTTATTGCTCCGATATTTTACATCTCATACTACCTACCTAATAATATTGCTACCTCTTATCAACCTCTTTACAAGATTACCAATATACCTAAGGTTTCCTTGATGGTTGAGGGAAGGGTCAAGTTGGTAGGTACCTAGGCACATGTGGCGACAATAACCCTTCCTAAAATAGGTTGGTATATCAGAGTTTCCCCTAGAAAAGGGATATAGTAACAACCCGATCTCTAGCAAAATTCCAGGGTTATTGTAATTTGTCTTTGATTAAGCGCGGCATTTTGGCATCATGGACTTTTGTAAAATTTGGACTCGTCGGGATCTTGGATCGCCCCCCAAGCTACCGGATTTCCTCGAAAAGCCCTCAAGGCGATCTACCACTCCCAGATGAATTGTCTAGCTATATACGGGACTCTAGTAAGGAGCCATTTGCTATATTGGACCTGGAATGGGACTTATGCCATTGTAGTTATCTGCATGACTTTTCTCCATATGGGGTGAAGCCTCATCTATTATTATCTTCCGCTTATGTAGCCTCATTTTTGGATTATCACCGAGATATAAGCACAAGTCTTACAAGAGAAAGTCAGCATTTATCACCCAACGTACTCCTGCCATATGATAGAATAATGTAGGTAGAACTCTGATATTAGTGTAAGCACAGGAAGGTTCATCGTCGCATGTACTTATGAGCTTCTCGTTTTTTCTCGGCACTCACATCCTCGGCTACATAGAAGGCCCTAATGCCGTCCAAGGAGGCAACAAAAGTTGGGGTTATGATCATTAGAAAGAACTTTACTAGCGCTATAGATTGATATTAGTATGGGAGGTAAGTCACGTCGCAGCGAATTTAGACGATTTATTTTACTCTCAGGAAGCGGTCGGGTTTCAACACCATAAATCAGTGTTGAGCCCAATTCCAAGCCAATTAACATCCCGTCATATGGGCTGGATAGCTCTTGAGGTATGATATCCATAACAGTTAAACAATGGATCATATATTGTTGTGATGAATTTAAAGAAATTAATCAACAGACCCGCGCAGTGTCTGGGTTTCTGTATGGTAAAACGATGTTGAGTCGGCTAGTGGAGATTTTAAGAAACTGGTATCTGTTTGAGATATCCCGCGAGTCACGGAATGCTTTTTAAGACTATCACATCTAAATTATTGGTTTCAAGTATCGAGGATATCCTGTGGCTGCGAATTTAGGTACCTAGACAATTTCCCCCTTAGCTGCGGCCAGGTTTCTGCATAGTAAATGAGTGTCGAGTTCAGCAATAAAATGATAAATATACCAGTATATTCATTGGAATGAGCCTTGAATACTCTATTAACTACTGGTAGACCACAGATCCTATCTTGGCATTCTAAATGTTAATAAATTAATTAGTATATTAAGGTACCGTCTAGGTTTTTGTATGGTAAAACAATGTCGAGCCGACTATTAGGAATTTTAAAAAAGTAACTCTCGTCTTGGATAGCCCATGATTTGTTTATATATTCTCATCTTCATGGCAGTTTCTTTCCGTCAGGGTGTGACATTGTTGCCGAGTACCATTCTATAGGAAGGGGGCTGATTTGGGTATGCGGCCAAAGGTGTTGAGTCAGGTATCGGGCTACTGAAGACCACAATACATTTAATAGCTCCGCTGAGCAGCTACGTCTGTGCTTTTACGCTGAGCCTTCCAAATACATTGCTATAACTCCGTTTTTGGTACATCTCGGTAGCTAGGGGTAGATAGAATTGAGAATTTAAACATATGCATACTATTGTTGGGAATATCTCCGAGGCAGACATATTTACTGACGGATTAAACGGTGCTTTATCTGCTTGGTATATCGGGGAAAACTTGGTGAAAGCCATACATAGAGTGAATATCAGGATGGTCGAATTATATTAACGCCTGTCTATTGTCTTTCGACGGCGCTGTACGCCTCTACCCCTAATTAAATTCCATACCACAGTTGAGCAAAGTAAGAACATGATAACATAAACTAGTGGACGAAGGTTTGGACTATTAGTGACAGAGACGAGGCACTGACTTCCCATGGAACCATACGCAATCCTATAGTATTAATATACGGCCAATCGGCGATATCCCTAATTCCCAATACGACCTGCTATCTTAGTGTAAGGACCTTTTAAGACTAATCCCAGGTGGCAACAGTGGCAGAGGATGCCGAATGATCACGAAGAGAACGAGCATAACGAGCATAACCCTGATAGGCAAGAACCTCAAGTTTAAGTAAGGTATCTCCGGGAGACCTCTAATCTAGAATATGAACCTGCTAGAGTTTGCGAGCGTCGCTATAACATTTACCTAGGTACATAAGTACGCATTAGACCTCTGCTCATTAAATATTAGCAAACCTTTTATTACATTCCTTAAAACTCCGTTAACTAATATTAAGACCCTCTAAGTACCTGTCTCTGGCCGACATAAGGCTCGGCATGTTCATTAATCGATTCGCACAAGTCCGGCTAGACTAGCGGGATTATGGACGTTCGAGTAGAAGCTACTAAACGGCTTCCAGGGGATTGATGTAATTCAATTAGGTAATATTCTTAATACCTAGATCAAGTGAACAATAGTTGTAGGCATAGGTATTTTAAGAGGTACCTATGTAGATCCAATCCCTCATGCGCACTGACCAGGAGCGTGCGGTGCATTGACAATTCCCACAAATATAATTATATGTACCTAGGTAGGTAGATATGACTCAATATTCCTGAGTAACCGTGACTAGAGGATATCCCAACAGCACCTAATGTGCCGCCTTCCTACATACTTTGAAATACACATAATTTCAACAGCCCTAATCCGTAGTTTCACTAATCGCCATGAGTGACTACGATTCACAGGAGCCGTTGAGGCTTATGGAGGAGGTAGAGGATATGATGAAACAGCTCGAGGCCGCATCCGACGACGACCGAAGCGGCGACGACGATGGCGGCGTCGACGAAGAAGAGAGGGAAGCAGAGAGGCAAGCCGAGGCCGAAAACCTATTAGAGAAGCAGAGGGAAAAGGCGGAGCAGGCAAAGACTCATCTCGAAGCTCTTGAGAACGCCACTGCCCGTGTCGAATACGATACGAGGGCGCTCACGGAAAACCGGCCAGACTTGGAGGTGTGGAGGGAGGAGGTGGCTAATCTAAAGCAGAGGAACTTCGACGTCCTCTTACCTTTGGTTATGGATGAGGAAGGTACCTTGGACCGCTTCCGGCATATGTCCTCGGATTACAAGGACACCCTTTTCAACATAGAGAAGGAGATAGTTGAGAAACGCCTTAACGCCGAGATTGCCAGCATCCGAGAGGCGCACAAGCAGCATATATGCAAGCTGGAGGAGCAGCTTCAAGAAAGCGCTTCCGAGATAGCAAGGCTAAAAAAGCAGCTGAAGGATAATAACTCGGATGTAAATCAACGGCTCCATTTGATCAAGTTCGAGATCACGAGACTAGAGGAAGATCTCAACGCGAGAAATAATCAGCTCCCTGACGAGACTATGAGGGACGGCAATCCGAGCGAGCAGATCCAGGACGAGGTGTTGGGGATGGCGCGCTACTTCATGATGCAATCCGGTCAGGCTCAAGACCCACAGATCTGGATACCATTTGTGAAGGCTGTAGCTGAGGCAAAGTTTACGGCCGCCTCGCAGCAGGCTGGAGAGGATCGAGCTTGGACAATAGTTCGACCTTGGTTCAAGGACGGCGCCCCCTTGCCTACCCCACCCGCCGACCTCATGAATCTTCTCGTCCGCTTGTGCGGTAGGATCTACGGCGGCGTCTGGGACGACGAAACCATCGAGACGGTACGCGCCCTCACCACCCATATGGAGCAGGCCCCGGAAGCGCCGATTAGGGTCGTCGCGCAGGTTGTGGAATCGGTCCTAGAGATTGAAATTAACAAGATACGCACCCACCTCGTCTGCTTCGGGCTCTGGCAGCTAGCCCTGGTCGTGCAGCGAAGATGGGATGGCGAGATGGCCGAGCTGGCCTCCCAGTTGGGAAGCAAGATCGTCGGCTTGACGGGTCCCCTCCGCGCCCTCCGCGACCTGCTCGGCAGCGACTGCGGCCGCCAGCTAAAAGTTCTCATCCGAGAGAGGCAAGACCCCTACCCGGGCGAAGCGCAGCCCGGCAGTTCAGCCGTCGCGGCGGCTTTAGCACGCTTACCTGTACAGTTCTGTCAGGGGCGGGATATTGGTCTGCTGTCGCTGCCGGAGAGCGATGGTTACATATGGGTTATGGACTTGCAAAGCAATACTATCCGCCTGGTTCGGAACGACCGCAAGAATTTTAGAGGTCTTCGGTGGAAGCTTGAGGCTGTCGATGGTGACGGAGAAGATATTCAAATCCCGTGTGATACGTTTCGAGAAATGGATTGGGTATCAGCATACTTAGATTCAGATAAGTGTGATAAAAATGAAGTATAATAGCAAGTAGCTTCAATCGAACTATGCGTGTGGGCAATAACAGTATTCTACTATGTTGTCATGTTTAAGTGATAGATTTGTCTAACGTAAAGTACCTAATGCTATTATATCATCATTGGCTTTCACAATACTCGACCCCGTTGGGATCTTAGATCATCCGCCAAGATACCAGATTTATTCTAACAGTTCTCAAAGCTACCTATCTACTACCCTAATCAATTATGTATCTCGTCTCGATGGATTTGGCCTTAGCAGTAACAGTTACTTGATACGTAAGGTTTTAACATTTTAGGCAAGCTACTGCCATCACCCACATACATCAAGGGCCTTTTATAAGGATCTATACCCCGCCATAGTAGCAGCTCCATGATGCAGTAATTAAATGCTCAGGTACCAATGTTTCTAGGCGAGAACAATGCAAGTAGAGTAGCGCTATAGGTAGGGCTATGAGATACTATACTCGCTGCGATGGGGCGTCGTACAGACGATACCATGAGACGAAATGCGGATATTTCTAGTGCTACAGCTCGTACGGGGTATTGAACAGTCTTTAACATGGCTGTGGTAGGCTGCTTCAAGGCTCTATAGGACGGAGGCTACGCATCGCTGGAAAACAACGTCACACGGATAAATTGTCATTTTAGATGTCCAAGCACACTAAAATCCTAGCTAAGCTAATTGATTATCGACTCCTCACGTCACCGAGCAAGTCTCTTCCATCCCATTCTTCCTACCCGCCTGGGATCTACTAAACGTAGTCCATATTTTCGTCTGTCGTACATTAGTCTTACATTCGAACCTTTCTGGAAACAGGCCGATGTTGGGCTCGGACTTTGAGATTTTATATAACTATTCAACTTACTATAACCAGTTAGACTTGAATGGGATTGGATGTTGTAACGTTACATACCATTCTGAGGTCTGTTGGAGTAGGTTTACAAATTCCGCGGCAATAACCTCGTCTGTCAAAATTAATATTTGAAACTCTTTGTATGATTATTCGACGTACCTGCTTTCGATGATGGGTGCAGCTCGTCGTACCTTCGGCAAGTTAGTACGTTATCTATAGTTTCGCAGGCACTCACCATAGAAAGCTGGAAAGCGAATTCTCAGAATTCGTGCAGGTTACAATCTTTGATGCCGTAGCGGAACATTCGTGATATGGCGCGGTGGAGTTTGCGGGTGCATCTAGATACGTTGAAGGGTTGTTGTAGATATCCAAGAAGAGTTGGTGGATGTTTAGGATGCTAAAGGAGGCATCGGGCCACCTGGCTTGTACGAGAAGCTGGAAAGGTACGCCGTATGAGAATATCGTATTCGCGCTGGTCGTGTATTCGAGCATCCTTTGCTCGGTTTCGGTTGTATTGTAGGCTGTTTTATTTGACCAATACTGATTATCGCCGACTCCTCCATTCCGGGGCGAAGCGTAAAGCGGTGACTTGTCCAGAGGTGCTTCGTTAAATAATACAAAACGTCGGCCTCCTGCTGTGTATATGGCGTCGAACACGGACCAGATGCAGTCGGTGAAGTTCGAAATGGTTGTTCCGGGTTGCTGAGAGTCCGTGAGAAATGCGTTGACCCCTAGATCGTTAGTACCTATCCAAAGAGCATAGACAGTGTTATACGGTTTCCTATTGGGAAAAAAGGTGCCGTTGCCCTCGCCTGAGGCGTACTCTACGTCTGCCAGGAATGCAGGTATCTGATAGTCGATAACAGACGGGAAAGGTCCATTAATAGATTCGAGATAACGATATATTATCTCGTTAGAACAAGCGGCGCCGCTAACTATTGCAAATCAGCAACGTATTTGGCATTATAAGTGTCTACGGTAGATATTTGAATATTACGAATGTATCCAGTTCTCACCTGCATAGTTGTACGTCGTGGCACCGAGCTGCTGCGAAGCAAAGTGAGGCCATGTATAACCGCCACTGGCAGTCATATTCGCCGTGGGGATGACGGTACCTGCCGGTGGTGCAGTGCCATTGTGAGCCTGGAAGTATGCCAATCTACCTTCGTCAGAGTAGCTATCGCCGAATACGACTAGGTTCTCGACTGCTTTAATGTTGCGGATAGAAGTGCCAGTTGCGATGCCAGGTAGCAAAGCTAGCAGATGCGTGTAAAGTAACGCCTTAAGCATCGTGTATTCCCAATTGTCTAGAAAGGCACATGGCAAATGTAGCAGCTATGTCAAATACGAACACCGAGCGCCTCAATTGACTAAAAGATGGACACGGGTTCTATTAGGCACGTAGCCTTAGGTAGTTATACTAAGGGAATATCAATTTCTTTAATCACCATCGATCGGGTTCCTGTAGCTATTTAACCCAGTGACGAGCTACATCGCTAACATATCAACCATGTATAGTTGGCCGGATATCCGCTCATACAAAATATGCTGAAAACGAACCTGCTCGGTAACTTCGGTCTGTCGAACCCGGTCAACCCCGTATTAGCGCTGGCTATCACATTTGCAGGCGGGGAGATGCGGCAGCCAGTAATGATGCGGAACTAAGGACTATATGTATTATTATGGCTGGACAAAAAGCCTCTGATTTTCCCAGTTAGGCTAATATTTCGTGAGTTTCATGAGGGGAACCTGACGGGTTTCGGGCTAATGACGTGGCGATGTGACAGTGTTCTTCAGGCTATAAGCTGATTCAAGATACGGGGAAGCAGGCCATAGTAGGGATTTGCGGTATGGATCAGAAATTCCGAATGGTAGAAGTGGCTAATAGATTGGTACCGCCAAAGCGTTTGATGCCCTATAATACTACAACTGACATCTTTATAACTCCCGATGATCCATCCCTCATGATGGAAATTGACTTACCACAGCTCGACTTGGCAGCGTATCGATACTTTTCTGCACATGCTCGTACTTTATTGTGGTAAGTCAAAGTCGACGTGATCCTGAAGCTATTCATATTCAACTAATTTGGATGGTTGAGCGAAACAAGTATACTCTCGTACGTCAATACGAGTCCACGCCGAGCACACGTCGGTTTTCAATTAGGTAAATCTAATTTCGTGAACGACGCTATGCTTAACGAGTCCCGAGATACTTGCACTATCGTCAACGTACTGAGTATCACGAGGAAGAATCTAGGAGACAGCTTTGTTCTGCGAGGGACTCGACTAGCTACGGGAGGCTAGGGTTATACGTACTAACAGTACTCTTTGTCTAGATGTCTCATCTAGAATCTGACGCTGACGATGGGTATGAAAAGGTCTGTCCCACGGAAGGCTATGGCATTGAGAGCGCACCTAATTCACTACGGAGCCGTTGAGAATGTAGGCAGCAAGTACATGCAGATATTCGAACCAAGGGCCCGGGAAGTTGTCTCATACAATTACCTTGTAGGTGGAGATCTCTTCTATATCAAGAGCTTATACCAGATCCCAAGGGGTCTGTTTCAGTAAAGTCAACTTCCAAATTCTTGATCGCATCCTTATCGCAAAATCATAAAGTTCTGACAATCTAAAGGCACAAATCCGTTATCCATAACGTGCTAAAAGATCTTGGCCATCCTTAATTATATGGCTGTCGGCCTTAATAGCTTACTTCGTATTCCTCGTTCCGATCCTACTTCGCTACTTCGCGATAGTAGACAGGATTAGCGAAACGTCACCATAGGTCACAGGTGTGAAGTATGTATCTTAAATACGCACGGCTTAAAGTAAGAATATCCGGGAGCTTTATTTCCTGTGAAAATTAATCTACCAGATCAAAGAACCTCGACCCGCTCTTACACTGGTCGACCGCCATCTGCTCGGTCCATATTTGCTACAGCTGTACCAGCATCATCCCTTGTCGCCCCGGAGAGATTTCTAAAACTCTTCTTCCAAAAAGCCCAACGGTCAAGAGAAAAGACCACGATGCCATAAAACAGTGGACTTAGATGATCAAACTGATCTTTCTCGGTAGGACGACAGGTAGTCATCAAGGAAAAGAGTTTGTCAGCTGAGTAAAACATCCATTGCGCGGCAGCTTTAACGCGGCAGTTCATAAACATGTTGTCCTGGGGTTGATCGTGCTCGAATGCGCGGCGCATAGCCCTGATTCCTAGGCCGTAGCACTCGGCAAGATCGTTGAAATAAAGTCTCGAGGCAAACGCGTTGAGATTAATCCATTGCTCGTATACCTGATGATCGTATTCGTAACGTGTAGGCTCTTTGTACTTGGTTAGTAATTAACTCGAGTTAAGGAGGGGATAGAGGTCATTTACCACACCAGATATCCTTTATGCCTATTTGGAGCCCTGGTAAGTGGCGCCAGAAGCTCATGCCAGACTGTTCGTGAAATGATTAATCGCAATGCTGGAGATCACATAATGGTTTTAGTTACGTACCGTGTTAGACGGGGGTAGCGTTCTCAGATCCTTGATTAGCATTACAAGATAACCTTGGGCCGGGTCATCGCATGGAATTTGGCTGACGAGTTCGAGGAAAGTCCGCCAGAAACCGCGGAGGAATGTCGAGTCTGATTCGAGATTTTCCCCGAGATGTTGGTGTCTTCTTGATGGTCTAAGATTATCTAGAGCGACTGAAGCATCTCCTAGTAAACCATAAGGCGGCCCAACGCACGTGTTGAGGATGTTAAGAATGGCCCGATCGATCTCGGAATGATGGTCGCCGTATAACACCAGCCTAGGTAAGGGGCGGGCGGCTTGGTCGTCTTGGTAAGCCATGGCTTGCTTGATCGAATAGAAATGCTACGTCTAAGAGATCGGTTTGTGTTAAGATGAAGAATGGGTTATTGCAGCTAGAAATGCCATGTTATATAGTAACTTGGTGACTTTGCTATGGTTATCAGGAAAAGATTCGGTGTGACTAACTTCAGTCATTACATCACGGATCATTTTCAATTTCAGTCCTATATCGTATCACTTACTCGGGAGGTCGTGGTAGGGTCAACGATTCCGAATATGGCGGCTAGATTTCAAACTTAGTTCTGATCGAGTAGCAAAGCCATTGACACAAAGTTCATTTACATCAAAATCACTGGCGATATCTTACTCTGCGAGAGATATGGAGTACTGTAAATTTCATAATTCACTAAAAAGACCCTGATTCAACATTATCCCAATAATGGAAGTCTTGGGACACGAAAAGCAAGTAATAGTCTGAGGTTAAGGCTAGACGTGGAACAAACGCAAAGTCATGGTGAACAATGGACGTAACGTCCTTGAATAAACCGCGATTTTACCCCTCTAAGTCAGTCATAAGGAGGCTTGGATTTGAGAAACGAATTATCTATGGTTTGGAGCTTTTATGTTCACGCACATTTTAGGTGCTCGACCTTCATTCTACCGAGCTGTATCATTTGGATATCCAAGAAACGCGAACAGTCAATCGAGTCTTAGCCCATTCTCAACACTTCAAGTCACAACGTGAAAGCCGTTCAAAGTAAGACCTGGTAGAACTGGCCACAGTAGAGGCTCAATGCTGTTAGATATTAGATGCATGTTGATAAGGTGTCAGCTGATAGTCTGTCGATGAAAGACACTACCCTTGGACCTATCTAGTTTAAGACTTCTGTGCATTGATGGAATTATGATACTAACCTAGGGAGTTCCAATCCTTCATTCCTGCTTCTTGGTTACCCATTTCACACGATACGGCATTCCATTATACATCTTGCCAACCAAAATGAAACATGTTCCATAAAACTAATCACTGGGTATACAGTATATGATATAGAT
Source organism: Daldinia loculata (assembly GCF_022478755.1). Classification (NCBI taxonomy): domain Eukaryota; kingdom Fungi; phylum Ascomycota; class Sordariomycetes; order Xylariales; family Hypoxylaceae; genus Daldinia; species Daldinia loculata. The sequence continues at coordinate 993,219 of NW_026054857.1, read as the reverse complement.
TAAGTAGACAATAAAATTCTTAAACTTCCAATTACTATCATTAAGTAGCACGGATCCTGCAATATGATTTAGCATCCCTCAAGTTTGTACGCCGTTTGATACAATTCTCCACGATCAAAGTCGAAAGGTCTTCACAAGAAGTCGTAGAATGGTTAAATATTAAGGTGCTCAAGTAAGATTACCCTTGGCTAGGACTCTCAAACTTGCTATCAGCAACTAGGAAAGCAGAAATACCCTATAACACGACATAAAGGATGGCATGTCGCAAAGTTCCCTTCCACATACCAAATCTTAGCCAAATGATTTTAGCTGATCCATATCCTCCATGCCTACACCGCCATCAACATTATGCATATACGTATACGCAGTAAAGGGTGGGTCCCATCCGGTTATCGAAGATTCGCGAAACCAACGTTTCCATTTGATCCAGCGAGCCATAGTAATGACGGTCGTGCCGTTGAACTCCGGGGACCCAAAAACGATATATCCCGTGCCTGTAAATGCCTCTCGGCCTCTCTCAGTCATGGCGGCTTGCGTCAAGAGAAAAAACTTGGGGGCCGAATAGATCATCCACATTGCGGCAGCGAAATTACGACATATCCTGGCCGGAATTGAGGGATAATTGAGACGTTCCAATGCGCGACGCACGGAGTAAATCCCAAGGTCGTACCATTCGCCGAGACTGTTGTTGTAAACCCGAGCGGTAAATGCATTCAGGTTAACCCATCTTCGATATTTTTCGCCACCGTTACCGCCATTCCCCGGTGCTGATACATTCAGTAATTAATTCCCGTACGCGTTAAAATTAAAGGTAGCTTACTATGCCATAGCTCTCCAACACAAGGTTTGAATTCCGGCAGGCCACCCCAAAAGGATATTCCTGACTCCTTGAAAACCCAATTAGTCCTCGGGGTATTTACAAATATAGATTCATCGACAAGCACGTACCTGTATGCGGAGAGACTTCAAATGCGAAATTGATTCCACGAGTTTTCCTTGGCCATCATCAAACCATGGCACTTGGCAGGCGACTTCAAGAAAGGCTCGCCAGAATAGACGGAGAAAACTTGTGGGAGTTCCTATATATTCCATCCGGAGAATATTTATCCTGTGCGCAGCATCTAGGGGTCTATAGCCCGGCGTAAGGCAACCCTTAAGGGCTTGGTAAACGCCAAAACCCACTTGTGTGTTAAAGTGGGTAGAGTCTTTAAGCTCCGATAGAGTCTCATAGTAGATGGAGATATCGTAGTCATCCATAACGTAGTTAAATACCTAGATAGAGACGCTGGAATTCTGGGTGCTGTTGCTTTGGATTTGGAAAGAACAGATTTTCGATTCCTAGGAGAGCTGTTCATATAGTAAACCGAGACTTCCTTCTGCCATACCTACTGAAAGCTTTAGGGGTGACTATTGAGGTCCCTTGAATCACGGATATTCCTTAACGAGCTTAATCATGGCCATTCACATCCGTTCGCCTGGTATTTTGACGAACTCCAGCTCCTACGACATGTAAGGGAAGTGTCACCTCCTATTAAGCACAAAGCAAACCCCAGATGAGGAAACTATTTGAATCGAGACCTTTAATCCGTGATTCATTCCAATCTCAAGGTGAGCAATACTGGATCTAAATATCGGACGAATTTGGGAAATACCCAGGTATTCTACAGCCGCGAAACTCACTCATGATTAAGAATCAGAGGCGCTTGGGACGAACTAAATTGGCGAATGACACGTAAAGATAGAAATTGGCACGGGGAATACCAAAATACTATCACGATCAGTTCATAATACGATCCGGTTACCAAGTATTAAAGACGTTGGAAATAAGGCTGTTGTCAAACATGTCACGTGCTATTCCCCCTATAATTGCTACGATGGTGGCTAAGGGACTGCTGTCAGGTATTTATCACGAGTGATACACTGCATTGCTTAATGGAATCGAACAGTCTTTGGGGTGGTCCTTAAGTATGTTTCCAAGTCATAATTGTCACGGGGAAACATCATGGAAATTTGTTGCTCCCGAGGAACTTTAGCTGTGGGAGACTGGCTATGGTCCTTTGCCCGAGATCTAGAATCTAACAAGTTCTTAATACAAGCGTAATTGCACCTATCTCGTTCGCAATTGACGACGTCGTATGGGCGTTTAAGAATGTGCAGATATCAAAATGCTCGTTTTACTTGTGCATCAAAAGCTCTACGAATCCATCAAATTATATTGCTTATGCACCATCAGCAGGACTAATAAAGTCTCAACCGTTTAATTCAAAATCCTCCAAGTGACTAATTTACGGCCTTGGCGTGAAACTGCCAATCTCCTAATTTACTCGAATAGGTCTTTAGGATTGTATGCCAAGTACCTGCACGCACGCCGCGTTGGGTAAGATTGCCGAGATGGTGGCGTCCGCTGCGAGACAAATTCGCAATCTGTACCGATGGGACGTTGTTATGCAGGCTATGTAAATAGGACAATCTCACGTCGTTCGGGCGATGGCTAGGGCAACACGATACGGCCCGGACATACTTGAAGGCTTGCGTATTGGTGTGCGATGATATGGCCTATGGAGTCTACGTAATTCCGGACAGTGATCGGGCCTCAGAATCGACGGGATTTTCAAGCGGCTGTGACGTTGTACAACCACACAACCATTCCTTTCCGGCGACTTGGCTGCTGACTTGGCTGCTGACTTGGAAATAGAATATGCGGGTGATATATTAATTCCCGGCCTTGCGCATATTATCTGAGTCTAGGGCTCTTGTTGGACTTAATGGCTACTTGCGTTTGATACACCTTCCGTCAGACATAGTTTATGCTGACCATGGCTAATCTGGAGACGTCAGTGCATATCGGCATCTGGTTCATGGTCGGGGTATCTCTCTTGGCCCTCGCGTTGAGACTCTATTGTCGACTGTCTAGGCGGCGGCCGTTATGGTAAATCTCGTGTATCGTAGATCAAATGTGGGATCGTTTCTAATGAGGTTTCTAGGTGGGATGACTTTGTTCTCGTGGGCGCTTGGGTGAGATATCTGTTAGACGAACAACCTTATGGAAGAACGGGTGCTAATCGCGATCTGATAGGTGATGGCAGCGATTGCTGGTGGTTTTATCAGCGCGTTCGCCTCCCCGGGCTCCGGAATTTCCATTGCGAGCGACGACAGGGTCATGACGTATTTCAACGTATGCTCCGTCTTCTGCGGACTCGCGTCGGCCTGGTCCAAGTCCTCGTTTGCTCTAACCCTGTTGCGTCTCGAGAGCGGCCGGGCGAGATATTTCCTCTGGTATGCTCTTGTAACGATTAATGCCTCGTACCTTTTATACGTAGTCACGGCTTGGAATAAGCCTTGTGGTGCCAAGGGCGGGGACGACCTGTACATTCCTGGGCCTTGTTGGAACTCTACTGCTAAGACGGCCGTTCCTCTTTCGGTGGTGGGTATGTTTGCCGGTTTCCTTCGCGCTTCCTCGCCTTGACTAGAGGGCTAAGATGGCTGGTCTAGTATATTCGGCGGCAATGGACTTTGCGCTCGCTTTCTTCCCCTGGAGGATTGTATGGAAAACTCAGATGGTGAGAAAGGAGAAGATAGGGGTTGCGCTAGCCATGAGCTTTGGCGTCCTGTATGTCTTAAATCTTCTGTGTTCTTATTTGCCTATGGTGCTCGCTGATGCCATTGGAACAGCGCCGGCGTGATAGCGATTAAGAGGGCCGCGAACATGACGGGAATGGACCCGATAGCATCATTCACTTACTTTTGTAAGCACCCTCCAGCCGCTTTGAGTACTAGACTTGTTGCTAATTAGTCGCGGCGGAGATGGGAGATGCGTTCAATGCGTTTATAACTTGGCTGAGCCGTGCGTAAGTATCGTAGCGCAATCGATCCCCAATTTGCGAGTTCTTGTCATAAGGGATAAGTCATCTCGTCCGCCCCGCCGTGCGACTACGCTTCCTGCTGCCTTTCGGAAAGGCTCGGGCACGAGGGGCGTGTCCAGGGAATGGAGATGGCCAGGTTTCGGCAGCGATAGAGATTCGGCAAAGGACTTGCGCAATTTTGCAATGGTAGAGGATGGGACCCATCAAGTGTGAGGATCGCCTGTCGACCCGTACGGGAATCTAGAATTGGTTTTCTGTAATAGCTAGGTGGCTCTGTAAGACGATTTACGCGATTGTTGCTTTTTCCTAGTACTCAATCAGACGGGAAAGGCTATTGAAATTTATCCGTATGAACTCTACTTCAGGACTGGGTATAAGAACGTACGTGCTGGAGTTAGGCGGCGGTTAGTCACCTGTATAAAAAGCTAACCTCCTCGTAAATGCTACGCGTCTCGGCGCCGTCTACCCTATATTCCAACGAAATCCTATCTACGTCGACGAAACCAAGATTTCTATAAAACGAAGCTGCTTCGAGAGTACTCTCTAAATACGCGGGAGCGCCATCTTTCCTCGAATGCTCTATGCCCCATCGGACCATCATCGTTGCTGCACCACGCCTCTGGTATGCGGGATCAGTCCCCATAAACAGAAGTCCTGAAGGCTGCTTAGTCGGTGACCCCTATCTCGTGAAAGGTGATGCGTAGACCAAATACTACTTACGATAACACGGTGTATCTCCTAAGGCGCGTGATTGAGCTGCCTCGGTCTTCTTTGCCCAATCGTTCAGAATGCCGAGGTTTGTTCCTGTTGGCCAAATCCACGGGGGCTCGATGTAGTCTTCGTCGAGTCGCACGGGGTGCGCCCACTTTGCAAACGCTATGACTTGCTCCTTTCGATGCTCGTGGGTCTGCTCGTTGTCGGCCGATATGGTGTTGCTGCTATGAAGTTCCAGGCTTGAATCGCGGACGACGAGGACGGTAGTTTTCGGGTCGTCGATGTCGGCAAGCGCTTTCATTTCGATGCTCTTCTTTAGAGCGTTCCGAACGGCCGGTGTGGGGAACTGTGCTAGGAGCATCGCGTTCGAGCCGAAAGCGGTCATGTGGATCTCGGCGATGCGAGCGGCGTCCGCGAGTTCGGCAACACTTAACAATGGCATTCTATACCTATCTATGTACTTTGTAGCGATATCGGAGTACCCTTACAGCAACATTTCTGCGGCGGTAATGAGATCAAAGTATTCAATCATGGCCAACGCTAATCCGTCGTTTCGGAATGGTGAACTACGAATTTCCTCGGGGATTTGGAGTGTTGTCAAAACCTATTAAGCGCATATATTATATTAACGAATTCTCAACCCCTGCAGCGACTAGAGGTATTCAATGTCTGGGGAATTACCGAGGCTCGTAACGTTAGACCCACTGGAGCTTAGGTTGCGATATCCACGAATCCGTAATGACTTCAAGATACATGAACATATACGTGGGCGCGTCTTTTAGTACCATCTCTACTATGAATGATACTTACATAGAAATCGCAATCCCTCTTTCATAGCGTTTCCTGGGATGAATCACTTCGCGCCGTTCTCTTACTCGAAATGGTGCCGACATTCTTAGAAGCCACTGCCGTCAAGGCTTTGGATTCTCACACGTACTCTGCAAACTGCGAATCGGAGTGGTGCGTAGGCTCTGGTTAGTATCACCACTTTTGCAGCATTGCCAATTCCGATTTAATCGATGTAACGTAGTACCCCATGGCGGCGTAGTGACATCAATCTTTCTTCGCGTCGCTGCGACTCATTTTCGCACGACTCTTGCAGCGCAGAATCAGCCGCACACGGTATCTCTACATGTCGAGTTTCTCCGCCGAACCCAGGAGGGCTCGGCTACTCTGGTGGTACGTGATGTCAAACTCGGCCGCCAGACGTCGACTATCCATATCGCTCTGTCGCAGGAGGGTCGCGAGGAGGTCGTAGGATATCTTACGCACTCGAACTTGGCTACCGAAACCGGGCTGTCACTCAAGACGTTGTGGTCGTTATACCCGTCGCCGCCGTTACGGCCGACTAGCTTCGCCGCGCTTCTCGAAAGCGGAAAGGACGCTAGCTGGGTTGAGCAGACGGACAAGCCGTTTGCGAAATTCCGCAAGGTATCTAACCGCGTGCGTACCTTTCTTCCGCGAGACGGTCAGGTCGTGCCGGGTCTAATCGATCAATGGGTGCGGCTTGAATCGGGAGAGAGGTTCACAAACGAGGGTCTGGGCTTTGTATCAGATCACTTCCCGTCTGTCGTCGATGGCTTATGGCGTAAGGAAAAGGGAGATGGTCGTCCGCCGGCCTTCTGGTATCCTACGGTAGCCCTAAATTTAGACGTCAAGAAGGCTTTGCCACCCGAGGGTGTCGAATGGCTATTCTCGCGTGTGCGGGCAAAGTGTATCAAGAATGGAAGGATGGATCTTGAAGTTGTCATCATGGACGAGACCGGGGAAGTTGTCGCGCTAAGTCATCACGTCGTCTTGATTGTAGGTGCGGAGAGAAACACGGCATCGCGGAGAAGAGTACAAACGAAAATTTAAGTTGGTCAGTTGATAGTCGATACCGAGGATGTATTAAACTATGAAGTTTTCGTAATACCTCTGCACAGTGCACACATACCATTTTGACCTAATCTTGCCAATAAGGTACCTAAACTTACACTAAGTACCTACGAATACAAGTAACCTTAAGCTAATACGTCAGGGTCCGCACGTGGCACACAGTACAATTTGGAGAATAGCAACTGTAATTTAAAGACATTGAATTGTCCAATCACAGCAGAATCTTCATCTTCGGTATCCCGGCAGGTTGCAGATTCCGTGAACCAGGGGTCTGCATACGGTTCCTGACATCTGCTGCCTTCATTGACCTAGCTGCCTACCTAGGTAGCGTTACCAATAATTCCCAAATTGCCATGTTACGAGTAAACTGACTACGAAAGTCGCGTCGATATTCTCGCATCAATATAGATTCTTTTGTCTTCTCGTTCTAACTTTCGTCGCTCGCTATAACTCTAAATCCACCAATGGCTGAAGCTGCCCCCGTTGCCGCAGCTCCCGCTCAGCCAGCCGCAAAGGATGTTCTACTCCTCGCCAAGGGTGTCTCTTTATCCCTAACAAGTAATTCGTTAATCGTCAAAGGTGTTTCATACCATCAAGCAGCGAGTCGCCTAGCTAGAGCTAACGTGTCTTCGTGGTGCTCTAGACAAAAACCAAACCAAGCGACACCGAAAGAAGCTCTGCGGCATTGCCGTGGGTAGTGCTCCTGCCGAATTTTTGATTCCTCTTTATAATGTCCTCTGGGCGGAGGTCGTCGCCGAACACTTGATCGTTGACTATGCGGACCCGATATCCAAGAAACACCTCCGCGCCGTCAAGTTGTCCTACGCGCTCGGCGAGACCGTCCCCGGTGTGGTAGACGCGTGGGTTGGCGTGGTTCTTGAACGGGCGTACGGGACGGCTCAGCGCAACAAGCGGGCCAAAGTATTGGTCAACCCGCATGCGGGACCCGGAGGTGCCGATAAGACGTGGGAACACGACGTAAAGCCGCTATTCGAGGCGGCTCGCATGTCGCTAGACGTGGTGCGGACAAAATTCTCGGGCGAGGCGGTCGGAATCTGCGAACGGCTCGATATCGATGCGTACGACATCGTAATCCCTTGCTCGGGTGATGGGTTGCCGTACGAGTGCATAAACGGCTTGGGGAAACGACCCGACGCGCGTAAAGCCTTGCGCCAGGTGGCTATAGCGCATATACCATGCGGCAGCGGAAACGCGATGAGTTGTAACTTGAACGGCACGCACCGGCCGAGCTTCGCGGCGCTCGCCATCGTCAAGGGGGTAAGAATGCCGATGGATCTGATGAGCGTTACGCAGGGGGATAAGCGGATGCTCAGCTTTCTGAGCCAGTCGGTCGGCATTATAGCGGAATGCGACTTGGGAACGGAAAACATGCGTTGGTTGGGCGCCGCGCGGTTTAACGTCGGCCTCGTGCAGAGGATATTCAGCAAGAAGCTGTACCCGTGCGACATATCGATGAAAGTAGAGATCCCGGAGAAGGCGGATATCAAAGCGCACTACAAGCGCGAGCGCAACGGATGCGACCATACTACGCGGAGGGAGAACGGCGTTACGAGGGAAGCATCGTTGGCGGGCGAGTCTACCTCGAGCGAGACGGATTCGGGAGAGGGTCTACCGCCGTTAAGATTCGGGACGGTAAATGACAAAATCCCCGACGACTGGGAGACGGCTTCGTATGACAAGCTCGGAAATTTCTATTGCGGAAATGTGAGTAGACGAACGTTTCCGTTATCTCGGTCTCTAACTCTAGACAGATGGCGTGGATGGCGCCGGATGCGAACTTCTTTACGGCGGCGTGCCCCAACGACGGGATGATGGATGTTGTGTTCAACGACGGCGATATCTCGGCGGCCAAGTATCTCGAGTTGCTAACGTCGGTCGAGAACGGTCGGTTGTTTGACAACCCTCACGTATCGTACCGGAAAGTTGTGGCCTATCGTTTCACACCTCGCAATCAGAAAGACGGCTACATTAGCATCGACGGCGAGCACGTCCCATTTGAGCCGTTCCAGGTTGAGATCCACCAAGGATTGGGCACCGTATTGTCGAAGAATGGGAGGTACGAAGCAGCCGGCCCGGCTGGCTGGGAGAAAGCCATTGTATAAACTTGAGGCGCGCGTACGGAAAAGAGCAACGAGCAGGTTGTTATGTGATACCCCCAGCGTAGAAGTAGATATGTAAATTAGTCTTTGAGCAATACGCGCACGACTTGTGCGGCGCCTTAGGTATGTTTATTAATATAGGACTTTAGTGGTCTTGAACAAAATGTTTCGATTCCCGAGGCAATGCGTTAACCCTGGATATGTCCATCCGCATAAACGCCCGAACTCCAAACCCTACCGCGTTCGCATTCCCGGCAGCGGATAAACCGAAGTTTGCGACTCAGTCGTCGAATCCGTCCCAGCTGTCCCCATCGCCCTTGTCAACATCCGTCTCTTCCTCCGACGAGGTAACTCTATTCCACGGTAACCTCTCGTCGGACAGAGATTCCTTAGCTCTAGATCGCACAGGTTGGCAAGTAGACTTGGATTGCACCTCCACGATAGTCCGCAACCTGTCCAGAAACGTGCCGCAGTCCTTGGCGCTCTCGTCGCCTTCGTTCGCCAGCAGCTCCAGTTTCTCTGCTTCGTCGACCCATATATCCAGCACGTGAAGTCGCAAGCCGACAGGCACTTTGGATAGGTCGCCCGTCTTTTCGAGGGGCCATTCCTCTAGCAGCCGAAGCATGCCGTCTGCGCGTGTACCGGCCAACTGCTCGCCTTTCTTCCCTTTCGTCCCGTCGCCCGCCCAAGCCAGACTAGCACCAAATACGCGCCTCACCAACAACAAGTATTTCTCCATGCGCAAAACGTCAATGGCAGTCCATTCGCGGGAGAGAGTAGCCCAGAAGGCGCGGAGGAACGGAATTACTACGGCGCACTCGTTATCGCTCGGCGTAGGAAGGGTAGCTAGGAGGCCGGCGAGATCGGCGCACAAGTTCTGCTGCGGGATGGGCCGATCGCACATCCATACGCTATAGAATAGACCTTTCCATAGTTTTAGATAATCGAGGTCTGTCAGCTTCCGGGCGGTGGTAGGCGCCGTAAGGAACGTGCGGAGGGTACCGAGGGCTGAGGTTCGTATTTTACGATCTTTTGTTGGTCAAATGTCAGCTTCTAGTGCCTCTATCGGGCTTGAGGGAAACAGGAACTAACCACTGGATGCAAGGTGTTTTATGAAGGGCATGTTCCGCTCGTCGGCTGCCATTGTGGTCGGAGTATAGGGTATTCGGCGTCTGCTAGGAGGTATCCTATAACACGATCGCGAGTGAGTTTGGCGTGAATTATTCTGCCGATCAATTTTTACCTATTGGCTGTGACGACATGGACGATAAAAAATGAAGCTGATAAAAGATAAAGGGAAAAAATAGTTGTCCCACCGTAGTGGAACGTGGGAGCTAAGTGGGGCCGGGACCTGAGTGTATTCCGTACCTAGGTACATTAGGTGCCTAGGTACATATATGCATGTACATGCAAGAAATCAATGCTATGCCCTGACAACATCATGTTCATGTTCTTTAATATTTCAGCATAGCCTATGGAGTTCAAGCACTTTAATGATTGCTTAATAGGTTTACCGATTCTCATAAACAGCGCATAAGATATCGTCAATTCATTAGAGTATCTAACGGGATGGGAACAGCCAAGCAGACGAACGCTTTACCTTCCCAACCCAGGGTCTACAGATGACTAGCAAATTTCAAAGAATGCCGACCACCAGTCCCCCAACTCCCAATCTTGACATATGCCTATTACCGGGGTAGCCGTTCAGAATCGCAGGCGTACAACAAAGTCGTAGTGATAAGGGTTATCATAGTAAGAACGAGAACCGCGAGGATCATCCCCGCCAAGCCGTGACAGTTACTCGCGAAATGATGTAGGTTGTTCGCCTCGAAGTATTGCCACCATTCCCAGACGTGTTGCACTGTCAGACTTGCCAGGATGATCATAGCGAGCATGAAGGCGCAGGATATGATTACTCTCAAGCCAGATCCGCAGGTAAACCCGGAGCGCTCGCGGCCGTACGAGTCGCGCCCAGTTCCGCAGCACAAGCCCAGCATCATGCTCAAGACCGAACACCAGAGAAAGATGGCCGAGATAAGGAGGTACGTGAACACAAGACGGGAATCGTTCAGCTGAGCCTCCATACCATGCTCCGTAAAGTATGGAGTTAGCTCATTGTGGACAAACGCGGCAAAGTACGAGTATCCACCTGCTTCGAGGCCTAAGAGGGTGATGGGAAAAGCGATGATACATGCCACAAAGCCGGCCCCCATAGTGCCAGACAGGTATGGTAATACCCGATAGGAGTATGGTAAGTTTATCGAATGGTAACCCAACGAAGGAACTCTAGGAGATAGGAAAGAGTTGCACTTGCAGATTGCGAAATGAGGTTGATGGGAATCGACGAGCTTCTCGAGACCGGGTGTCGCGAAGGGTTATGGCCAATATCGATATACTACGTGCTACAAACCAGAAGGTCTAGAAAAGTACGAGGTTTAAATAGAAATTAACGTAGGGTTAGTAGAGGTGTTGAAGGCGTGGATCGCAGAAGAGCATGACTCCTCTTGGTATAACGAGACAGCAGTACGGTGAATCCCTATTCGAGTCAGTCTCTAAAATTATGTTACCTCGTTACTTCATCCGAATAGTGGCATGGAATTATTTCAGTGATATACCATAATTTTGTCCATCTTTAAAGTGACAAGGTCTTCATTTCAATGACAGCGTTAACTACGAGATAGCTTTTAGAATACAGGTTAGTGAATAACGAGGGATTACTGGTCTACTTGAACTCCCCTCGGCCGTAAGACCTTGGTCACCAAACGTCAAAAGATAATAGCGACATCAGAAGAAGTCGCTAGGCAGCAGTCGTATATGAGGAGGGTATCCCCTGTGCTAAGAAGGAAAATAGATAAAATCACCATACTTTTTGATCTGCGCGCCCTTACAAAAGGTCGATCTTTACTAATACTTACCATATCGTATGTCTACTTGTAAAAACGAGCAAATGCTGCAAATGGGCTATACGTTGACCGGGATTGTCGCTAGCTATCCGTCTTTAGGAGTACTTCCACGTCAGTACTGGAGAAACAAGACTCAAATCTTCCATCGTTCTGCAGAATATGATCTTCTCGTTTGGAAGTTAAGTGGGCTGTTAATAGCAAACACGAGACCAGGAAGCTAGTACTCTACGCATCGACCTGCTACGGTTTACTTAAAGGAAATAGACCCGTCGTAGGTTTCGTATTTTAGAAAGTGCATGAGTTTGATATCCTTTCGGCTGAGCGTCTTGCAGAATTTCTTATGCTCTTTCTCGCTCCACGCCTTCGCTTGGCAGTCCTGTTTAGCAGTCAGTACGTTACCGAGCTCGTCCCTACCGAAATGGGATTCGAATGACCACGTACCCTGTTGCAGTAGTAGAAGAGCGTACATCTTGCGCAGGCGTTGACATTCACCTTTACGTCATCGCAACCGTGGCATTTCCGTTGGGTTCCTTCCGCGACCGTGTACTTGAGGACCTGTTCGTTCATCTTGATGACGTCTTTGAACCCGAGAGGAATGATCTACCGAGGTTAGCGTACGGGTAGCAATCCGATGCGTAGGTAAAAGGAACTCACTAGAACCTCGTCGGAGTCTTCGATTCTCACGCCGACGCTTCCGTCGAGGAATCGGTGAACTAACGGGTAGAAGATAGCAATGGTATTGCCCACCTTGAAGTCCTTTAGTAGACGGGGCATATCGTCTGGATCGTCGGGGTAGAATGCGACAACAAACCGATCACCCTTGTGATCCTTTGCTACGATACGCGGGCGGATCATAGTGTCGGCCTGGATAATATCTCCTAAGAGGCACCAGTGTTTGCGGTTTACACCAGCGGTTTCGCCATACTCGACAAGATACCGGTCGTCCCAGGCGTGCTCTAGCGGGCAGTCGCGAAAGGAAGGGAAAAATGCGCGGTCCTGGAAGGACTGAGGTTCGGCTTGCGTAGCCATTGGCCTAACCCAAGGTTTTGTATGATTTGGTATCCGTCGGACAGTTTACTTGATGCGCGTGCGTATTTGAGTAGTTGAACCTTGCCAGATCACTTCGACAAGCAGCCGATCGTTGAAGTCGTATGTAATGCGGGACGAGCGGTCAACCCGTTTGCCAGAAAGCACTGGCGGGATAAAACCCTTACCATTATAGTTATAGGTAGGTACTTAAGCTAGTCAGGGCATTAGCGGTGTGCTAATAATCTAGTGAAAACTTTATGTCAACCTCGAGATAGCCGAGACCTCGAGTCGTACAATACCTATCCTTGAATATTAAACTCGGATATATAAATAAACTCGGATCGCTTATCGTAATAACCAATTAAGAAACCCACATAACGTAATTCTACCTACGCGTCGGTCGCGTTGTCCACCTTATTTTTGTGTCCAACGATACCTATCCTAAGGAATCAGGGTGCGCTCTTTTCGTCAGGCCAAGCCATGGAATTTCCTGGCTATCGTCATAAGGCACTTGATTTTCGGTGAACCGTATTTTTGTCGCTGGCCCAAGATGGAAGAGTATACGCGGCCTCATTTCTTTTTTCACGGCGATGCGGTTAGTCGAATCCCCAATCGCAAAGAGATATTCACGCTAAACAGACGGAAATATTAGGGCGACGAAAAACTAGAAAGCGAGAAGCTACGTTGCCACTTCTGCCAGATCCGTTCGTTCGCGACGCATACTCGGTTCCCGATCACCATCATTAATACCGAGGATGATGCCGTGCTCGACCCCGATTTCCGTTTCATGGACAGGTCGGTTCTCGGAAAAGGTGTAGAACCAACTAAGAGAGAGTTCCTTACCGGTTGCGAGTGCGTCGATTCGGAGGACTGCCAATACAATACGTGCAATTGTCTTCAAGATGTCGAGGACGATAGTTCCGACGACGAAGACCTCTACGATACCTACGGTGCGAAACCTCACAAGAAAGTCTACGCATATCATAGCCACGGCGCTAGGGCGGGCCGACTACGTTCCAAGATCCTCGCATCGCGCGACCCCATCTACGAATGCCACGAGAGCTGCGCTTGCGGTCCGTACTGCCCAAACCGAGTCGTGGAAAGAGGTCGCCAGATCCCGTTGCAGATTTTTAGGACCAAGAACCGCGGCTGGGGCGTGCGAAGCACCGTGGACATTAAGAGAGGCCAGTTCATCGACAAGTATATGGGCGAGATCATTACCGCCGAAGAGGCCAACCGTCGGCGGGCGGAGTCGCACATTGCGCAGCGCAAAGACGTATACCTCTTCGCGCTCGATAAGTTCTCCGACCCGGACTCTTACGACGACCGCCTGCGCGGAGCCCCGTTAGAAGTAGACGGTGAGTTCATGTCCGGCCCGACCAGATTTGTCAATCACTCTTGCGAGCCGAACATGCGCATCTTTGCTCGGGTAGGGGACCATGCGGACAAGCATCTACACGACCTGGCATTGTTTGCGCTCAGAGACATACCCAGGGGCGAAGAGCTAACGTTTGATTATGTGGACGGGGTGGATGATTCAGAAAAAGATGCTCTAGATCCGGAGAAGCAGAAAGATATGACACGTTGTTTGTGTGGAAGCAAAGGTTGTAGAGGTTACCTCTGGTGACGATATAGGTATGACGAGGGCTACTAAGTATGCCGTTGGTGAGGTGAATAGTAAGTTACTACCTGCCTTATGCCGTTGGGTGTAGCACCCCGTTCACCGGTACGACTGGCTCGGGTTATTTACAAGATAGCCATCAGAGAAATACAAGATCAGACAATGACGAACATACCACGTGGCTACATATCACAAGAATACAGACATTCCAATGCAGTACATGTCACTCGTTTGCAAGATCCTACAAAATACCGAAATAATGCAATCAATTGATTGATGGATTAATATGAATTCCATGTGACAGGTTGACATGGTTGACATGGCTGCATGGTTGCTAATAATAATAAGGTTAGCGGGGAAATGCTTGGCGGTATCTCAGATCAATTCGTAATTTACCTAGTCCATTTGTCGATCCACCCCATATTTCGTTGCTGAGCCTCATCAATCAACCTATCCTTGAGCAACTACATACCTATCCCAAACCTCCGGCACGTAATCCCTCAGACTAGCGTCCGCCGACGATCGAGACCCGAATCGCCCTTCGAAGATTATCGCAGCTAGAAAGAGAAAAGACAATGCGTTGAAACGGTCATCTTCGCCCGGTGTGTCCTATCACTGTCCAAAGTGGGCACCAGTTCCCAAAAGCGCACAATGGTACTGTCGCTGAAAATGCACTTCTTCTACTATTATCCCCGCGTAGTCCGACAATCCCCGAAAGCTTTCTAAGAAGCGCGTATGGTGGTTTCAAGAAAGCGCCACCAGCCATGTCTTCTCGATCTTTGGCTAACGATTGGTTTCTTAGGGTTGCTGCTTCTCAAGGCCCGCCGGCCCCAACGCCCCTTATCCGGGTGGCAGCGCCGCATCACCCTCTGCGCGCGCCATCAATTCCCCGCCGTTGCACCCCTCGGCTACAGACGACAGTCAGCCGGTTTCGCGTGCCGACTCCCGCTCTCACCAACCAGCACAGTCGCCTCATCCGCAGCAGTCGCATACCCATTCCCACCATAGGCGTAGCTGTCGGCGGCCGCTGTCGCAACATATAGACAAGCCCCTGCGGCGACACGAGTGGGTCGCGCGCGATCGGTCATGGACCCGTTCCCAGTTAGATACGGAGCGAGCCGACTTTTTCGATACGCGAGTCACCGGGCGCGCTGAGGTGTGGCAGGTCTTGAAGGCGGCGCTAGAAGTTCTATGGGAGGCGGATTTGGTTCGCGCGACTGGCGGCGAGCGGGAAGACGATGACGGGACAGATGGGATAGCCACGGCGCAGAGCATGCTGAAGGCAGCCGAAGTCACCCTACCCACAGGCGACTTATCGAACGGGGTGTACGATTCGCTAGGAAATTACTACGCGTTGCCGGAATGGATCGTGTGCGATCCCGTGAATGTGACCGAAGAAAACGGCGCTCAGAGAAACAATGGCGACGCGAGGCGGAAAGGAGACGGCGAGTTGGCTGGCGAGGAAGATAGCGAAGAGGAGTTGGACGAAGATGAAGCTTTGCGACGGAGGGAGGAGAAGGGGAAAGGTGTCGCTAATATCAAGAACATGGTCAAAGTTCGTGCTAGACTTAGCGAGAATTTACCAGATGTGGTCATTAGTGTTGGTGTTGATGAAAGCGTGAGAGTTTTTGCTAAGAGGGTAGCCGAAGAATCCGGGGTAAGTCGTTCCTCTTTCTGTCGTAAGTGTGGCTTCTAACAATCTAGCATAGCTACCTTCCACAAGACGCGTCCGCGTAGCCTACATGGGCAAAATCCTTAAGGAGAACTCGTCGCTGCAGAGCCAGGGCTGGAAGAAGGGCCATGTAGTAAACGCTCTAGTGTTCAACCGGTAGCGACAGGTACCGGCGCTGTGCTGTCCTATACGTACTCACACCACCAACGCTCATCCACCTCCGTGGATCCGAATCCGCAATGCCTAATTTGGATTCCAAATACCCATTGTTGGAGCGTCAATCCTTGGATTCTCCTGACGTTTATGTTCCTTACTTTACCACTATTCTACATCGGATTCTGGATAATACCCCAATATTTTGTGCCTAACTGTGTTGGCATGTGGTGGGCTGTTGGAGTTTGGTGTAATTATAACGAATCCTTCGAATTGATAAGGGTAACGGGGCTTTGTTTGGGAAAGCTAATACCTACTGTCAAGACTCGAGTTGGAGTCGAGTACTGCGATATATATAATGCATCTTAATTGTGACTGATGTCCATTCATCGCAACATGTCTACTTGACGCAATTATGTTACGCTTATCCCCGCGAATCGGAATCATCAATGAAGTAGCGATAGGGATCTAATCATAACTATGGGATTGATCCGCGCAGTTACGTCTGAGACTGCGTATGCCAATGTGGTTGATTGAAGTGGCCTGGTTTATTTTAGAAATTACCAGTAGCTGACTGGTTGCTATTCCGCCTTTCCGGCATTTTCGATATCATCCACAATGTTGGCTGTAGTTACCAGGGCAGTTCAGCATCGAGCCACTTTATGGTATATGGAACGTAAAATTTGCATTGAAAGATATAGGACTTGAAAGCAAGTTTTAAGAGTGTCAAATGTATACCTCGCATGTCATCATATCTCGCTGGAGCAAGGTGGGCTATATATGTTATTACCCGGCAACCGGGATTTATGATAAGACAGACCCTATTTCTATTTTGATCTATTCTAGACCCCAAGAGATCTAAGTAAGCGGGTCTTTACCAGGTTTTCGGAATATGATTCTATGTAGTTAATATGGCTAAAGTCGTTCGGGTCGTGATCTAGAGCTCGAATCCTAGAATATCGGAGGAATACCATGTATAGAAACCAATCAATCAAGTCGCTTGTCCATTTGTATATTACTAGTGGCGCCATTATACGGTGATTACACTGACGAGAGTGCTGGGGGCGTAAATATAAAGGTGTCTGGTGTTGTAAGCCAACGTTTGTATATCCATACTATAAGTTTGGCTGATACCATATAGACCTCTTGAAAGCCAACGTTGCTTTAAAGGTTATCCAACGATAACATGCGTCTCGCCGGTCCATTTATACTATTCTTCGCGGCCTGCTCCACAGCTGCGCCGCAGAAGCTTATGACGTTTCCCGACGCTTCGGAAGCTCCGTTCTCACCACCAACTATACAGTCCGTCTCCTTTTCCGGCAATGGCTGCCCTCAAGATGGCGGAAAGAAGCAGGTTTCGGGCGGGTGGCAACACTTTGCGTTTACCCTCCCGGACTTCGCGGCTTCTTACGGCGGAAGCAAACCGAAGTCTGTCAATTGTCAAGCTCACATGAAGGAGGTGAACCCGGCTGGCAAGTTGCGCTGAAAGACGTTTGGACTAGGGGCCACATAGAGTTGGAACCAGAAGTGAAATTGACGCAATACATCACCACGTACTATAGCCAAAATGCGGCAAATACGGTACGCGGCGTACTTCTCAACCCTGACTCCTTTGCTATTTTATGTCGAGACTAATGCAATGTTCGATTTTAGATCTCTACGGCACAAACCGTGACGAGCCCTTCAAACTCGAGCCTCGCTCGTGATATTACGATCCACGCGAGTATCCCGAAAGAAAGCGCTATTTGGTCTCCGTGTACAAGATCGCTTCGCCGAATAGCGCCTCGTACGGGTATTTTGGCGGAGGAAAGAATTCAACTGTCAGCGAGAAATGGGCCTGGACATGGAGACGGTGTTAGCTGAGATGAGGTACTAAAAAGCAAATATGTTATATGGTTTTGGTCCGGTAAAATTATAAAACCGTCATAGAGCTGAGTACCCATCCAGATTGGCCGGGACCTCTCTTGGAATAGGACGTGATTTAGGTGAGCTTGCTAGTCTATCCGTGTACATATCTAGCCAAGCCGATACGTTGGAACCCTTCACGTAATACATAGGAGAATACTGCTATACCCTACCTATACTAGAGAGACAGGCGAATCCAATATCTAGAGTTGCAACGGTCTCCAACTTATCCTTAGAGGCAAATTGCCCAGACTACTGATACTTGCCCAATGGAGAATCCGGGATATTGATTACCTAGGTAGTTTTGAATTCGTAAACATATAGATCTAGGAACTGCAGACTGGGAGAATTATGGAGAGATTGGCTCGTATGATCCATCGGCGGTTCCAGTCGATTCTTGGAAGATTACTCCTGGTAAACTTGCTCAAACCTACTCTCGCCTATAATACGTACAGCACACGAATAGGAAACATTGATGTATATAACCCTTGAGTTAGCTAGGTAACTATTTACTACCCTCTATAACTGTTGATGGGCTTATGAATACTCAAAGGGGAAATATGAAGCATCGAGTTGTCTACGCGAGCCTACCTCGGACTATCTCCCTTACAGCTGAGATAGTACTTGTCTTGATCACTATGTTACTGATGTGTCTTGCATACCTAGAGAAGCTCAGAAAAGCGTCGTCGTGGGAAGTCGGCGGTCAAAACAGTTGGAATTCCAGATCTCAACAACAGTGAGTCTCAATATTCCAAGACATTACTTCAAACTGACTAGGTATTAGGAGACTAAGCGAATCTAATCTGGCGATTTCTGTGCTTGCTACGGTTACATGTATGGCCCGGCTTATGTTGGCCTATTTCAACACTGTCACTGCCTACTCGTGTCTGTTTGACACTCTGGATGATATAATGTTGTCGGGTTTCTGGATTTACAGTGTTGCCGCACAATGCTCCAACGATCTCACACGCCCAGATCATCTCATAGTAACACCCTGGCATATAGAGAGCTGTGGTACATTGAATTCGATGATAGTTGGAGATTGCCTACTTCCTAGGACCTGCTTCCTCTTCTCGGTTCTGTCGCTGTGAGTTCGTTACCAAATATTTTCCGACGAATGCTAAACCAAACTGAACGTTACAATACCCTAGGTCATTCTTCTTTGTACGGTCTGTTTTTTCTATCCTTCGTCTAGCCTATTATTGGGGACACTTTGAAATAGTTTGCGACGCGGAAACAAAATACGTACCAGTCTAGGGAAAAAGGAAAGTTGAACTAGGAATTGGTCATACGAGAATAGAATGGTAGGATTCATAAAGTAGGACAACATAGCAGAATGTTTCATAATATCAACGAAATACTAATAGGAGTATTACTGGAGGTTTACGGCGTTGCTTAGAACTCTGGCGTTCCCTGCCCATGAACTGTTAGAGCAATTCAGGACATTATAAATTTCTTTTCCCGTAAATCAGTAAATGAACACGATCGTTACGTTTAGTTACCCAATGAACGTCCCTCTATAACATCAAAGTAAATCCTGTGTCTATCTGCCAAGCAAAACACCAAGCTTTGCCCGGTCGTGTCAAACTGCTCACGAGCAAGTTATTAATCTTGCAGCTGAGCATGTACCTTTACCGCAAACCGCTATTGATGAATCTTTCCGACACATCACAACGTGGGCGAAATTGTACCCGCACCTAGTATCCCTGCAAAGGTCCGTTGCAGATGTAGGGTGGCTGTTACGTTCACCCCCCTCTAGCTCCCATTAAGTCCTTACGTCGTGATTCCAGAGTCAATATGTACTCAACGCGAGAATATATGAGACAAATATCTGTATTAAGTGTGAACTGATTGGCTGTTTGTACGGAACTAGCCCATTATGCGACTAGGGATAACCTTGAACCTTTTCTGTAGGCCTACTGGCTCCCATTAGCCCCTCGGCAGCAAGACGGAACTCGAACGAGGCAAGAAGACTGTATTACATAAATCGCAGTGTCCTACAGGAACTATTTTGCAATCATGTCGCTTTTTCCCCGACGCCCAAACTGAACTACGTGTCTGCTTTGAAATCGGATAGGAAATATGGACCACGGGCATATGTCAGGGACACCATGGCTGGACCAGCCAGTAATGCTTCACTCGTCTCGCGAGGACACGTGCAAGCTTACACCGGCGCAATGTGAATATCGCGGTGGCTACTGGAGATATTGGTATGTTCCGTATACTTTCGTCACGTATCACGTTTCGATCGGCTAAGTTGAGTTCTCAGGTACCATGCAGATCATGTATATGCTCTCGGGACGATCTACTTCTTCGTGGCGGTCGTTGGCGTTTGCTTTATTGGATTTTACGCCCAACGACTTGCTCCTACGTCTCTTAGAGAAAAGACGTGGTGGCGGAAGCTAATAGCTAGCTTTCGATTTCTATCATATCGCCGCTACGATGTTTCTGCAATACGATGGCATACTCCGGCTTTAGGAATTATCTTCCTGCTGATTTCCGGCGCCGTTTTCTTCTTGTGTAAGTCCACATCCGTTATGAAGGCTATCACGAACCTCTCGACTTACCGGCTGATACGTATTTGAGTAGCGATGACGCTAGGTCCAAAGCCGTATTACTGGCCAAACACGCGAACGCTTAGTTATGGAAGTTCGCCTCCTATCGCGACTAGAACCGGTTGGATGGCTCTGGCCTGTTTACCATTCATGATGATCCTTCCGACTAAATCCAACCTGATCGCTTCCTTGACAGGGGTTTCTCACGAGCGTCTTATCATATTCCACAACTGGGTCGGATGGGCTATGTTCGCCCTCGCTCTTGTACATACCTTTCCGTTCATCGTCTTTCATATCTGGAAAGGAGACATGGTCACCGTGTGGAATACCAGCGTTGTATACTGGACAGGAGTTGTCGCATTGATCGCACAAGCCTATCTACAAGTCTTTTCACTCCGGTTTATCAGGTAAGCTGTTTGTTCTGAACGGTAAATGGTTGAGGCTCATGAGAAATAGGGATCGATTCTACGAATTCTTCAAATTAACGCATTATTTAGCAGCGGCAATATTTGTGGTGTTCTTCTTTCTTCACTGCGACTTTCGGTTGAGTTCCTGGTGAGTTCGCCTAAGCTTGTTGGCTTGTTGCGAAGAGCTAATTGATCTCACCATTTTAGGGATTACTTCATCGCGACCGGAGTCCTCTACACGCTCTCTTTCCTCTACCCTCAAATTCGCACCTACTTCGAATTCGGAGTATCCAATCGTGCTAGCTTCACTATGGTTTCGGATCTAGCTTTGAAGGTGACGATTCCTATCGATACAACGTGGCGGCCGGGTCAGCATATGTTCCTTCGTTTCGTTCATATGGGAATGCACGCCTTTACGGCTCACCCCTTTACTATATGCAGTTTACCTGTTGTAGGAGAGAGTGGCGGACAGTCAAAGCTCATATTTTACGTACAACCTAGAGGTGGGCTCACAGGTCGTTTAGCCAAGGCTGCTGCGTTGCGACCGGGTTTCAGCGTTCCGGTTTTGCTAGATGGGCCGTACGGAGGGGTTCAAGGAAGATCCCTATCCACGTACGATTATAACCTCGTCATCGCTTGTGGCGCCGGTGCTGGCCTCTCCCTACCGTTCGTGCTGGAAAGTCTTCTTCGGTCGGCTTGGAATCAACGTGCTGGCAATAAGAAGCCTTGCACAAAGATACAAGTTGTTATGGCCACAAGGGATACGCAGCTACCGCGGTGGTACGAGGAGGCAATAGTACAACATCTAGAGGAGAACGGCGTCGATATGGTACCTGACGATATCGACATCTCCATATACCAAACTGGGAGGCTCGAGTCTAAAAGCAACAGCACGGTTAAAGACCCCGAATTGTCTGACGAGAAGCTTAGTGGAAACTCTCCGGTGGTCAGACGCCTACCTATTAATGTATTTTCCGGGCGTCCGGATATCACGACTATAATAAGGGATGCTACTAGCCAGTCGGGGCTTTCTGTTGGCATAGCTGCTTGTGGTCCTCGGGAAGTCTTGAAAATTGTGCAAGACGAGGCAGCAGCCGCCCAGTTACGAATTATGAGCTCGAAGTCTAGCGCACGCGAGGTTTACTTGCATTCTGAAATATTCTCGTAAGTCTTATATCACTCAAAATCGTCTGCGCGTACTAATCTATTTGCCTATCTAGATGGTAATAGCCTTTGCCCGTTAGCAACCATACAGAGGCCGTCTCGTTTGTGCAACGAGTACGAACCTATTTCCTAAAATTCGATACCAAATAGCCGTAAATATCATCCAGATAATATGTTCAAATAGAATAAGCTCGCTATAGGCTTTGTACAAACGGAATGATGCCGAGTTATTATCTTAACAGCCAATCCACAAGTGTATATGGGTATGTTTATTGCCCTTGATAATCTGTAATGTTACGAATGATATCCCGTATCCAATTACTTCCGTATCAAGAGCTGTCATCTAGTCGAGATAAAACTAAAACTTCAAGTAGTGCGTTCCTTGACCTTGTCATAGGTACATCAGAGAAAGGGGGTGGGTATAGTAACAACACCAGCCAGCCCTCTAATCCATGCTCGGGTCCGGGCGGGATGAGAGAGTTTGAGCAGATTTTAATCCCATATTTTCCAGAAGCAGTTAGGCAATCATCATAGCAGGAAATCTGACCCACGGTCCTGGATACTTTATGAGCCTCTAATAATAAAGTACGCAACCTCTAACACCATGTGATTATGTGATACCGATGGCAAGTCGTATGAGAAGGGGCACAGAATCCAATGAATACCATCATTCGCCCGTATTACACCGGACCCCCAAACGCTGCTAACGCTTAACCATACCACCCCATATGCTTGGAGATGAATCTTATAGATACATCTTGATACCTGAGCAAGTATCTATTCGCTCAATTTGGAGAATCCTTAGTTGGTATCAGTAGCGTCCGTATTTTGGAACCTCTAACGTCTCCGGAATATCACCGATATCAATCGTTGATTTGTTGTATGAAATAGGTCCGTCTTATCCCGCACCATAGACAAGACTACGTTACCATTCAATCTCAAATAGCTTGTTAACGTTCACGTCCTTTTATGCTTGCATACAGTTTACTAACTAATCAACCCTAAAGTTTTATTCCTAAATACCTTTCTCGTTGTCGTTTGAATATTGCCAGTGTTTAGGTATATCAGTTCCCGGGAACCAAAATGGATCACGACGACATGACAATGACGACCCCCGCGGCCACGACTGGTACGATGACAATGACGAGCGGGAACTCGATGCCGTCGTCTACCGACGGGATGGATATGGGAATGGACATGGGCGGGTCGTCTATGATGTCCTCGGCGGAGATGGCGATGGTATTCTTTCAGAGCGTTACAACTCCTCTCTATTCAATCGCGTGGACCCCTCAGGGACAGGGCTCTTACGCCGGCACTTGTATCTTTCTAATTGTGCTTGCTCTGCTGCACCGCATTCTAATCGCGCTGAGATCTATCATCTTCGACTCAAATCCGGGACTCCATCGTCATAGCAAAGCTATCTCATCTTCTGATTCGGACGATTACCCGGGTAGTAGAAGCGACTTGGAGTTAATGGGTGGTCAATTCAGGACCCAGTGGAATAGTCACCCGTTCAAGGTTGCCACTGAGACGTTTCGTGCCTTGCTCGAGGTCGTAATTGGAGGTATCGGATACTTGCTGTAAGCCATCCTTTTTATACGGCCTATTTCCAATCAATGTGTCTAATTACCCTTACAGTATGTTAGCAGTGATGACTATGAACGTGGGATATTTTCTGTCTGTTCTTGGAGGCATCTTCCTTGGCACCTTCGTCGCTGGTCGGTTTGGTGCTGGTGACAACCATCATTGATCCCAGAGGCCTCATACTATTATTTGGTCCCTAGGGAAACGCTAGGTTAGAAGAACATGAAAGAATCGAAGGGGAGTTTCACACAGGTTTCATTTGAGTATGGTTTGGTTTGCCTTCGACGGTAACTATTCAAAACCTACAAGGTTATAACTGTGCTGGCCCTGAGCGGTCCACATAGCACTACTTACTGAACTCGTCATTCCTTGAACTCCCGCAAATTGAAATTCCTTCATCGTATCTTTCCACAGCTGATCTCGAATGTCTCCCAGGCTGACGTATATACAAAAGCAGCGAATCTGCATTGAATTTAGCCAGGTACAGCTTTCTACTAATCAACTATAGAAGAGGAAATATGAGTAACTTACGATGAATATAGTCGACTTCTCATCGAGATGATTCGGCGTTAAAGCCAACTTTACCTAGTAGTCAACCTACAATGGCTGTATTAACAATGCTATTGACACGTACGGCTTCATGTAAACGCATTCCTCGTGTTGATATATTACAATGGTATCTCGTATATCAATATTTATGTACCAGTCCCGGCTCCTTGCAGCGTCGCAGCCAAACACCCCAACGCGTCCCAGCACCGAATACGAGGTTTTTCCACTCGGAGATGAATCCTCATTTGGGAAAGACTAAGGAATCGAAATAAACCAGAAAGTCAATCGCATATAAAACGACGTACGGCGCAGATGCTTGATAGGAAAGCTTTTTAGCAGTTGGTTTGCGGAGGACCAGGAACACTGTTCAGTTTATCACGATGAGGCTTACCGAGATTCTCCTAGCTGTAGCTAGTCTGACCGCGACGACGACTGCCCACATCCTAAATCCCATACGCGGCAGACAGGCTTCGGTTCTGGAGGTTACCCTGACTCCTTCGCCGACGGGTGAGGCTGCTGAGTTAATTGCCACTATTAAAAACGTCGGCTCCGAGGACCTTAATCTGCTACGAGTTGGTACTCTTCTCGACGAAGTATTGCCAGTCCAAAAAGTCTCCGTCGTAGATGAATCAGGTACCACAGCCTAGAAATACACGGCGATGAAGTATAAACGATGCTAATAGTGATAATTCATAGGCGTAGAGGCTCCTTTCAGGGGAATCCACGCGAGTATCCGGCACGATGCTCTTGCAGCCAAGAACTTCCGCCTACTAAAGGCGTCGGAGTCTTTCGACACGGTTGTCAAAGCTGCTACTGTACACAAGTTCGAAAAATCTGGAACATATACGTTCAGGGCCACGGGATTGATCCCGGTAGCAGCAGCTGGGTCTACTGAGCTGTCCGGCCCGGCGATATTGATCCATTCTAACAGCATAAGTCTCCACGTCGATGCTCAAAGTGCCGCGGCCGTCCCTAAACTTCCGAGTTTGAATCCCCTCGAAGCACGCACGAATGTAGCAGACGGCTGCAACGCCACGCAGCTAGCCGCCAGCACCGCAGCCCTCGCCAACTGCAAAACCTTAGCTCTAGCAGCCGCGGCTGATGCTGCAGACTCGTCATCCTCTCGATTTGTCGAGTATTTCAAGACCAACTCATCGACGACGCGGCAGACCGTCGTCGACAGGCTAACGGCGGCAGCAAAAGAGTGTTCGACGACCGATTCAGGACCGTCGCGATATTTCTGCTACGACTACTACAAACTATGCGAGACTGAGGGACCTCTGAACGCATATACTAAATGGGATTTTGATTTCGTCGTCTTGTGCCCGCTGTTCTACGATACGCTTCCTGCGCTGCCCCAAGGCTGCCATCGCCAGTGCCAGGCCACGACCACGATACACGAGATGACGCACTGCGAAGACGTATATAGCCCGCACACGAACGACTTCGTATACGGGTATAACGAGAGCGTGGCGTTATCACCTGAACTGGCGCTGCTTAACGCAGACAGTTACTCGCTTTATGCTAATGGTAAGACACTATACCTGCTAAGGTGCGAGCGATGCTAACATATTTCAGCTGTATATATGAAGTGTTAGATCAAATGTTATTTTGTCATTTTACAACTTTGGTGAGGTAAAATTATAAGTGGCATTAAATTAGTTTGGTTTAAAAGACCCTGCGACAACTTGACGGTTCCGCTGACAGTGGCTATGTTATCATTATCCAAGGTATTTCCAGATGGGTTTGACGATTTCCTCACTTAGAGGACGTAAGATTAAACATAGGTAAGGCCAAGAGAGTTAGAGTCATCGAACACAACTCCTGACCGACGGCGATGCCAAACCGGGGGGAGATGTACTCCATGTCGCCGATTCCGCCCATAGTCGGCCATGCCCTGATTATGCACTGATCATAAGCATGCTGTTTATGCTGACGTAGACGAAATGTGACGTCTGATGTAGTCGTTAGACTGGTCAAAATCTACTGCTCGATGATATCGCTAATCGCGGTCCGGTTGGTGAATGGTGAATCTAATACGCTTGCTATTTCTGCTGTTACGAATATCCTTGCTAAATATTGACTTTGTCTTTTATCCTACTCGCCTCCGAGAGTCCAAAGCATAACTAGCGACCGAGACAAGGACATGGGAATACGGATTATCCCCTGTTGTCTTAACACCGGGATGAGCTAATCTCAACCCATTTCTGCTATTGTTATATGAGTGATGGAAATTTGAGTATTAACCATGCGGCGCGCACGCCGACTAGGATGCCTGGGTGACGGGGGGACAGTTTTACTCGTGACGGAGTTAAATACTAATGTATTTGTAGGAGACGCTATTTACGCCTCGCGCCACGAATGCCGGCGCGCATCCCGGACATCGTGAGAGGAAGAGTTTGCGAAGTTGTGATCTAGATATTGATCTTCGGCTAAAGCGCAATGTGAGTGAAGAGCGGCAGTGGAGCTGAGGAGGGAGAGGATGTCGAGGTTGTTGGATATGGTCTCTACGATCACGATGGCGATACTTCTTAAAAAATAAAAAATAATCTAAGAGGTACGCAGCAGGGCTGGCGTGGGGAATCTAAGGCATAACTAGCGAGATGAACCTGATATGCCGATTTATATAAATGAAATAGGCACCCGTAGTTAGAGGCTACGATAATTGTTGGTCTTGAACCAAAAGTTGTATGAAAATCCCGTGTAACTGATGCATTTGAAAATATTGGTTCAACTCCAGTGCCCAGACAAATAACCATAGGTCAATCCAGACGCATCTTCCCACGTAGAATACAGCATCTTAACGAGAAACATATAATACACAAAGCACCTTGACCTAGGCGGCCTACTCTTCGGCTTGAGCCTCGTCGGAAGACTCCTCGTCTTGGGACCCCTCGCTTTCGGAATTACCTATCGTCGTATCCATACTCCTCCTAGTTAAATTCGGAAACATTAGCTGCCGAAGCTCGTCCTCGTCTAGCACATCTTCCGGTGGGGCGTCGCTCAGATCGCTCTCGTCGTCGGCAGAATCGTGAACGCTTCCCGGTGCCGAGCTCAAGTCGCCCTCAGCCTCTTCGTCCTTCATCTCCACGTCCTCATCCAATGCGCCATCGTCACTTCTCGAGTCGTCGGCCACGTCGTCTTGTTTCCCTTCTTCTGCCGCGGGCGTCTTACTGCTTGAGACGGAACATCGCGACTTGGTACCGGCGGGCTTCGGACCTTCTTGGGCGCGCACGACTGCTTGTTCTGCCTTGCGTAGAATATCAGCTCTCCTTATTCCCACTTTGCGGGGTCTCTGTGGCCCTTCCGCATTCGCCGATGTCAGATCACCGGCTGCGCCCTCTCCGCCCGAGTTCTCGTGCGATTGTGGGTTCAAGAGACTGCTTAACGAGTTCGTCGGCTTGGATTCTGCTACTTTATCGGACGGCCGAGATTCTTCCCGTAGACGTGCCTGTTCCCGCTCCGCGATTAAAGTAGACACGGCAGGGCCCGGTAAAGACTTCCCGATCTCGAAATACAATGCCGTATAGCAGTCGTTAACTAGGTCGTCGATGGCACCGGCTTTCATCAAGCCAGCGTTGAGCTTTTTCAATTCTACCGCCTCCTGCAAAGCGCTAAGCGCGGGGTGAGAGGAAGACGGATCCGACGACCATTCGCTAATCCTGGAGGTAATGATATCGAACTCGTCGGGGCTGATGGGCTTAAAATCATCCTCGAGGACTGGGGATATCTGATATGTCTGCCGAATGAGTCGCAGATACGCAATGCAGCAAGTCTGCCAGAGATCGTTGAAATGATAAAAGTCTGCCCCCTTCTTGCGTAAACGACGAAGCAAAGCCTCAAAGTTCGTCCTGTCCTTTAGAACGACTAAGAGCTTGACGGCAAACCGAACGTATTGTTCCGTGTAAACGTGATGCCGACCTGGCCGCTCGGCGTCGCATTTCCATACGTTCATGACCATGGTCTTGGTGAGCATCGATTCCCTTAGCACGCCAAAGGCAGCCATCGCCTGAACGTAGCCCTGCTCTTCGGAGTTCTCGTCGAACAATATTCGGGCGTGGCGCATGATAATACGATGTTGCCAGTTTGATCTGTCTTTCTCCCGTAGGTGGGTTAGCGTTTTGATTACGTACGGTTCCCAGTCTTCCGGCTCCGCGATCTCGACGTGTTCCCCGTCCTCGACGGCGTACGGTTGACGTTGGAGTACGTCGGCTGCTTCTTGCGGCGTTATATCTCCTCGCATCACCAGCTTGTGCATGATCGACACGATCTTGTAATGGGGCTCCAGAATCGGATCTTGGCCGTGACGCGGCTTTGGCAACGCGGACACGACCTCGATGGCCTTTTCGAGAGCGTCTATGACGGCTTGCATAGTAGGCCGATCTCGTCTGTCTCTATGGTCGAGCGACGTTGGGGGTTTCTGATACATCTTCCAGATACACTTGGCCACCATGTACGGATTCCTGCAAAAACTATTAGCCCAAGCTGTGTCCGGCGGTTAAGACATACTTACTGCCACTGTTTTGGTCTGACCTCCATGGCTTTGGCGAATAATCTAGCAGCATACTTCCATACTTTGTAGTCTTCCATTTGAGAATGAAGATCCTTGGACTCCACGCCGGATTCGAGAATAACGAATCTTTTGTGCTCGGAATGATGAAAAGGTTCCATCGCAAACGGTTCTCGGCTGGAGGCGTACATGCGCATGCCGAATTTGTGATACAGGTCGTGTATGTCGTCGGAACGTTCCCTGAGCGCGTCGGGTGGCGTGTTCCGGGATTGCGACAGCGCCAGAGTATAGCAGTGGATGGCGCTGCGCTGGTACTTTACCAGTTCTGCCCTCTCTTTGTTCATCTTATCTGCCGTCC
Source organism: Daldinia loculata (assembly GCF_022478755.1). NCBI lineage: Eukaryota > Fungi > Ascomycota > Sordariomycetes > Xylariales > Hypoxylaceae > Daldinia > Daldinia loculata. Next base: position 964,234 of record NW_026054857.1, on the reverse strand, counting down.
AGAGCACGGACTCGTCAAGCTCGTAGTCGAAACACTCCGCAAGTCTGAACCAAGCATCCCATTGATCGGGAGTGAACTGCAGCTGCTGGCGTAGAAACGTGGCGCCGATGCGAAGGTCGTCAGTAGCGCCTGGCGTCTGCCTCCTATTAAGATCTACGCCTTTGAACTTGGTGAAGGCGATCATGCCCAAGAGGAAGAACCATCCGTGCTTGGCCAAGGCGCTATCCGGAGTGTTGACGGTAACCGCGTCGATGGAAATGTTACCCTTAAGCGCTTCGTACAAGCGAAGGGGCGGGATAGGCCTTTGTAAAGTTTGATTAAAGATCCTCAGATTTTGTATGAATTGCTGGTTCGACTTGGTTTGCCCTATAGCTTGCTGCATGTGCTCTATCGTCGTTTTGAGATCCGATTTCAGCAAATCTTTCATCGGCATGCGGTTAGCCAAGACGGATACCCTCTCGACCAGCGCCGTCGTGTTTCGCCGTTCCAGCTTCTCGGCGGGACATCCGTGGTCTTGCACTTCGCTAAGGCCGACTCCTAGTTTCAAGCCGTAGAGGTCGTAAAGAACTTGTCCGAGATAATCCTCCCAGTTGTCTATGAGAGTCTGCTTCAAAAGCTCCACCCGCATCATCTTGAGGAAGATCTTGTTGGACGCCTTGCAGAATTTTCTAAGGCCCAAGACCTGATGGATAGCTGCTAGATAGTCCGCGAGGTCGTTGTCGGGAGTGGTAAAGCCCGCCCTGTTCTGTGCGATACCAGCCTTCAGCATCGTATACAGGAGAGACCAGCTCCTAACCTGCATCTCGCGAAGTTTAGTTAAGAAGGACTGGAAAGTGGCGCCGCCCGAGAGGTGCTGTTTCATGCCTACGCGCACCTCGTCTTCGTACATGCAAGATACGTGTAGCAGGCAGGAAAGCTTCGTCAAGGCGGAAATACTGGATCTTAGGTGCTCCTCGTCTACGATATCGAACGCTTTGACATCGTTGAGCGCCATCGAAAGCGCCTGGATGAGCAATTCGTCTAGAAACTTGAGCATCTTCAAGAAGAGAGGACGGCGTGCGTCGGCAGGCATGGTCAGATAAGAATCCTGCTCGAAATCGGCGACGACCATCTCGATACTTTTGAGAAGGCACGAAAATTGTTTCGTCGTGTAGTCGATAGCGCTATAGGCTTCCCCGAGGCGTGTCCACAAGAACAATCTTAATTCGGTGCTCGCCCCCAGCAAGAATTTCCAGAGATCTCGCAGACCCTGATCCGCAGCCTCCGAGATGGGTAGATTTTTGCCGGTAGCTGCCGGCGCCTCGGAATCTTCGTCGACCACCATAGCTTCGGGATCGTTCGTTGCTATATAGACGGAAGAGGGATTCAATACCGGCTCCAGGCTTTCGATGATAGATACGGGGTCGCTAAGGTCGTTCTGGAATAGCCCGAGGAAAAAATCCATAGTCGTCAGTTTAGATATTTCCCTATCGGCTGCGCGGGCGGACACTTCAGGCATGATCGCATTATTTGGTAGTCGGACATCAAAAGGCTCGTCTTCCTCGCTGATCCTATCGCGGAGACTCTTCCAGCACTGGAGAACATGGTCTCTCGATACGCCTTCCGTCAGGGTAACAGCGAAAACGGCAGACCATAAGAATCGGATGGACAGCAGACGGTTCGCACTTTCGGGGCGATCCCGACTCATCTGCGAAGCAAACGTGAACCAGCGTCCTAGTCTTCCTTTGGTCTCCACGCGAATTGCGTATTCTACGGCGCTGTTGGGGTTGGTGATCCGTTCATACACGTCCAGGTGCAGCTCAAACAACATTTGGACTATCTCGTCAATCGTAGCCAACGTCGTGGCCGGATCTTCGGACGCGACATGATATGTCAGTTCGTACTGCACGCGTCTCCAGATATCTTCGTCGAGATGGCTAATGACTTGGACAACTGCGGTCTTCATGGAATCCGGCCACTTGCTCGTAAGGTAAGTCGCGCAAACATGCTTGACCCACTCGAAAGCAACGTCTTGGATTCCTATCCAGTTGTCGTTGATAGTTTGGACGAAGGCCTTTAAGCCCTTAGTCTCGTGGAACACGGGTGTCTCGCGTTTATTTTGGGATCCGGGCTTTGAGTGCTCTAAGAAAGACGAGAAACCGACGGTAGACGCCTCCTTCTTATTGAAAACCACTCTAGTGCTCTCCTCGTCAAATTTCACGAGCGAATCGCGCAGATCTACCATGGCCGACCGTTCAAGCTTAGCGGTTCGAGTAGAAGACGCGCACGAGTCGAGAATCTCGGCCAGTCGATCGAGGGTGTCGCGGTCGGTGACTCCCAAGTTCTCTATCATATTACGCGTCATCTGAAAGAGATTCTGGTCGGCTGCCTGGAACGGCTGCAATTGGGTAGCATATTGCGTGTTTGTGTCCATAACCTCCCCGGCAGTTTCCCGGCGTCGAATACGTTTGCTCCTCTTCTGGTCCAAGACTTCTTCGTCAACTCCGTCGGGAAGCCCTGCTGTAGACTGCGAACGTTTCCGCGAAGGGAGGGAGGCGCTACGTTCGGCCCGCGCATCTTCGGTAGCGATACCATTGTCAACAACGACTTCCTTTGGAGAATCGCTCTGGTCATCTTTGGATTGCACTAGAGGTTTGTTTTCCGAAACCAGCTGGACCCTTCCATTATCCTCGGGCAACATCGGGTTTGGCCTATTGCTGGCCGTCTCAACGTCGCATTCGGCATCTGGTATCTCTGGAAGTTTCAGAGTTACGGCCTTTCCGGATATACCACCGGCTGCGACTAGCTGCACAAGCGACATGCCCAAATCTGTCCACGAAGCTACGGGAACATCGATAATAAGGCGCTGGGGCCTTTGCTGATCGGCCGAGGCTGTGAGGGCAGGAGACGGCGCGAGTGAGTCGGTAGGATTCGGAAGGAATGGAAAAGGGTCGAGATGTTTCTTGAGACGATCCGGTATCGATTTTTTTAGGAACGGGGCCATGATCGGGTGCGACAGTGCCAGATCGTCGGACAAGACGTCAAGTTGCTTCTTCAATTGTTCGCCGGCGAATCCCTCGGCTAGAGAGGGCGGCTCAACTTCCTCCGTTGCCGGATCGTCGTCCAGTTCGATGGCAGCCTCGAGGCAATACCGACTAATTCTAGCGCTGTTCAGAAATGCGGCGACGCGCGCGGCCCTTCTCCATAGTTCGGCATCCGACGGATCAAAATCTAGAGCTGTACTAAATTCGTAAAGCGCCTTCTGAGCGGCGGCGAGCACCTTTTTATTTTGTAGCACGGATCTCGCATCTCCTCCCGCCCTGACCAGATGTCTAATATTGTCGAGGGCAAACTGGCCATGATTCTTATAAGCGAGATAGAGGGTCTGGGGCAGGCTGCTACCACTCCCGTCTATATCTCCTTGGGCGACATCGAGGGGTTGAGGGAACGGGACGTCGAGGCCTAGGTGTCGGGGATCTGATTGACGTTCGGCGCGCTCGAACTCGGTGGTACTCTCGGGGTATCGGAATATATCAGACTCGAATAGCGACTCGTAGGCTGACGACGCTTCTTCGTAATGTTTAGGGCCCTGTGCGTGAAGCTTAAGGGCAGTCTGGAAGCGCTTTAGGGCTTCGTCGATCTGGATTTCGCGGGTATCGTCGATCTCCTCGTCGATATTCTCCTCTGGTTCGACATTGATGGCGGAGAAGGCCATCTTGCGAACTTGCGCCTATCGCGCTGATGGGATTAGAAATAGCAATATCGCATACGGAATTTAGTCGTTTGGTATCTATCTACTTGTACTAATTCGCGAATGTGGAAGTTAATAGGAATAGAGTTGAGAATACAATTGTTGATCGTGCCTGTTATCGTTATCAATGGGAGAATAATTGGGAAAATAGGTACCGAGATGATGCACAATCGCGTAGAAATAAATCGCAAGGCCGGGGAGCTGCAGACAGCTAAGTCCGCTAGTACAGCTTAGGTACAGCTACAGCTAGGTACATCATGTACCTATAACAAGTCGCAGGTACCCCACTGTGCAAAGCGGCACCCTTACGTTAGAAGTTACCCCCCTTAATTACCCCGCTGTACCAATTCATTAGCCCAAGGTTCCAAAACGAAAAAGACACCTTCTTGATGGCTCGTGCGCGCCAAACCTCAAAAAAGTTGAAATTCAAGTACACCAAAAAACAAGCTCCCCATTCGGACCCTGACAACACTCTTCCTATTACAGGTCATATCGTATTCATATCGTATCATACCTATCCGTAAGTACGGACCTAGACAGCTCGCCGCGCCATCTCCAATCGTAACGCCATTCGCTCTTTAATCCTCCCTGTACTATTATGTTCCTACGAATCGAATCTGGTCGTTCCTAATATATCAGACACTCCATAACATCGAGAACACTGATTGGCATCTCCTACAGCGGTACCACGCCCTTCACCATCAAGTTCTGCTACCGTCGATATGCCTCCGCCGGCGGTTCCAGAGTAAGCCACTTCCAAATAATACTCTTTTCCAATTGCATTCTCGGCGCTAATGGTTGCTGTAGGATTTCGGAGGAGGTCCTACACGAATCAATCGAGGCCCGTACCGAGACCTTGGTGTCGTTGCGTGAGCTTGGCCCTCCCGATCTAGTCCACCTCCTGAAACAAAACCTCAGAAACACCGTAAAACAGGTATGCCGAATAATCAACCTCCCAGGGATCAATACTAAAATTGCTGGCGCAGACGGGAGTATACCACCATGTCACCGGTGTCGATGCGTCCTCGTCGGCTAGTCTCGCCGCTTATATAAACACCCTCACTTACAAGGAGCATGGTCACGTTGCCACGCACAAGATCGTAGAAGGTCTATACTGCTGCTACAACGCATTTTCCCGACTTGATATGCGCGTCCACGTCACCATTCCCGGGACAGTCGAAGCCTACTGTGTCGACGAGAGGGGAGAGAAACGAAAGGCCACGGACGAATTATGGCTGGAAACATATCTCTGCAGCGTTCTGCGTGCCTATTCGTACGCCGACGATGGGAGCGGCGATACTATCAGGAAGATCATGGGCGTGAGACGCTTTAACCCCGTTACCAACACCGAGACCGAACACAGATTTCTGAGCGCCGCCGAGAGCCTCTTTTTTAGAGGTACGCAAACCTACCATCTATTAGAATTCAGATGCTTACCTTAACTCCTTGCAGGTTGGCAGCTAGGTTCCGATTCCGTCGTGCAGGTTCCGAACAACGTATCGAACCACCTAACCACCGGCCTTCTCAAATATTTCTATACGACCGGACGCTTTGCCTCTGGCATCAACCTTTTCGAGAAGTTGAGGAGTCAGAATGTTGAGGTGTCGTCGCTGCTTGCCAAGGTTCTCTTCATGGGCAACGAGGAAGTGCAAGGTGTGCGCGTGTTATACCAGGCTCTCAAGGACTCTCCGATGGATTATGTCATGTTGGATACCCAAGCTGAATTTCTCCTCAAGAAAGCATCGGCGGCCGAAACCCCGGCGCAAAAGGAGGAAAGACTGAGGATGGCGTTAGGTTGCGCGGACCGCAGTACGATCGCCGCGCCCAGCGAATTCGGCACGTGGGCGAGGTTGGCGCAGGTTTACGTTGCTATGGAAGACTGGGAGAACGCGCTCACCATCTTGAACTCGTGCCCTATGTTCACTTACCAGGACAAGGACGCGCCGGTTATGCCAGAGCCGAAGGATGTCTATCTCCCCACCTTACCCGAGACGCGTTTAGAAGAGATCGACAGCGAGCCAGAGTCTAGATACGCCGAACAGGTAGACCCGAGCCTGCTTAACCTCCGCGCCGCGTCGTACCGCGGTACTTTCAAATTAGCCTACGGGATTCTCACGGGGATGACGGCAAAGATTGGTTGGGACCAACTCCTTAAAATACGGAGTAACGTTTTTGTTATGGAGGACGAGTACCGGACAGAAAAGCAGGATAGCGTCCCGCAGGCCCAGTCGACAAAACGCAATCCGAGTATCGACGGGCTACGCGGAACTCCCGAGCCCGCAACCAACGGTGATCAGACCGATGAGGAGGCCGACGACGAGAAGAGCGCAACCGATACCGACTCTGTAGCGCCCACGTTAACCAACGGCCACGGCGTAGGAGGCGAAGTGGAGAAGCCGACTCATACCATCGACCCCGGCGAGGTTAAGGCTGACGGAGATAACGTAAGTAATTTTCTTCCGCTTTCAGGGGCTAGTATTGACAAATCTACAGAGCGCAACCACTGACGAGCATCTCTCGCGCCTGAATAATAAGCGCCTGTGCGAAAGATGGCTCGACAGCCTCTTTATGGTACTATACGAAGATCTCCGCGTATACACGATATGGAGAACGCAGATGGCCCAATACAGAGCTCAGTCGATGCAATACAAGAAATCCGCCGAGGAGTGGGAGATTCTAGGTGCGCTAGCAGAGCGCCTCCAGCACCACGACGAAGCAGTCGAGGCCTATCGGGCTTGTCTCGCCGCGCGGTTCAGCCCGAAAGCGTTATCGGGAATCCTACGAGCGTTCGAGAAGCAGAAGCTGACGAGAGATACCATAGCTGCCGTTATCCGTCTGGTGACCTGGCAGTACCGTTGGTACTCGGAATTCTCCCCCGACCTTCTCCATACGATAAGAGTCTTGATCGAGGAAGAGGGTGCGGTCAAGGTTCGGTCGATCATTCAGGCGACGAGCCTCCCGCAAAATGTGCTGGATCTGACGCACTATTATGCCGCATTATGCGCCACGTTTAGAAGCAGTGGCACAGACGGTTAACTATTGACATGAGGATTGAAATACTTAGGGACGAAGTAATGCCTCGACATGATATCCATCTATTCGCGTTTCGGTGTAAGACATAGACCATTAATATATGATGCCCATCTTGCCAGAGATTAAACGCCCAGGATTGATTAGCCCTGATGTCGAGCAGCAAACCAAGCATCAAACCAAGCATCAAACCCTCGCTATAGTGATATGCAAGGTAGGTATAAAATTTCGATGCCACATGCCACATGAAGAATATCGCAAATGTAGCTCTACTTACAAAGGTATCAAAGAAATGCTTTCTAATAAATCATATATGATGATTAGATTATGAGTACCTAAGGTAATCTTGTTATGATGCAATGGTTTCGACACCTTACCTTAGGCACCTAAGATAATCAGTACCTATTCACCTCAAATGACTTTCCACTCGTACACGTAGCTCTGATCATTATAGCCTCATATCGCTATAGGAGAGCAGCTAATGCATCCCTACGGGAACTTGATCTTTGCATAATCTTATCAATCTAATCAGATTCGGATCAAAATCGCAAAGGCGCGAACTCAACATCGCCATACCCGACCACTTCAAGTCCACAAGGTTGCTACATAAGGAGTTACCACGATGGGGAGTAGTTCGAATCTCGACGTTATGCTGGTAAGTCTTTCTCATTTCCACAAGTCTACTTATTTTAAATTTTCCAAATCCCCTTTTCCAAATACTCTGCTGTAAACCGTCGAGAATCTAAGCAATATTCTAACCATATTTCCCTAATTTGTAGGCGGGCGGCGGGGCAGCTTTCGTCGTGGATTTGATTATCTACCCGTTGGATACCTTGAAAACCCGCCAGCAAAGTCGAGATTTCGTCAAGACATTTGCCAACCCGTCTACCAAGACTAAACTACCTTCGCGGCAGCTTTTCAAGGGCTTATATCAGGGTATCGGGATAGTCATAGTTGCCACTTTACCTGCCGCAGGGACTTTCTTTACTACCTATGAAGCGGCCAAGTCGTTCATTAGCCGTCACGGGTCCCCCTTAGGTCTCCCGCAACCCTTTGTGCATTCAGGCGCATCGGCCATAGCGGAGTGTGCGTCGTGCTTGGTCCTTACTCCTTCCGAGGTCATCAAGCAAAATGCTCAGATGCTGCAGCAAAAATCCGGCAGCTCCCGCAGGTCCGCTTCCCTTCAAGCCTTAAAGCAGCTAACCGTAAGCGGTACGGGCGTGGGACGCAAGCTATTATCGGGATACACGGCTCTAGTAGCCCGAAACCTACCTTTTACGGCTATCCAGTTTCCCATTTTCGAATATCTGCGTGCTAGGATCTGGGGCCAACGATCTCGTGCTGGCCAATCTAACGCGGGGTTCGGCGCGGGAGAGAAGCAGACTTTACTTGAGACGGGCGTCATCACGGGGACAAGTGCCGGGTTGGCGGGTAGCTTAGCTGCTATTGTCACGACTCCTATGGATGTGGTGAAGACGCGGATGATGCTTGCGGCCGGGAGTAGCCAGGATGTAGACCAAGGTGTTCATGACCGGACGCATACGTCGCAAGGCGCAACCAGATACAAGGTACGGGGCGGACTCGCCGTAGCACGCGAAGTTGTTTCGGAGACGGGTATCTCGGGGCTGTTCAGGGGTTCGGCTCTTCGCGCCGTATGGACTCTTGTCGGTAGCGGGCTTTACTTAGGCACGTACGAAGTAGCAAAAGTTTGGCTCTCGAGAAGAAAAGGGCAAAGTAGCGAAGATAATACCTTTATTTAATGAGTATCGACCCGCGTCTCTAGCCGCATTTATAGACCCTATTCCTTGCGGTCAATTCCAAAATCTATCCCTCGTACCCTATCCCCTATCCTGTGCTATCCTATTCTAAAATCATAAAATCCCCAAGTTGTTAAAATTGGTAAGAAACTGATAACGAAAATGAAAACAAAGGACACCCTATCCATTCGGCGGAAACTAATCCCTCATCCTGAAGTATACACCATCCTAAAAAGCCCAGCCGGGTCGCCAGTACTCGCAATTCGAGGCTGGCAGAAACTAACACCCTCAAGTACGACCTCGTTTCCACTGTTGTCGTAGCCGCAGCTAACGTCGCCTTTCCAGCAGTCGTACTGCGGCGTGAAGGCGTAGAATGCTATAGTTCCCACCTCCTGCCTTCCCGCCTCCGACGAAGCCGTAATGTTGGATTGCGTCAGAGTTGTCCCAGTCTCGTCCATCCAGCCCTGCGCGATGTTGAAACTTATGCCCCCAGATACCTTGGCATCCACGATAAAGTCGACGCCAGTATCTATCTTGACCTGAGGGGGAAGTCCGCGTTAGCAAAATCAATATCTTCGATTATTAGATGGACGGGTTGTGAACATACGTCAACTCCTTCCTCGGTGGTCCAAGAATACGACTGGAAATGCGACACTGCCGTGCTGACCATCTTGCTCAGGGATATAGAGTGCGTGCAAGTCGGCGGGGCCTCGCAGGTCTGCGGCCTGGTAACGGCTATTTGCTGACCGTCTTCGACAGTAGGTGTAGCATCGTAAGACTTGACTGTGCAGTTCGGGGCATCGCCACTGACGCTCTCGACGGGGCTCTGATATTGAACTTCGATCTCCGCAATAGCGCAGTCGTCGCGGCCGCAGCAGAAGCTGGTAATCAAGTCGACGTTTGGCTTTTTTCGTTAACAATACGTCCCGATAATCAGATTCGGTGGACACTATAACCTCCAGACTTACATTCAGAGCGGTATAGTAGCAGCCCTCTTCGGCTACTCTCAACATCACATCTCCGGGCATCTGGCTGAGAGATTGCCATTCCCTCGGAGTATCCCTCATCAGTATAAACTGACAAGTCGGGTCTGGCTGTTCCACTTTCCAATACACAAACTGAGTCCCCGCATCCTGGTCGAAATCGCCGGTTGCTGGCGCGGCTGGGAATGTTATATTGTTGTAGGCGTGACCACCGTCGAAATCCCCCCTTTCTTTGATGGAATGGTCTATGAGAAGTTTGCTGTCTTCGATAAGCATCCCGTCGGTCCAAATCTCAAGAGGCTCGCTGCAGCTCTTTTCTTTGTACGCGACAAAGCTGCGTTGGGCAGAGGTGAATGCAGGCAAGAGCAGGAAGAGGGAAAGAAAAGTTATTGGTGAAGCCATCTTGAAAGTATGTTGAAGAGCGTTCTTTTGTATAGTATGCCTAGGTAGTTACAGCTCCAAGTTGGAATCTTTGTTGATCTGAGTTCATGAAGGTGAAGTATTTTCGAAATGTCGGATTGGGAGTTCCCTACTCTTATATATCCATCTCGACGGATGTACGAGGCACAGGAACGCCTTGCTCTCGATATCCAGATGGGAAATCCCGGGACACACCAGATAACAAATCGGGAAGGGCCCTTTCCCTCGATATGTCCCCTGAATAAGCTTTACCGACGAACCTGATACCCATAACTGCCCCTGTGTTATCCCTGTGTATCTTCTTCTGACAACCCAAGCTACAGAATCGACGCACGTGGTTCTTGCTCGCAGTTAGGTTATTGGACATTTAGAGCCGACTAAGATGATGACCCAGAAGGCTGGGGCTCTTAACTGTGGGTGTATCCATTATGATCGCCCGTTCGAGTATACCTTAGCTTCTCTCTCGTAGTTTGCTACCAGCCTCCGCAGACTTACGACCCGACATACCGTTACCGATTTCTTATCTTATTACTATTCACAATATTCTTACTAATAACAAGTACGTTTCGAAATTCGAACCCCTCATTGGACTTCGAATCGTAGCAAAAACCGTGCGAAGTGGGCTTCTGGGCAATCCGCCCACATCGTGGAAACCTGGGGAAGAACTTCACAATACAGAATCCACGCGGATCTGGATGGCAGAGGTACATTTGTACGATAGTTAGGGTTAGGGCTACATTTTCCACCGAACTCACTTCATATACTATCTCCAGAGCCGTACTACGGTACACTGGTTTGACATATTCGAAGGCTGTCTCCTTGGTTACCCTTCGTATAGAATCGAAATATCATTTGCATCGTCCGTTTGCCTCAAAGGTAACACCTCAATAGGTTATTAGGGTAAGGAATTGACATCATAAGATAGTCCGTCAAAGTAGTCTAGAGTTGTAACCGTACGACCCATATATGGGCAAACATGAACGCGGGACATTTCATGACAATAAGTGGATCTACGTTTCTCGAGGCTTTGATTTGTGTTATGTGATCTCCTAGTGATCTACTAAACAGGGTGCTAAGATATGTATGGGGGGCATAGGGGAGGCTGTGGATTCTAGTATCTGTGGAGTTGATTTCTATTGACTGTGGTACCCAACGAGATTTCGAGGAATGATGATGACAATATGACTGGGTCTAATACGACGAAAACTATTCGTCTTAGCATAAGGGTTATTTTCGTCCCGACGTGGAGAAACTTGACCGAGCCGTATGGCCTACGTTGTACAGCTTCGACCTAACTCGGTGTAATTTTAAATCATGGCTATACCTACGTTAGACTGATAGCTCCTATCATCGTTTCTATGAATATTATGTTTGCGCCATTGAACCCTACCTATTTTCTCTAGAGATTCCATGGTTGAGGCACTAAAACGCCGGCACCGGTTCAGACAAAACTCTTGTTTGCTTTGTTACTTCAAAAGTAGCAAGATATCAGCTCTATCTTGCTATTACTAACAAGACAATTTACGTCACTCGATTTGTCCCGTCATCTCTACATAACATAACGCACGCCTAAGTATAAGCCAGTTATGTTGGCTTTGAGGTTTCCCCGTGGGGTTAAGATCCTGCGAATACCCACCTTGTTTAAAAATGCATTGGATACGTTCTGATGAGAGCCGAGTTTGCCTTTATCTAACAGCCAGGCCGGGATACCAATTTAAGATTTCGAGGCTAGCTCACACCGTATGAGATTAACTATCACTAGCCATACTTACTAGACATCCACAGCATCTAGAAGGATTCTAGGGGGTATATTCTAGGCATAGTGTGTGCTTTAGATAGCTAACCGTGATAGATAAAAAATAGGGCAAAAACCACGTGCCATGACGGTGGAGAGAATTTAGGGTGTCGGGGATTTAACGACGATCCTCTTCACCGAGCCTCTTTCGTGACGATTTCTCGACAACACAACTCTCACACATCTAAACCCCGCAAACTAACGATAAAGGGGATTCGTCGAAATCCACGACCAAACACATTTTAAATATTAAATAGCACACATAAGATTGGTTCGTCTAGTGTAGCAAGGAAAAGGATATGATGGGCCCATTCTAAGATTACTAGGTTAGCAGTAGTTAAATTCGGTACCTAAATAATGGACCTCCGAGGAACTATGCGGGAAAGCCCAACATCTTCGCTTTAACATCGGTGTATGATACTCCTACTCAAAGGTAAACGTGCCAGACTGATATATGCAGCAATAAGCAACCAATGTCCCTCAACATTTTACACATCGAGCCGGCCAATACTTACCAACCATACAGACACGCGGAAATTAAGCGCGGGGTTTTGGAACTTAAGAACATGAAGTGTCTACACCGAGAGATAGCAGACACGAGCACAAGTTTATAACATAAATTACATAAAATCACACTTTAAGATGAACAGTAAGATACTCCATTGCTGACATTCTTTAGATTGCTGGTGACGTAAGTAGAAGAAAGCGAATTAGGTTATAATATTGGCATTTTATAAGCTGCCTGTTTCAAGACTCCAAGATAACATATTTGACCTGCCTTCGATTGCTCATTGGTCTAGTCTTGGGTTTTGGGGGTACCTATCTGGATATAATTATTCAATAGCTCAAATTGATTCTATCTAGTATGGATTATCAGAGCCGGCTCTTTCAAATGTCCATGTTCTACAAGTTCTTTCTAAGATATCGATATCAACTATTAAATACCTATACATAGGTAATCACCAGTCTCAGGCAAAACGATTCCTGTGAGACAGCAATTTTGAGATATTACACAGCAAGGACGAATCGGTAGTCAGAATCAAGAAGCGAAGACCACGTGGCTCCCCTGTCAACCCGGTTCAAGATATCTAGGGGTATTCATCTAATTACTGGCCAGGTAATTAAAAGCGAACTAGAAAGCTTGGAAGGTCGGAGCTATTTTGTGTCATGGTTTCATCAGAACAGGCCTATTTAATGCCGGGCTTGAAATAGAGAGAGGTAGCCGAGAATATCATTCGTACAAGGCCTTTTGTTTAAGAAACAATTGCGCTTCTGAAGATCGAGCTAAAAGGTAAGACGGAAGATATAATTTGAATATTTTAAGCTTGGATCTACGACAAAGACGCTGGTATGTGATGAGTCAAGGCTGATACTTGTGCGGTGAAATATTATATTAAATCCGCCGGGCTAGGAGCTGCTAGAGTATATATCTTCTCCCTTTTGAATATCATCGTCGCTATTCTGAGACGATCCGTGGGCATTCGGCAATCATTATAGTAGATCTCGTCTTTCGCTCGGCAACTATAACTATCGAACATTGGTTAGTATTGCATTTCGTTCGACGGTATGTCGACTCCAACGACCTGGATCAGCCGCGAAGCGAGTATCGCATTTTCTAATTCGCAAGGGCAATTCAGGCGGATTGACTAAAGTTACATCTGCAAGGGGGGTTCGAGAATCTAGGACGCTCCGAGACTTGTTACCGGCATCGGCATCGGCGCCGCATTCCCTGTGACGGGATTCTTGGCGTTTGGACCCTTTCAGATTAGGTATCAGAGGCCTCGGGGATAATCCGTCAAGGCTTAGTGTTATACCTACCACCTACCTAGGGCCATTATCCGCCGTGGCGATCTTCCTTCTTTGGTTGACGCCTCGCATTATCTAGAACCTATCGACTATGTGCGCAACGCTGTAATCCGGCGAAACGGGATGATAATCGAATTGGTTGGATATTGCATACGAGCATGACAGACGTCGGGGATGACGGCAGCCAAACTCGCGTTCGAAAGGAATAACATGTCGAGATTGGAGGGTTGCAAAATGATAAAACGAAGGCCCGCCAACGCACGATTTAGTCATTATAGTCGTGAAACTTTGCGATGAGATGGTTGCTCGATATCATCGTATCATCTTGCTCCTATCTTCATGTAACAGCCGAGAAGCGTGAAGAACCCGATCGACTCCGATTCGTCAATTCCGTCACGATGATCTAAGCATGGATACCTAGCCTGGATACCTGGTATCTAAGTAGATACAGATACCTAAGATACCTACATAGGTAGGCATATCGCAATGAGCCCTATCAAACACGTTGTCTATCAAGATCGAGGCCGCATTGGTGGGTCGCGCTGCGGTTGCATGCTTGACCTGTTCGCTCAAGCGGGCTGCATGATACATCAGATTGATTGACTAGATGCTGGCTCATGTCCCAGGGTCCGTAGTCACCAAGTTTTCATGGTCACCTAGTTTCTAGGGTCAAAGTTGGGAACGGAAAGTGAGTGGTTTATATGTCATCTTTTACTATTTCGACATTCGCAATCCTAGCATAATTTAGCACTGGGATTGTCTTACCTGGCTAAATGTTGTGGCCGATGGTATCAAAGGTTTGCGGGATGGCGCGATCAGTTCCGCGGTGGAAAATGCCCCAGAATTTTTTACCAACTCACACAAAGAAGACATACGCATTATCATGCAGCTGGGTCCGCTCGCCATACCGCTGGTCGATGGTAACTTGGGTAGATCTCCTTGCTCTGCCTTGTCGATGTGACTGTGATACACTCACCCGTCCATTTGAGCCTGATAGTCATGTTTCTTGACAGCCAACCTTACATCACCTTGAAATCCTGAGCGGTCCCCTAGGATAAAAACCGCCTTGGGCCCTACTTTGCACCCGCCACATCTCTTCGAAATTTTTAAGAAACACTGTACCTCTAAACCCGACTTATCACCCTCTCTACCTCTCTGCCCTCTTAGCCGACCTAGCATTTTAGGGACTAATACGCCAACACCCTTACTATGGCCGTAGACCAAGTATTACCACACCTCGCGGAGATACCCTCTGGCATTCCTCGAGGGAAGGAATCGCTGGAGGTTTCGACGCAGGAGATTGCGGCGCCTCTGAGCGATAGCGCCGACGGATCCGTACGCGATGGGCACTTCCTAGTCCAGTCGCCATATACCGAGAAGGAGCACTTGCTCGACTTGAGAACTCTCGACGAGGAGAACGCTTTACTCGCACAAGCGCTCGTTCGCATGAGGAGCCTGCGGCCAGACTATGCCACCTCGCCCTACGCCGACACCTTTAACTGGGATGAGATCATCGAGGAATTGACGCGACTCGTGCGAGAACGCAGCCACAGGTGGAAGGAAACTTCCTTCTTCGTCGTAGCTTTCCGGTCACAGATTCCGCCGACAACTGTGTACGAGGATCTGGGAGCCTTGGACAAGGTAGCGCACGCGGAGGCGATAGCCAGCGGTGGCTTTCTCAAGTAGGTGTCCGTCCCGGCAAGGATCACGGAAGACATGCGCTAACAAGCTCCAGATATTGGTTCGGACATCCTGATAAGGACGGCAGAAACCTTGCGACCTGTGTGTGGAGGTCGCAGGAAGAAGCAGTCAAGGGAGGAGTCGGGCGTGGACATCGCAAAGCGGCAGCGGCCACCCGGTCGTTGTACTCGTATTGGAAGATTGACCGGCATAGGCTTATCATCCGGGATGACGTGAAAAGCTGGGAAATTATTGACTGGGAATGAGGACGTAGGGTTACACTAGACTGCACGGTGATCGCCCGGCATGTTTGTCCTCATGTGCCTGAGAGGCGGCCGCGTTTGGCGAATGGGAGCGGTCCGCGGCCGGCAGACCCTCGACAGCGTTTGCTTTTTGTTTTTGCTTGTGATTTTCCAGCCAGGTATCGGTTATCGGCTGTCGTGCAAGACGGCAATAGATAGATGATAGAACCCCCGGCGTAAGGCGTCTAGATAGGACCAAGAGAAAAGAGATATGCGTTTCCGTACATCGGAAGTCTAGCTTCCCTCTCCTAATCGAGATTTTGACCCGCGACGAAAACCAGCATTGTTTCTCTTCCGGTGGCGATAAAAGAGAGCTAACATGATTTCCCTCCCGGCTAGTCAGATCCTAGTGTATGTGTGTCCTGTGTTCTTGTGTCCTTAGGATTCGGGTGGTGATGGTCAATCCACTTGGGTTATAGTATTTTGACAACCCTCATCGTATATGGATAAAACTGCCAGCATATGGCGAAAGAGTATAAATCTTGGAAGGAGACGACGTTGCTTTGAGGCTCTTTAAATATGTTTTTGTGGAATGTCGACATGGAAAATGACAACATGGCGTGGGGGTTCCAGAGTGGGATGTTTGTTACTTCATCAGCAACTGAGCATTGATGCCGACGCCAGCGTGTTTCTTTGAGCAGGGGGTAGAGCCTTTAATTGCATATCTGAATTGATTCTTTACGTTATTTGACTTTTCTATTAGTACCTGCCCTATGTAGGTTAATCAAGATACCGGGAGTTGCGGGGTACCTACGGATTATATGTCCGATTACCTAAGGTACCTGACCTCTAGAAAAAAAGAAGAAAAAAAAGAAAAAAAGGCTTAATGTTGTGCCGTTTCCTTCAGTACAGGTGCCCCCCAGCTGGCAGCAGCAGCATAGATCCCTCCCCAATTTTCCCATTTTGTAACCCACAAGAATCGCATCCCACTAAAACCTCAAAATCTTAACAGATTCGCAACTTCGTCACCCGCAACAACCGAATCCGAATCGATCCCTCCCATTCGGCATAAGACGCGAATAATTATCCGGTCAAGAAGTTCGCGATCATGGCCGACTCTCTAAAGGATACGCCGTTCAAGACGGTTCAGGTCGAGGCTCTGGTTAGTATTTACGTCTTCCTTACTAGTTAACCCCTCCGTTCAACTTTGGATCGACCTACAATCCAGCCGCTAACTAACTGCTACGTCGTCGTATTAGGTTGTGATGAAGATAGTTAAGCACTGCTCAAACAGCTTCCCTTCGACTGCTACGGGTTCCATCGTTGGTATGGACAAGGATGGTATCCTCGGAATCACAAACACTTTCCCTTTCCCTACGGTCGACGTAACGAACGTCGAGGGCGGCCACCAAAACGACGCGTCTGCACTCGCCGCCGCCGCGCCGCGCGCCAAAGCAAACATTATCTACCAGAATGACATGATCCGACATCTCAAAGAGGTCAACGTCGACGCCAACAACGTGGGCTGGTATACGAGTGCTACGATGGGTAACTTCGTCAACTCTAGCTTTATCGAGAACCAGTACCATTATCAACGCGAGAACGAACGGACCGTCGCCCTAGTCCACGACGTTAGCCGCAGCTCGCAGGGTGCGCTAAGTCTTCGCGCATTCAAGTTGACACAGAACTTCATGACGGCGTTCAAGGAGGGGAAATTCACAACTGAGAGGTCAGATCATAACGGCAGCTAAGTAAGAGAACATATGCTAACACAGAACAGTCTACAAAAGTCGAAACTCTCCTTCAAGGATATCCTTGTCGAATTCCCTATCCACGTTCACAACTCGCATCTCCTGACTTCCTACCTCCACCAGCTACCCTCTGCCGCTTTGGAGACGGACGTGACAATGCCAACATCTCTTTCCGATCTACAAGGCGAACCTATCAAGATGCCGCTTCATCCGTCGGTCGACATTCTCGACCTCTCGATAGATCCTTTCCTTGAGAAGACGTGCGATCTTCTACTCGATAGTATCGAGTCTCATTACACCGAGCTGAACAACCACCAGTATTACCAGAGACAGCTTGCCCGCGAGCAAACTAAGATCACGGCGTGGCAGACGAAGCGAAAGGCGGAGAACGCGGGGCGTGTTGCGGCTAAGCAGCAGCCTCTTCCGGAAGATGAATGGCAGCGAATCTTCAAACTTCCTCAGGAACCCAGCCGATTGGAAGGCATGCTGAATGCGAAACAAGTGGAACAGTACAGCAAGCAAATAGACGGGTTCACGGCCAATGTCAGCGCAAAGATGTTCGCCGTCAGGGGCAATCTTCTTCCCGAATAAGGGTTATAAAGAGGGGAAAAGGGGTAATTGATATAGATGCATGTGGCCCGGCGTCCGGAGGCGTTTTAGGGTTTCTACTTCGGGTCTGTAGAGCTGAGTCCATCGAGTCATTCTGAATCTATGTTTGACTTGTTGCGGGGCGGAGCTCATACGTAGCATAGGAATTCAAGCACATGAAGCTGAAGTCAAGGCATAATGTCTGTCCTGTCTAGGGCCATGTCTAGAGTATCTGTAGGATGCTAGCGTAAGCATTGATATGCCTTTGCTGAAGCAACCCGAACAGCCATGACCGGGGATTTAGGAATAATACTTCCGATCTTTTACGGCCGACGTTTTCACGGCCGACGTTCTACATCCTCACGTATAGTCTACACGTATATCTCAAGACTCATGTTAGGAGGTACATTACCTAGATATTTGAGAAATTCGTACAACATAATTGTATCTCGATTCTCCTTCTGTCACTTATCAATTGCAATTGCAATACCCTTATAAACCGTGATTGTCGTAGTTATCTAAAGGGGGAGCGGGCAATAAAAGTAAAGGCAACGCCACCAATTTAATAGGTCTTACTCTGTCAATCCTACGTGGGATTACCCTGAGGGTCGAATTCCGTTGTCAGGAGTTACCTAAGCACTACGAGTGGGAAATGCGGACACATGGACCTATTAGAAGAGAAACGAGGCAATACGTACTGCACGGAGTTACTAAGATTCCAACAGCGCACGCAAAAAGATTTGCCGAGTGGATGGATGAAGCGGGATGAGGGGCATTTTTTCAGGGACCAAATCCTCTAGTCCAAGATTGGTTTAGCGTTAGTGTCAACAATCAGCGACAACCACTCAATCTTCCACAATCCATCTATCGTCTCCCAGTACGGATCCGTAGACTTTGGAAAGAGGGGCTGAGGGGTAGACGGAGCCGATAGAGAAAAAATCCAAAATACTTAGCCTACCATCCTTCCTTCCTCACTAGATCCGTACCTAACCTATCTAATCTTACCACAGTACCTTCTATCTTATTTCTAGGGCTCTAATAAGGCTCTAACCTACCAGCTTAGCAGTTTAGGTACTTTAGCTTACCTTAGGTACTTTGCAGTATTTTAGGTATTTTAGGGTATCTTTCTCCTCCGTCCATTTCCTTCCCTTCTTCTCCTCATCTCTCCCTTTCCCTCACCAATTCCAGTTTATCTCACTTCCCCTCGGGCATCATCTGTAAGTCCTACACCAAAGTCATACGCATCCATCTATATACGGTTACTTACGGCTACCTACCTCGAGTTTTACTTGCTAACTTTTGTCTTACGTAGAACATCCGTTCTTCCCGCTTGCTCATCCTCCTTCACCGCCCCTCACACACATCAGTTATCTCAGTACGTCTTCCTACCTCTGGTGAACTCTATAATAGTGCCGTAGCAGCGCCGCTAACAATCGCTTAGAGATGGCTGCTCCCGCTAGCAAGTTCAAGGTCGCCGACCTCTCTCTTGCCGCCTTTGGCCGCAAAGAGATCGAGCTCGCGGAGAACGAGATGCCCGGTCTGATGGCTATCCGAAAGAAGTATGCCGCCGACCAACCTCTTGCCGGTGCCCGCATTGCCGGTTGCCTACACATGACTATCCAGACCGCCGTCCTGATCGAGACCTTAACGTCTCTCGGTGCCGAGGTTACCTGGACCTCTTGCAACATCTTTTCCACCCAGGACCACGCCGCCGCCGCCATCGCCGCTGCCGGTGTCCCTGTCTTCGCCTGGAAGGGTGAGACCGAGGAGGAGTACAACTGGTGCTTGGAACAGCAACTCACGGCTTTCAAGGACGGCAAGAAGCTTAACCTAATCCTGGACGATGGTGGTGACTTGACTCACCTCGTTCACGACAAGTACCCCGAGATGCTGAAGGACTGCTTCGGTGTTTCTGAGGAGACCACCACTGGTGTCCACCACTTATACCGAATGCTAAAGAACAACACCCTCCTCGTCCCCGCCATCAACGTCAACGACAGCGTCACCAAGAGCAAGTTTGACAACCTATACGGCTGCCGCGAGTCTCTAATTGACGGTATCAAGCGCGCCACCGATGTCATGATTGCCGGTAAGATTGCTGTCGTTGCTGGTTTCGGTGACGTCGGCAAGGGTTGTGCCATGGCTCTTCACGGAATGGGTGCTCGCGTCCTCGTTACCGAGGTCGACCCCATCAACGCCCTCCAGGCTGCTATGGCCGGCTTCCAGGTTACCACCATGGAAAAGGCCGCTCCCGTCGGACAGATTTTCGTCACCACTACCGGCTGCCGAGATATCCTTGTTGGTTCTCACTTCGAGGCCATGCCCAACGACGCAATTGTTTGCAGTATGTATACACCGTGCTAATAGCTTTAGTGGCGCAGTAGCTGACCGTTTTCTAGACATTGGCCACTTCGATATTGAGATCGACGTCGCCTGGTTGAAGAAGAACGCGAAGAGCGTCCAGAACATCAAGCCTCAGGTAGATCGTTTCGTCATGGCCAGCGGCCGACACATCATCCTCTTAGCTGAGGGCCGATTGGTCAACCTCGGCTGTGCCACCGGCCACTCGTCCTTCGTCATGTCTTGCTCCTTCAGCAACCAGGTTCTGGCGCAGATCATGCTGTTCAAGGCTCAAGACAAAGCTTTCGGCCAGAAGTACGTCGCTTTCGCCAAGACGGAGAAGCTTCCCGTCGGCGTCTACGTGTTGCCTAAGGTCTTAGACGAGGAGGTCGCCAGACTACACCTTAGCCACGTCAACGCCGAGCTCACTACCCTTACCAAGGTGCAAGGCGAATACCTTGGATTGGAACTTGAGGGTCCCTTCAAGAGCGACCTGTACGTTCCCTATCCTGCCACATATTTTCTTGCTTGCCTTGCTAACAAGATTTCGCAGCTACCGATACTAATTTCAGCCTTGTACATGAATTACTAATGTGCACGATTGTCAACATTGTGTATCTACAGTCGAGTTCATATATAGCTCGCTTAACCCCCTCGATTAAGTAGGGGTTGGTCTGTGTTTCAACAAGCATGAGTCTACGCATCAACTGGCATTGGGGAAATAGGGCATGAGGAATCAAAAAGGGCCAGGAGTGCCGGCAGGTCATTTTTTTCAACAAAAACGGCGTTGGCATTTTTATCTATAACATGATTCCCCTCATGGCGTTTTGAGATTTCAAAGACTGAGGACCTAGTCGACCGAGGTTCGTGCAGCTAGAGAAAGAGCTGAGCAATATCCGTCAACCGGATCTGGATAGAAATAGAAGCAGCCATTGCGCATTTTCTGTCTAAACGTCGTCCACCGCTGGAATAGTATTTGTGACTTGCAGTAGATCGATATCGCCAATAAGATACCCGTGAGCGGAGAGACTACATACGAGGACCTAGCAGCTACTATTGGCGTCGACTGCACTGCAGCTAGTCGTATCGCACGCCCCGGTATTGCAAACCGCATCTTTAGAGAGCCTCGACCTAGTGTCATTGCGCACTCTGCAGCTTCTAGGCAGATCGCGAAGGACTCGGGTATTGCAGACTGGGTTGGCGCTAATGTAGATGATATGTGGCTATCAGCGCAAATTGTAGTCGATTCGCTGGCTAGATGGCCCCTTGCCGATGAACCGACTCAGACTGTAAGCGACTCTCCGTATCCGTGACTACAATCGGCTTACAGCTTATAGGGATTCTTGCTAGCTAACGAGACCGATGACTCTTTCTATACGGAGCTTTCCAAGAATCCTGAACGAGCGCGCCGTTTCGGCGGAGCTATGAGCTTTTTCACGACAGGCCCTGGATATTCTCTACATCATTTAACAGATAACTTTGCTTGGAACTCGCTGGGCTTTGGGATCGTCGTCGATGTCGGCGGGTCCCATGGCGATGCGGCATTCGCTCTAACACGTAAATATCCCGACCTAAACTTGATAGTTCAGGAGATTCCCGAAGTAGTTGCAAACTCGAAAACGAGAGGGGCTAAACGTTCGGTTTATGGCACATGATTTCTTCGAACAGCCGATCAAGAATGTTGATGCTTATCTATACCGTTGGATTCTTCATAACTGGCCGGATAAATACTGCATCAGAATTCTTAAGGCCTTGATCCCAGCTTTGAAGCCAGGCTCGCGGGTTTCTGTTATGGACTTTGTGATGCCTCCGCCGTGTCTTACCAAACAGCGCTGAACGAAAGTTGAGGTTAGTATCCGGCAACTCGATTATCTGAATAGGATTAACAACTCTCAGAGCTATGGACCTAACGATGCTTGAAATTGGCAACGCTAAAGAACGCGGCCTCGATGAGTGGAAATCTCTGTTTGAACAGGCTGATTCGAGGTTCGTGTTTAAAGGCATACAACAACAACTCCAGGGATCTAGCCTTGCTATTCTCGAGATAACGTGGGAATTAAAATGGCTTAAACGGGCTAGAGATATTATGATTGCCTAAGCCATGTATAATAATGCTAGAAGCCAGCAAAATACCATATAGCGTCTTAACCACCCTTATACTAAGGACTTTACTTGTTTGACCTGTGATGTAAAGATAGCAACATCTACTAAAACCACGCCTCAACCATGAAACTATATCTACAGTCTACCGCATGACTCGTCCACTCTCAAGTTATATGGAGTATTGGTAGAACCGTTCAAACCGTCACGTTGGTCATTAATCTCAAGTTCATTTGTATCGGTTAATCGAGACTGCATTTCGTCGGTACGTTCCGTCGATTCTTATATACTACACGCCGCAACTACTGTATAAAATCCGTCTCTTTTATCTACCGTGTAATTCTATGATGCCGCATTAGTCGAAAGCTCTATAGCTGCCCGTCTGGTCGAGCTCGCTCCGCGGAGGCATGCGAAGCCCAACACGCGAGGGCATATCTTCTTCGTACATCTAGAAGAAGTCTGTTCCAAATATCATACCTAGGAACACTCGATCCGTCGTCCCTGCTATCAACAAATATCCGCCGTGGACATCAAAACTCTGCCTACCCCATCATATCGAATCGAAGAGAAACAGAAAACGAAAATGCCCTGTATCCTACCGTCGCTTTTTGTCGCCAACACTTTTTAACACTTAATCGTACATCGTACTCGGTGACTAATAAAAGACGTAAACGTAGTCTCATTTTCGGGGTGCTTCGTAGAATGCCGCAACGCCGATTAAAAACCCACCCCTTATTCTGTTCCGGTCGCTACGATTCCTCGACTGGGTCATTACGCCGCCACCCGTAGCACATCCCAAAAGCGGTACAGGCGAGGATAGGAAAAATGGCGGGTCATCGAGGAGATCAGACACGGAACGAAGAGGAAACACTACCATCTAAACACTCCGCGCTTCCGAATGCTACATCAAAAAAAGCTGCTATGTCCCTCGCGTGCGTATTAATACATCGTTATAGTGGTATGGAGAATTGTGTGTAGTGTAGTTATCTCCGCATGATGTTGCTCCCGGGGGCGATAAAAGCCCTAACCGCAAGTTCGGAGAAGCGGCGGACGACATTGGTGGTGCCCCCCGTTACTTGAGACTCGTCCTGGACGAACTTGCGAGCTACGGCCAGCTTACTTTTGGGGTCGGTCTCGTCAAGATGCGGGGGCAAGGTGCTTTCGAAATCCGGAGGGAAGTTTGGCGCGAGCGCTCGGATGACGGCGAGAGAGTAAAGGACGTCTCGGTTTTCACGCCCGTCTAGCAGCTCGCGCAATTGCCCAAGAATATAGTCGCGCTGGCGCATAGCATCCACGCCCGGCTGATCTCTCACGCGGAGGAATTCGGCAAGGAAATACCAAAACTTAAACTCCCTAATCCGGTGAAGCCGTATATCGGCGATCGCGGGGGGCGGATGAAGAGGGTTCTGGTCGAGGTGGTCGCCTGATAACAGGGCCTCGAAGACCGCCACTCGATTTCGTGCTTCGGACCCGTCGTCGGGGGGTGGTAAATATTCCCCGATATTAATCTTGTAATCGGACGTGTATACCAACGTGGTCAAATCCCAGACCACTCTGAATTCGAGGTTCGCCGAATACTGCATCCCGGCGACGTCATTAGCATCCGTCTTGGCCATGGACTGCAAAAACCCCGCCAGCATCTCGTTGACAGCCGTGCTGGACATCAACGCGCCGACGCCTTGAGGTTTAGTGTACCATTCCGTCTCGAAGAACTTCTCTAGGCCGGGGGCGTAGACCTGATCGTATAGATCCCTCACGTCGGCCAGCTTGTCGCCGGTGAGGGGCGAGTCGAGGGCCGGGGGCACGGTGCCGGTCATGCCCACGAGCTCGTGAACTTTCATCTTCCTTGCTGAAAACCAGAGTAAGCCGAAGTCTGTTGCCGAAAGGGAGAGACCACAGAATGCGAAGCAGAGCGGTAGAAGGGAACAAACGGAGGGCCACCTCTAAGATGGGATATGCCGAACGGACTGTGAGGAGGAATTGGGGTAATGGGTGCGATGGCTTGGAAATGAGAAGGCGACGTACTCGTTGTGGACAATACGGTGTCTAAAGTAGGATCGATAGCGGCTGGGTATTCGAGAGCGGGCTCGCCCTTGACCGACGACGCAGCTGTTCCCGCGGCTGTCAGGTTCCCGGTGAATGGTGCGGTAGTAGGAGTGGTATTAGATATTACCGGGGGAAGGGTATCATAGGTTTGGGTTTGGGTTTGCGCGCTGCCAGACACGGGCGTGGATGAGGCGGGAGGTCGACTTGACGGTGCGGAAGAAGACGAGGCCGACGAATTATTGGGAGCTGGTCGAATGTTGGTGTGATGCTGCTGCTGTTGATTCTTAAAAATGGGATCGTAGCCCAGGCATTCGCGTTTGGATTTCTGACAGTTCTTGCAGATGGGATGTTGCTCGTCGCACTGTAGAATTTGGATTTGGTATTTAGCAACCGAACTCAGTTGTAACGGTGGATATCGTTTGAATGCGCAAGACGAAAAGGAAAAGCGGTTGCATATGTAGTAAAGTGCGTAAACGAGAAGCAAACAATTGTGTGCTTAAGGGGCGCGTACACAAACGGCGTGGAAAGATGTTGTGAGGAAGTACAAGTGGTGATAGACCAAAGGTGGGGAAAATAAAAGTGAGCTACCCTAGAGCTCTTTGGAGTTTTGGGGTTAGGGGATCGACTATCTAAAACTTTAAAGGAGGGGAGGGGGGGGAAGCTCTTGCTTTTTTGGAGTTTGATGGTAGCTCCCGGCGATTGACAGATGTCAAAAATAATTTTGGACCCCTGATTTTTTTGTTCTGATTGTTTAGGTTGCTCGGTTGCTCGGGGTCGGCGTGATGCTTTTGCTTTGCTTGCTTGCGCTTGCGCTTGCTCGCTTTTGCTTCGCTCGCTTGTCCGTAGCTCCTTTTCTTAAGCGAAACCCCGATCCAAAATAATTGACCAAAAATCCTCGAGCATCTTTAGCTCATCAATTCATCTTCGCCTATTTTTCTGATTGTATTATTCGTCCACATTCAAATGCCTTCCTCGTTCCATGAATTCCCCGTGCGCACCAAAAGGAAAGGAAAGGAGAAGAAAATCAAAGAAAGCAAACTCGACAGACACATACCTTTATACGTCTTTTCCGGCACGTCAGGCAGCCTGTTTTTGTTCGACGCTTTATTTCCTACGATAGCAAGCAAACATTACCAGGTCAGTTGCCGATTAAACGAGAATAATATCCTAGGGGACAGCATTATTCCAATTACCTTCTTGTGTCGACCGCCTAGCACGCTACCTGGTCCGCTTGGAGGTAGAGCATATTGCGGTCTTAGAGCGTCGGGGGGTAGGGCGTACGGGTTATTCGCAGTCATAGGTACGGGTTGTTGTGCGAAGTAGGACATGTGCTGCTGAGCCGGCATCGAGGGAACCGACGGGACGGGGTTCACAGGCATCGCCATCGCCATGTGCTGCTGCTGCTGAGCTGGGTCGAACGTGCGCATGCTCGGCAATGCCATGGCGCTGCTGGGAACGCCCACGCTCGCCCGGTACGCGTCCGGTCCTTGACCCGCCGGGTTCGCATATCCATAGTGCGTAGCCGCCATGGCGGACGTCGCATATGCCGTAGGATTCGGGTAGCTAGCGGGCTGTCGAGGTGGCCCCTGAGGATGGTGAGGTGAGTTGTTCGACATGACTTCCGGTGACGGCGCAACGGCTTCTTGGTGCTGGCGCTGCTTCTGCTCTTGCTGGTCAGGCAGAGCGCCGTTGGAGGCGACCGTCGCCGAAGATAGAGCAGCCTGGTCGGCAGCGAGTGTAGTCGCGACGGGATCAGCTGCGGGTGAGGCTGTCGCCGGCGTAGATATCGAGGTTGGTGTCGAGGTTGGCCTGAAGCCGTCGGTGGTGGAGTGGTCCGAAAGAAGCTGGTAACCCTGCCCCCGTTCCTGTTCCTTTTCCCGATCCTTTTCTTGTGCCCACTCCTGCTCCTGCGCGTGGGCGGCGGCTACTGTCGTCGTTGCATTATTTGCGGAGTGTAAGTTTGAAGTTGGTGCGCGTGCGCGTGCGTGTGCGTGTGCGTGATCGAAATCGAAATCGTGGGCATCTGGCTGTGCCTGTGTCTGTGTCTGTGCCTGCGCCTGCGATTGTGCCTCTATCCGTACCTGTACCTGCCCCTGCGCCCCTTGGGTATTTTCCTGCTCTTGCGTAGCTTGTGATAATGGAGACTTGGCCCGCGATTGATGTGGGAGGGCATGGGCTAGTTCTTCAGCGGCGGCAAAGACGGGTTCAGGTTCAGGCTGAGGTTGATGAGCCTGTGGCTGTTCCTGTTGTGCCTCTGCCATTTGATTTGAATTTAATTTGCAATTTTTTTATGGGGGCGCGATCTGAGCAGGGGCAGGCCGATTCCAATGTGCTGCGTAAGGGGGGGCCAAGTCACGAAACCCGACCTAGGGCTGGCAGGGGACGGGGGTCGTGGTTCGTGGACGTGGACGGAGACGGGGACGGGACCTATCTGGTCTGGTTCCAGCGCCTCAAACGGTGGGCGTGGCCCAGCCAGCGAGCTTTAGCTACCTGCTGTGTACTGTCTCGTCCGTCTGCCAGCTTCTGTATATCTGTATGTAAGTATGGTATGGGATGTACATACAGTACGTACGTATTGTATATTATGTATATAGGATGTATAGAAGTATGGATGTATGGATGTATGTAGGTATGTATGTATGTACGTACGTGACTATGCGTAGCCGAGACGAGAGGAACAAGGGGATCAGATCCCAGAGAAGGGGGAGTGGGGGGTTCAGCACACGAACAGACAATATACATACCTAACATAGATGCGTACAGGCGTACAGGCGTACAGACGTACAGGCGTACAGACGTACAGACGTACAGACGTACATACATCAGAATGTAGAAGCAGTAGCCAGCATCCAGCAGATGCTAGTGTAGGAACGGCTGAGTGTTGTGCTGCAAGTGGTGGTGCGATGTTCGAGGTGTTTCGACGCGACCCTGGGCCGAGATTCCAGTTAGCTCAAGTCGTCGGCACATTTGTTGCGTTTTCTCCGTAAAGAGGCCACTCGTTGCTCCTTTTGTCCTAGTGTCCGGTCCTGCAAAAAGCTTGCCCGGCCTGAAGAAATTCGAGGACCAAGGGGAATTGGGAAAGATTGGAGAAATTGGATCCTGATGGAGCCTTGAGGCTGCTTTGGCGGTCCGCCGTGTAGTGTCGACGAATGTTACCGTAGGTACGTACTGAACATATGTATTGAAGCAGAAGAAAAGAAAAAAAGATGCATGTGGTGTAGTTACAGTTTATTGTATACTGTGTGGAGCAAGACGCAAGGTACCTGATCAAGCCTGGCTTACTTACAGAGTACCTAGGTACGCACTTTATTCCGTCGTCTTATCGAGTTAGGTACCTACAGGTAAGCAGCTAAACCCCCTGGTGGTACTGGTGGCTTTTACCTAGTGATGTTCTGCATATGTACCTAATCTTTAAAGTCAATCAGCCAGCTGCCAGCAAAGCATAAAAAAGTAAAGACAAAAAATTACAGTAGGTAACAACTTCGTGCGCTATCTCTTAGAGACCCAAACAGGGGCCTGTAAACTAGCGTTGTTCGATAATACCTTCAAGCTACCTCACATACGTTATATAGGTAAGTATACATTACCTATGGACATTGGGCTGGCTGGCATAGCTGCTTGTAGTGTTGGCCATGCAGAGCGATAGATCGATCCTTGGAACAGACCCTAATAACCACATGCATGCTTACCAAGTCTGACATGATAGGCACGTACATCCGTGGATATGATTGACGAAGCAAAATAGAAGCAAGACCGATGCCGGTATCAGCAAGAAGCTGGAAAAAGCGAGGTGGAAGATATGCCCCTATAGAGCGATCAACTTATTTCTGAATTAGCCCGATACTTGCGTCTTTGATAGGCAGGTATGCCGTAACTATCGCAGGTCGCCTTCAAACAAGGAGGCACTTTTCGAGAACTCGACGGCGTCAATAGACCGGAAAGGAAGCTCGGTGAGACCCAGGGCACCCACTCACACCATCCAATAACCTAGCTCGACGACGCGTCCGTGCAAAAAGACAACTGTGACTTTCCAGTTTCTACGCTGTAGTAGCGTGCCTCAGATATGTAATGCCAGCTTTGCCATCTTTGCCAGCTTTGCCAGCTTTGCCATCTTTGCCATCTTTGCCAGCTTTGGCTAAAGCAGTTGGCGTTAGAAAGCCACGATGTCGATTATCTCCATCTTCTCTTTCCTAACGACCGGGGTTATAAAAGCCAATGCAGGTGTGTATGTACTATGCATACGGACAAGAAATAGTCAAGAAGGGCCGAGGAGTTCATGATTGAGATTGAATGGGAGGGAAGAAAATTGTCTGATAAGGGCAGATTAATGGACATCCATCGAGTTATTAGGACCGAAGTATACATGTACAGTTGGTAAGTGTGTAGTTGAGGACCTACATACATAGGTCCCAGGTATGATGTGAGGGTATAAGTACCTACCTACATAACCCGTATGAGTAAAAATAGCAATAGGGCTCGAGAGGTACTTAAAGAAAGGGGTCAACAGGTTCACAGCTTAACCCTGAAGGATGCGGTCCCAGATGCTACGCAACCACCAACAGGCTTGGCCGCTTGGGTAGCCGTCAATCCTCTTCGATAAATAGAAATTGTCTATTCATGTCACCAACATATCATATCTTTCTCGCGAAGATCTAGGAAGGACTCGAGATACGTCAGGAGATGTAATACACGAACATGTACTACTCGTTACTCGATGGCCTACGTCTACTCTGACCATGCACGTACATTCATACACCTTACATTTCCGGCATGTATGCGCGCTGTCGTATCCATGCAGTTGATATCAATTGTCCATATATCATCATCATACCAGCTGTTCGCCGCGTACAACTACTATGTAAAAGGTAAGGCAAGCCGCCACCACCACTCTACCACTCTACCACTCTACCTATCTACATAGTAGCTTGTCCAGGCTCGTCTTTTTCAATTTCACTCCCGGATCAACAGGGGTTACGCCTATTTGGGGCGCAGCCACGCGTGGGATGCTCGGCAAATAACCGGACTGTCTCCTCGCACGAACGGGATAGGATAATCGTAGCTTCGAAGCGCCCTCAACATCTCATCTTTACTTAGATACGTACCTACATGTTCAAGTTTACCCGCTGTCGTTCACTGACGATTCGGCATGAGGTCATTCTCCATACTTCGAGGTAGTGTATGTATCCTGTTGTAGTGGACCCCGGCTTCACGTCTCTTATTTTCTTTTTTGTCTCCTTACTATTGAGGAGACAGCCGCGTCGATCCCTATGATCACCCCCATGCTCGATCTAACCGGCGGGTTTTCCACTCTCGGGTATCGAGTTCTAAAACTATGCATAGCTTATTCAGACTGCAACGGGAGAACCGTGGATCCTTTCGAGTCCCCACGGTAGCATTAGAAACTTCCTTTTGATGCCCAAGTCCGTCCCCGATAACATTGGCCGCTCAATTGTTTACGGAAAAGCAGAATTATGTATGAGTGGGTATTCGTTTAGAATTGCCCTATCCGCTATCCGCTTTCCTCATCCAACTCCGAGGTTTACGTAGTCTAACGGTTAAGACACTTATATACTCTTCTCCAAAGAGAATCCTACACCCTACAATTTGTAATTCCAACGTCTACAACGCCTGTCTCTGAAAATCTATATCGACGCAAAGCTACATGACGCAATTATTACCATCGCCTCTCATGCAATCTTTTGTAGGGTCTCATTCCGGGGCCGAGAGCGGCGTCTCGTCTATTCTCTTCAACTCGGCTACTTCACGCTCTTAAGCGAATCTTAGCGATCCTTTCCGCAATAGAGAAAATACTCAACCACAATGCCAGCCATCAACATATCTGCGTCCATGTGGCAGCACAGAAAATCGGGTCCACTAAGAAGTGCAGCATCTTAACTTGAAGACTTATTGCTAGGTTTTGGCTGATGTTTACCTGTCCATTAGGCTTTTTGATGTCGTGCGTCACAACGTCCAGACACACCCCCTTAGGGCGGGTAGCGAATACGGCCCAGATCCTGCTCAGATCTTCCAAGGGTTAGCTAATACACTCGTCCCCTATTCACAAACATTCTCTACCCGACCCTTTTCATCTCCCCAGAGCTCTAACTGGAGTTCAGCCAAAAGCCAGAAACATTGTACGATAGACCGCTGATGTTGGCCGGGCATTTATGGAGAACCGGCCCGCCGAGCCGCGTCGAGGACAGGCCTTACATCCTCGGGATCAGGACGGAATTCCCGGTCCTTCGAGCTCAACTTGACATACGTACAGTTGATACCTATTGACATGTCAAGTTTCCCCATAGTATTACCGCCATTGACTGCACGTCATCCTGACAATAGGCCAGCTAGCTCACTTTAGCCCTTATGCGTAGATTTGTTATGGCCGAATACACCGAGCAGCATGTTAATTATCTCTTTGACATCAATTCGGTCCGCAGACTATTGGACTGGTTAAATTCAACTAATACCAGCATAACCTCGCAGCAATAATCTATGACATGTTATCGTGACAATGTCAGTACGTGTTGTAGCATCGGTGCCTTACACTGGATATTGCCAACCAGGCTTGAGAGGTTAATCTCGAAGACATAAAATTTACCACTCTAAGAACGTAACGAGATTCATTTCTTTCGACCGAATCCCAAAACCCATCCCCAAGTACTTGAGCATTTGGAAACGGCCTATTATCGGCATGGACGTCACTACGGTAGCATTCGAATAAATAGAGCATACCAAGATCCGCAATGCCATTGCTTATGTCAAACTCGGAAACCCAGTAGAAATACTACATAGTCACATATCGCAGTGCCGACATCACGACAACTAGGGGCATAATGTATAAGTCAACAGGCCCGATAACAACGTAGATCATGGCAGTGTATGATGCCAATATTCCCGAAGCCGGCCTAACGTAAAATATTGTCATTACGAAGGATATCATGGTTACCAAGTTTCCTAAATTGTTTTGCGCCTGCATCCGCCCAGGTAACCTCCCCGTGGATAGACCATCACAACTTACTGCTCACTGAGACACAGGTTGGTAGTTAATTAGCCAGTACTAAGAGCATTGTCTCAGTACACCATTTGTTTCATATTTCGCTTCCCAGATGTTAGCTCTCGAGGCTCAAACTAAATGCTATAATTGACAACTCCTAGGTACGCTGTCGCCCTCTCTTACGTGCTGGTATACCGCATTAGCTAGCACAAATATTTATATGGTGGAATTAACGATTATTATCTCATTAGAGTGAACCTGATAATGTGCCGTCTTAGCTTTTATGCGTACACCGTATACGGTATTACATCATTAACAATAACTACGTCGAAATTTATTATGTAGATTCGTCAGGTACAGGTAACGGTATCATATACGTGTTCTACAGAATTTACATCTTCTTAAGGGTTGTACGTTAGTTGCTAAATGGAATATCGTACGAGTATAGCAGGCAGATTATGAAATAAAAGCGTCTCTTAGTATCAAGTATTCGAGTATAATAGTCAGTTGCTAGTATTATCTATAGATTCATCTTTACGACTATGCAACCACTTAACTAGTCTTGTAACAGAACCTCAAGGGATACTTCTATTTGGACACGGATATGTTAGATAATGTATCAAGAGGAGTTTCGTAAAGGTAGTATAATCCTAGTGTCTTCGATATCCATAACCTTCCTTTAAAGCTCACCACACCACCATCCCATATAAAGATGAAATTCTATTTTGCCTCGGGAAATAGCTAATTCCACTAGTGCCCATACAACGCCTTTCCCTGGTGATATCTACGTATACCCAGGATTCAAACTAATTATATAGTGCCGTTTTGGTCTCCGTTATCCTTCTCGTGTCCCCCGGATGATAGCTGACCCAACCGCTCAAGAGGTATGGTGATAGGCTTGCTGTTAATCTTTTTGCGCTGGGCAACTTTTATACAGGCTGAACAAAATAAGAGGAAATGTACAATTCTGCATACAAACTCAGCACTATAACCAATTACGAGCGGGCAGGAGAAATCGAAATTAAACTCACATCAAAAGAGCCAGAAACGCTACGAGGGCCTCCATTGACCGGATGTAGGATTTACTATAATATTCATAATAGTCGTTATTATCACCATGATAATATTCGTAGTATTCGGGATAAGCATCGCGATCGTCCGAGCTAGCGAACGTGAGCGCCCACGACAATATATACGCCGTCAAACCAATTCCAACGCAGAAGCCCATCCATAGTAAGAGCTGTACTGCTACTTGAGCGCCCGGGTGGATTAGCCGGTGGTTTATTCTTCCCGCGTACGTTGTAGCGAGGTCGATACCGGACCAGAGCAGAGCCGCGCCGGCCTGCGGAGCCGTCCAGACAACAATGTAACTTTGGATATCGGGATCGACGGCGAGCGCAATTGAGATGCCTAGCACGATGGCGCAGGATGTTATAGATAAAGCGACTAGGACAATCTTATTCGCTGACCATGACTGGCCGATAAAACCAACTGAAGAGCGTTGCTGCGGCTGATATAGGCTGAGATCTGACTGGTATTGAGATTGAGATTGAGATTGAGATTGAGATTGATGCTGATCCGAGTTCGTTCTTGTTTTGCCCATTGTGATATATAGTAGTTTTATAGTAGTTTAAACCCAAAGTCCTCCTAAACTATATGACAAGCTATTCGTTTCGCTACATGGCCAATTGAGGCAATCGACACGAAAACGAATAAAATGAGAAAAATAGTGTTAACGTATAAATATTGTTATGACCCCATTATCGTCGCAATATGGTTTTCAGCCCTCAGCCCTCATCCCTTGTACTATGTACGTACATCATTAGGTACATGGATGTAAATGCTTAACATTCACGCTAGCTCAAGATTACGCAATAGATGCCCTGTTTCCTAATGTTTAAATGGTTATATAATACGTTGCCAAGAACGAGCAGGTCGCGCTAGTTAAAGACCCCAGTCCCCAGATCTTAGAGCTTGGCCTCCCTGTCAGAATTCAACTAGCCCGTGTAATTCTGACATTATACATAGTACCTACTCAAAGGAATTACTATATTCACAGCTTGCTATTCCAGCTTTCAGTATCTATCCACCCGAAGATCATATGTCGTACATCAACTCACATGTCGTAAAACCGCCAGAGCTCAACTCCTCGCGGACGATAGACACCGACCGGCCTTCGCGCATTCAAAGGTCCGAAACAGGAAGTCCATTCAAAAACTGTGGCGTGTGGGGGTTAGCAAATCATTTCTTTAAATCCGTCTTTGTCACATCGCCGAAGGACTCCTCAACAGGTATATCACTTTAAGAGGGTAATTTCCCGAAGGATGGCATCAAACCAAATTAGCAACAAATTAGCAACAAATAGCATTCTTAAATCGAATATCTTCGAGTCAATTTGGCCATAATCTTGACGCCATTGGTCTTAAAGAACTAGACGTCCACGCGGCCAGACGGGAGTCTTGATTACGCGTTATTGATCTTCGATATTTATACCTTTATAGATATCCTCCGGACTATGTAGCCGCGGCTACGAGTACCCGGCCCCAACCGTATCCGACGCAGGTTTTCCTGCCTACGTCAACCTATAATCCGTGTCGTCCCTTATAGTCGAGCCTCTAAGGTTAATGTGTATAATACTCCGCGCTCTTCTTGCGTCCGAATCCCACAACCCAGCCCGTTAACCAGGGGCTTGTTCATATTCACGTTATAGTCTTATTTAAATTCTAAACGAGAACTGTCATTTTATTCTACTTTCTCTAGTATACATAGAATATATCTATATCCTTAGTCTACCATGGATTTCAGTCAGTGGGGTAATCCCAGCAAAGAATGGCTCGCCTTCGCAGCGGCAAACCCGGCGCTTCTGGCACGGAGCGACGACCATCTGCCGCCGCTGGTTTTGCAACAGAAGACGAATCATTCGCGTACCACAATCGCCAAGACGCTCGTCGCTACTACAGGTCTAGGTCATCTTGTGGCTACAGAGGATTACGTCGTGTCGACTCGGGATGGAAAGTCTATCACCGTGCGGAATTATCGGCCGATCTTGTTAGGATCAAAGCCGCTTCCCGGCTATGTATTTTTCCACGGCGGGGGTTACTTCTTCGGCACGTTGGATACGGAGCTCTTCAACTGCTCATGGTTGGCACACGCATTGTCTATGACTGTCGTACATGTCTGCTATCGTCACACGCCGCATGTGAGCGGGTTGACACCATGGCATGACGCCCTCGACGGCTTTGAATGGGTCGCTACACATACGGAGAAGCTCGGCGTCGACCCGTCCCATATCGTCGTAGGCGGCATCTCCGCAGGCGGTTCGCTTACGGCGTGCGTAGTGCAGAACGAGGTGCGGCGGGCACGCGAAACCGGCACGCCTTGCCGTGTTCAGGGTCAGGTCTTAGGCATTCCAACCTTAGTCAACGTCAATGCGTTTCCTTACCACCTCTTCGCTGACAAGGAGAAAACATCACCCGAGCAGTGCGCAGATGCTGCCGTCATCCCGAGGCAGCGTATGAAACTCTTCACCGATATGCTAGGCAGCGAAGCCGATCCATCTAATCCGACCTGGAGTCCAGGGCTTGTTGACGAAGAGGACTTGCGAGGCACGCCGCACACGGCTGTTTTGGTTGCCGGCTGGGATCCAATCCGAGACGAAGGGCTGTGGTACGCCCAGAAGTTGAAGAATGCTGGGTAAGAAACATTCTTATTTCCTTGTAAAAGGTAATTTTTCATTTTCGTATCGTACCATTAACCGTCAACCTCTTTTAGTGTCCGGACAAAAGTCCATATCTTCCCAGGTCTCCCCCACGCTTTCTATGCCTTCGTGGGTTTGCCCTCGCACAGACACTGGAACGAAATCATGCTCGATTCCTTACGCTGGGCGGTGGCCGAGGAAGACGGTTGGATCGTTGAGGAGCCTCCTGTGATGTCACCGCTCATGGAAAAGGCCATGTCGATCGGGGCCCCGGTAGACCCAACAACTCCCGGTGCCACTCCTGCAGATATGGCAAAGTCGGGTAATCTTCTTCGAGGAGAATAATCTTCCCATCGAGGACGATACATACCTGGTAGGTAGGTGGGATAGTGAAACTCAAGTCTAAACTTCATTCGAAAGACGTGTTGCTTGTTCTGGTTTCTGGACTTCCAAGGCCGGTTAAGGGAGCCAGGCAGCGGGAGTCTTGAGGGTTAATATCGGGCTATTAATTATTGGTTCCTCGTAGAGAATAAAAATCTTATACGATGCTGTCGTCTCTTTACTACACCCACATGCCTGGCTGCAGTAGATGAGATAGCCACGAAGTCTGAAACCTTGTCAAAAGGATGAGTTAGTGTAGGCTAGAGAATATTGGTCTATCTAAATTAAATACTAGGTGAATGTAAATGCAGTGCTCCTATTAATCGGCCAATGTCATCCCTAAGGAAGCCTTGAACTAAGAATAATTTGGTTGTGAATTATCTCTTACTACCTGAGTAGGATATCTCGATACTAAATCCAATGGGATGATAAATTTCACAATGTTCGTATATCGATCCCAATGCATCTAACACAGAGGTAATATCTTTAAGCTAACGACTCAGTTACGTAGATCTATTGTGAGATGTGAAAGGACAGTGCGTTGTCATGAAGTCTATGTTCATTGACAAACGGCCAGACTGATTCTCATGTAGATACAGATAGCTTTGGAACTAAGGCTGACAGGACTTCCCTAAAGCTTAGTACTACGAAGAGTAAGGAGAAAACGGTCTAGTTAGAATCATATTTGCCTTCTTCCAGTGGGCTATGTTGGTTTTACCCCATCATAGAGCGTTGTACGGACGATATGGTGGTTACTAGGCTTCGATTTGCGCGCACTTAACCCAACAACCTTCTAGATATTTGCCCAATGAATTCCTCTAATTCTCATGTTCTAGGTATATACCTTTTACTTGCGTGTAAGTGTGCATATGATAAATACCTAGACTGGGTACTTAAGCATATTAGAGTACTTTCCTCTCTGTGTACGCCTTCCACGCTTTCTTTCCTCGCAATACCCAAGACTTAGGTAGAGTGCAAACGTTCCAAAACCAGTTACAAATCAAATTTATCCACCACAGAAGAGATCAGTTATGTTTCATTCTGAGTAGGTCTTGACATCATGGCGGCCCTCTCACGAGCGACCTCCCTTCTCGTCAACAAGTCATTTAATGGGCGATACCCCCAGAAACTATATCGCGTTGAATCATGGTATGCATATCTTGTTAACCCTAGAATAGTTTCTGTGAACTAATAGCAACATTTAGTGTTCCCACCTCATTGGGATTTGATGGAAGTCATCTGTATGGCAAAGTTATCTACCAAGGCGTGCCCCTTCGAAGCCATCCGGTGTCGACGGGCACCAGACCTCCCCAACAGAAGCAATCGGGTAAGTTAACAACTTCTCATATTAATATTTAATAATTTCCCCTATTAATAAAACCTATGCTCTAGTTGTTACATCTTTGGCAAGCATATCGATGGCAACCTCGCGCATTACCGTTCCCGCTGCGTACGGCACGACCTCATTACAACTAGGCAACACCAGTACACCCTGTGTCTTGGCCCTCAAAGGAACAACATCTCTTGCATCACCCTCCTATTCTTATGCTTCCGGCGTCGACAGCATGTCAAAAACCCCGATAGTCAAACACGAAAAGGCGTTCGTGGGTAGCCGTTACAAGATGCGCCCCGATATCGTGCATGGCCAGAAATGCCTGCGTAGCAGCATGGATGGCTTCCTCGTCTACGTATTCAGCGTTCTTACGTGCGGCTTCCAGCCTGCTTTGACATATCTCGGCGGCGTTCTCCTGACTATCAGCTTGAGCACGATACTTTTCGTACTATCGGTAATCTTCTTTCCTTAGGTTCATAGCCTCTGGCAAAAAAGGGGCTACCTACTATGGATGGTCTTATATCCCGATTCGGACAGTCATTTTTGCCAGCCCTCCTACCTGAACAGGCAAGAAGCGAAGTACTTGCGGAGTGCAATAAAGTAGTCGTAGAGTTACTGCAACTGGACGATCAAAACTAAAGTCTCCGTGGAATGCTAATGTTTATTACGTTGATCCTGTAATGAATTTGTAATGAATTCGCTAACTAATGCTGCCGAAGTATTCACCTACACCACCAGTCTATAGCAATTCTACGGCAAGTATTCACTCGTCAAACTTTGAAGTAGAGGTTTATGATAATTGTAAAGTCCAAGACATGCAAAATAGGACTGATCTTGACCGGGGAAACATTGAGAATGGCCTGTTCCAACACGGACCTTGGTTTAACCTGTTCTTAGACTCGACATCATATCAATGACTACTAGAATTCCTACCAATATTCCTAATATCAAGTCAGGCGATTGAACCTATGGGACGACCAAGTAGCCCCAAGAGCTCTAGAGTACGTATTCGACATACTATATTAGGTGCTAATAATCGTCGTGTTAAGGTCAAGTCAAGCATATGATATTAGTATTAGAACAGAGGCCTCAGGGCACTTGGGGTATATGTACATCATCCACAGTAATCGATATGATACAGCGAAATAAAGCCTTCTCCTGACTTTATATCAGTCCCGGAACTCCGTTCCAACCATAGGTGAATTAGCATAGGTGCTTTACTCGTCGTCGAGTATTCGACTCGCTATTTGGCCGAAAATAGGAACTTCGAATCTGTTAAACATAAGTATATGTCCTAACTGGAAAAGATCAAAAAGGTTAAGCTCCTACCGATCTAACGTGTCCGCATCCCGATATGCGCGCAGGGCTAGCCACCCCATCAGGCCCAGATCCGCAAGAAACATGACCCAGCTTAGGAATGTCGACCACGAGAAGATTAGGTGTACGATGAAAACGACGGTGAATAGCAGACTGGACTGCCACGCGTGGAACCTAGGAAATATGTTAGCATTTCAGTCGATCTTCCCAGGCGACCTCGAAACATGTCGTCGTCCTAGCAAATCTAATTTGCTAGACACAGCTAAGCTAAAGAATAGGCAAACCCACCTGACAAAGTCACTCTTCCGCTCCACTATCAGCAATATTATTGCGCCTAGAGGCGGCAGCGCAAGGTACGCTAGACAAGCTTCATAATCCAACCGTATGCCAAGGCTAGTGTCGAACTCGCTCACGTACGCCCCGGTCTCAGGCGCGTAGCCGCTACCGACACCAGCGCCGGAAAGCGATGACTGCCACGAACGTTGGGGTTGAGGGTGTTGTAAAGGCGGCGGGGACGAAAAGCCGCGCTGCTGCTGCTGCGAAGGGGAGAAAGGCCGACGATTATCGAAGGAAGCACGCGGCGACGCGGCGTTGGACCGAGGCGGGGAGAAGGGACGGCTGTTTTCGGGCGGAGAGGATTGATAGGGTGCGAAATCCATCGCGATAGGTTTGTTGGGGGTGTTTCGATATAAGAATGGAGTAGTAGACGAAATGGTTGGCTTTTGAATATGTAGGTGAAATACCTAATGTTGAAATGACGTTGGGTGGGTGGGTTATATTTAGATGTATAATATACTATTTGATGTAATTGAATGTTGATCGAGGTCACCCAAGATCCCAAGACGCTGGAACGCAATACGCAATGCGACTTGCAGCAGCTAATCTTATTAAATTTAAGCTCTGGTCAAACGTGTAACAGGGGCATAGGTATTGAAACACCTAAGGTCCACTAGTGCGATATGCATTTATATATTATATGGGATATATGCATCCAATCAAATTAGATGAATTCTCATATTCACATGTTTCAAAGTACTGGGACGTCTGGATATATGATGAACAAGCCGTATAAGGTATCGTACTAAGTACATACTGAGTAGAATCCCCCTTAAGATACGTAAAACCTCATTTTACAGCCGTGTAGCCTATTTAACGGCACGTAGTCATTTGAGGACGTAATCATTTGAGGACGTATACAACTAGACAACATCGTGATCTCGAAGTGATGGGATACTTTATGTAGATACCTAGATACTGAAATGCAGCAAATCCAGGATACGATAAATATACAGCAGCGTAATGCCACACACATCCGATCAATAGTTTGATACTCTATTCGTTTGTCTCTTCCTTCTTGGCACCCCCGTTGGCCTCCTCTTCAAGCTGCGTCCTTCTGCCCTCTAACGCAAGCCATAATCCCTTGCTATGACCCTCTAGCGCCGTCGTAAGACCCAGTCCGGCGCTTTGGAGCATGGCGACGAGCTGCGCCCTCAGAGAGTCGACGCCACCCTCGATGCCGCCGACCCACCTGACACCCTGGTCATCGAATACCCGATCCTCTATACGGCCACCCACTAGGAGCAACTTCTGCAATCCGCTCTGCGCCGTAATATCGTAGTATCCCGGGTTCTTCTTTCGCGAGGGCGCGGGGAACGCAGGAGGCGAAGGTGCTAGTACTGATAACACGGCCGCTAGGTGAGCCGGAGAGACAGCCGGGAAAGTGATGGCGGCAACGGGTCCGACAAGCAGCGGGGCAACCTGAGCATACGCCGAAGACTCATCGACGGCGGCGGCGGCCTGGTTGATAGCCTCATAGGCCGT
Source organism: Daldinia loculata (assembly GCF_022478755.1). Taxonomy (NCBI): domain Eukaryota; kingdom Fungi; phylum Ascomycota; class Sordariomycetes; order Xylariales; family Hypoxylaceae; genus Daldinia; species Daldinia loculata. Next base: position 924,423 of record NW_026054857.1, on the reverse strand, counting down.
GGAGGACAGGTCATGCGTGTAGGCATTGGACTTGGATTTCTGCGCGTCGGCGTCGAAGAACTCGACTACTTTAAAAGCGACGTTGAAGATACGCGTACGAAGAACCTGCAGCTCGATGCTCGATGAAATATCTACAGGTATACTGCTGCTATCGCCGGGCCCGACGACGGGTGTTGGAACCTTAGCAAGGGCCGCGCGCAGCTCTCGCCGGATAGCAGCCCATTCTATAGCGGTGAGGTTGTTATGTTGGAAGAATAGGATTAGGGGTGTCGAACGGAGTAGAGCCGTATAAGATCTGAGGAGTTGCGATTTCCGCTGGTCGGGTCGTCGTGCGCTCGGGGGCTGCGTCGGCGGGATATAATTATCGGGAAGTCTTAAGGCCCCAATGGGTATGGGTGAAGCGGAGGCGCTCGCATAGTGTCTAGATGCGCCCCTTGAGCTTTGTAGTAATATAATCGTAGGCTTTTGACAGTTCGTCGTCCTTTGAAGCGCTCGACTAACACTGCTCCGCGCCGAGCAATTGATTCGTGGCGGCATCTCTTATGACAACTTAGAGGATTCTCGTGCGTATTATCAATTTCTATGCCCTCGAGAAGTCGCAGTGACGTTGCCCTATCGTCGGGTGCGGTGCTACCTTTTTTTTGGTATAATTTTGCCCCGAATTGAAGATTGGCGAGAGCTTCAAAACTTGATCCAATTGAAATTCAAAAGGCGTTAAAGGCCTGTGCTCAAGGCTAACCCCACTAAAAAACGAAGTTAGCACTCGGAACTTATGAGGTGTATTACCTAAGCTGTAGATCGACGCCAAGGCCAAGGGTCCCGCTGGAAGAGTCCCGCTATGGCGCGCGCATACTGCATAAATAGAACGGCTCAATAGGTACATATTTCGCGGGGTACTATTCCGTTTTATCTTACTTATCAATTCGCAAACGGCTTTGAGTCACAAACGAAGCAAGGAGCTTTGGTTCTGCAAGCCAATTCGGCCTCTAACTCTTTTCTGTGTTCTATACGTAAATAATCCTTAAAGCTACAAGTCAGATTACTTCAATTGAGGTAGTAGATCACTCATTTGTCGAAAGGTTCAGTCTATCTTGTAACAACTTACCCTCCAAGCATAAGAGAGTCCAAGCTTAGACAAGGGTCACCGAATAGCTTCAAAGTCGATAACGCTATGGCCGAGCAAGACCAAACTTTCGTGGATATCAGGCCGCTGCTTCAGCGCCTATGGCCCGACCCAGCTAAGGAAAAAGTGACCGCTAAAGAAATTGCCGATGCCCTCGCTCTCATCTTCACCAACCAGCTTAGTCCCGTCCAGACCGGCTCGCTACTAACAGCTCTGCACTTCACCGGCTGGGACCGCCGTGCCGATGTTCTCGCCGAGGCCTCCGCAGCTATGCGCCGCCACGCCGCCAAGATCGACTCCGGTGCTCTTGACGAAGTCATTGCGAAGCGGCGGCGACCCGAGGGCAAGTATAATGGCGGGCTAGTAAGTCTTTCTCTATTTCCAAAGCAGTGCGACTATTATAGCAAATATTAGTTAAAACCAAAATCTAATGGATATAGTGTGACATAGTTGGCACGGGCGGTGACTCTCACAATACCTTCAACATATCAACCACATCTTCTATCCTCGCCTCCTCCCTCCTTCTACTAGCCAAACATGGAAACCGTGCGTCGACATCTAAATCCGGCTCTGCCGACCTACTTATGAACATGCAACCGACGCCCGCGCAGCTAGGCCGCATAAACCCCTCTACCATTACCGACGTATACGCGCGCACCAATTATGCTTTCCTGTTCGCCCCCGTCTTCCATCCAGGCATGAAGCACGTCGCGTCCGTACGCAAGGAGCTCGGCTGGCGTACCATCTTTAACCTTCTCGGGCCCCTAAGCAATCCCCTTGGCGACGCTATCGAAGCCCGTATGTTGGGTGTTGCCCGCGATGACTTGGGCCCTGTGTTTGCCGAGGCTCTACGCATATCCGGCGCTAAGAAGGGCCTCGTCGTATGCGGCAAGGAGCAGCTGGACGAGGTGTCGTGCGCCGGACCCACGCTATGCTGGCAGTTGATAGAACATGCCAGCGGGACTATAGACGTCGAGCACTTTACACTTGAGCCCGCCGATTTTGGGCTAAGCACGCACCCACTGAGTACCGTGTCTCCCGGTCGCGAGCCGCACGAGAATGCTGAAATCCTACGGCGCCTGTTAAACAACGAGCTACCACCTAACGACCCGATCCTCGAGTTTGTATTAATCAACACGGCTGCGTTCCTAGTCGCTGCAGGGATCTGCGAGGCGGACGAAAGCGCCATGGGATCCGGTGATGACGGAAAGGTTATTAGGGAGCGCGGGCCAGGAGGCGGTCGCTGGAAGGAGGGTGTACGCCGTGCGCGATGGACTATAGAGAGTGGCGAAGCGTGGAAGCAGTGGAGTGCTTTTGCCGAGGTTACGAATAGCCTACCCGCTTAAGACTCGTGCTGTTTCTTAGGGACGCTGATTTTTTAGGACATAAGAAGACTTATGTTTTTGATTTCTCTGTTTCAAGTTGTGATACCAGAAACAAGGACGAAGTGATAAGCATGTTGGGCTACATCAGCTGTAATTGATGTCTACGACGGGACGGATGTGAAATCGGGAAAGAAAGGATAGAAAAAGGTCATCACATTAACTTGGCACGGAAAAGGGGTATAAGAGGAATTTAACTCGAGAAGGATACCTATATCTAATATACTTATAAGTTCCTTTGGTTAACTCTTTGGATTCCAGTGGCATTTACTGATAAGAGACGGAAGTACATGCTTTGTATATCACTGACGACAGGTGTTCTATAAGGGGTCAAATCGGTCATATATCAGTGGTCATATATCAGTATGCATAAACCCGTCTATCACAATAGTCAAACCAGACTGAAGACACGTCAAGGTAAACACCTAGGTATGTTAAGAGGATTTACCAATTGATAGAGGCTACTTGAACAGATGGCAACCCTAATACATGCAAAACCGCCGTCAACATATCTAGATACCTAGCTAGACAACTCCAGGGTCTTGCGATCCTCTGAGATGCAATGAAGATAAAATTATGCGAATAATTACTATTTTCTCAACTCCGGAACCATGCTTTTTGCGATATATCATAGCTTTTACGCACCACCCGTACCTCTCCCTCGACCCCTGCCCCTACCGCCGCCCCCTCTACCTCTTTTTCTCCCGCCTCTACCCCGATTTACCTGAGCATCTCGTAGCTCAGACAATGGCTGCTCCCTAGGTTCCTATCTCGACAGCACGCCGCGGACACTCCCCTTGACCGTGGGTTTACCCTCAATAATCCGCTCGCCGATGCCCGTGTCGGCTCCGCTGCCAACCTCGAGCCACCGTTTGAGTAGGTCGTTGCTCTCCTTGGGTTTGACACTATCGTCGCGTGTGCCAATCGTTATGTGCGGTATCTTATTGACACAGGTCCACTTCTCCTCTTCGTCGACGATGCGCATAACTATAGCCATAATACGATCGTCGTATACGACGCGCTCCAGCTGGATATTGCACTCCCCTAGTTTCCCGTCCTGGCTCTGGCTTTCCGCGTTCAGCGATGCATACCTCTGCCATAATTCTGGGTGTTCCTTAGCTGATACGCGGTGCATCAGCGTTACGTGGAAGAGCGCCTGTACGCGGCGGGTCTGCTGTAACTGTCTGTAAAATCGTTGCGTCTGCGCATCTGCACCCTTAAAGGCAGATTCGAGAGCTACCTTGATGTCTTGAGCGGGTACAGAGATAGACATATACTCTAGCGGTTTCTTCTTCGGGGGTTGCGGCTCTTGATTCTTCGTCTGCTGAATCTGCTTCTTATCTTGCTTCTTGCTTCGGTCCGGGATGATATGCCTCAAATCGGGCTTGTAATTCTCGATAGCAGCCTTGACGGCTTCGTCTATTTCTTCGTCGGCAGGCACTTTAGTGACCAACGATGGGAATTTCCGATGTAGCTCCCTAACTACCGTCTCTACGTTGGCACGGCTATCTTTGGTGGGGTCTAGATCGATGATGAAATCAAATCCGTCGTCAGGACTATTGTCGGGATCGCAAGGCTGAAATCTTTGAATAAAATTGTCCATAATCCCGATAACCTTAGCCTCGTCCGAAGCGGCTTGGATGGTCTGGTGATTATCTCCCCGCTTCAGTACTCGTTCCCTGGTTACTCTTCGGGTCTCGTCGATGTCTCCGTGGGTAAAATTCAGAGCAACGAGCCGGGCTTCTCTGTGTTGCAACTTGATATCCTTGATGATCTGTTCTCGCTCCCGGCGCTCTGAGTTGTTCCGATCTGCTATAACGACAGGATGTTCAATGAGAAGGGATAAGACGGATTGGACCATTTTTACAGGTCGCTGCTTGCCTTGTATGTTGTCGTTTTGGATGATACCCCAGCCAAACAGATGTGTCAGGGCAATGCCAACGGTAGTCTTGCCACAGCCAATAGTGGCGATAGGGACTAGGACGACATCGCGGGAGACGGATTCGAACTCGTTGCTTCCGAACTCGTTTTCGACATTAGCAGCGTCCGAGCCCTTCATATTCTTACATGCCAAGAAATCGTCGCGAAGGGCAATGATTCCGTGGTTCTGATTGTAGGCTTTCGCCAGCTTAGGATCCGAAGCAAGTCTCTTGCGTGCGTACATGAGGTATTCTTCGGTAATCTTGACGTGTTTCTTGAATTTCGGAGCCTTGCCGGCGATTAGGGCCTTTGTGCATTCTCGCCACTGTCTGTATAACAAATATGGCTCTTCAAACTTGTATTTGAAAAACCAGTCCGAGTACGGTACCTCGTTGGGTTTGGGGGACATTTTGCAACGAATGACAAACCCCTCGACGTTCCGGCCCTCATGCGCTCCCGACTCGGCAACCCCTTCCAAAAAGGATTTGACAGAGTTGACATCGTCAAAGGTCTTGAGACTAACTTTGCGGAATCCCCATTCGTCGGCGAACTGCTGGACTAGAGTGCTAGAATATGTCACGAACTCGGGAATATTGATGTTGATTCCGTGAAGGTAGAGGCCAGCCTTTTCGGGGCCGTAGGCGAGGATGTGTTCTTCAAACTCGTCATCGCAAAGCTCAGCTACGGCGGTCACATTTCTTCGCCTCAGTTCCCGGGCGAATTCTTCTCTAGTCTTGCCAATGGTGGCGAGCTGTTTGTCAACCCATCGCTCTCCGGCGCTAGCATGGCTTACTTCGACATCGCTACGGTCTCCAGTCGAATGTTTGCTGCAGATGAGAAGAGACCCGTCTTCGAGACCGCCGATAAAAATAATGCAGCCGTTTTCCTTTAGGGTTAACTCGTATGGGCCTTGGGTTTTCGTTAAGATATTTTCCCATTTCGTTTCCCAGACCTCGTCGACGTTGAAGAACTTGTCGTAACCTCTGATTGCAATCTCATGATCCCCTCGGCGATTCTTGGTTGTGAAGAGACCCCTAGCATAAGTAGGCAGGTGTTTCTTTTTGTAGTCCCAGTCGTGCAGGCGCCAAGAGTCGACGGTGATGCCATCAGGAGATCCCTTAACTTCGTATGTAGTCTTCTTTGCCTTGATACCAGTATTGGTCTTGTTGCTTAGACCGCGAACTAGAATTGATACCTCCTGGGGATCTTGGTCACGATATGGTACTTTGGGGGTCTCCATGGTTGATTGTTGATGAGTGGTAGACGATGATTCCAGTTCGGGTATTCCGCTAAAATGAGCCGTGTGCCCAATAGAGGGCGGCTGTACTCTATGGAACTCGGGACGTAGAGTAAATCGTGGTAGTGGATTTGTGAAAGTACTGATAAGTCGAGATATGTTGCAATGGCGTCTCATCAGCTACTTCCAAGATTAAATCTCTAGCTGTAGAATCCAAGCCTAAATAATAGGCCGAGAAACTCCTTTATTTGGTAAAGGGCGTATTAGATGCCTAGACGTTATAAGATAAAGTTTGCCTTAGGAGAGCTATTTGGTTGCCGGCCTGAGTCAGATGCCAATACTTTAGAAACACCGCCTCTTTACTAGATGCGCCTTTGCTCTGTTTAAATTCTCTGTTTAGACTTATGTGCATATATGTAACAGCCTAACGTACCATATCTTTACCAACTTGGAAACCTTAGGTAATAATGGCATAGGTAACCTTCGCCGTTGAGTCATTACCTTAGGTACATTTAGGGCAGTTACCTACACTGAGATCAGCTAAATACTGTAAACTTGCCCTAGGTAGGCACAGAGGGATTGAATTAAAACGGAAGGCGGTCAATACTACCTATTTACACAGATGGCGGGGTTATTAGCGAGGGGCTGAGGGGTTCAGATTTTATTTTGCCAATGCGTCATGCCGATCCTTAACCCACTCTCAATTTGTCAATCTCGATTTTGCATACGGCCTATTAGGTACTAAGGCAGTCGTTATAGCAAAGACTTCTAATTATTTTTCTTTTTTATTCTTTTACATAGTACCAAATAACCTCGTTCAATTCAACTACCCGAGTATCTAATTTTCTGGTCGCCATGTCTGCCAATCCGTTCCTCTTAGCTGCCGACAATAGTCCAGCTCTACTACCTCTCCTTCGAGAGAACCCTAGTCTAGCTTCCGAACAGGATTCTCACGGCTACTCCCTCGTTCATGCGGCGGCAAGTTATAATCATCTCGACCTCCTTCGTACTCTAATCCGCGAGTTTAATGTGGATGTCAACTTGCGCGACGAGGACGACGAGACAGCTCTCTTCGTGGTTGAGACTGTCGAGGCTGCCCGCGCTCTAGTTGAGGAGCTAGGAGCTGATATTACGATCAAAGGCTCTGAAGGATATACGGCTTTCCAGAAAATAGTTGAAGAAGGCGATTACCCAGAGGTTGCCGAGTACCTAAAAACCAAGGAAGAGGCCAGTCATGCGCAAGCCCTGTTGAATGGGACCAATGGGGACACAAACGCCGCGCCGCCCGTACCAGAAGGCCTCAGCATATCCCTTAGCACAGTCACAGATGCAGAGGAGACCGAACTCGAAGTTGATCCCGAATTTCGAAGAAGGATAGAACAGTTGGCTGAACGGGACGACTTCCACTCCGATGCTGGCCAAGCTGAGCTCAGGCAACTAATCCAAGATGCCATAGCGGAACGTAATCCCGCGGATCGTAACGTTCGTCCAAGACAAGACTAACTAAATTGAATTCCTCGACTAGAAATACGATACGTATTTCAATTCTGTTTCCTGACATCCCAGAGAAGATACTCCCCTGGCGAGTTAGGTGGTCTTAAAATGGTACAGTCGGTGCTGTCCCCTACGATATCCCTCGCGAATGTTGTAGTGCTTAGCGAGAACCATGACTTGGCTGGCAGAGCGAGTATTACCTCCGCCAAGGTTTGTCGAGTCCACCTTGGCGGAATAAAACCTTGCCAGCTAACTCGGCACAGCTTGCCTTCCTGAAGGTCGTCGGGAGTACCGGGAACGGCGTAATTGGACAAATATGGGTCGATCTTGTCATCTATGCTGATTCGTGGACTTTCAAGTCGGACTAGAGATAGCCACTCATATATGTCTGTAGCGAATTCATCCAGCTCTAACTGGCCTTGGCTCGATAGGATAGCAATTGGGGGTTTTAACGATGGTAACTTTGTAGAAATATCCTCAGAGACCTTGGGGTGTGACGTATACTTGACGGGATAGTGCCGTGAGAGAGGATCAGGGACAGGTGCTATACCATACAACTATCAGTAATAACAAAAGTCAAAAAAACGTTATAGATAACTCACTCTTCGAAAGATTATAAAAAAGCCAGGTGACGGGTGCGTTGAAAACATTCTTACACGCATATGCCAATCTGTCAAAGCCCTTCTTGCCGTGGAGCATCGAGGGACTCCGGAGATCGAATTGTACAACTTTAGGGGCTGATTAGCAGTCGCGACAAAGATCAAGACATGATTGAGCTAAACGTACCCCATCTCGGTTTAAGTCCTCGTTTACCCTTGACTCCATGTGGTTTTCCAACAAGCCCAGCTCGCTCATACGTCTCTTTGTCGAGATACATCGTGAGCATGCCTAGAGTGTTTATTAGTCATATGTGAATTATAGCTATTATTGCAAAAGGATCGGAAGATTTGCATACCTTCTTTCAGCAAAAACACATTCTCGGAATCTATTCTTCCCTCCGAGAGCATCATGATATTGCCTTGTCACCACGTCAATTTTAACATTCGCGAGGTGATAGTAGTCGGAAACTCAATTACCTATCTTGATGTATTCGGTGAAGAAGTCGCCCTCTAAGATTTGTCCAACTGTCATGATAACCTTGTAAAATACAGGTGCTCGACTCGGATCACCTATGATCTTGTCCTTGACGAGCTGTACCAGTTCCGCTGGGAGGATTAGATCCACCTATATCATATCAGCAAGTGTTTTCGATAGGATCATGTAGATGCGGGTATTCATACTTTGTGCACGAAGTCTTGCGCTAGTAACGTAGTCCATGGCTTTCCTTTGCTTGGTAGATTTTGGGGATCAGGATGGCCCATTACTCCGTATGTGACGAAGCATTTTGAGGATTGATAAACGCTCGGCGCTGAAAACGAAAACATTATAGAGTGGGAATATTAAAACCGTGAATAATAGATCCCGCACTTATATAGAACAGGCATATATTGCCCAGAATCTGGAGGATGATATTGAGATATTGAGATATCGAGGCAGAAACGTGAACTTTCAAGTTACAATAACCCTCCACCGTAAAATTAATTATGGTCTCTCTTATAGCACTACGATGTTTTAGAGAATACCATGTCAAACAATCTGAACGAGTAAATCGCACTAAAGCGGGCCATGTAGAAATCAATAGTAGCGCCATACCAAGCACTCGGCCATTTTTCTTTTAGAAACACTCCCTCTTTTTTTACCATAACATCTTTTCATTTTTGTGAAACCCGCACACGGATTCATTCGTTCGTTACCTGGTGACTCAAGTGGCAGCTGTCGAGCAGGATTTCTGAACCTCAGATGGAGTGGCTTATAAGTAGAGACGAAGCAAAAGCATTCAGGTTAATCTGCCCTTAGCGACTACGAAACGCCCAAGGCTCACAGTCCACAATGGAATACCTTATTCGTTTCTCTCAGTCTCATGAGAGTTTCCGTTTACCAGAAATTCAGTCGCTCGCTATCGTCGAAGGTCTTAATCTGGAGGTTATTTCCTATAGCGACGAGGTAATAATCTATGACTGATTTACTTAAGACTCTACTTACAAAACTCTCTAGTCGCCTTTCTGCATAGTCCGGCTAGAGTCCGAAGACGCTGCAAAAGCTCTCCTAAGGCGCTCGGTGTTGGCGCAAACCATCCATGAGCATTGGGGTACTGCCGAGACATATGACGAACTACACGCCGCCGTCAAACGTGACACTGCTCACTTATGGCCTAAATATAAAGATGTCTCGTTTAAGATTAACATAGACGCTTACCAGGGCTCCCGAACGGATAAGAATAAATTGGCACTCATAAATACCTTTGCCTATCTTCCTTTTGAAGGATTAATTCTTCTAAAGTCTCCAGACCAGGAATTTACTATATTCGAACAGTGGGAATTTGATTCCGTACCGCGTAACCTACCTAACCCCTTAAAGATACACTTTGGCCGTCTCGTGGGCCATAGCGTGCGCGAGTTAATCAAAACCTACGACCTCAAAAAGCGAGGATATATCAGCACGACCTCTATGGACTCGGAATTAGCTTTGGTTACGGCCAACATTTCCCTTGCCGCACCGGGGAAGATCTTCTACGATCCCTTTGTCGGGACTGGCAGCTTTCCCATAGCATGTGCGCATTTTGGCGCTCTTGGACTGGGAAGCGATATCGATGGCCGTAGCGTCAGGGGCGAAGGTGGGAAGAAGAGCTTAAAAGGTAATTTCAAGCAATACGGGCTGGAGAGTCTACTTGGTGGCGTTTTCGTTAGCGACTTGACCAACAGCCCCGTACGAAGAGCGCAGATACTCGACGGCATCGTCTGTGATCCACCATACGGCGTGAGGGAGGGATTAAAAGTTCTCGGGTGTAGAGACCCGGAGAAGGACGCCTGGCTCGTGGAGAAGGGAAAGCGGTCGTACCAGTTAGTTATGCATTCCCAGAAAACCTGATCACAATTCGCTAACGAAAGTCAGAAAACCGACATTTGTCCCTCCGAAGAGACCATACAGTTTCACAGCTATGTTAGATGACATATTGGACTTTGCCTCAGATACCTTAGTGGACAACGGTCGTCTGTCTTTCTGGATGCCGTCGGCTAATGACGAAGAGCAAGAAATTCCTATACCAACGCACCCGTGCCTGAGCGTCGTGGTCATTTGCTCGCAGGTGTTCAATAAATGTATGGTTGCTATATGTCCACTTTTGTGGGTGTCTCGACTGACAAGGTTCTTCAGGGTCACGAAGGTTAATTACTTACCGCCGTCTACCGGATTCGGATGTTGACGTGGCTGCGTTGACCCAAAGGAAGCGGGAAGAGCAAGTGAAGGGCCGTACTGCAGATGACTTAAATTCGTTCCGCCGGGCGTATTTTAGGGGATTCAAACCAGAGGAAGCGAGCGCAGATGTCGTGGCTGGGTGATTAGTAGAGGGATCCTATTTCGATGATCTTCTCATACCTCCTTTTTAATAGGAGGGAAAGTGGATACTCATTATGCTGGCCATTGGTACCAAGCTGACAAGATGAATCCTTTGAGTACGACGTAGGTAATCCCAAAGCTGATTGCGGGGATTAAGTATGCGCAGCTGAGGTTCAAGATGAAGTCTAAAATATCAGATAACCTTGTTCGAAAATCGATATGTCTTGGTATATTTTGTATCGCTACAAGGAAAGGTTAGGATTGATAGCGCTAATCGTAGCCAAACCCTATTTCCCAAGTAAAACCCCTATATTTGGGCGTATGTACCTAACCTAACCTTAGACAAGTACCAGATACGTACATATACCTCTCTGACTCTTCAGGGGTAGCAATACCATGATCTTCAACTCTGAAAACACCATGCCGTTAGTAGTGAATACCAATATGTCAATTCTCTATACCAAGCACTAGACTAACTGCTAAGAAATTTCGGTGATTTACTCATTTGACAATCAGCAGCTACCCCCATCAACGCTAAGCCCCGTGCAGGAAACTACATTATGAGGTATCCAATGTTCGTCTAGACTTCTTCCCCTCATATCCACTGCTCCCGCTCAGCCCGTCGAGCAAGGTTCTTTTTGCATCTTCACGTGGTTGCTTAAGTGGAGGTTGGCGACATACGTGTATTATAGAACCGAAGATTCAGCACGCGACGCGCCGCAAGTTCGGTAACTCGGAGTTGATGAGAAAGTCATGATCGTAACGTAGATACCTATATCAAACTAGAAGGTAGGTCGAGTCTATAAAATATATGGTCAACCTCTACTTCGCCGTTTAATTAAGCTTCTCTACACAATCTTTAGTCGGCGCCACCCGTGTTGCCGTCAGAACTTATACGTAAGATACTATTGCGGCATGCACGATGTGTACATGTATGCAGCACATGGCACATGATGTCTAAGACACGCATGAGGCAGCACTCTCATAGGAAAAGCATCATAGAATTCGAGTGAACATTCCTATTCGATACCTCCGGATGCGAACCGAAGTATTGCTCGTGTAGTGGGTTTGGCATTAGCATATTTGATATCCAATTCTCAATTATATAATTCCTGCATCATCGGGTGCAACTCTCTTATTCCAAAAACTACTTTTGGTGTTGAGGATTATTGCGTGTCATTCAAAATTTGTTGCTGACTGTTGAGTAATATTGTTCCTGGCTTCTAGAATCCTGCTCTGTAAGGATTCTATTAATATTATATCGTCGGTATCGTACGGTCGTCGCTATCAGGCTCTGCTTATCTCTCCTTCTTGCCATGTGCTTCCTGTTCCCAGTCGCATAAAAGCTTACATATGCGCGCTTCATGCGGTGAAGGTACCAAGACCAAGACCAAGGGCTATACTACGGGTCTAATAATAGGCTCACCGCCCCTGTCCACCCTAGTTATTGGGTCCTAATTCTTCTCCACCCCCAGACCTCCAACGCCTGGGCAACTCTGGCACTGTAGCACTGTACGCCTTTGCTACAATCCTGCAACAAGTTTAAGCCGACCTTCACGAGTTTACGTACGGCTTTAGTTCTTCGACCCTTTTTTTGGGACGTCTCTCCAATCTTCAATCTTCCTCACTGCTAAACCAACTTCTAACTTTGCTTGATTGACATCACGAGATACTTCTTTTTTTCGGCGAGGCTTCTTACCTTTTTTCTATTATTTTACTTGGACCAATCTTACATTAATTTGCTTGTACACTTTTGGGTTCGTCGTCCAACCTTACGCGCAAGCCCCTTCGCGTTGTTACGAGACATTCACTTAAAGGGGAGACAAAGAGTCGCCACACAAATCCCATCAAAAACTACACAACATCAACAGTCATGCCTAGTAATCCGCCCCCAGAACTCCCTCCGAGAACACATAGTTCGTCATGTCCCGACCCCGAAGAAGCGCTCCGATTTACGGCTAGTAGTTGGCGATCAAGCCAAGATGATGGACTCGAGATGAATATCGATACTCCAGAAACGTCGTCATCCCCTGAACCAGTCAGCGCACCACTCCACGCCAATATTCAACACGACACATCAGATTCGCGATCCGCCACAGAATCCCCTGGGCCGGGCTTAATGAGCCGCACTACACTCTCTCCTGACCGCTCCGGTACCCTATCCCAGACCACGTCAGCGCATAAGCCCACCGATGCAGACCACGATGCATCAGCCAGAAGTGACACAGATGCGCCATCAGGGCTGCAGCGATCGAGTGGTAATTACGATATTGTAACTTCCATCGGCGCAGACGGCGAGAAATTGGAATACGGCGTAATGCCCGGTCGGTTGCAACCGGGGGACGCTTATGCGCCTTCGATGGGATACGACCATTCCAACATTCGAGTAAGTTACGCCCCTATTTTTAAGGGGAATAAGCGACTATACCCGTTACCGTAACGAACTTATGCTGACGTCGTTCAAGATAATACCGACATCTCCCTCATCCTTCCTACGGCCGGGCAGTAAATTCCACGGCACGCAACAATCGGAACGGCAAGTATACGACGTGCAAGTCGAAATAAAATATGTCGACTTGAGGGAGTCATTCCTCTGCGGCTTTCTCAGGATCCAGGGTAAGTCAACCAGCTGATTTACCACTTCTGTCCAATCTCGTTCCATTGGGTTCTGTTCTTTCACCGACTCGGTCGGTGTGGCGCATCACCCCCTCACCACCCCCAACCTCGGGACCCAAGACCACATATGCTAACATGACGTACGACCTCCAGGCCTAACTGAAGATAACCCGACGTTGACGACGTATTTCGAGGGCGAGATTATCGGCAGTAAATACGAATTTATCACAAAGCACGCGGGCTGGGGTGCAACGGATAAAATCGATCTGAGTCACTGGAGCAAATTCACAGCATTCCGACAATACGCCAAACAAGTACGAAAGGGACCCGTCACTATCCCGAACTTGGCTCAGCGAGAGAACATTTTCATGCGTTGGAAGGAACACTTCCTCGTTCCCGACCATCGTGTCCGCACCATTAATGGAGCCAGTTTCGAAGGCTTCTACTATATCTGTTTCAACCAGAAGGAAGGAAGCGTTAGTGGTATATATTTCCACTCCAAGAGCGAGAAGTATGTTTTCCCCCCTGTACCTGTCATCTTTTATACCTATTATGCTTCATATATGCACATACGTGTAGACATTGATGTGCATCAAATGCCGTGTTTTATTTCGTTTCTGCCCCGTGTCTACTACATCACAAACACAAGAGCACTGTTGCTAACACGACCGGTTTCCATCGTAGATTCCAGCAGCTGGAGCTTAAGCACGTAGAGGATAGAGGGTGTTTCGGCGCCGTGGAGTTTCGATAGCCGTATACGGTTTTACGTACGGAATGAATGAAAAGATAGTTGATGCCCGGCATGTGGACGTCAGAATAGCATACAGCAACGACCACTCGCTCGAATAGTAGTAGTAAGTAATTTTTGGCAGGCGAAGGAAATCATACGGGATGGTATAAACTGGCATCTCAATTTCTGCAACGCAAATAGGGAGGAGTACGGAACTTGACACCGAGCATAGTCCAGCGCAGCGGTCTGGGTCTTGGTCTTCTTTTTTTTTTTTAGGGAGGTATCACATCACGTTCGCGACAGACGGGATTACTGCAGCATTTCACAACTTCGCGGCAAGGGGGTATATTGTAAGGGGTTCGGGGGGGAAATGCCGTACTACTCTATGTATACATAATGATGATCGTAAACTCGCACTTGTGCGCCTTATCTATCTTAGCTCTTCACGAGATGGGTTTGATCTTGAAATGAAGTGATGTCAAGCTGAAGACGAGCGCCTTTAGATCCTGCACTAGGTAGTAGAACACCCGTAGTCCTTCGGGGTCTGCCGATTCCGTCACGTCGATTAGGGAACCAATCTTGGCTGTCTATAATTGCCATTGGCATTAGCACTCGTTCTACGATACTGTCCAGGCTAAGTTACGGCGCAGAGAATATAAAGGGGATCTACTCGCCTCGAATGATATGTGATCGTTGCCCACGCGAATCTCCAATTCCTGTCTACCATCTTTGTTCTTCTGTGGCCACTTGGCATCGTCTTCCTTCATGATCTCGCTCGACTTGACGATGCGCTTGATCTCATCTACTACTAACGAACTGACACACACTGTTTTCTTCGTTAGCCTTATTTCTAGCTGCTACTTCGGGTTCTTGGCTCTGGGAATGGTAGTTCGCTCGAGGAAGATAGGGTAGATAGGGTAGTAAGAGGTGCTGACATACTCTCTTTTCGGATTAGACTGTCGTTCCTGTAGTTGGAGTTGTTTGCATATCGAGCTACGGCGCTTCGACCATCGCCTACTACTCTAATATCGAACTCTATGCTATTGTCAGTTTCTATTTACTTTTCTATAGGGATATGGATAGGTAACGAGGGCGACAGAAGAGCAGGGGAATCGTGGGCACGCGTACCTAGAAATTCATGACCGAATCGACCGGAGTGACCTGAGCTGTATTGGTCAATTAGCTTCAAGCTTCAAGTTTCGCGTCTATTTGCAGCTTGCACGTACTAATATCGGATGTAGAAAGGCTCACCGGTGGAGGCCATGTTGGTAGTCAATCTGTTGTTGTGAATAAGACAGCTGTACGAGTACAGAAAGACAATACTTGGTCTCAGATTCGGCTTGGTGAGTTTGATGACGGTAGTACTGCGTTCCAGAGGGTGTTACTAGATTTAGCCTTGTTAATGTTGCGACGAGGCTTCACTAGACGATGGCTTGGCAGTGCAGCTCTAGAAAGTTTCGGCGGGGCAGGGGACAGCTAAGATGTGGGAACTTTAGTGTTGGAACTAGAAGCACATGTATAAAGTACTTAGGTACCCGATATAGGTACATGTACTTAACAAAGAGCGTAAGCCACAGTTGAGTTGAGGCTGTCCCATACCTAAACGACTTTAACCTGGCTAATATTCGGGTTACGGATTATTTAATTCAACGTTGCATATGAACCAATCAAATCCCCGTATTCTTCAAACCCAATCCATTTTAGGAGGGACAGATTTCTGTGCAGTTGCTGGACATTTGGATTTTGGGGCCAGCCTGGACGGATTATTGTTATCAACTCCATAACAGCATAACAGCATCACCGCCGTTCACCTTTCCCGACCCAGCCCAACTTCCTCTGGGATGCATGATCGCATTGACCTCGTTAAACCACCTCTTCAACTGCTGGGACGGCTCTTCTAATTGTTCAATTCTATTTCGGCCTTGTATTTACGAATCTACACGAGCCCTCGAGCCTTATTCCCCGAACACGACCTCCAATATAATACTTCAACTGTCCACCTAAGCTTTATCTAACTCTCCTTCTTCTCGTCGGTCTATCCACCTACATACACCCTCATAGATCTCCCCGAGTTCACCACGCCGGCGGAAGCCGCAACAATTGCCCAGCATGACGACTTTCCTCGAGAACGCCTACAGCTTGGTCCACCAGGACAATACCGCAGATGTCCCATCCATGTCGGATCTGCGCATGCAGCTGGAGAAGGGCACAGATGAGACAAAGGTCGATACTATGAAGCGCGTCTTAACTGTCATGTTGAACGGCGATCCCATGCCTCAGCTCCTTATGCACATCATTCGATTCGTTATGCCTTCGAAATATAAGCCTTTGAAGAAGCTATTATACTTCTACTACGAGATCTGCCCCAAGCTCGACTCCACCGGTAAACTAAAGCAGGAGATGATTCTTGTCTGGTGAGTACAGAAAGAAGTTGTGAATAGCATACAAACTCGGTTGCTGACAGCTCTGGGTTTAGCAATGGCATTAGAAATGATCTTCAACATCCGAACGAGTACATCAGGGGAAATACGCTGCGATTCCTTTGCAAGCTACGAGAACCAGAGCTGATCGAGCCCCTACTATCATCGGCTCGTGCTTGTCTCGAGCATCGCCACGCCTACGTCCGAAAGAATGCCGTCTTCGCCATCTCTTCCATCTTCTTACATTCGCCGTCCCTCATTCCAGATGCTTCCGAGCTGATCGCCGCCTTCCTCGAGGGAGAAAGCGATGCCACTTGCAAGCGCAACGCGTTTGCTGCTCTGGCTAGCATTGACCACGAGAAGGCTTTAGTGTACTTAAGCTCCGTCTTCGAGGGGATTCCAAACGCCGAGGAATTACTACAGTTGGTCGAGCTCGAGTTCATCCGAAAAGATGCAGTTCAGAATTCCCAGCACAAGGTAAAACAGCCCAGAATCCAAGTTTGTGGGCTAGCGACTAATAATCGTAGGCCCGTTATTTGAGACTCATTTTCGATCTACTTGAAGCCGGAGCTTCAACTGTCGTTTACGAAGCTGCTTCGTCCTTAACAGCGTTGACCAGCAACCCCGTTGCGGTAAAGGCGGCCGCGGCAAAGTTTATCGAGCTTAGCATTAAAGAGGCCGACAACAATGTGAAACTTATCGTTCTCGACCGAGTAGACCAACTGCGACAGAAGAATGAGGGTGTGCTAGACGATCTAGTGATGGAGATCCTACGTGCGCTATCTAGTCCCGATATCGATGTCCGACGAAAGGCCCTTTCTATCGCGCTAGAGATGGTGTCGAGCAAGAATGTCGAAGAGGTTATCTTACTGCTTAAGAAAGAGCTGTCTAAAACTGTCGATCAGGAATACGAGAAGAACGCCGAATACCGACAACTCCTCATTCACTCCATTCACCAGTGTGCTATCAAATTCTCGGAAGTAGCAGCTAGCGTAGTTGATTTACTCATGGACTTCATCGCCGACTTCAGCAATACTTCCGCTGTCGACGTCATCAGCTTCGTCAAGGAAGTAGTCGAGAAGTTCCCTAAGCTACGGCCCTCTATCGTCTCGCGATTGGTCGACACTCTCAGCGAGGTCAGAGCAGGCAAAGTCTACCGTGGAATCATCTGGATCATTGGCGAGTATTCTCTGGAAGAATCCGATATTCGAGATGCGTGGAAGAGGATACGTGCGAGTCTAGGAGAGATACCTATCCTCGCCTCCGAACAGCGACTATTAGACAACGTCGACGGCGATGAGGAGAAAGAAAAGGAGCAGGTCAATGGTCACTCGAAGTCGACGGCGCCGTCAGGCTCAAGGAGGGTCCTGGCTGACGGTACGTACGCCACCGAGACAGCCCTTACCAGCGGCTCGGCTGCCGCCGCCAAACTAGAGGCTGTCAAAGCTGCTCAGAAGCCTCCACTACGACAGCTCATTCTCGAGGGCGACTACTACTTGGCCGCCGTTCTTTCGGCGACTCTTACCAAGTTGGTCATGCGTCATTCCGAGATCTCTTCGGACAAGGCCCGAACGAATGCTCTAAAGGCCGAAGCTATGTTGATCATGATTTCCATCATACGTGTTGGTCAGTCGCAATTCGTCAAGGCCCCCATCGACGAGGATTCTGTCGACAGGATAATGTCCTGTGTTCGGTCGTTGGCGGAGTTCTCCGACAGGAAGGAATTGGAAACGGTATTCCTCGACGATACGCGGAAGGCTTTCCGTGCTATGGTGCAGGTTGAAGAGAAGAAGCGGGCGGCAAAGGTTGCCTTCGAAAAGGCCAAGACCGCCGTCCAAGTCGATGATGTTGTTCAGATTCGACAGCTATCCAAGAAGAACGTGGCGGACGGTGCCGACGAGATCGAGCTTGACCTCGAGAAAGCAACTGGTGGAGAGTCCGTATCAGAGGACCTTTCGTCGAAATTAAGCCGTGTCGTTCAGCTTACTGGTTTCTCCGACCCCGTATACGCCGAGGCGTATGTTAAAGTACATCAGTTCGACATCGTCCTGGATGTTCTTTTGGTCAACCAAACCACCGAGACTCTCCAGAACTTGTCAGTCGAGTTCGCTACCCTCGGCGACCTCAAGGTTGTCGAACGACCTACTACGCAGAACCTTGGCCCGCACGACTTCCACAACGTGCAATGTACGATTAAGGTTTCATCTACAGATACCGGAGTTATATTTGGCAACGTAGTATACGACGGAGCTCACAGCACAGACACCAACGTCGTTATTCTTAACGATCTACATGTCGATATCATGGACTATATCCAGCCGGCAACATGTACAGAAACGCAGTTCCGCACCATGTGGACGGAATTCGAGTGGGAGAACAAGGTCAACATCAACAGCAAGGCCAAGAGCCTCCGCGAATTCCTGGAACAATTGATGGCCTGCACGAATATGAACTGCTTGACACCAGAAGCCAGCATGAAGGGCGACTGTCAATTCCTGAGCGCCAATCTATACGCCAAGAGTGTCTTTGGTAAGTTTTCACTGTCAGCCAGTTATTCGATAATCCCAACTAACTATTTGCAGGCGAGGATGCTCTAGCAAATCTGAGTATCGAAAAGGAAGGCGAGGATGGGCCAATCACAGGTTTCGTCCGCATAAGAAGCAGGTCACAAGGACTGGCGCTGAGTCTGGGATCCCTTAAGGGTTTGAACAAGATTGGTACAGCGGCTGCTTGATGGGAGGGGAATATCTAGGAGTATATAATTTTCAGCGCAGTCCAATTCCCGTCTCGCAACGGTAACTCGTAGTCGTTAATGAGCTGACGAAGAGGGTCTTTTGGGAGGCTAAAAACGATAGAGTAGTGATATCCAAGATGATTGATGTCGCAAGTGGAATGAATGCTCGTGTCGAGATAGCACGGACCAAAGACGAGGTGCTGGGGTACCTCGGCTATGATTTAGACAATGCAAATTATTACGACGAAGCATACGGCTATACGTGTTTGTAACCTGTAGTGATGTGGTCCTTAGATTGAGTAGTAAGATGCTATTCATTGGCTAAATAATCTATTTTCATTCTAATACAAAACACCTGCCACACTTGGACAAGTAACTTGTTGCTCTCGTTATCTGCCTCTGTTGTTTGCATAGTGCTTGGTGCCACGAAGCTTACTACTATATTTCTATACATATAAAAAGGGGGGAAATAATTAAGCCAAACAGATCAACACGACCAGTCTATATCCCTTGGCAGTTTCTCACGCACGAACTGTGCAGCAGCAACATGCATATGGTTGTGTCAAGCAGCTTGGCGTGCTGGCGTGGAACCTCAACCGCGTTTTAAAACGGCCGCTGGCTGTTTGTCAAACGACAAGCCCTTCATCGACATTTGGATATGCCGCCAAGTGTATACTGAAGGGGTAGACATTAATTTATTAGACGCGCTTCTGCTATCTGCATTGGGAAGAATGTCTCTATCGCGAAGCTAACGGCCTGGGGCATGTATAGGCGGCAAATCGCTCAGCTCGGCACATGCATAGGTGGCTTACTCGACGGGGAGCGCATCTCGTCACTTGCAGGGCGGGAATGTCGACGTAGGTACCTATGTAAGATTTGGTTGGTAGGGTGTTAGGCATGAATGTGGGAGGATTGGTGTATGTGTGGTTATGAAGCAATACCCAAGGCAATGTGGTAAAGGATGGATATACGAATATTCATTATGTCTTTGGAGATCTCGGTAGCTAATCTAAGATTCTATGTTTAGTTCGGTCAAGGTTCGCAAGAGCCTCTGTTTCGTCTCGTAGAAGACAAGCGTATGATCAACTACCGGGTTATGTGTTTAATGTTTAATATGTATGTATTAACAATATGTACCTATTAATAACAAGTTAACCGGGGCTTTTCAGGAGAACAGCTAACAAGAGTAAGGCTCGGGTTTCGTAAATACATAGTTAAATAAAAAAAATAAAAAATAAAAACCTCGGGCTATCCCGGTAGACCGGCACCCCCCTATCCATCTAGGTTAACCCATCTACCGCATAACCCAATATATTTATTATAAACTTATGGTTTACGATTTGGAGAAAAGCTTGTGATGACCCCACGATCACACGACATTGCATATGCGCCTCGGTGATCTTCCCCCGCTTTCTTTTCTTTTTGCACCCATGTCTTAAACAAGAACTAGAGAAACTGGCGTAAAAAAAAGGTCTGGGCCATATGTTTCGTGCGTCACATCGTTCCATCTCGGCTCATACCCGTTCGAGACTCTGGCGGCATAATCGAACGAAAGCATGATTTTACGTACCGGCGTCGAAGCCTTTTCTGGCTGAAGCCCGCTTGGATCGTTAACACCTCCCAAAGAGTATTTATACTTCTAAACCCGTCTGTGCCTGCCAAGGGACCTAGGTAGCTAGTTTTCCTATATATATATTCGATAGCTACTTCTATCATCTGTCCTTGAGTTTAGAACTACTCTGTTGCTTTTGACCAGGAATTTTATCACTCGACACTATTAACTATAAGCCATCTCCTTAACAATAAGTCCTGCTAGTTATAACTAGCATCAAACCAAACTCGAGAAACCCATTTACCTGAACTCCTAAACTCCTAAACGCTTGTGTCCCTTCGATCCGTACCTTTCTTGTAGCACTTCCAGATACATAAAATATCAAAATGCCTGCCAACTTTAACGCACCACGACCTTTCTCGGCCACGACGCCAGTCTACCCAAGCTATCTCCCCGCTCTACACAAGTCGGGGCGCATCGAGAGGACAATGTAAGTCTAATTCTTCCCGTAGCCATCAATATGTATTAACACAAAAATGCAGTGCCACCGCGACAGTCGCAGCCGTAGGAATTGGTTAGTATAGCTCATTCCATCTCTGTCTACCGTTGAGATTAGCTAACATCTTCCCCGCGCAAAGGATACGGCTTGGCGAAATACAAAGCCATTAAGGCCAACAAGTGGCAGCAGGAACACCACGTCCAACAGGAACAACTGTTCCGCAGCGCAGAAACCATTCCAGCGACCGTGCCCATACCCGTACCTACGGCAGAGACCAGTCGGAATGAGGCCGTAGAGAAAGCCTACGGGGATCGCACGAGCCTTACCGAGCTCGAAGCTGCCATCGCGGTATACGAGACGCGGCGGAAGAACTAAAGCACAACTGTGTTGTCTTGTGTATTCGGGAATGCGAGGATACTCTTCTCCGTCGGTGTTATCATTATGAGTACCTAACATTATGAGTACCTAACATTATGAGTACGATTAGCGGGCGTCTAGGCAGGTTATCAGGTTATCAGGTTACGTTAGGGTTATATGGCGGAGTTCCGGGTGTCGCGAAAAGACATGAGATGGGCTTGCGAGGACAGTGTGTTAAAAAGAGGGTCATTCTGTCCCTATCCCTATCCCTATGAAGCTCGCCTCGATTTGGCGTCTTCGGTATTCTTACCCTAGGCTGCGACTGGTAGTAATTCACTTACGAGTTCTATTACGTTTCCTCTTGTCCATGTCCAAGAAGATATCATCATTGTGAAAAGGTTGTGTGATTATCATCAATAGCAATGTAGGTTCCAAGATATGGATGTGTAGTCGATCTCTCTTTGCTTCTACCATGGTAAGCTGTTCAGGTATGTAAGTGGGTAATGTGCCAAGTATCAGCCAACCATATCCCCAGTATGATTTCCATATCTCTTCTAGAAGATATGCAATCCGAATAAGTTGTATCTAAGTTGTATCGTCACTCTGCCGCGCATCGAAGTTATGAATATTTATATTCCAACGGAATCGCCGGATTTATCCCCTTAAATCCCTGACCGCTGGGTCGGCAATATTAAACGAATCAGGTAGACTAATTAATGACGTTTACTCGTTACCAAATATTATCAAAGTACAATTTAAGATCTACAAATCGAATGATTCCCCCTTTTGATTCATAAGGACTTAAGGGGGATACATCTTACCGCTCGCAGGAATTCGGAATTTATAATACTTGACCCCTATCGACTCATCTGGCCTTACCGATTTCGCTCTACTCATTCGTGTATATAATTAACTAACTCATTCTCAATAGTGTCCTAGATAAAAAGCGCAATAGGGCACCACCACGATGGCTGAGAATCAACCTACCAAGTATCGCGGCAACTGTCATTGTACCGCGTACGTGTTTGAAGTTGACCTTCCAGAGAATATCGAAAATGGTCTGCAGTGTAGTTGCAGCTACTGTTGCAAAAGAGGCGCCGTTTTCCTGGCCCCGAAAAATAACAACGACATCAAGTTCGTAAAGGGCGATCCGACCGCGCTATCGAACTACAACTTCGGAGGCGTCAAGCATCAGGTGAGCTACCTTGGGAGCATGTAGTTTAAATGCGAAATTAAATCAACAAATATCGAAGCGTTAGCTAACACCTTGGTTATAGTTTTGCTCAACCTGCTGTACTTTTCTGTTCCGTGTTGACACCAAGAAATACGTAAATGTAAGTCCTATACCATCCTACTTAAATATCTCGTTAACTATATCGTATAAACTCTAACGCAGTCTCAGTTGCGGGCACTCCAAAAAATCAAAGCATGGGATCTAGGCACGCAACCGTGAGTCGATTACCTATACGTGCTTCCATTAAACGGTAGGAAGCTTAGCTTTTCCCCTTATCACCAGGCTCGATGACAAGGCTACACCCCCAGCATGGAGCCCTCCCAAGTTCGACGGCCAGGAGCCCCCAGCCGAAATCGAGGGCGCAAAAATATACACGGGAGGTTGCCACTGCGGAGCCGTCACTCTAGCTCTGAAGTCAAAGCCGATTGATAGCACATACGAGGGACTTATAATGGAATGCGACTGCAGCATATGCACTCGAGTATGCTTTCCTTTCTCCCCTCTTCCCTTTAGTCCAACATCTTTCCTATTCTATATACACATCCCAAATCAACCCGTATCTATTCCATAATAACTATCTATAATCGAATCCTATACAATATCTC
Source organism: Daldinia loculata (assembly GCF_022478755.1). Classification (NCBI taxonomy): domain Eukaryota; kingdom Fungi; phylum Ascomycota; class Sordariomycetes; order Xylariales; family Hypoxylaceae; genus Daldinia; species Daldinia loculata. The sequence goes on along the minus strand of NW_026054857.1, from coordinate 901,085 downwards.
ACCACTCCCCTCTCCATAGAACGCATACTGCTGGATCTATCCCAACAAACCACAAGTCACCATCGTAGGAGCTACAGGAATGGGATACTACTCGTTCGGCGGCGGCGTGTGGCGCAAGTCGTTCTGCCGGACCTGCGGGGTGCCGGTGCATAACCGCATCGAGGACTACACGCCGGCGCAGATCGAGGAGCTGCCTGTCGAGCAGCAGCAATGGGCCCGGGATCATCTGGATTGGTCACCGGTCAACCTACGGGTTATGGACGGTATCGATTTGGGCGAGCTGAAGATTAAGCGTATTGATGGATCGACAAGGTCTGGGCCGCCGAAGCCTGGTAGTTACGTGGACCCCTGAGCGTAATTGGAGTATGTTTCGATAGGCGTTGGATACAGTGGTGTGGAAGGGGTGGCGTATGGCTGCGGTAGGCCTGATAAGGAAAGGTGGTGAGGAGTTTAACGAGAGGATCTTTAGGCCGTAGACCTAGATGGGGTATCAGGAAGTTAATAGTCTTGGTCATAAACTCGACTTGGTGTTGTCTAACACAGTGAGTTGTCCATAATAATATAAGTTTTGGTCTTTGAGTAAATAAGACAGCCCGAAGATAGCCTTGTAGGATCGTCTTGTTGACTCAATTCGAAAACTCATATCGTATCTGCTATTTTGATTCAGCGTGAACAAAGTTGTAGGTATGTATGTTATAGATCTGCTGTTCAAAGCAAGCTAGATATACTAAAGGGTGCGGCTTAGCAAGTACTTGTATTCCGAGCTTTAAGTTTTAACTAAGTACGATCATATCTACCTAATATTTGATACATGTCAATGGTATTGGAGAGTAAGGGCTTAGAAGTCTCATGTTTCAACTACCTAGGTACCTATAATTCAGTAGATATTTTATGGACAACTTGTATAATGGTCCCTCGGCGTTTTCCCTTACAAAGGTATAGCCAGTTAGGATTAAACAGGTAGATCATCACATCTATTCTCGTAGCTATACCTAAGACATGTGGATCGGTAAGTCTAATATTTGTATTTCCGGTTAGCTAAGAGTAGGTATTCCCGAAGTCTGAGACAATCTTATAAGTTTACGATAATAGAACCCGCCTCGACAATGCTAACTACTCAAACGGCTAAGCGCGGCGTTTCTATTGGCGCGCATATACTATAGTATATATTAGCAGCTACGGAGAATATGTGATTCGTCGATGATTGTCTCTTAGGTCTGATTAGGCAAGTCTAAGAGCTTGTACCAAGCTACGTAGTTGTTTTGATTTGTGGAAATAACTGTTTATACGTGGGCAACTCGGACAAAACTTAGGCACATAAAGTACCTATCAGCCTATTTGAAGAGTAAATCCCTCTGTTTGTACAAACGTCAAGTTGCTTTTAAGACTGTCGGGATTATAAGACATACTTTGGCAAGCTTTAGGTACATTAGGTACATTAGGTACACGAAGAGCACCTGCAATTAAACAAAGGGGCACTGTTAGCGTCTTCGTAGTAGCTGCAGTGGGGGTAGGAGGGGTAAATAACGCCCTACTAGCGTACGTCAAGCAGGTACAACTGGCTATATCCAATTCTTACGGGGAAATGTGGACTGCCTTGCGTCATATCCCGCCTTCTTAGTATACAAAATAGGTACACATGCGTGTAAGTATACACTATGAAATGGAAGTAGCTAGAAAACATGGCGTTTCTTAGCTAGGAAAACTAGCCCGGATTATGTCACATACAAATACCAGACACATCTTCGCTGGTGGTTTAGCCTTCAGGACACACATTCTTCTACTTTAATCTAGGCGCGAATAAACGTAACAATGACAGACCTTAACCACACTAGGTCAGTATAAGCTGCTTATCGACTTTGATCTCTAGAGACAAGACAAGCATATTCTAACTATAAATTAGCAAGACCTATACCCTCGCCTCGGGCGACAAGATCCCCGCCATCGGCCTAGGAACTTGGCAATCTCCCAAGAATGAAACCTCCAAGGCAGTAAAGCATGCCATCTCCGTAGGCTACCGATATATCGACACGGCCCTTGCCTACGGTAACGAATCCGAAGTCGGCGAAGGAATTCGAGCTTCTGGCGTACCTCGCGAGCAGATCTGGATCACCACCAAACTCGACAACACCTGGCACAAGCGCGTCGCCGAGGGTATCGACGCTTCCTTGAAAAACCTTGGTTTCGACTATGTTGATCTCTACCTCATGCACTGGCCTAGCTCTACCCGTCCCGACGACCTCAAGAAACACTACGACGACTGGAACTTCATCGATACCTGGCGCGAGATGCAGAAATTGCTTGGTACCGGCAAGGTCCGCAACATTGGTGTTTCCAACTTCGGTATCACCAACCTCGAGAAGCTGCTGAACGACCCCTCTTGCAAGGTAAGTCTCGCTGTTTCTTCTGTACGAAAAATAGGTAGTGACTAACGGTTCGTAGGTCAAGCCGGCAGTTAACCAGATCGAGCTCCACCCCAACAACCCCTCGCCGAAGCTAGTCGCCTACTGCAAGGAGAAAGGCATCCACGTTACAGGCTATTCGTGCCTCGGCAGCACCAACTCGCCCCTATACAAGGACCAGACACTACTGTCCATCGCCCAGAGCAAGGGCAAGACGCCGCAGCAGGTTCTTCTGCTATGGGGAATTCAAAACGGCTGGGACGTTATTCCCAAGTCAGTCACGCCAGAGCGGATCGAGAGCAATTTTGCCCTCGACGGATGGGAGCTGACGGAGGAAGAAATGAAGAAGCTTAACAACCTGCCGGACCGCTTCAAGGTCTGCGGAGACGACTGGTTGCCAGTTAAGGTCTTCTTCGGTGACGACGAGTAATGGTTTGAATTTTAAAGCTCCTGATAGAGACGACTCGGGTTAGAAAGCCTGGCGCATTTAGACAGATAGATCTTGATTAAGTAAAATCGCAACAACCATCGTCTTAATGCGATTTGACCGTGGGTTAAACGTAATAGGGTCGTAGCCGTACTCATAACTTCCCCTTCCTAGCCTCTTCCTCTAAGACCAAAGCTACACTCCTTCTCACTTGTTCCGCTAACGCAACTGCTTCGTCATCGTCTAACTCCTCGCGCACTCCGCGGCCAAACATCGTAAAACTTTCCCTAAACCTCCCGCTGGCGCGTATCTCGGGTCGTGGGATAAGATGGTAGTGCACATGATTAACTACCTGCGCGGCTGCGGCACCGTTATTTTGTACTACGTTCCAATCTTTAACCCCCGTGGCGCGCACGAGGGCCGCGGATAGTACGCGTAGGTAAAGGCCTAGCTCGGCGGCTTCGTGAGATGTGACATCGGTTAACTTGGAACGGTGGGCGCGAGGGCATAATAGGAGATGGCCCCTGGACAGGGGTAATATATCGAGGAAAGCGACGAGCGTAGGCGTTGAAAGTACGACGAAGGCCGGGGGCGCGAGTTGGAAGGGGTCGATAGAAGGGGATTCCGCTGGGGGAGGTTGATCGGGAGGGAAAGGAGAATAGCTGGAGGATATAGAGCAGAAAGGACAAGGATCGGTGGCGGAGGGAGAGGTGCCGGGATCGAATGGTGGGATTATTTTGGGTTCTTCTGCCATGGTAGAACGAAGTTTTGATTTGGGTTCGCGGTAAAGGTTGAGGTGAGTTAGGCAAATTCTAATCTATCGATGAATTCAAGGCGCTGTGTTTGGGGATTTATCTATGTTGATTAAAAAAGAATGAATTTAGAAATAAATGGGAAAGTAGACAAGCAATCCGACAAATGCGCCGTGGTTTCTAGGAAATAAGTAGAGAGTTGATGCCTCGGCGGGTGAGACTTGACGTATTTCCAATTGGGAGATTATGCATGATATTAGCTCCAGTATTAGCATTACCGCGGTACAGGTTCCGTGTAACGCCAAGCCCCACAGATAGCCGTCCTTCGCTTTTTGCATTTATGACTTTGTCATCATCGGCAACTAAGTTCTAATTCTGCCGCTTTTTTGCCTCTTGACCGCCTTTTTTTCAGTTGATTGTTAGCCACTGCCAGTCAATCGATTCCGGCCATTGCAGTCGTTCTACCACCACCAAAGACTATTCCATCCACCCGTACCAAAAATACATCAACAGCCAAAGTAAAGAAACCCAAGCAGCAGCAGAAATCCTCAAACAAACCAAAACAACCCAAAACGAAACGCAATGACCTCACGCGAAGCCTACCAAATCCCCTCCTCCGCCGGCGGCGCAGCTCCCGGCGGTGCAGCCTCGGGCACGCGGAGCAGCGCGTTCGACATGGACGGCGGCGCGACCATGCACTACATCTGCGGCGACTGCGGGACCAAGTTTCCGCTGAAGCGCAACGACCCTATTCGCTGCAAGGAGTGCGGGTGCCGCGTGTTGTATAAGGAGCGCACTAAGAGGTAAGTCTCTCTCTTTCCTCTCCCTTTCTGTTACTACATTCTCGTTGGGGAAGGCACGTTAATGCTAATGCGGGACGGCTACAGGATGGTGCAGTTCGAGGCGCGGTAACGGGCTACGCGGAATAAAACGAAATAGAACGAGATGATAGATACGCTCCCGATCCTTAATAGTGAACCCTGATGGTTGGGCGTCACATTTGGCTAGTCACACGACTCAGAAACAGTTACGCGGCGAAGATACTACGCCGTGAGCTACATGTGGAAGCAGGACAGATATCGTTCTTAGGGTTTCGATAGGATTCTGTCTGTGTCGCTACAGCTCATAGCATGTAACCTGGAGTTTGGGCGTTAGTTTACTAGGGGAACAAAGATATTCAAGTCTCGAGGAATCGAGAAAATCAGAAATTTGGTATCATTGCGCACCCGTCTATGCCCTCGTGCGATCGTAACTCCCTAGACCCTGAAACCTTTGTACCCTATCATGTATAGTGAATAGTGAATAATAGTAAGATAAATCCCTTCTATCCTCTTCTCTGCGTATGTAGGTACTTGGCAAAGCTAGCATCGTCCATGACCGAATCCGCATTTGTCCCCGTCGCAGCCTCATACCTAGCCTGTAAACCCTCGCGGTCCATTTCATCATCTACGTCGTCATCGTAATCATCTGCGTCCTTCTCGTCGCTATCATCTTGCATATCTTCATCGTCATCTGCTTTAGGTGGCTTCACAGCAGTATCCCTGGTATTATTCGCACCCATAGACATGCCCTTCATCATCTTGTCTAGCTCCTTCTCGCGGGCCTTCTGCCTCTGGTCTTCGCGTTCCTGGCGTTTGCGCTCGAGTTCGGGACGGTAGTCCTTCTTGAATTCATCCGCCTTCTCCCTTACGGCGGCGAAGAAGTCGTCGACGCCGGCTCCCGTCATGGATGAAACTCCCACGACGCTTAGGTGGGTGTAGAATTCCTCAAGCATCATGCTCATCGAATTTAACAGACTACTCATGTAACCACTACCTGCGCCCTCGCCTTCGACGCCACCAAACGCGTTGGAAGCCTCGTCGTTTGACAATGCGGCTTGGAAGGCGTCGTAATCCGTCATCCACTCCTTAGCAAACTCTGCGTCCTTGACATCCGTCTTGTTGAACACCAAGATCATCGGTAGCTTGGTCTTATATAGAATCGAGCAGGCATATAGCATATTGCTCATGAAGGTGCTGGTCGAAGCGGTTCGAGGGGTATCGATGATGTACGCAATGACAGTCGGGAATGTGGAAGCGAGGGACTCGAGTAGGATTTGGCCCGAGGCAGACCAGACGAATACTTCAATTTGACCGGCTGTAATAAGATATTAGTCAGTAATATCGCTGTTAATGAATCTTTAAGTAGCCATACGTGTATCAACAAGAATATTCTTGATAGGTTTCTTGTTTGGGGTTTCCGGTTCTAAACTAGTTCGCTTCTCAAGCAACTTTAAGATCTGGTCGACCTTCGTCGAGAATAGGTTCAGGGAAGTCAAGATACCGCCGTTGGGACCAAGGTTATACTGCTTCATGACTTCCTTGTAGTTTACCGAGTCGCGAATATCGATATTGCTCTCGAAAGGAACATTAAGCACAGCCGGGTCGAGGTTGATTACGTAGGGGGGTTCTCTCTGGCCGTGTAGATGTGCATTGATGCGTTGCATAAAGGTTGTCTTTCCAGATCCAGCCATACCCACGCACACGATGGCGACAGGTTCTGAGGAGTTTGCTGTTGCCGTTGAGGGCATAGCAGCAGCGGCCGAGGTAGACTCGGACGTGGAAGATGAGGCCATTCTCGTCGCGTACACTTTGGCTTGTAGATGATATTGAGAGGATGAGAAATAGAAACGTCGAGATTAGTGAAAAGATTACGTAGGAAAATATTAATAAGTTACGTCCTTCTGACTTGAATAATCAGGTTGATGATTGCGGGGTGGCGGGGCAGATAGCTCTAGCTTTAAGGTTCTTGGGTTATCGATAGATCTACTAGTTCCTAGTTCCATTGATTATTCACATATCGTTATGTGCATATAATAGACTGACTTACATCTATAAGTCAACTTGTCAATTATAAGTCAACTTGTCAATGGCAGAACTACTTAAACTATGATTATCTTCACCTTATGTAGTATCTAAAACTAATAGCAACTTACTTGGGCTTATTTTTTGAAATATAAAGACCTGTTCAGTCTTCATCTCAGGTCTTCATATAACAACCTCTCACGAATATTCATACACTTAGAACACAACATATCACAAAGCAAGACAAGACAAATATTTGAGGTGGCCGAATCTCTCATTTTCTCGCCCCAATGAGGGCTTGAGCTGTGATAACTATCCGCTAGGGACAGGGGCATTGTGTTTTTGTTTTTTTACCTGTGCTAGTCGTCAAGACTAGATGGATCTTGTCATTTCGTCATGCCAGCAGCTTCATTAAAGCGCTAGCGGAACCATTGCAGCTTCAGCAGCATTCTTTCCGTTGCCTTGCCACGCCCATATTTCTCTCTCCGGGAGATGGAGGATACTATATGGGCGACTGTGTGTATGTGTGTTGTGTTTCTTTTTTTCTTCCTCTCTGCTTGCTTGAAGACATAGAAGATGGACGGCGGCGAAGAGGCGCGCCAGCCTGTGGTGCGTTTTCCAATTTGTCCTCTCGGCTGCTCTTTGCGAGTTTTATTTCCAAAAATTTGACAATCTGGTAGAGTCGTGATGGTATCATGGCGCCGTGTTCGTGTGTACTCGCTGTGGAAATGAAAAAGCAACGTCGTAAAAAGACAAACCCGCAAAGTGTGTTGCCGCAAACATTTCTTCTTTCCTGGTCTCTAAACCGTTGTGCATTGTTTCTTTTCTCTCTTTTTGACTTTTCGCTCAGCAAAGAAGCTAAGACAAGTCGACTGAAAGTAATCCATAACGCCTAGTTCAAAGACCGATAAAGACCATGGGGGTATTTTGATTTTGTGAATATTGAGTTGAGTTGGGAGTGTGTTCCTTTGGGTCATCAGAAATAGAAAAGTCACAATGGGTGATAACATGAGCAAACCGAGTACGTTCATACCCCCTTACCTCTCCCGGATAAAAAAAAAACTTCATCAAAATGGTCGGCCAACCTCGATGAGAAGTGGAGTTGTGGATATTCTCCCAAATGGTGTTCCAATCTGATGATAATATCTGGGAGGGACTGAGTTGAGGGAAGAAACCAGAGACAAGGAAAAGCATAATCATTCAACTCCGTGACCGTTCGTTCCTCGCCAAATTCAAGACACGTTCCAACGCCATATTCCCCCAAGTGACCCGATGTTTAGTGGATATGTTGTTAGTGCAAATCCGAGAGCTCGTTAGATCGTCTTAGGCGTCCGAGCGTTGCTCATATCCACGACGTCGTCGAGATGGTTGCACATGGCCACGAATAGGTCAAAGAAAAGTTTGCCGCCCCGTTCCATCTCCGTCTGCATGGTTCCGCTCCTCTTAAATGTCTTGCGACATCGGATAATTAAGGCGAGATAGTGAGCGCGTAGTCGCGAGTCCGTGTCCGGCGTGTTGTCGTAGGCGTACTGCGCCGATCTAAGGATCGTTCCGACGTCAATTCCGCTCTGTAGGCCTTGCTTCCGAAGAGCTAGGCGCTTGAGCTCTTCGAGTCCGTACCTATCGGCGGCGCAGTACACGACGGTATCCCGCAAGAGATATTGCCCCACGCTGGCGACGTGCATTGTGGCCTCGACAGCTCCGCGGCCAGCTCGGTTGTTTTCTGAAGGGTCGGGTGATCCCACGGCATCCTCGAGCTCCCAAGAGTTTCGGTGCTTGTTATGTACCAAGCGTGGGTAGTAGTCACCCTTATAGAGGTACTCGAGTACGGCCGAGAAGATCTCGGGTTCTTCGTCCGGAAGTGAAATCCTCTTGCTCTGCGCCTCGAGGTATTGGTCCCGACACGCCCTTTCGAAGAAGGGCGACTGAGATAGGACCTCCTCGTGGGCCGCGAACAGTCGTGCTTCTCTCCCGATCGTTAATGTGACGATAGGAGAGTTGAGGGTCCTCTTAGCGGGGAGGATCTCCTCGATCGACCGCTGCAGTTTCGCTAGTTTCTGAGGATCCCGAACCTTGTTGTTGTTGTTGTTGTTATTGTTGCTGTTGTTAGACTTCTTCAGCCTCGCCGACTTGTCGACTCGGTCCCCGGACCGGAACGAGCGTTTGAACATGGCGGCGGTGGTTTTTCGGAGTGGCGAAAGAAATCGAGACAGCGTCGTTTTGTTGTTAGTTTGGTTCGGGATAATTGATGAGGGAAATTTATCGAAAAATTCCCTCTTCTGAGTGTAAATTGGCTAGAGAGTGACGAAAAGAGTGTAGAGTAATTTCGGGTTTCCGTGGACGTAGAGAGTGAAGGAGTTGGTGAGAGTTTGACGCACAAAAAAGAAAAGGATTTACAGGAGTCCAGGCAGTCTATCCCAGAGTCAATTCGAAAAAGTGAACGAACGTATCTGGAGATATCCTTGAGGTAGATTTGCGACCCTGATGGTTGTGGTGGGGGGAGGGAGAACAAAAGGAGAAAGGGGGGCAGAAACGGAAGAGGGGTGTTGGTGATATTTATATTTTATTCTATATTTTAGCCGCATACCCTCCATTACGGAGACTTATTCAAATTCAGTTGAATGGCTGAACCGGCACTCTGCCGCCTTGGGGTTTAACTCTTCTGCTGTGGTAAACTTGTTCCTCCAAGCCGCCATCCCACCCACCAATTGCCAATCCATGACAGCGCGGCAAAGAAGACCCTTGACCCCTGACCCGCATGTTGATTCGTTAGGTTGGACCTCAGATCTCCGCCCCGATTTGCGTTTATGGCGCCCTACTGCAGATACCTAATATGAGTCTTAATCGTTAATGGATAGATTGCTGGCCTAGATTGCTGGTCAACTTGTGAATCTTGGTCAGCTGCAATACTTCCCCAGACTTGGTCCGCTAGGCAATAAACGTGTAGATGCAGCATGACAAGTCACCATCCCTGTTCTGCCTAGGTCTCCACGTCCCGCCTCATCGTGGGTGCGACCAGGATGTATGCTAGTGACTCCAGCAGTTTGGGAGGGTACGTCGTAGAAGAACCGGACAAGTTAGCACGTGTCGAGGGTTCAATGTGAGGCATGGTGATAATAGTAATATCTCGGATAATTTATCCAAGTAGTATAAAGATCATGTGGACGGAAGTTATCCCAAGATAATCGAATGGCTGTATGCTAAACTTTGTGCTCCCTCGAGATATTGTATTCATAGCGCGGGCAAATAGACTCTCAGCGATGATCTCATCGAATCCTCACGGCTTCGTTGGGTCGAATGAGATGAACGGCGGGTCGCCAACTTATCATATTGCAGTGCACTACAATACACTGCCTCGAAGCTTAATAATTGGCGCATTCCTCTTCGTGCCTTTGACGAATAAGCGTTTACCCGCGATGTTTCTCGCTTAAGATCGAAAACGTGCAAAGCAAACGGGAACGAGTTGAAATGTTTCGTTTAGCATGGGCGGCGGTAGGCGGCGTGGGGTTGGCGTAGTGGTCCAAAAGGTTGGGTAAGACGCGATAAGGATTCTTGGCTACGTCAATATCGGAATAACGTGTCATGCATCCAAGTACAATATGCAAATATAGAATATTTTCGGGCAGCACTTCGATGACCATCGTCAATCTACTTCCCATTGACATCTTTAGGTACCAGGTATATTCGGACTTCACTCTCACAACCAAACTCTGGCCTCTCTAAACGCGGTTCATAGGTGAACATCGAGTAAGTCAAAAGGGCGCCTAATCTCTGGCCCTGATAGCCATCTACAAGCATCTTACACAAAGTAATACCAATCTCGTCTAATTCTGGTAAACTATGCAATCGGAGCATACTCAATCCAATGGAGAGCAATGCCTTACTTAGCCAGACGAATCGTTACGCACCGCTGTGATCGTCTCGCGCATGGCGACTAATCCGTACATGTACGTGAAAACTGCCATTGAAGTGTTGTTAGTATGCCTTCCTTTGAAATTTCAATGTTTTGAGATTCTTACTTCCTGGAGATATCGCGACAAAAGCGATACACGCTGCGATGATGGCTTCCGGGATTTTTATGATATCAGGGTCCAGGAAGAAAAGCCCCGAGCGCCCTGTGACGAGTTTGCCCAACTCCGACCAGGCGAGATACGCACCGCTACAGAACATGACTCCGACCGCATGACCTATAATAGGCTATTTATTGACTCTCAGTTAGTGATAGGCTACAATGATGAAAAGCTAAAGACGATGCTCACGGTTTGTCGGCGGATGCTATTGAGGAAGCAGATTTCGGTAAATGCGATAACCGTTGTGATAGTCCAGATGTTGATAATACTAAATATTTCGATCGGGTCTTGTTCAAAGAGCCCCTTGTCTTCTTGCTATCGTCAGCACTTATATAAATCACTAGGGAAGATAGTCGCTATTCGGCATACCTGGATGGTGTCCGACTGTCTCGTGATGCGGTAGCGTCGGCGCTTTGAAACCGCCACGTCCTGAGGGAACGAGGCAGCCCCAATAGATCAGCGTATTCATGATGGGGAAGATTTGAGCAATCGTATAGTATAAGCTAAAACAATACCGGCTGATAGGATAGGTAGCTTTATTCGGCGGTGACAGGAAGCGGAGACAGTAAGCCTTGAACTTGTGCCCCTTGCATTCGTCGGAATCTATTTCAATTGCCTTCGGAGAAATAAGATGCATAGCGGTCCAGAGCTAATTGCCACATATCAGCATAGTCGTAAATCGGAGGACGGGTATAGCAAGACAAAGGTAGAACCGACCGTCACCTGCAGATGCCATGCCTATTGTATACAGAAGGAGACGGTCGAGAACTGGAATAGGAGATGCCAAAAAGTATGCTTGTCTTCAGTCTCGAGCTTATACTTGAGCGACACTCCGAATACGGCTGAGAGGTAGGCGGCGAAAACGAAACGGAGAAATAAGAGGAATTTCTGATTGATGAAGTGGCAAGACGAATGGCACGCCCGAAGGTAGATAGACTACTAAAGATTAGATTATCCCTTCGTTATAAGTAGATAGTAGTAAGAGGTATCAAGGAGATTAATTTACATGACTATTTGATTGGCTAGGATAGCTACGATACTGAACCTGTACCGGTTGTGGGAGCAGAGGTGTTCTGTCCGTCGTTTCTGACATGGCGGAGATGGGAATATGAATGTTTATGTAGGCTCAGAGGTGTTAGTAGGTAATGTTGATTGAAACGATGATCGAATAATACAGAATAGTCCTGTATCCTCGATCCAGAATAAAGAGGTGTTATAAATAGAATGTTTGGCATCGAGGCTCAAAAGGAGAATGAACACGACGAGGTAAACGATTGAGGATATGGGCGAAAGGTAGGAGATGAAGTCTAGGAAAGTATGTCTAGGAAAGTATGTCTAGTTAATATTAAATATCATTATAGATTGAAGGAGCAACAAGGTCCCTCTCACTAGCAAGGAAGTAAAAAGTTGGCTCGACTTATATTTCCTCATCGATGTGTTAGCAAATGACGTGAAGGTACTATCCTATCCTTAAGATCTAGGAAAGACTTATGTGTCTATACCCAGTTGACAATACGTTGTTGTTGTTGTCAAGACTAAGGATATAATTAAGTCAAATACTAACATATACCTATTCATAAGATATAGTTATTTCGAATATAGAACTAATACCAGATACTGAAGCTCTCCAAGTATCGACGTACCTAACCGCTAAGTGGACCTTCTATAACCTTCCTGCCTAAACAAGCCAAACTAACGTATATGCCAAACCTTATTGGCCAGTCCATCCTCCAACCAGTGAAACAGCCGCCTCTTATCGATAGCGCTGACAAGCCCAAGTTAAGGCCACTTTCACCTGAGAAGCTCCGTCGTCTCATTCGCAGCTCCAATTCCATTGATCCATTAAGCTGGCCTCAAAATCTTCGAGGCCAGCACCGAAAGCCTCACCACCAGACCCAACATATCCCCGATAAGAAAGAAATAAGAAAAAGAAAAAAATGTTGTCAGGTCTTCAAAATCCCCGGCAAGCAGCCTCTCAGCTGTTAAATTTCGGCTTGATTCTTTCCACCGCATTCATGGTACGTCTATCAACCTCTCTTCGAACCCATTGTCGCATGTCGCACATCGCATATCCCAACTAACTCCCCCCCTCACAGATGTGGAAAGGTCTCTCCGTCTTCGCCGACTCCCCCTCGCCCATCGTCGTCGTCCTCTCCGGATCCATGGAACCCGCCTTCCAGCGCGGCGACCTGCTCTTCCTCTGGAACCGGAACATACTAGCCGAGACGGACGTAGGCGAGGTGGTAGTCTACAACGTGCGAGACAAGGAAATCCCCATTGTCCACCGCGTAGTTCGCAAGTTCGGCACCGGCGCCCATGCGCGTCTACTCACCAAGGGCGACAACAATGCCGCGGACGATACTGAGCTATACGCACGCGGCCAAGACTACCTCGAACGCAAGGATATCATCGGCAGCGTATTTGCGTACATTCCTTTTGTAGGCTACGTCACGATTATGCTGAGCGAACACCCCTGGCTCAAGACCGTTATGCTGGGTATTATGGGGTTGTTAGTTGTTCTGCAGCGGGAATAGTCATGCCTACGAGAAAAAGGGGGGCGTTGGAAAAGAACACCTAATGTCGGCTTGTGATTTGGGGCTATTTTAGAGGCTATCTTCTCAAATAAAGTATTTATCATGGACTAGCTAATGCCACTCTTGGTTTAAACAATGTCGTGACTTGTACTGGGATAAAGACTTGAAGTTGAATTAGGGAATTAGCAATCATGAAGTTCTCTTAAAACGCCGGCTGTATATTCATCTGAAACTTGTAGTCTACTGGGAAATGTATCCTATCTACAGAATCATTCGCTAAATAGGTATGGACTCGCTTTTTACAGTTTACCATAGCTTCGGCAGTCAGATACAAGGAATAAATAGATTCTGTGAAGACGATTGTCTATGGGTATTCTCCAACCGATTGAACATGTATCTTGTAACCTTACAGGTCCTTTTCCTGCGCTTAAACGTAAGACCTGCGTAGAATCTATACACTAAAATACAGAACCGCAGCCCAAACGATGTGCCAACTGGGGCTATCATCGTGAGATCTAAAAATACAGCTCGCGAGCTCGGATTTAACATCAGCTCAGCTAGCTTTCCACCGGGATTATTCTCAACTAGTAATATTCCTCATCGCCATAGTCTTCTCCGCCATAGCCTCCTTCGTCATACCCTGTTTCGTCGTAGTTTGGCTGCTCCTGATCATCGTAGTAGTCGTCGTACGTTTCTTCCGCGACTTGCTCTTCTACCTCTTCATTCCCGTCTTCTACGCCCTCGTCATTGACGGCCGCCTCGGGTGCTGCTTTACCGTTGGTAGCCACAACGCTCTCTGCACGACTTGCGGGGCCGCTTCCGTTACGAGACGCTACCGATCCAGGTCCTCGGTCTTTGTCGCTGGTGAAGAGATTCTCGATGGCGTCATAGTTGATACGTCTTGAATATGTGTCCCGCTTCTTCAGTGCTTCGATGGCTGCCTCGCCCGGGGTAGAAGCAGGTGTGAGCTGGCCTTCACCGATTCGTGGCTTCTTTACGCGATTGCGTTTCCGCTTTGGAGGGCCCAGCTCCTCCATCTGCTTACGATAGATTATCTCTTGCTTCTTTCGCAGCCAATCTTTGTTCGCGTTAATCCATATGCTTTCCTTGATTTTTACTTCCTCGGGAGAGAGCTTGCAGAACTGGACCTCGGGGTCGTCAGCAAACTCATCCTCGCCAATGATTTCGTCCATATTCGTCGCCCGTTGTGGGAGAAGAGAACGCGCCCACTCTGCCTTGATGTGCGCGAGATGTGCAGCAGTAGCTAGGGCCTTGCCGTGTTCATCGCTGTGCGGGTCGTTGATTACCTCGTTAATCTGCTGTTCCAGTACGGCCTCGTCACGTTCCCATTCGTCGTCAAAAGTGAGTGACGGTTCAGGAGCCCCCTTCTTGCGACCACGCCGCCGATTTCCTGATTGCGATGGTGCTTCCTCTTCATCTTGAGCCTCGCCTTCGAGCTGGTCGTCCGAAGCGCCGTACGTCGCTGCTAGCCCATCCATCGCATTATCATCCTCTGGGTTTTCGGCCGCGAGGCCCTCTACAACATCCCTGTCTGCGCTCTTCCGGGGAGCAGGCTTCGGAATCTTCTCCGGGTCGAAAGGGGCAACCAACTCTCTCCCCTCGGAGTTATCGAAGGATCTTGGTAGGTAGTCTTTGACTTGACGCATCCTAGAGGTGTCCGGGTGCGGGCGAGGTACTGGCGGTGGCGGCATTTCGGTTGAGGGTCTTGGCGTGGCAGCAGAGCTGTCGGGCGCTGGTGTTCCAGCATTCGAACTTGACTGGTCTTCCTCACCATCGATGTCTTCGATCGCACGCTTCCTTTTTCTAACTCTGCCCTCCTTTTCCATCTTCTCTTGCCATTCCGCGGTAGATTTGTAGAATGCCGGCGGGTCGTGGCGGGACTCGAGAAACTCTTGATTTAGGAAGTCCTCGATAGACAGTTCACTACTTTCCGTAACAGTGAATTCGTCAAGACGTTGTTCGATCGTATGCGTCGTGACCTTGACAACATAGACGATCTCTCGGACGGTACGCCTAAAATTCCACATGCGTGCCGCCATAAGAATACAAGCTCCGCAAATGCCAGAAGGTCGGCGGCCCATAACCATCCAGTCACGACCCATTCTCTGGCATAGCCTAGTTGCATCAGCTGCAACCTTGTTGGTGAAGTCACCAAAATCGAGCTTTGAGCAAAAGCGATATATCAGATCTTCCGGGATGATCGACTTGACATTGTTGCTGTGGAAGGAATAGATATTGCTGAGGTCCTTGAAAATATGGCCAAGCTCATAAACATTTACCTAGACATTGTAAGTAAAAGGAAATGGAAGTAAATATGAGATATGTCGCAGAATACTTACGTGGACAAGCTCAGCAAAATCGATAAGCATGACCTTACAACGATCCTCTCTGCGGCAAGCAGTGTAGAGGCATACGGGAACCACTTTATCCATACCTCGTCCCTGGAGCCAATTCTCCTCCATGACGAGCTTGAAGATCTGGATGCCGGCATCTACAGCGTTTGGAGGAACTTCCTTGAGCTGATGTGCAAAGCCGACCATCATATTCTTGGCTATAAACCAAAGTTAGCTGCACAGCCTTCGATATACTTCGTCTAAAATTAAACATACCTTCACGAATAGTCTTCTCCCGAGCGTCCGTGAGACTACCGCCGAGTCGTCTATATTGCGACCCTAAATTTCTAGAAGCACTCCCTTGATCGGCCCCGACAAAACTTCCGTGGACAACAGCAGCACCGGATGAATTTTCGCCGAACTGGACTTCAGCAACGATGTTGGAAGAATCGATTTCACGACCACAAGCAGAACAGAAGCCATCAGTAATTGGTGCTAACGGGTTAGAACAGTGGGGATTTGGACAGGATTGCCGATCCGAGGAAGGTTTATTCTGTGTAGTAGGTGGTGTCATAGGCGTAGGACTCATTCCCATGGCCCTCATTTGGTTTCGTTGTAGAACCTCTTTGATGCGATCGCCAGGGCCAACCCCCCTGGGTCTGAACTGGACGCCAGTCTTCCGCGAAGACACCTTCGCAGATTTTAGAAATGACGACATGATTGGGGAATGTGGAAGGAAATATGGTATAAGAAAGTGTATAAGTGATTTTATAGAAAGTAATAGGTGAGGCAGTCCAATAGTAATCCAGCAATGTAATCCCCTATTGGGGGAATTACTGGATCGACTGAATGAAGAGCGTTACCAATGAAGATATCGTTCTAGAATGCAGGATCGAATATAGGTAATTTGAATATCCTGAGGAACTCGATTTAGTATTGATAGGATTGGCTTGTAAGTTGCTCGTGAGTCGTGAGAGTGGATGGTCAAAGCCGTTAAAAGCTGGGGGATGTAGTCAGAAAAAAAGGCGAATGCGGATTTAGTGGGTCACCAAGTTGGGGAGGTGAAAGAAGTTGTGCGGTCGGGGTCGTGTGGTCAAGGGGTCTGGTGTCCAAAATTGATTGAAAAAAGGGCGCTAAAAAGATATCACCTAACTTCGCTAAAGTTTAGCTGACTCATCCAGGTTTCAACTACAAACAAGTTACGGTTCGAATTCGGTTGGGGACGAGATTAGAGTTTGATTTTTATCTACGCCTTAATTTCTTGCAAGTCTACCGAATTGGTACTGATATGATGATAACGAATATACTGATCAAAATAATTTTAACCCGGAATTTTGATAGCATGAAAATGCTTGGATGAAATAAAACTCACCTTATATGCATATCTTTAATACCCAAACGATTCTCGTCGTATTCATTCATCTAAGAGATATTTTATGAAATCGTTCGAGGTGTCGTCCGGTGTCGTCATATCAATCACCAGAACTTAAGCTGCGACATCTCTCACCTAGAGCAGCTAATTCCCATCAAATAAATAATGGACGGTCTCGACGAATTTGAAAAATCCCTCGCTGCAGAAAAAGCCGAGAGGGAACGCGGAGACGAAAAAAGACATAAGAAGCACAGACATCACCGACGAGATCGATCATCCGAACGCGACCGCGATAGTCACCGCCATAGCCACCGTAGGTCGCACGATCGTCACGAGGAAGAAGACGACGACGGCCATCGACACAAGCGATCGCGTCACTCTAAAGATGATGAGCGTCACCACAGACGCGAACATCATAAAGATGACAATCGCGATTCGGACAGACGAGATCGCCACGTGAAAGTCTCGGACGCGAAAGAAGATCTACCACTACCTGATGAGGAGCTAGCTACAGAAGACTATAAGAAACCGGAAGAAGCTACTTCAAGTCTGGTTCGAGATTCTTGGATGACGGCGCCGTCTGCGTTGGACATTGATTATACTCAGAAAGGCTCGAAACTTTCTAAACCTCCACCACCGCCCAGTCAGGCGCCACAAAGGGAAATTCACAAGAGAGAGATCAATGCGATACATCTACAGGAATTGAACAGCGGGAAGTCCGTAGAGGATCTTGAGCTACCAGCACAGCACGAAGTCGACTACACATTCGGCGATGGCGGGTCGCAGTGGAGGATGACCAAATTAAATGGTGTCTATAATACAGCCGAACAGACTGGAAGGTCTGTGGATGAAGTGGCATTAGAACGGTATGGTAACCTGCGAGACTTTGATGATGCGCGCGAGGAGAAAATCGAGGTAGACCGACGCAAGGTCTATGGCGATGGTTATGTCGGCAAGGAGAAACCCAGCGGTGAATTGTTTCAGGAGAGGAAGTTGGGTCAGGGTGTTCACGAGAAACGAGAAACCTCGCCGGCGCCGACGAGCCTCGACCAAGGCATAGTTATTCCTGATGATGCATCGACTCACATATCTACCCAAATCGACCAGACTACACTTAACCGGCTTAAAGCACAGATGATGAAAGCAAAGCTGAAAAAGGCACCAGATGCTGCTAAGCTGGAAGCCGAGTACAACCAGGCCGCCGCAGCATTCGCATCAAAGGGTCCAGAAGCAGTTGTTCTTGGTGTCATGGAGAATCGCATGTTAGCAGGAACACGCGGCGAGGCCAAAGCTATCGAAACTAAGCGAGGCCGCGAGAGAGGGAATGTAGAGCAAAACGACGACATGACAATAGAGGATATGATCCGGGAGGAGCGGCGAACACGAGGACAGGCAGGAGGAGAAGGGTTACGATTAGCTGAACGAATTGCCAAGGATGTTAAATTCGACGATGATCTTGAATACATGGACGAAAATGCCGAGAAGCTGGCCAAGCGCGTGCAGAAATCCGAGATCAACCTCAAGAACCAGGCCGTCGGCGAGTTTCAGAGGGTCAACAAAATCCTAGATAACTGCCAACTCTGCCATCACGAGGATCGCAATCAGCCACCCATTGCGCCTATAGTCTCGTTGGCTACGCGGGTCTATCTAACACTGTCTACGGAGCCGGAGCTGGGCGAGGGGGGTGCCGTTATCGTTCCCATCCAGCACCGGACTAATCTGTTAGAGTGTGACGATGACGAATGGGAAGAAATCCGCAACTTTATGAAGTGTCTAACGCGGATGTACCACGAACAGGGCCGTGAGGTGATATTCTACGAAAATGCGGCAGCGCCTCACAGACACATGCATGCCGCCATGCAAGCCGTTCCTATACCGTACGATTTAGGAGATACCGCGCCGGCTTTTTTCAAGGAGGCGATGCTCACGACGGACGAGGAGTGGGCGCAGCACAAGAAGATTATCGATACGGGAAAGCGAGCTCGAGAGGGGTTGGGAAAGCTAGCGTTCAGGAGGTCTATTGCTAAAGAAATGCCATATTTCCACGCATGGTTTACTTTGGACGGAGGATTGGGTCACGTAGTGGAAGATTCTAACAGGTGGCCTAGGGGTGATCTATTCGCAAGGGAGATCCTGGGTGGTATGTTAGACGCGGAGCCGGATGTGATCAAGAAGCAGGGACGATGGCACAAGTCTGACAACAGGGTAGAGGGGTTTAGAAAGCGCTGGAAGAAGTTTGACTGGACCAGAGTGTTGACTGACGGATGAGATTGTGAGGTTGTCTATCAAATGGGACAAATGATGGCAAAACTTGGATGATATCCGTCATAAAACAGAATTAGACATTGAGGATTAAACTGTTAGGATTAAACTGTTAGGATTAAACTGTTGAAACAATAAGGCACATTTATGATTGAGATATTATGAAGTATCCATTGTCTACCCCTATTCGTCCGTCAAGCCGTATCGTGCCCCTTTTACTTGGACCCTCTGATGCCATACGGAGAAGTACGGAAAGATGTACATGAACGCCGTAATCCCTGTAATCAATATATGGAGACAAACGAGGGGCATTTCCTAACTGCTCAGCTGCCCCGCTTCAGCTTGTGTTACATGAGGGATTGTTCCCCCATGCTAGCAAGTTGCGTAGTTGCAGGTGTCTACCTGTAAATAGGCTGGGCAAGACCTGCTAGGGAGGTACCTTATTGACGATGATATCACTGCTTTCCATGTCTGATAACAATATCTCTTAGCCGAAACTATTATTGAAACGACTTTGCGGCCTCAAAGAACAACCCAATTACCTAAGACAGTTCCTGTATGTATCTACCTGCAGCCTAAAGTACCTTGGTGTCACGATACAAGTAACCTAGTTTGTTATTTATCTTGTCGAAATCATAATTCATATTCCTTTCTCCTGCCGGCTATCAGTCACCACCACCAACCAACACCAGTTCGAACCATATTCCCAACATCTACACCTACATATTCCAAATCACCACCCAGATAGCCAGCCACGATGACTTCCTCGCAAAAGCGCATAGGCAAGGTAAATACACTATCCATCCGATCTATACCAAATCCCCATCCGAATATCTTATCTAACCGTATCTCCCAACCCAGGAACTGCAAGAATGCATGTCCTCCCCTCCAACCGGAATGGTCATCACGCTCCCCTCCGAATCCGACATCCACCACTGGACCGCGACCCTAGCCGGCCCCCCCGGCACCGTCTACAGCGGCGGCATCTTCGCCCTATCCATCGTCCTACCGCCAGACTACCCCTTCAAAGCACCGCTAGTAACCTTCACAACGCGCATCTACCACCCCAACGTGACCAACGATAGTGTCGGGTCTATTTGCCTAGGTATGCTAAAGCCCGAGAACTGGAAGCCCGCGAGTAGGGTCCGCGCCGTGCTCGACGCCGTGCGCCAGCTCCTCATCGAGCCCAACCCCGACGACCCCCTCGAGCCCCGTATCGCCGACGAGTATAAGAATAATCTCCGCGAGTTCGAGAAGACGGCTCGTAGTTACGTTACCCGCTATGCCCAGCAGCCTACCAAGAAATAAGTGGCTGCTACTTACATATCTGGTAATTATCTGGTAGCCTGAGAGGCTGATGGGGAGGATTATTAGTTGGACAGGTGGACGAACAGATACCCCGTTTTCCATTTCCACGAGTGAGTAAACAAGTGAGATAACCTGGGAATATTTCTCGCAGGAATGGTGGTTACATCTGGATCCGGGGAAGGGAGAAGTTGCTTGTGAAAACAAGACGAGCAGACGCAAGCCCTAGGTACCTGTTACCTGTTACGACGAGACTAAAATCCGAAGGCTAGGGTCGTTCAAAACCCATCATTTTCCTACACCATTTTCAGAAATGTATTTACGGAGGATAAGGCAGGAGGCAGGAATTAGGCACGGTAGCATTATGGGAAACCTCTAACGATTCATGAAGATATTCGACACGTTAAAAACACCTTGCAAATATGGTAAAATAATTATGATAAGCTAGTCACTAACAGGTTATTTGATGTTCAACGTATCTGTTGTATTGATCTCTGGAGCAAATGCTTCTGCTAGCCGGATTTCCCGGCTATGGTTTGCGTATTCAGTGAATGCATATAATGCGCCGCCATTCGATGCTATATAACCTGCCCCTTTGCAATGCAGTATGCTCTGTCTAGTTTTTCCGAACCTTAACAATGCAATCATATGGATAGGCCCATCGATGGTATCCATATTACCCACGCCAAATCAGTTTGGTTTACATGTTTCTTGTCCTCCCGAAAAATATGAGGTCTCTGCGACTTCCAGCTCTGCCCTGTCGGGGAACGAGAGCGTAAGGATCAGCCGGCCTCCAATGAAATATAACCTGTATCCCTTCCCTTATACAAATGAACTTGTTATGTCCAGACCATGAACACAAAAGGTAACGCATTGTCTGCTTCCTATCTCTATGGTATTCCTCCGCTGGAAGAAAAAAACTGTCGTATCATGAGATGTCGTCAATGCCTATCCATGCTGAAAATGAAATGAAGAGACGCCGTGATAGACAAAATAAGATTGCAGATTCCCGCTGCGTTTGAAAGTGGTTTTGCTGTCACAACCCGGATGGTTCGGGGTTGTCGTCTGACCGTGGTAGGCGAACAGAATTGACAAAAGGGATTTGCCCTGGTAATAAAAAACGACGATGCGGGTGGTAGACTATTTCGCCACGAGCTTGACTCCGTTATCTACGTCGGCCGAAAAGGTTTCCCTTCTTCTTGAAGTCTGAATCTATCGAGACGATATTGCCCGTTTGCTTTTCTCGCTCGGCTTTAACTTGAACCCGTCTTTCTTGCCTCTTTTGCTCCACTGTTTCTTGGCTAAGATGGCCGAAGCCGTTACGACGCTTGAAGCAGGATTCTATTAAACCGTTGGCGTCGATAAGCCTGCGAGGAATCGTCTGCACCACCTGGAAGATCTCCATAGGATCTCCCACGCCCCTGATTTCGTTCTCGCCGATCTTGAAGATTGCTAGAGCGATTCGAAATAGCGTTTTGGATCCCTCGTAGAAAAAAACGTCCCATACGCGTAAAGTGCTCTCGATGGGTAGAGTGCCGATGTAGCAACTCATAAACCAAGCCGTCATACAAAGGGTAATCGGCGGAAGCCGAGTCGTCTCGGCTCGATGTCTGTGCCTCCAGCTCTTTGACCATACGACGTCCGTACCGTCCAGCTCGCCTCCGATCTTAGCCCAGACGTTGGGCATAGACTCCCTTAACGAGGACATGAGCACTCCGAGATCAACATTCGCGCCCTCGAGGCTGGTTTCGTGCGTCCCGGGAAGATATACTCGGGCTATGATATTTAGTAACCAGAAGGCGTGTTCCTCGCTTTCTACGAAGAGCAGGAGTAAACCTGCTAAAAAGTTGAGCGACTGGCAATATCCGATCTTGGGATTATAGATGGCAAAGGCGTGCAAGACGCGGCGCAGAGATACGATCATCGGCTTCTCGGCAACGGGGATGATGCCCTCGGTCTCTTTCGCAAGCGCTTGTTGGCTGCTATCAGAGGCGGAAGCAGGGCAAGAGCGAAATTTGATGTTGTCCGGAAACGTACGGTGCAAGTCGCGCTCGATCGCCTCGACGTCCACATCCTTAGCTTTTTGTTTCAAAAGGCCATCGTACAGGCCGGCATGTTTCGCAACAACAGCAGGCCCCCCAGCGTAATAGAACCAAGCAGCGCCCCTCCAATCGGGAGGTATTCCCTTGCGTACAAATCGCTTCGTCTTGTTAGATCGAGGAGGAAATCGGTTAGGATTGTCAGTCATCAGCCCATGCTCCCTAAGAAAGGCGGTCCACTTTTTCCGCCTTCTCTCTAGATACTCGGTATATCCTTGGTTCCAGTTATCGTATTGTTCCCGGTTAACGTACTGATTACTCTTCCGAAACCCGTAGCGATCCCGCTCGTCGTCGTCCTCCGCGATAGTCGACACGGTCGGGTGGCGCGATGGGGGTAAAGGACTGTAGCCGTCCTCGGTATCATCTTCAGTCTCGGCGCCCGCATCCACGTCCGCATCCACGTCGATTAATATATTAACTGCCTCGCTATCCGTTTTAGTAGAATTACGAGTAGAAGTACGAGTAGAACGGGAATCCAAATGGGTGCTCTCCAATATCTCGGGCATCTTGAGCATCTCCTCGGGCATCTCTTCGGACATATCTTCAGACATCTCCCCAGGCCCTTCCTCGGACACTTCCTCAGACACCTCCTCGGATACTTCTCTAGACACCTCTCCAGGCAAGGAATCGTGTTCATCAGGGTCATGAGAAATAGAAACAGAATCCTGCTCGATCTGACCAGAGTCAGAGGTCGCGCCTGGTGATTCCGGGGTTGGCAGGAAGATAGTCATCGCGTCTAGCATAGCAGTCCTCCTCCTGCTTAATTCCGATTTTGCAGTGCCCGGCCTCGAGTCTACCATCTCATTATTGTCCTCGGGAGCTGAGTCGTCGTAGAAACCCTTCTCGTACATTCCCATTATATCGTTAATACTAAGCGAATCATCGGCCGCCCCGTAGACCGAGGTTCTAGAACTGCTCTTAGTCGCGACGCTACTCCTCTCAGTTGCTACCGTCCCCTGGGCCGTAGATGCCGAGAGTTGGGATCGATAACTTGATCTAAGCTCCTCGCTCGGCAAAGATGCCATTCGATGGATAGGATCCCTAGAGAAACTCGGTCCAGTACTTTCGGCACGATTGTACGATAAGGGGAATCGAGTAGGTGGAGGGTGTGGCTGTCGGCCTCTGCTCCGAAGATGCTCTCGGCTGTGCATTTCAGGAGGAGGTCGCCCGGGAACAGAGGAAAAGGTAGCAGCAGAAATATTAGACGAGATGGATTGGCCGCGTTCTCGTGTCCATGATAGAGGGTGGCTGGGTGAGATGTCGAGATGGCTCGGTTCGGTTGGAAGGTGATTAGCAGCCATGGCACGAGGTGATTCGTTGTAAGGTTGTTTAATGCTCGGTTTTCGAGGCCTCGAGAAATTATCTACGCGTGGTGTTTCGGGGGTGCTCATCTTAACGGGCGACAAGGGGAATTCATCTCTTATCTCGGAAGCAAAGTGTAGCTCGTCGGTCGCGTTCGAGGATCTGCTATGGAGGCTGCTGACAGCCGGAGACGTAGGGCTAAGAGTGGCAGAACGGTCGTAGCCTAGAGAATCCCACCGAGGGGACAATGGGGAGTTTGGTAACGCTGGTATATGAGGTGAATGATCCTCTATGGTATGACTGAAATGCGAGTACGAGGTAAGGACGGTAGATGGGGTAGAATGGGCAGTGGAAGGGGTAGTCCAAGGGGGGTTTGCGGTGATTGTTGAATCTTCGAATTCATTGTCTTCATCAGCATCGTAGCCATCTTTATCTTTGTCGCTATAATGATGACTGAAGTTGCCGGCGTTGGGGAAAATTGGACGAACCGGGGTGTGTTTCGAATCCTGGGCTCTTGAAGCATGCAGGCCGAATTCTTGTAACTTCATGCCGCGCTCAGGTCTAACACCAACCCTAGCTGATAGTACGTCTGATCTCAAATCTGATCTGGGGCTAGGTTGCGTCACACCTCCGGGCTTTCTATGTCGTTGCTGAATATCATATGTCATTGTAGTAGGACCGTCTTGCTGCGAATTGTCGGCCATAGTTCTAAATGTTCGCGCCATTGGCCTGTGGGCCAAGCAGTCTAGAACACCGGCAGCTCCCCTTACAAAAGAGTAGCTCCCCTATGCAATTCCCACTTTACCTAGAGATCCCACAGCTAGCAACCAAGCAGGCTGATACAACGCAGCGTTAAAGTGGATTTTGCTTAGGCATAAAGATGATATACAGTAGGTGCCTTTCCGGTTGCAGAAACGACACAATAACGAACGAGGTCTAGCTGAGCGAGTGTTGAATTGGGAATCGGGTATGCACGCACGGGCACCCCTAGTTATCCTCGTGACCGATATTCGAGACAATAGGGAGGAGGATCGATCGAACGAATGAAATTGGTCGGGGGGATGTTGAACGAATGTTGTTTAGAAGCCTCCTGGCATTTACAGGAGAAAAGAACGTGATGCGAGATAATTGATGGGATTCAGATCCGTTCCATGCCGGTGGTGGCTGCTTTATCGGCGTGGTACAAGTGAATGAGACGTGCTGGTTCTCTCGAGTATGCGTCCTCCCGTGCGTTGGAGTCAAGATTGGGGGCAGATTGGAGAAAGACTCGGATTAGTTCAAGGTAAAGTCGATGTAACGAGACGGTGGGATCGGTTCTGTAAATGTTTGGCTAAGCCAGAAGAGTAGCCTAGATATTGTCCTTTCCATCCAGAATCTTTGATTGGTCCCTACGATCGAGACGAGACGAGACGAAATGATCGACTATGGAAGGATATGTTTTTGTTTGGTGTCTTATTGTCGAAAATAATTGAATGAGAAGAGACACCAATAATCTGGAGATTGTATTCGAGACTGGATTGTATGTACTTTAAGGTAAAGTTACCTCCTAAGGTACTTCTTTGCCTAAGGCATGCAGCGTGCAGCAAGCAGCAAGCAGCACGCAGGTACGAGGTACAAAGATCGGCAATGTCTGGAGTGGATGCTGTAAGTACTTCTACAGACGGTCGGTGGCTTCCGTCGGTGACCCAAGGTACAATACCTTTTGTTCCCGGCAGAAGTTCCAGTTAGGTTTAGGGATGTAGCTATCGACTGCACGATTGCATTTCGTCGAGTTACTTCCCGTTGGTGCAGCTGTAGGTAGTTCTTTAAAGGTATTAGTTATAGGTAGGTACCTAAAGAATATAAGGTTTCGCCTAGGTGAACCCTTTAATAAGACAGCATTAAGCTCATAACCGCCAGACGTCTCGAGAACTACCAACAGCAACGGGTCCCGATAAAGATTATGAATCACATTCAGATTCGAAAATAGAATTTTTAAGAATGAAGTTTCTTCGATTCGGTGGAATCCATCGAAAATGTCTAAATCTTCTTCTGACCAAATCCTCCGCTCATGCCGTGGGTACCGCCCAGGTGGCAGGCACTGTAATCGAAATTAGTCTTAGCGGACGCGGAACGGACTGTGATCCGTCCAAGGAACAAGGTTGTTTAGCGGGTACCGAGCCGGCTCCTCTCATTGGCTAGCTTGGTCTTGGGAACAACAAAAAGGGTAACGAAAAAGAACATTAGAAAGAGCTGATTAGGCTGACATCATATACCTTGACCTGGGAAACATTTTAATTTCCCAATGTCTGTTATATAAACATGTCTGACACATAGCAATACATAGCAAATGCCTGAGCTCGAGGACGACAAACCCGAGCTAACAATATTTTTCGATTCGTTAGCGATCCGAGCCCCCCGTTTTATTGCGCAGTTTAGTTATCACCTTAAAGAGTGTCTCTGGTAGACAGATTATATAAGTCCCTTACACCTAGGTATACTTACCTAAGTAGGTATGAACACATGCATATGATATGCTCAAAATATTAAACATCATCTAGTTATAATTCGATCAACCATTAACACCATGACGAATACGCTGTTAGAATGTTACGGGATTTATGGCCGGTAGTTTCGGACTTTCCCAATTTGAAATTTCAAAGTAAGACGGCTATATCAAGGTAGGTAATCACAAAATTTGCACGTTCAAGTATTGGCTTTAGTTGAGTGACTGGGTTTAGGTGCTGAGCAACAACCTGGTTTAGGGATTTCCGAGGCTATGGGTCAGGGGCACAGCTGAGCATCCTAGCGCTGGCAGCGCTTTTGCTGAGCATCCGGCAGCTGTTACCCACTTTATTTAGCAACGTACATCCACTATGCATGGGTTATGTATGTACATAGGGCATGGATTATGCAGGGGTGAGGGTGAGAAAGGTACGGATTACAGTGGAATTTTTTAGACGAGCCGGTGAAGACGGGAGTCGACCTCAACTATGAAGTACCTAGGTACATGACCTAGCCTAGGCTTAACCAGCGGAATCCGGATTTAACATCTTACAATGACAAATGACAGATCTTCATCTCGCCATCATCAACAGTAACAACAAACTTTCCCATATTATTCAGCTCTAGGACCATGTAAAAAGGGTTGCTTATCAACATTCTCAACCGTATCCGCATACTTTCAACGCCTTCTCCCGGTAACTTGACGTTGTCTTCAACAAAGAGCACAACCTACCCACGGTAGTAATGTGTGTTACTTTGGCTATTATGAAGCGTTACTTGCAATGCCTCCGTTTTATCTGCTCCGACGATGGCGTGTGATAGCAGTCTGCTCGAAATTGGATATTCAACGCGTGTTTTACGCGTTTCCTTGGCCCTTTTCGCTATAGGTTCCATCGTGATGCGTACACCAATCAATATCACAATCCGTTGCCAAAGTTCTGCTGCTTAGGTACAATACATACTTGTCCTCTCTTGGAAATGCGGCGGGACAGTCTGTCCGATCTCCGCTTAGGGGAACGCATCCGTTGCGACCGTGAAATTTTACTCAGGTTCTCCTATGCGACTCGCGAATATACTATACACATACTATATCCAGGACAATAGGTTCCTTTCATATGTCGCATCAATTATCTCGCTGGCTAGCAAATATACGTATATACCTCTCTACTTATAACTAGTACATCTGAGTAAGGTGAGTACCAAAACCAAGGTAGGTATATTTACATTATCTATTTGACTCTCCACAGGTATATTCTAGCCATTTGCTAGAGAATTAGCCGTGGTGGGCACATTATCGACTTTTCGTTATTCCCTCTCGTGGGTATCCAAGAAAAGAAGAAAAGAAGAAAAGAAACCTAGTCGCTCACGAAGTTGCCGCATGCGTTTCCAAGTTACAGTACATGGGCAGCATACGCAGTAAGGCTGCGCATCCTGAGCTTCACGGTTCACGGTTAAACCAAGTGGCTTATGAAATGAGGGGGAAAAGGAGGGAGGAATGTGGCTGGGTTGTCTTAGGTCGGAGCTCTTCTCTCGCGGAATCGTCATCAATCGGTCAAATTGGCAGCAAAGTCGATTCTTTTTGAGCTTCCCGGACCCGATCGAGCCATGACCAGGATATGGTCCGAGTCCCACACCTACCTACTTGCTACTTGCTACCTTCTACCTGCTACCTGCTGAGCTTAACTGACTTTGGTGGCTTCTTGGATGCGCATGCTAGTCCATAATGACGGACACCCATCCTGCAACTAGGGGGAGAGAAGCATGAATGGGCATACGGTAGCAAGCAGCAGAAGCTCTCAGAGCTCCCCCGTCCGACCCCCTCTTCCCTCACCCATTCCCCCCAAAGCTCCCAGCTCCAAGCTTACCAGTCCCCTCCCCTCTCACACTCTATCCTTCCTAAGCAGCCTTTCCCCAAGCACAGCGACCAGCGTTTTTCCCTACCACCCCAGCTCTCCCCCTTCTCTATCCTTTCTTCCCTCCTTTTTCTTTCCTCCTTTCCCATCTTTTTCGTACGAATCTCATCCATAGTTTTCTCGTGTTCATCAATCCGCCAGCCCGGATTCTAGTTTTCTATCGAGAAACTCTCCCAAAGCTTATTTCAAGCCCTAGAACATGACTTCTCGGAAGAGAAAGCAGGAGGAAGAGGAGGAAGAAGAGCTCGTTGCTCTACCCAGCGATGAAAGCGAAGAGGAAGAGGAATAGTAAGTTGTTCATTATATTTCACCAGGTGTTGCCTTCGTAGCCGCGCAATGTTGGAAAATTCGCCAAGGAAGGTTTCTTGTCGCAAAAGATGCGCCGGCATCGCATTCGTTACTCGTATCGTCGCGCATACGTGCGCAATGTCGCGAACATCTTGCCTTGGATGCCACGTTATCCAATGCGACCAATTCTTCAGCTTAAGATGCACGACCTACTAGAGAGTACATGTTAACCCTCTATCCAATAGTATATCGGAAGGCGATGAAGATGATGATGCCGACGATGTTGAGGATGACGAAGAAGAATATGACGAAATAGTCGAGCCTGAGGAGGAAGAGGAAGAGAAGAATGGTGTAAAGCGTAAGTTGATCCGCGGTATAGCCTTGATGATTGATGGGACCTACCCGTCTTGACTAACGAATTCAAAAGCAGCACCAGCTCAAGCTCAACCTGAAGCCCCTCCAAAGAAGAAGCTAAAGACGGCAAATGCCCCAACCGAGCCTATTCCCATCGTCAAGAATGGCGAGGAGGGTGAGGAGGAGAGTGAGGAAGAGGAGTTCGATAACGACGATCCTGAGGTCGAGGATAACTTGGATGTAGAAGGATATGATGACGAAGAGGATGTCGATGATGTCGAGGATGTCGAAGATGACGAGGAGAACGGCGTCGAGGAACCTAAGAAATTGGGTATCGACGTCGATCTGCCTACCAATGGCAAGACCCATGCAGTGAAAGAAGTTGCTGCTAACGGCGATGAGGCTGACGATTGAGTTCCCTCATACCGTTCTGCCCCAGGTCGGAGATGACAATTTTGACATCTACTCAGACGTCAAGCCCAGTAGCTACCACGAGCTGCTCCGGTGTTTTGTCCTCGGTTCTCAATCATTTCACTACGATCTTCTGCCAACCCATTCCCATGATACAGATATTCCTTTTCCTATTTCATCACTGTTTGTTTCGTCAATGGCATAGAAGGATTCTTGTGTGAATTCAATAGCACATTTAATGGAAAGGGGTCAAGATTTTTGCTCTCGTTAATTCTCGATAAGAATTCATTTGGGTGACGTTTAGTTGAGTGACATGTAGTCTCGATGCCTATGATAGGTGGTTCGCCCAGCACTGTGCATTTATAGCACGCTTTGTAACTCTGCGCGGAGCAACTTTGGCAATAGGCGTTATATCTCATTAGATCAACCACATAATGTACAGACAGTTAACACGTAAGTTCGCGAACGGGGTTGCGATACTATATATCTCATTTCATGCCTTTTCTCGACTCGACCTCGTACCCCACAACCCCACGTTCGGCTTGAACTAGGACCAAGGGGGCGGTTGACAAGTGTTCATCCACTTCCGGTTGGTCGGAGGTGACCAGTGAATGCGGCCTGACGAGAAGAAACGAGCTCGATTGAGCGAGTGAAAGGCTAGAGACCCACTCGTAATGTTCGTCCGCGAAGAGATACTAGCGTATCACCTACGAGATTGAAGGCTATGATGCGCGTGATGGTCGATAGAGATGGGTGAGTAATTGGTGATGGGATGGTTGGGCTGACAGACATCGTGGGCTTATGTCTACCTTACCTCGAAGGACCTGTAGTAAATTATAGATCTATAGAGCGACTCTAAAGCGCATTTGATTGCTGCTCTTAGTCGTATCGCTTATACCTACTTGCGCGCACGGGTAATATAAGCAATTTCACTATCAACTGCACTGGATGATGTTGGTTTTCTGTGTACGAGCGATTCTTAATGAGCATAACCTTCACTTTATTTTTATCTTCAGGTAGGCTACGACTAGATAACGGAATTGTGGTTAGAATTCAAGGAAATTCATCTGGCATACAACGTGACTGGCTTGATCAAATCCAACGAGCTTTCGTACCTTGGGTGTGCAAGTATTCAATGTGAAAGATCAACGATTGAGAACTATCACACATCTAATCATCTGATATGAGCCTCGGCCTGTTTCTACCGCGGCGCTCAACTCTTAGATACAGATAAACCCAAGTTAGTCCTACGGTACGTCTCAATAGTACGTCTGCGGAAACAAGAGGCACACGCAAATGAGCAAGTCAGCACTAACTAATTCACTAACTAATTCGAGCGACTACCGCTATGCGACTACTACGAGATCGGCCGCGTTGGCATGCCATTGAAGGCAAGGGAAGTCCTGCCGCCGACATAGGTAAGCGTCTTATTACCAGGCGATCTCATCCTACTTTCTATCTTATTTACGAGTTTATGCAGTCGGCCCGGCTCGACATCTTATTAGTACCCATTCCTATTCCGTTTCATAAACCCTTCAGTTGGGATTGGGTGTGAGACATGACTTGGAGATGGACAACTCCCTGTATTAAAATATTTAGGTACGAAATATTTTTACAGCGAACGCCTTGTTAGTAGTGCGCCTTTTGTCTCAACTATCCATTCTTTACTCCCTGGTGGACTTTAGAGACAATAGGGATGGAGTATGAAAGTAAAACATCTATACAAGAGTAAATATCACCTTGTACTATATGTATCGTGGACTACTTAGACTATCTACGCAACATTTATCATGATTAGTAGGCCAATCTCCAACACGTGTTTAACAGTAATATCATCGTTGCCGACCGAAACTACATTGTAATGGTTTTTAATTGTTGGGTATCTACAGTAATCTAATTGGATGTTTCGCCAACCTCTTGTGCTTGAAAGTTATCATTCGTCTAATTGTATATCGCTGCTTACCCTTCCTCGGCGTCCATGGTGTCATGTCGTCGTTTCCCGGACCCTTTGGCGGTATGGCGACCTCTTAGGACTGAACCCTTATTACCCCGGTCTTCGAGCAGATGCTTCATCTCATTACGCGAGTGGCGTTGTGCCTCCTCGACTCGACGCTTGAAGACCATAACCTCTTCCTTACTAGTCTCGTACTCTCCTAATTTCTTACCTAGAGCTGCCTCAATCCGCTGGTAGATTTCAAGGTCGTACTGCGTGACTAGACTTAAAGCTTGACCAGCATTTCCAGCACGCGCAGTTCTTCCGACTCGGTGAATATATGTTTTACCTGCAAGTCACCATTAGCAAACATCCGAAGATCCAAATGTAAGACAATCCGGTATGAATTTAGACTACCATATAGGCTCTAACGAACTGGGTTCCCTAGAAAGGGGTAAATAGGGGGTACCGAAGAGGTTAGCTTACTATCTTGAGGTAAATCGTAGTTGATTACAACATCAACTTTAGGTATATCTAAACCTCGTGCGGCAACGTCAGTCGCGACTAGGATATCACGCGATCCGGATTTGAACTTGTTCAGAGCGCCCAATCGCGCAGATTGTGATAATTGACCTGCAAAACAGAAAGTCAGCAATAGTCTAAAATAGCAACCGAAGTGATTTCTAACTGACCGTGGAGAGGAATTGCTCCGAAACCCAAATATCGAAGGAAGATTGCGACTCTCTGGGTTTCGTAGACAGTCCGTGTGAATATTATGGTAGACCTTCCAGTAAACTCGCTTGCTACTAGGAATATCAAGTATACGTCCTTATGCATATGTGGTATGAAGACATAGTATTGCTGTAGAGTTGAGACAGTCTGGTACTTGTTGCTGCTGATACTGACACGTAGCGGGTCTCGTAGACTGGCTCTCTGTAGGCTTTCGACCTTTGACGACATGGTAGCGCTGAAAAGAAACGTGCGCCTCTCTCTCGGGAGGAACTTGAGCAGTTTGTCGAGTATGGGACCGAAATCCATGTCTAAGAGTCGGTCGGCCTCATCGATAACCAAGTATTTCGTATTTGACAGTTTGAAGCCCTTCGTCTTCTCGAGATGATCCAACAGTCGTCCCGGGGTGGCCACAACAATGTGAGGTTTTTTGGACAAGGCAATGGACTGGGGGACCATGTCCAAACCACCAACGATGACGGCACATCTTACTGATATAGAGGCGCCGAGAGCATCTACTGCTTGGCCGATCTGGGCTGCGAGTTCGCGAGTAGGAGCTAATATAAGACCGAAGAAGGGTGAAGGTTTCTCGAGGAGGGCTTGGAGGATAGGCAATACAAATGCAGCCGTCTTTCCGCTACCAGTCTCAGCCAGTCCTATCAGGTCCCTATTCTGTAGAGCGAGGGGAATCGATTGCGCCTGAATCGGTGTGGGGTTTTTGTAGCCAAGCGAGTGGCATGCTTCGACTAGAGTATCAACGATGCCCTGTTAAATATCATGCTGTTAGGGGATTGTTCGGTGATTTTGTAATCTGAGAATTGGATGTGCACGTACCAAATCTTTAAAGGTTTTCGGGGTAGAGTCGACAACAGAACCCTCTACAGTCTCGGAATCGAGAGTTTCATCTTGGCCTTCAGCGGCGGGCGATAGCTTTCGCCTCTTCGGAGAAGACATTTTTAGGGGGGGGGGGTTGTAGATGTTCGTACGGCAGAGGTAAAATTTCGGGCGAGACAAGTTTGCAGAATACTACAAGATGTTATTAGTCCAACAGAAAAAAAAGGTTGTCTTGCTGTGTTGAATAAAGTTCGCGATCGGGCAAAAAGTTGATAAATCCGGGTACGAGATTCGATGCGTGCGCATCCCGCATCTGCAAAAAGTTGACCGCTTTCTCTTTTTGGTATGCTATCTTATCTGCGCAAAGCTCCACATAGTATAAGGTACTAAAGTCCTTCGGCACACTCTAGCGTTAGAATTAGTAGACGATACTTGATATCTGTGGGGCTACCTTTTTTCTGCCGTTCAACGAAGAAAAAAAATACAGCAGCTTCTCTAGTTGATCTCAACTCTCTGGTCATTCTGCGCTTAAGCTTACACATTCATCCCACCTACAAGACGATTGATATTCGAAACGAAGGCGCAAATAATACTAGAATATCTAGCCGCACAGAAATACCCAATTGTCAATATAAATTGTATTCGCAATGGCTAAGAGTCGGACGAAGAAACGCACCCATGTCGGCGCCAGCAATCCTAAGCACAAGGCCCCTCTGGTAGGCCGCTCTGCTGTCCAAGATCCTAAGAGCATGGTCATTCGTATCGGCGCCGGCGAGGTTGGGTCAAGTATCAGCCAATTGGCAAGAGATGTGCGCCAAGTTATGGAACCCGGCACAGCTAGTCGTCTAAAAGAGCGTCGTGCGAATCGTCTAAGAGACTATATAACTATGACCGGTCCCCTAGGCGTCACTCACCTACTCTTATTCTCCCGATCCGAGTCTGGGAATACGAATCTACGTATAGCCACCACCCCGCGTGGCCCTACCTTACATTTCCGTGTCGAGAAGTATTCTCTTTGCAAAGATATACGCAAAGCGCAGAGACATCCGAGAGGTGGAGGGAAAGAGTATACCACATCCCCATTGGTATGATCCTATTTCTTTTTAACTTTACCTTTGTACGCATTGCTAACTTGCGACCCATCTATAGTTGATCATGAATAACATCTCCACGCCAGGCGCAGACGCCAATTCTAAAGTCCCTAAACACCTCGAGACGCTCACTACCACCGTATTTCAGTCGCTTTTCCCCCGCATCAACCCACAGACCACACCCCTCAAGTCGATAAGGAGAGTTTTGCTTTTAAACAGAGAGCCTGCTACGGACAAGGATGATGGCTCTTTTGTGCTCAACTTTCGGCACTATGCTATATCTACCAAGCCTGCTGGAGTATCTAAACAACTCCGTAGGCTCGACGCTGCCGAGAAGCTCTTTAGCGCCAAGAACCGGAAAGGCGGCGTCCCGAATTTAGGAAAGCTGGAGGATATCTCCGAATACATGATAGGAGGCGAAAATGGCGAGGGCTACGTGACGGACGGCACTAGTGGAAGCGAAATGGACACGGATGCTGAGGTCGAGGTTCTAGAGGATGCGCCGCGCAGAGTGCTCTCGAGCAAGGCTCGCGCGGCCAGGCTGGAAAGTGGAGATACACCTATAGAGAGTGACGAGAAGGTAGAGCGACGGCGCGTCACCCTAGTCGAACTTGGACCTCGTATGAAGTTACGTATGACTAAGGTCGAGGAAGGTCTGTGCTCTGGCAAGACGATGTGGCACGAGCATATCCACAAGTCAAGACAGGAGATACAGGATCTCGAGCAGCGATGGGAGAAGCGCAGAGAGGAGAAGGAAGCAAGAAGAAAGCAGCAGAAGGCCAACGTGGAGAAGAAAAAGAAGGAACGCGAAGCAAACGGCACCAAGAGCAAAAAGGATGGAGCAGCCGGCGAAGAGGAGGATGATGAGGACGTCGAGATGAATGGATATAACAGTGATCTGTTCGACGAAATGATGGAGGAAGACGAGATAGACAGCGAAGGATTAGCAGGAGACGCGGAAGAAGCAATCGGTGATCAAATGGATGAAGATGGATGGGAAGATGAGAGGGAAGAGATTGCAGATGAAAATTAATTCTTCCTGCGCCTTTATTGGGGTTATAATAGTTGACATAGGTATGGTGTCTGGCGCATTACATTACGCTGCGTAATATCATGTCTATCGAAGAGAATTCTTGATTTATCTCTGTGAAGTGTGTGGTTAGATACGAGTAGCCCTTTAAGTTATAGCTATGAGGGCTAGAGTTATCCGAATAGAATAGGAGAGAATGACTAGGAAAGATCTTTAGGGCCTATAGTAAAACTTCAACTAAAAGGTGAAAGATGTTGATACTTGGGTATTCCAACCTACCTCGTATCTAACCATTACCCCTTTTAGGCATCAGCCGTCAAAGATATAGTGTTTCTCAACATGACAACCCGAAAGCTTGCTAACTAGAACAACTAGTATAAATTGATTTAAGAATAGTAGGTGTTTGAGTAGATTCATTTACATTCTACAAAGTGTTACATGCAACTATTATCATACCTGGTATATAAAGACAGCGAACTACTTGCCCTCTAAGCGATATAATATTTTGATCCGCGAACTCACAGTTTCTGCTTATCCTCTTCCTCAGTAATACCAAGGGACGCAAGGGACTTATAATATGAGTATAGGGAAATTGGCGTATCTACTCATTAATGGGCCTTGTCGATTCGCATAAGGCTTAAACTCATTCACATAAGCGAAAAAAGTTCGAGATGTTTATAGGAGTTCCTTAGTGTTTATTAAGTTAGAGAAACAGGTCAAATATAGGGTAAAGAGTCTTTACAACAGATCCGCTCTCTAGTGCTGTGAGAGTCAAGGCTTATTCATCCGTTTGTAATAGTATTTAATCACCCTTTGTAAACTGTCTTTATATAACGCATGCCTCAGTTACTAAGGTACGGGAAATTTGTGGTATACTTATTACTTTGCTCAAATAGTCGCGCTGTTTCCAAAATTGTTTCCAATACTCCTTTTATATTAGGTCCAAGTTCCGTTCGGTGGGCCAAAGTATCCCACATCCGGCATTTGTAACCACGGTAGACCTTGGCCATCGGCAGTATTTTGCCATCTAAACTGTATGTTAGCGAAGCCATAACTGCATAATCCAGAAGTATGTTATAGTACTTACACCGTATTTCCCCACCAGTCAGGAAATTGCACGTTGGGTCCATATGTAACAGCGAAGAAAATGACGATGCCACTGATCGCGAGGCCACTATAACAACGAGTCAATGGTTAATTCATTTGAGGAGAATATTAGGGCCTAAGTCTGTTTCGGGAGCAGCAACTCTGAAGTTGCCTCGACTGGGAAGTGACCCTAAAGACAGGCAAAAAGGGGTACGTACGTGTCTAATGCCGCTGCAAGTACGTAGTTGTACTTGGCCCACCAAGCGTAGAATCTCTTATAAATGATTTTGTTGAAGATCAGGTTGACAATGTACCAACTACTGTAGTTGATGCCCGTTGCCGGCGGGACATTGTACGTGCCGACGAATATGAGAGGCCAGTTAATCTTGCGGACGAATTCGTTTCCGGTCTTCTTCCAGATATAATAGGTAATCGGTGGTAGAATTAGCCCGATCCAAAAGAAATGTAAGAGGCCGCTGTATATCTTGCCAACAGAGTATAGGCGCGCGGGTCCAACCAAACCCCAAATCACAGAACTGCTGTAGACGGTACGGCCTTGGGGGCAGCTAAAGCCGTTGGGTTGGTCCTCCGAGCAGATACCAGGTACGTTCCCCAACATCCACTAGATTATCTAGGATCAGCAAGACTTCTATGCGGAATAGTATCGTGATAAACCGCGCGACCCCTTTTGAAGAGTAATGCGGATATGATTTGAAAATTGCTTACCAGCGTGACGCCCACCTGCGTTATAGCACCGAGTATGGTAGCCAAGCCTTGTGCCCAGAACAGAGTGCGCGGTGGAATCTTCAAGTAATGGCCCATCTTCATGTCGGCGGCAAAATACAACCCTTGGCCAACCACATCTTGCGATAGAGTCTTAAACAAGATATTTGCCACAGGCTTCCCCTGAAACATATACCCACCTATAAATTCGGATAGGACGTTAAGTTGGTTCGCATCTACGTTCGTCAGCCCCTGAATTATGCCGCAGGGGACCATGTAAATGCCGCCAATTACAATCGCAAGTACAATTCCGTACACGGGTAACCCTGTGTGATATACTTCGGTCATGGCGACACTCATTCCAAATACAATGAGAACTATCGTAGACCACCAGTACCACGGAGCATTTTTATATCTTTTCATAAGCCGTGCGTGAATATCAAGCTTGAGAGATCCGCGTAACGCATGCATGATTTCTTCCCAATGGAAACAGTAGACATGCGACAGGACACTATTATTTCTCGTCAGAAATTGTGTTATGAAGTGCGCAGAAATCCGGATCCAAAACTCACCTGGTGATTGATGCAAAAGAGAGACCGTAAACGAACGCGAAAGTCGCCGGCAAGTAGGGTGGTGAGTATGCCTCGTACTTCTCTTGGTCGAAAAGGTTATCAGTAATGACTCTTGCAGTGTCGTAGAGCTCCCCAAAACGGTCATACACGTCCGCAGTGCAAAGGGGCAAGTAGGACGTAAACCACGTATTAGTGTAATAGATAGCCGGCGTGACGACCCAAAAGAAGACGACAAATCCGACGAAGACGTTAGCAGCAGCCCAATGGGGACTAAGTAAGGGATTCGTATTGTATACCACCATAGACCAATCAAAGGTCAATGGAAATAGTCCTAGGCCTGTTACCATGCCGAATATTTGATTTACCGCGAGGTTGTTGGGCGCAATCCAGCATATCCACGTGAAGTAACTCAAACCGGTGAATATCAAACCGGGAAACCAATACCACACAAAAGCAGCGGTGCCCACTACCATAAAGAATTTGATACGAGTTATCTTCCATCCGTCAGCCACCGCGTTGGTTCGAGAATGAATCGAGCTCAATAGTGCCACATTGCCGAGGACGCCTGGCCAAATCATGGTGGCGGGCTGAACGAGTAGCGTTCTGCAAAGGCCAGCAATGCCGTATCCGCACAGTTGACAACAAATAACGACCATGACCGAGAATCCAGGTGGCATATCGAAGCCATAAAACTTGGAAGCCTGGATCAGGTTCGTAGCATCGGCAGAACCAAATCCAAAGGAGACATTGCTCATGATGGTTACCATAGCATGCTCCTTGATGTTGAAATGGTGATCGGGATTGAATCGGCTGATAGGTAGTAACTTGGCGATGGTGACTCCGAGAGGGAAAGCCAGCAGTTCTGCAACAAGAGATACGATATGAACTCCCGGATAGCGCAGCGAGAAGAACTGATTTACACCTGCTCCTAGGAACACGAAAAACTGACAATTGTTAACTCGATACCTACCTATTCGAACGGTTCTTGGTTAAAAACTTACAATGCCGAGAAACCATGCTCTGAATGTGTTCACGGGCATGTCGGGATCGTCCGTCTCAGGTACCACGGCCCGCACGGCGGGGAATGGGCTCGTGTCGGCATCCCAATCTCCCTCCTCTTCGGCTTTAGAAAGAACTTTGCCTACGTCGACTTCCAGATCAGCCAGGTGCCCCTCTGCAACCTCGATATCGTGGTCCGGAGGTAAGTCATCACTGGCCTTCTTGTCGATATCGCTGACCCCCTTCTCTGGTATGATGATATCCCTCTTGACTGGCATGGCGCAAACAGACCTATCCCGAGATCGAAACAGATGACAAGAAAGACATAGGGTTTATTTGATGCGCCCATGTCTTGCATATTTAAATCTTTAATGTCGGAAACCTCTGTAATCTTATCTATCTATCTTTCCCGGTTAACCCCTTGTTACCACCGGGGCAGTACCAGGTAGGTATACCTATCTCCCAGGTACCTATCTGTACCTATCCAAACTGGGGTATTTTTGATGTTATCACAAGGTGTGTAATTAGGTAAAATCAACGAGCCCACGGCCGACAACCTATCGTACCCTGTATAAGAGCCAGCCAATCAGGTGCTACAGGTTTATCTGCACCCCTCCTGCCTCTTTTAGTCTTGAGCCCGTATATATGTGGTGTCAAATGGTATTAGCAATTATTAAGATAGTGTGGACTGGTCTGTATTACGAAAGTGCATTGTAGATTTAACTGACCTAGTGGATGCTGTTGTTGAAAGTAAGATACCAACTTGGCTTATTGTATTACATAATACATAACCAGCTAAGCTAAGTATTATAAGGCGTTCTCTAAACTACCTATATCTAGGAGGTATATAGCGGAGCTCAATCTTAGCTCCTTAACCAACACTGTTGTTAAGCGAGTGCTTGAGATTCTCTACAAGCCACAGGGTTCCTGCAAAGACGTATGTACTTCTTCCCAACCTCAAATTCGCTATCGGGCACAGTATCCGCGTCTCTAGTCCCGGGTTGCTTGATGTTGCAACCATCTACGCTAATCATTGAGCCTGCTAATATAGTTCCCAAGACTTCGGCGAGATTATTGGATCTCTGACACCCCATATGACTGATCGTGTTTCTAGGTGAGTATGGTTTTATATGTTCAGCCACGCCTAAACGCAAGCGCAACTATTCCGAGTCCTGCTTAACCCAATACTGATTAGTATATACAGATATTCGGAAGGCATTCGGGATATTCCTCACAATGGTCTTAGCATCACCCTTCAAAGTAAACTTCAACAGGTAAATTAATAACCTTCTAATCACACATGTGTAGATACCTACATGTAAGGATCACCAGGCATCATCTGAACTTTAGGAACCGCTGAAATTATTTTTATTATAATATGTTCAGCCACGCCCAAACGCAAGCTGAACTAACCGCTATTATAATAGATGCATAAAATGCAGACAAAAAAGCAAAAACAATATTTTTTCTCATAGCCAAACATTGCTTTACCACATCCTCCACCAACACCCGGTCCTCCACTCCCCACCCCCTTTCCCTCCTCGGCCCCGGTTGTGTCCAATTGGCCCCTCCACTTCGAGGCTGTCTTAACCCAATATCAATTAGTATATAGATACTTGGAAGGTATTCGGGCTCATTCGAAAATATGATAAACACTTACTCGAGGCTGGGATGTGGGGGGGGGATGGGGTGTGTCGTGGACTCCCTCGGTGTTGGTGGAGGTGTGGATGTTTGGGACTGGGAGGACGGCAGTCCCTGGAATAATGATGCCGGGCTATAGATTTCAATTAGCAACCCCTTTTTACAATATTTAATAGAATAACATACGATGTGGCGGATAGGATGAAGTTGAAGATGATATGGATAAATATGGCGATAGAAGCGAGCGACGAAACGATCGTGGTTTTATCCATTTTTGTTAATATTGTAGTAGATGTTGGTATATTAGGTAAAGAAAGAGAATAGAAACCAGTCCGGCAAGTCTCTATATATCTATCTACTTACATGGTCGCTACTTTTCCTTCCCAATTTTACCGGTTCTTGAATCAGAAATAGCGATAGACAAAGGTGCCTACATCGATCACTAGATACCTTACATAGCACGGGTTCAGTTTCCTGATTACTATCCTAATCCTATACGTGCCCGGGTAGCCACAATCTGGACATAACAAATAGGCAATATTGATGGTGATATGTGAGTAACTATGAACCATCCCCACCTCCTGCAGTTACATATTCTCTCTCTTGGGCCATGGCCACCAGCCGTCCATGGGCATATCGTCATATATGGCATTATAAGCCTCCCGTGGTTTCTTTTTAACCCACGAATAGATATATTGCCCGCGACTACCCCAAGCATATGCAGAGAGCACATTCTGGATAGAAAACTCTCCCAATTTAATACCGGCCAAGGTCTTGTAGGTTTCAGCATGAACCTGTAAGTGCGCAATCCATCTCGGGGGTTCCTGCTGCATGTCCCGTAGAAAGTAGTGACGCGTATTAGTCCGTCCTGTTTTACAAAGATCTTCGAAAGTATCGATGTGCATGTACGCGGCAGAAATCTCAGCAAAATATCCATCTTCCCACAGGACGTTATCCGTTGTCCAGTGGAGGCCCTCGAGCATGAGTTGCGGTACGTTATCGCATTTAATATTGATCTGAGCACACCATAACTGTGTGCTATAGGGCTTAGTAGGGTCAGGACTGAAACATAGTGCTATATTGGATTTCACTTCTTTCTCAAAGTAGCTCTTTCCGTTGGTTGCTGGTGGTGGTACTACTCGGTGTGGTTTCTGGGCGCTCGTATTAAGGCTCTCATATGGCGGTGGAGATGCAGCTTCCGGCTCGTCGGAATTCATTTTCTCCATTTTCTCTGGTGGCATTAGGACCATTGTGCAGGTAGGTAATTTGCTGTGTTTGTAGGGTGTTCTTGCTTGAATAGTAATATGTAAGATGTAAGGAACAGTTGGTTTTGACTTCAAAGGCATTTGCGAGTAAATGGTGGACGTGCCTATCTTTATATATGTCCAATTCGTAACTTTGACTATTACGCTATTTTCTCGGGCCCTCGCAAGGTTTCAAATATGATGAACCTGTTGAAAAGAGTTTATTAGATTGCGCTAAGGTAGAAGAAGGGTATTGCTTCTTCGTGAAGAAGCCACAAGTGCACGTATGAGATTGTAACTTAGTAAATTAGGTAGGTAGGCACTTTTTACATCTTATTCATTGGCTAGCCCCTAACATAAACTAACACTCGCGCTCAGATGCGATTGACTTGTTGCGCAATGATAGCAACTGCCTGCATGTATAGAAGGCAGTATGTACATCCTCCCATGGAAATCATCCCGTACCTATTCAAGATTTGGCAGGCTGTGACTCTGTTTCGTTGCCGTAGATACAAGTGCAAGAACAATCTATTACCTAAACTGTACTCTCGTTGGGAAGGGTCAAAAGTTCTTCTCTATGGATAAAACCACGCTCGTTTCGTCGCTCGCTACATGTATTTTTAGCAGCTTTACCTACATTTTTCTTAATTTCTTCATCTACGCCACGACGTATGTCATTCTGTCAAAATTCTTTTTTTTTAAAAAAAGGTTGCTAATTAAAATCTATAGACCATCATCATTACAGGGGTTGCCGTCCTCCCAGTCCCAAACATCTGCACCTCCACCAACACCGAGGCAGTCCACAACACACCCCATCCCCCCCTCACACCTCGACCCCGAGCCCTCCCTTCGAGGATCCAGAATAACTTCCAAATATCTATATATACTAATCAGTATTGGGTTAAGTCGGAATAGGGCAGCCCATTGGAGGCAACCGGGGTGGGTGTAGAGGACCGGGTGTTGGTGGGAGAAGTAGTAAGAAGGTGCCTAGGCATGCGCGAAACATTAATATTCGTTTTTTATTGGGGAGGAATATTGATATTAATTTTAAGCGTTGTATTAGCGGGTTTGTTGGTTTGGGCTATGAATAAGTAACATTATTACCAGAGCGGTAAATACAATCAAGAAGATTCCAGCGGTTACCAAGTTCGGATAATGCAGGATGAACTTCAATCTTGGTATTATGTATATGACTACGATGCTACCGGTACTGTACTTAGAGGTGCTCCTATAGCGTCTGTATATAGCATGCCGGCAACACTAGCGGATGTTAGAGTTGAAATAATGCCAGAAATAAGGGCCGAAATGGCAACTCTAGACACATCTCCGGCACGTTCAGGGGCAAGCTGAGACAAGACACCGATCTGAGTACCAAGAGAACCGACGTTGCCGAAACCCTAAGTGATAACACAATTATTATCTAGAAGCGAGAGGAGGATATATGGTAGGACTTACGCAGCAGGCATAGGTGGCGATAAGCTGGGCTCGCGGACTCAAGTCCCTGTAGCGGGCCACTGACTGAAGGGCCTTGAATGCGGCGAACTCGTTGATGATGATTTTCTGACCGATAAGTTCTCCGACGAGCAAGAGATCATCATTCGGTACGCCAAGTAGCCAGGATACGACATAGAAACAGTAGCCAAGAATAAACTGAATGGTCAATTCTTCAATGCCCCAATAACCACCCCACCATGTAAGAAGTCCGTTGATCAGACCAACAAAGGCGATGATGCAGAGAAGCGTGGCTACGATCATGCCGGCGATTTTCAACCCGAGCCAGGCACCGTTCGCAAAGGCGTGCAACGCGTTGGCAGCCCTGTGCTCGTCGGTCTCTGGGATAACGACACGGCCGGATGTTAGGGTCTCTTCCGTCTCTGGCCAGCGCATTTTAGAGACAGCCAGGGATGCCGGGATAGACATAATGCAGGAAGAGACAAGCGCCTGAGGATTTAGGCCAAGCCCGATGTAGGCCACAAGCACGGAACCGGCGATGGTGGCAAAGCCACACGTCATAACCTGATGGATCTCGGCCATGGTCATGTGCGCGATGAAGGGACGTACCAGCATGGCAGATTCGCCCTGTCCGATGAAAGGGGTCGCAGCGGCTACTACGGCTTCGGCACCCGAAACGCGGAGACTCCAGAAGAAAAAGACGGCAAACTTGCCGATGAACCACTGGATAAGGCCGACGTGATACAGGAGGGATACGAGAGCCACGAAGAAAATGATTGGCGGCACGACACCGGTGAAGAACCAAGTTAGTTTCGTCACTGATTCTTCCGTTAGGAATGCGACACCCTGGGCGGCGAAGCCTAGCAAGGTTCGGGCCAGCGTAGAAATGAAGTTGAAGATGTCATAACCAGCCTGGGATCGCAAGACGAAGACGGCGATAACGAACTGAGTGAGCATTCCGCCTTGAGAAACGAGTCAGCGTATCGTCAATCGGTATGAGAAATGGGGAAACCCAATGGCCGCTTACCGATGACAGTGTGCCAAGGAATTTTCCTCCAGTCCCTCGAAGTGGCAGTCAATATAACAATCATCACTACCAGGCCAAACAGAGATTGCGCACGGCGGGCGCGTGTGTTATCGCCAGTCTCTTCCGGTACCATAGAACCGATTAAGAAAACTGCAACGGTGACGACGGCGGCAAGTAGGCGATGGAGCTTCTTCGGGATCAGCTCGTAAACCCTGAAGGCAGTGTGACGCCAGACGAATTTGACAGGCATCATGGCATATTTAACTGGGATCCAAAGGAAGATGATACGAAGCGTGATCGCCAGGTATACTAAGAACGGGATCAGCCAGTTCTTCTCGTTCCGGAAACGAACGAGGCCAAAGATCCACCATCTGGATAAGCTATGTCAGCTCTGCGACTCGATGCGCGACTGCGACGGGTTCATCGGGGGGTCGCGCCAGACTTACGCCGTAAAGACGAGCCAGATAAAGATGTGGATGTAGGCCCGATATCTTCGATAATAAATAGCGAGGAAGCTCTTTTGTACTTCATTCTCATCGCTGGCTATCTGGCCTATATTTGCGCTCTCCTCGTCAGTAATCGACTTCTCGGCGGCAGCATAGTCGTGAGGTTTCTCTAAACTCTTATCC
Organism: Daldinia loculata; assembly: GCF_022478755.1. Classification (NCBI taxonomy): domain Eukaryota; kingdom Fungi; phylum Ascomycota; class Sordariomycetes; order Xylariales; family Hypoxylaceae; genus Daldinia; species Daldinia loculata. The sequence continues at coordinate 856,923 of NW_026054857.1, read as the reverse complement.
GGCGTGCTAGCCGAGTAAGTGACCTCGTCTGAATGATCGGCCGACTTTGAAAGCACGCCTTCTCGGAGCGATGAATTATGGCCGGCGAGGCCTTTGTTCTCGTGAGAACTCATCGGATCGAAGTTCAAGACTGAGAAGGCCTTTTTAGCAAATTTTTTTTCTTCCTTCTCTTTTCCTCCACTCTTCTCCCTTGTAAGTTTAACTCGACTCGGAGAAATTCAATCCTCGTCCCAACTAAGTGTGGGGTGACCACGTTACGTTCCCGAGGACCTAACGCGCGAGGAAGTCAAAGAGAGGAGGGAAAGGGAAAAGGAAAAGATCGGGAAGAGAGGTTATATTATTAGCGAGATGCGGGCCGGGGGCGTCAAGTGATCGATCTACATTTCTCCAGATTGGAAGAGACAAGAATTTTAATACTTTTTCAAGGTCAGCCTCGGTGGACAAATCGTACAGTGGTGGCGATCGCGTGGTCTAGATAAAACCGGTCGACGCTAGAGTATGGAGGCCTTCTAGAAGGGGAAGGCAACCCTATCTAAAAGACACATTGGATGTTATCTCTTTTTTTTTCAACCCCTGCGATAGTCTAGCCGCCAAGTTGGTACCTATCATATCATAATAAATGCTCCCAAGAATGCATCTGGTGCGTAGTCTCATGGTTTGACGAATTGTAAGTGGTTCAACAACGACTAGATGAAAAGATCCCGAAGCCACAACCGCAGCTGACAGGGGCAAGATAAGAACCCATCAGGGGGCCTCAAGACAATAGCCATTGAGATTCTACATTGTATTAAACTTAGATAACCACAACTACGAAGTATTACACTATCGTTCGTAGCCACGATATCCACAGGTTGATGATAAGAAAATAGCAACTTAACTAGCATGTACGTAGTGTAAGTTATTAGACCTAACGTTTTATCGGCATTCCCAAAGGAACGGGGCGCCGAGAGTTTTTTCTCCCATTCCCGTCTCCGCCAAAGATCAAGGCCCGAACCTCTGATTGGCTGAAAAATCATGATAACGGGAATTGTGATGTAACCTTCTTTTGGTAGTTAACTGTTAAAATAAGCCGGGGATAACCTGGAATGGGGGGGTCCCTCATCCGGCCAAAGTACGTACTGATAGGCGCATCCGACACGGGGCACAGCACCCTGCACACATCGCACAAACGGCATAATCCATCAACGAGATAGACGAACACGACGTTACTTCGCCTGTGGAAGTACACCGTCTGTAAGGGTTAAGTATCGTGCAGGTACTGGTATGAAAGCTCCGGGGAAGCATAGTATATATTTGGATATAACGCGCCGGAGCCGCACCGATCTTTCTTGTATATGTTCTTGGAAGTGATTACGTTGATAAGATCATACGAAGAATCAGCGACGATCACGAGAGCGCGGGTATAACATATGTGGAACTCGGGAACTAAGCACATGCAGCTTAGTAGCGCACGATACACGAACCATTTTTCAAAAGCGAATAGATATCATACATGTATGTAAGTACTCGTTAGATACCTCAAAAGTACGTAAGCTTCCAGGATGCGGTAACACCGACTGCGATCTCCCCGAAATGGACGTAAAAGTCTTGTATTACATCGCTTCTCCGCACCAACTCCAGCTTCTATTCATTCCAACCATCCCATTGGGTCGAGGTGCTCATGAGTATTTGGGGTATATATATAAACATCGTAAAGGTATGTAGATACTTTGGAATAACTACATAGTCTTTAAAGGCCGTTTTCGTCACGGAGTCATCCAGTATATACTAGGTACCTCCTACGACAATACACCAAAGTACATCTGTTGTGAAACAATAGTAATTCGACAGTTGAGTGGTCAGTCTTAAAGATAAGGGAAATCAAATCACCACTGGAAAGCTGACCATCCCAGCTGAAATCAGCCTCCATGCATCATCTAATAAGGCGAGATACGCCTCGCAGATAAGACTACTAAAGACTACTAAAGACCACTAGTTACAGGATCTTCCAACTTTCCAATTCGGTATTCTTTTCTCCTTATCTCGAGTTTCTTGGCCTTGTTTACCTACAACAACCCCTACACTCATATCAAGATATACCTACCTAGTAAAGCTCTCCAGTAAAAGCCGTAAATATCCAAGCTGGGATCGTGTTTCTTGTCACCTTCCTAAAGCGAGAATATGGCACGTGCGCTACATGGATGTACCGCGTATCATTGATCCCCTCTTAGAATAGATCAGCCAGCTGCGAAGCCTCGGCAATTGAGATGGGATATCAAACAGATGCTTTGGTAGCTATTCACATCGGGACGAAGCTATGAATCTAGACCTAGGCGATAATAGCATCTGATAGCTTATTGTGGTCCGAATCTTGATTGTGCTAGCTCGTAGTCTTCAATTATCTACGTAGACTATCCCATCTTTAGTTGCCGGTTAAGTCTATCTGCTGTTGGAATATGTTTGCCCCCGTCCTAATAGGCAACTTGATCCCAGCAGAAGAAATATACGAGAGGAAAGTAATATAAGCTACTTCTAGGTATATAGGAGTTGATGAATATAGTTGATCATGATTACTTTGCATTTTAGTTCAAGTTGAACGTAACAGTGATATACAGAGAACCTCTTCATTATCCAATGAGCAAAGGCAGAACTTTATAATATACTGTATGAAACTCGTGCTATAAACTAGAGGTGAATGAAGTTATAACTTATTACAAGTTTGACTCACTAGACACTTCGTCATGGTTGGAGTAAACGAAAAGATTTTATCACGAGAAGTAAAAAATATGGGAACAGCTTTGTTACCCCTTAAGAAACTCTTAACTCAATTATGGAAGTTTAAGTTATATAAATTGGAAGTATCTTTTATTCTATATGCCTCGTCTAGAATCCTAATAAAATTAAGGCAACCATTTTCTTCGTGCTTACACTAGTTTCACATCGCATTGATTAACCACCGACGCCCACTTCTGAGTATCTGGCTTGGCGACAATCATCAGCCCAACCCTTCTCATAGTATCATAAGCCCTTTTATTGTAATCCCAATGGTCGTTAGCTCTTGTGAGTAAGAGTGCAACTCGACGAGTGATCTTGAGACTGAACAAGTCGATGGCTCCTATATCGAGGTTGTCGAAATCATCAATAAAGTAACGTATCTTTATCCCTATTGGGGGCTCGTCTTCGGTTTGAACGTTAACCTCTACATCATCCGTCCAGGCCGTTAGGTTCTCATTGACAAGTTTGAACTTCGCTAACGAACTTCGCATCACGATATAGGCGTCATAATTTGCGTCGCATGGGTTGTCAATATTATATGTCTCGATAGAAGAGTCGAGAACCTCGGCACACACGATCGCGTTTGAGGGCCATACGTGCTTGACGGCCCCAGGACAACTAGCCCATGACCAAGTTACTCTCTTCCTGGTTTTCCTGGTGATTCGAGTGTGTTCCCCGTCTTCGGCCCGCCATAAAAGGCCGCGGAATAGGTCGCCATACCACAACCCGGCGATATGATCTCCACATCGCCCTTGTACGGTATGCGAGTAATACTTAGCGATCCTGGCAAAATTACTTAGCCTCGTTATTAAAGCAACAAAACGCCGTCTAGAGTACTCTTCCACTAGTTTGTACCAATCTGCAAAAATACCTGATGACCCCGACCTTGTTCTACCGTTCTCCCATCGGACTTCCTCTTGGCACTGCATGTATAGCTGAGAAGTTATCAACGAATCTTCGTCGGCCTGGAAGACAAGGTTACGGCGAGCAAAAGGCATCTCTTGCATAGACTCCGTGTTGGTGTGAAGACGGGATTGGTATTTCCAGCCGTCAGGATACGATCCCACATTAAGCCCACGGGGGTCGCAGTAAGAATCTGTCCCGAGCCATCCCGCGAACATACTCTCCGATCTATTTATACAAACTGGTGAGAATCGCGGCGCATCCCTAGGAGTGAACATACTGATCGATGAGCTCTGATGTCCTGCCACGATATTCAAGGCGGCGTTTGTGTAGTACTCTGATATCTTTTTTGTTTGGAGAGAAATACCTTCCGAGCTGTCCCATACTATGCATAGGTTATCAATCCATAGATAGCGGATGCATAGACGACGTATCAAAGTAATTACGTCTCTAACAGTGGGTTCCAACTCGTCAAGCTGTATGCCTTGCTTAAACCTCCCTATCGATTCCGTCACCGTCATAGTTTCCCTCATCCACCTCCCCCGGTTGCGAGAAATTGTTGCATATTTATTTTCCTGTAGCGTATCTACTTCTACGAGACGTATAGAGTCGTTACCGACGTCGATGACCCTCTTAGGTAGAAATGACGGGGCGTATCTATGGCATTTCGGGTGATTCTTTTCGCACGCCTGAAGCCAATGTGCACACGTATCTAAGAGACCGGGTGCCCCAAAGTCTAGATGTATTGGCCTCCCTAACATCTTACCCGCTATAGGGGATTCGTTGTCGTTAGTTTCAAGCCGTAAAACCAAGTCAAAGCCGCATAAAACGTACCTGGATCTGTAAACAGATGCAAACGACCAAGGTAGCAGTAGCAGCTAATCAAGAGAAACGGGTCCCGAGTTTCTGCCCTAAGGAAGACATTCACACTACCGGCATTTCGATGGATTTCCTCCTCTATTCCGAGGCCGATGGCTTTAGACTCGTCTTTGGATAGAACGACGTCTGCAGATAGTTGACAATATCGAGCAATACCGAACTGGATAAGTGCACAACGAATCATCTTGCAGAGCTTGCACTTATGAGACGAGGCTAAAAGGTCATCATATTTTTTGTGTTTGATCCTTAGATGTGTTTGAAGTTGATGGTATTGAATCTTCTGGCACGTCTTACAGAGGTCTTTCTTTTGATGGAGATGGTTTGCGCGGCGCGACGTAGACACGCGTGGGCCCCTCCAAGGGTTGTATTTTGTCGAAGGGTTTGGGTATGTTACCAGCCGGTAAACATCCCATCCGGTATTAAGGGCCTTTTTGATTAGTGTTGCGAGTACCTGGGTATTATCAGGGCCGGCGTTCTGTGCATGGCTATACCAGTACTGAACTGCATAGTTAATCAGGGGGTAATCATCCCTAGTTTGCGTATGTGAGTCGGTAGAATCCGAATGGAGAATGTATGCGAGGGAAGACTGAGCTAGTAATAGATGTCCCGCAGGTTTGCTGACGGAGAACCGTCTAGCATGGGAGGATAGTTCCTTTGTCTCTCGAAGAAAGTCATAAACGCTCGAATGGGCAAATCTAAGAACTGCATCATCGTGCCAAGTCAAATCCGTATTAGATGCATAAGAGGATGCAGTATCGTCGTCTACAGCAAATAAGTCGTCTGAATCTTCGTCAATCGCAATCAAGAAGCCGCACTGGTCAATGAAGCTTGGTCTCTTGTTAAACCGCTTCTTGGGATAAAAATATGGCATCTCTAGCCAATTAATAGCGACCGTTTCTCGAAGCTCCTTAATACGAAGTGGTCGGCGGGCATATAGGAGCCAGCACAGTAAAGTTCTCAGATTTTCGATTCCGGAGTCAGTATTAATGCGTGAGAGAATTCGTTCGTAAGTCTCTGCGAGGGTTCTAGGAAGTGACTTGAGAGCTTTTTCAAGCTCTTCCTCTGTATCGCACTTCTTGATTTCCATCAATTGGCCAATAGCCCATCGAAATCTAGGTACAGAAAATTTGTGAGTTTAAAGTCTGCCAACGGCCAAGGAAGTCTTACGAGCCGTTAGACCATGCAAGTATATGGCTAATAATCTTGTCCTGCTGGTCATCTTCCCACTGGCCTATGTCTAATTTCCTGAGGTGTGCTTTTATATCGTTCTTTACAGCGCCAGCGGTAACATATAGTTTATGCGTTTGAAGTTTTGTCAGGGCCAAATCCGTTTCTCGGGCTTGGGTTGTGTTGCTGCTCACGAGAATACGGACGCCAGGAATTTCCCAGTTGCATACTTGAGTGATGAATTTACAGGTCGCAGCTTGATCTTCACACTCGTCGAGGGCGTCGATGACGACGTAGATGACTGTGGGGACCTTGAGCAAGTCCTCAAGAATATGAAGTAATTGATCATGACCGACGGCTTGGCTGTCTCCATGTGCTTCCTTGTAAAGCTTTTTCGCACGAGCTCGCGTTTTATCATTGTGTTTTGCAAGCTGATACACAAGAGTTCGGATCAGGGTGTCATATGTCTGAGACTGTCGGTCCGTGACCGTGAAGAAATGATAGATCACGATATGCTCGGAAGGTTGCAAATCAATACACTGTAATCGGCTGATAGCGGACGAACTTCTGATATGTAAGTTGATGCTTTAATCCCAACATTCTAACAGGTATATAGAAGGTCACTAACCACAACATTGTTTTACCACACCCGGCTAAATGATAGTTTAGTAGATGTGACAAGACCCAGGTGTGTGATATATACTAACTCTTCCCATGCAACCAAAGAAACGAACCCGGCTGGGATTTCCAGCGACAAAATGGCTCTCCTTCAAGGAACCATGATCCTGTGCAATTTTCTACTCTTCTTCTTTGTAATGAGATTTGGAATGCTCGTTGCGAAAATACTGGTTCTAACCCAAAAATCCATTTGGCTATGTCCGTCCAGTTAGGTCCTGTTGCTTGAGACCCTAAATAAGTCAGCAACACTATCCAATCGTCCTGCGTCACAATTCTTACCATTGTAAATGTTTCCGTACTGGACGCGGACGTCGCCACCGGAGACGGAAAGAGAGTTATGAGAGTATTCATGGCGCTGGTTCTGTATGGAAGCCATCGCAGTCGGTAGGCTCTTGAAACTCGTGTTTATGATAATACAGGCATAAGATTTCGCAGAAAAGATGCGGGGTCCAGAGCCTCCTAGAGCCAAGGCACACGCGCATATTGTTAACGAGCTGAGATTGGCGTTCGGGTTGGAGGGTAACAGTCGTATGCGCCCCCCAATAGGGTAAGGCTGTGCTTACAACGCCCATTGCTTGATGCCTTACTTACAATCCCTCTCAAATCCATATCCTACATTCTCATCCCATTTACCATAGAGAAGGTCTATTCGTTTAGATGGAAGTTGCTGGCCTGGTCGTCGGCGGCGTGAGCCTGGCTGGACTATTCACAACTTGTGTCGACTGTTTTGAATACATCCAACTCGGCCGTCAGTTCGGTAAAAATTATCAAACGTCTATCCTAAAACTTGATCTTCTCAAGCTTCGATTATCTAGATGGGCCGATAGCATAAACCAATCCGACTCACGCATCTCCGTTCAATCCGAAGAGGAAATCGACAAAGTGAAAAGTGTATTGGGCCAAATTATATATCTCTTTGAAGAGACGGAAAAGAAGTCCGCCAAGTTCAAGGGTATGAAAATAGATATTACCAGTGTGCCTGCTGGCGGTTATCCCGACGCCGATATCGAATCCCTCCACCAGAAGATGAAGAGCCTTGCATTAAAGCGCCAGAAACGAAGCAGCTTCGCGCAGAAAGCGTCGTGGGCACTCTATGAAGAGAAATATTTCAAAAGGCTGATTGAGGACCTCGAACCTTTAGTTAAAGACTTGGTCGAGATGTTTCCGGCGGTTAAGGAGCAGCAACGACAGCTTAGCATTGAAGAGGCACAGGAACTGCAAGCAGAGAGGGGAATAAGTGCCCTACAAGAGGCGAATGAGGGCGAAGACGAGCTTCTCCGAGAGTCTATTGCGCAGGCTATGGCTGGCCAAGGAAAACATAAGTTTCTGGGGAATGCTGCTAGCGACGAAGTGCGAGTGAGGTACGGAGACGAATTCGAGGGCAAACTGGTAGCTACTGGAGCTGGGAGCTTGTATGAGAAGAACAAGGCATCGGGTAAAGCTATAGTGCACTACGGCGATCACCATGGGCAAGGTTCCATATTTTCATAGTCGAAGTAGTTTCGGTATGGGGTCAATATTTCCCTTAGATGGACTTGTTGGGGTTTATCATCATACAATGCTATCGTTCTGCAATGAAAATCTAAGTGACTAGAAACGCACTTAGTTGTTCGGGATAACTGTAAAGCTAACATACAGGCCCAGTCAAAACTCTCCGTATCATTAATGTTAATGTTAGGTAGTGTTACACATAATTCTACAGTGAATTAAAGGCTATTGTCTGGATATTGGTCAACAAAGTCCGTACGTCCCTCTAATAATACATCGGCATTTAATCTAACACTCCACCTAACCATATCTGTTGAGCTCTTCTCCCTAAACCCACTGCCATGGTCTCCTATATCACTTGATGCGCTAAGAGGACCGGCCGCCCGATGATGGTGAAAGAGTGCTGGTTGGGTTGTCAAGCAGTTATGATACTTGCGTCCTTTCACACCCTCGCAGAAGAAACGAAGGAGGATATCAAATCCGTCTGTAACATCCTTCAGGCCTACCTCGTGCAAAAGCTTTCGCGCACCCGCCTGGCTTACTGCGTATCCAAGTGTACAGACGCCTTCTTGTACGTGATGTACTGCCCTTGTATGTTCTGGATATTTATCCTTCAATGTGAAAGGCACGTTAAAAGTCCATAGATTCTGTTTTGGGGCAACAGTCTCATCTTCGAGGTGAATAACTCGCCCTTTTGGTATAAGGGGATTGTCTTCGAACGGGAAGTGCATGCCACAGTGACCAATCCATAGCAGATCCCAATTATCGCCATATGGAGACAACCTCGGGGGTTCGGTGCTGGGAAGAGAATGAAATGAAGTATCTGGAACGACAGTGAAGGATCCCTCAGATGGATTTGGAAAGGTAGAATCGGCATATGACTTGGAGCCAGGTAGGGGTTGTGTAATAGCTCGCGCAGACAATGCGAAGTCTTTGAGCTGATGTTTGATTCGGACGTCCCAATCAACATCATCCTCTAATATTAGAGCAGAAGTCAAGTTTCTTCGAACGACCCTATAACAATTGTGAATCAGCAAGGAAGCTTTAGGCACATGTTAATAAACTTACTCTTGAATTGCATTTATATGTGCGCGCCACGATCCGAGAGAAGCATCATTCATCCTCTCACGTTCAAACGTCATAGGAATTGCTTTGTCGGGTATATCTTTTCCGTTTACACCATCCACGAATTCTATTCTTATATCGCTAAGGGCAGCTTGTAGGAACATGCCATCGCGGCGGTCTGTCCGTGACGGCAAGCCAACAACGAAGATCTCTTGGAACTATACAATCACGGCCGTTAATAATGCTGTACCACGTATCATATGACTGGTTATCGATACATACTCCAAGTGTGCTATTATTTATGTCGCCGAGTAATCCACCGATGTGTTCGCTGGAGTTGAATCGTGGTAAGTTGAAATATATTAATAAGACAATGAGAAGTGCAACAACTATGTGTATTACACGGTTTGATGGAAGTCTCGCGGCCATTTGGAAAAGGTCTACGAATAAATCAAACAATAAAAAGGGGTAGCGGTCTGAATTAAAGAGCGTTGCTAAAATATCTTGGGCATCACAGGTTAGAGGCACCATATTACCAGTGTCCTAGATATACCAAGTTCCTAAAAAGTTTTTTAATAACCAACAGATACATGCAAGGTGGATGTACGGCGGTTATTCCTATAGAAGAAATAGACCTTGCAATAGGTTATTTTATGAATGGATGAATTAGCGCCCGACATTGAGGTTATCTCAGCTTCAATACTACGTTAACTGTGACGGGCCAACGAGACGAGTTATTTGAACCCGACGATTCGGCACGGCTAGTACAACTGGCAAATCACGACGAGGGTCTTTATTTTTTACTCGAAACGATGCGACATTGATCATGCAGTTGGTTCACTTCGGCCTACTCGTCTGCATAATCAACCACGGCCCGAACCTATACCCCAGCATGCCGAAAGGAGCTTATTGGACACCGCCTAAACCCATGTTCCTTCTAATAGTGATTGATACCCTAAGACCAAATGCTTAACTGCTTTCAATAGATGGCGGGTTTCCATGTGTTCAGGTAATAGTGTTGTAATTTCCTTTCTCTTCTCAACAGTTCATAGCCCATTCATCTACATTCTTATTATACTATACCTCTTGTGGCTTTCATGTATTGTTTCTATATACCAACCGAAGCTCCTCGATATGATAAGTCTTTTCTTTATTTTCACAATAGCCCCGTTCGCGCTTGCACAATTCTCGAACCCCCCTCCTGGTCGGGCAACTTGGAAGATCGGTGAGATACAAAGTATCAGTTTCAAAACAAAGTTCAAAAAATTCTCCATCGCTCTTTGGCAAGAGGCTCCTCATGGAGGCTCAGCAACTCTCGGGCCTATAGTCTTTCGTAAGTTACATGATACTTAGGTCTTGTCATCTACTAAACAATCGCTACAAGAGACTGTAAATAATGCGGCGACTCAATTTACTTGGCTTGTTCAGGCATACGACTTTAACTTGACCGTATCGAACGTATTCTTTTTCTGGATGTTCGAGGGTGACCCTTCGTTACAAGGCAACGGGTCAAGTCCTCAAATGTCTTCTGCATTTTTCTATTTATCGAACGAAACCACAGTTAGCACTTCAACGCAGACGACGCCAATGAGCACCTCGGCCAGTCAAGCACCACTATCTTCGACCAATTTAGATTCCCCTGCGGGAAGTAGCCAGAATGAGCCTGTCCAGAAAGATTCCAACGAACTGAGCGCTGGGGCAAAGGCTGGAATAGGAATTTCCGTTGGCATAATAGGTCTGGCGATAATTGCATGCACCGGGCTCTATATTAGAAAATCGAAGAAGCAGAATCCTCATGTCATTGACGAACCTGTGGGAAGTCCACAACCAATTCCCCCAAAGGAAGAATGGCAAAATAATATAGTTGCGGAAATGGGTACCGTACAGAAGCTAAGCCCTGCTGAGTTGCCCTAAGAATGTATATTGATGGGTTTATTTATGAGGTAGCGTTGGAGTCGACTTGAGATACTTCTGAAGCGAGTTGGACTGAGATTTTATAAGAATTTATTTTCTCAGCAGTAACTATCAGTGTTGATGGACACCTGGAGTAGAGTCATAGCGTGAGACTATATCACGTAGTAATAATTTATTTACACCTATTCGCGTATGACTATTATCCGTAAATTTAGTTCCTCAGGTTGTCGTCGTCGTCTTGTATTTAAGTCTACGGTGTTGGCATAAGCTACCTACCTATCCAATGCCGTGGGGTCTAATAGAAACAACATTCACCGAGAATATTACACCCACAGTTAGCATATTCACATTGTTTGTATTTTCTGAGTGTGAACTTCTGTGAACAAAACGAGGGTCTGTTTGGCTGAAACACAGAGTGTTAGTTTGTTCTGGCTCATAAAGCTATGTGATTCAGAATCTGGATAGGATTCAATTCGACTAGGACTTAGCTGACCATTTCACCAAACAAGATACCAACAGGTTATAACTGCCCGTTTTATGGTTACGTGATTGAATCCCGTTGCAAAAGAAAAGGGGTCGAAGACTACGTTGAAAATCGCTGGGCTCTTTTAGGCATGACCTACGTATCTTTTTAAACTATGGCAAGGCGTTCAAAGACCATTTAGTCCGTCATCAACGTCTCTAGTCGATTAAAACTTCATTATCTCACTACTACGAACTATATACATCCGAATGATGAGCTACGCTTTGAGATTGACGCACTTGGCCTATTTGATGGCCACTACACGCATGTAGTCACTTCGCTACATGATATCATCTAGCATGTGGAATATCGGTGTTTAATTACTATTTAGTATATACCGACGCGGATCATAATAACGTTTAACTCATAACCCATAGACCTTCTAACGCCAAAGCAAACCCTCGAGCACCTTGTTGTATCTGCCACCCTGGATCGTGAACGATGCGAGAATCTGATCAAGTTCCGTCTTGTTCTCCGGCGAAAGAAGAACGTTCTTGGAATTCTCCTCGACACGCTCAACCCTTGTAGCACCAGGGATGGGAATGATAGTGCCAGCTTGCGGCGAGTTGGAAACTGCACGAATCCAGGCCAACGCAAGTTGAGCCGGTGTAACACCCGCCTTCTCCGCAAAAGATTTTAGCTTGTCCACGAGCTCGAGGTTCTTGTTAAAGTTCTAATTAAGGGATGGAAGTTAGCTTCGTAAGAATATCCCTAGACGGGGTAAAATGAAGAATTCTTACCTCGGGCTGGAAGCGGTCAAAACGCCGACGGATGTCTCCCTCGGGGATGTCGTCGACGGATTTGATTTGACCGGTCAAGAAGCCACGTCCCAGGGGCGAATAAGCGACAAGGGGAATGTCAAGACGCTTTGCCGTAGCCGCTACGCCATTTGTTAGGATATCAGGGGTCCATAGGGAGAACTCGATTTCCACCAAGCTTAGCGGGTAGATGGCGTTGGCCTTCTCGATAGTCTGGGCGCCGGCCTCGCTTATTCCAACGCCGCTAATTTTGCCAGCATCTACAAGTTCCTTGAATGCTCCTAACGTCTCTTCGAGTGGCACACTGAGGTCCATGCGGGCCGGGCCGAGGATATCTATCTTCTTCGCGCCGCCGAGAACCCTGAAGCAGTTCTCAGCGCTAGCAAGTACTTCCTCGCGTTTGATCTTAGGTGCCATGGTCTTGGAGTCGACGCAACTCTTAATGAATAGGGTGACCTTGCTCGCATCCTCCGGGTAAGCTTCGAAATAGCGGCGCAGCAGGGCTAAGCCAGCCGTCGGCTCAGGCATGCCGTAATAGTCACCACTAGACCAGAAAGTGGCACCTTGAGCGATAGCTGCCTTCATGGTTGCGAAGGCCTGCTCGTCGGGCGTGTGCTTAGGGCGCCAAGTCATGCCCATAAGCCCGAAGCCTGTAACGTCCCTAGGCCTGAAGACGGCAGCAGAAGTCGAAGACATTTTGTTGAGATGGTAAGATTTGCGATGGGCAAAGTTGTGGAAGGGGTTGCAGATGGTAGCTGAGATGAACGAACGAATCCGGGTTTTCTTCAAAGCCATTACGAGATCATCTCGACTGTTTATATGGTCTGGGCACTTTTCATAGAAGACCTCGTCATAGAAGGGATGAAGCGGAAGATGTCGCACAAAAGTATTTCGGCTTGTACGACATCCTCGGGTTTCAAAGAGACCGGGTGATTAGGTACCTAATAAGTCCGGCCGAGCTGAGAAAGGCTCACGGTTTTAGGATCAAAGGGAGCGCGAAAGAAGGGAGTCTGACTAGGGCGGTTCGCGACATCTAAACTCCGGCGCATAACTCCCGTCTTTGCGGTGCCGCATACTAACCTATTAGCTGTAAGCTGTAAGGAGTCTCGTATTTACAGCTAGGACTCTTTAGCTTTGAAGGCTTTAACAAGGACCAGCTGGCGCAGCTCTCGCCAACGCACGTATTATGTGTAACCCTTTCGCCAGTCATATATCAGATTTTATATGACACAGCGCATTAGTGTTTGCTTTACTGTTTAGGTACACATGTAATTTTTAGGATCTCAGCCATATGAAGCTCATTAATTTAAGTTTCCATGTTCAAAGATATATACAAGAGAAACGTCAGGGAGTCAGAAATGTAAGGGGCCGTTAAGTCATGCTATTCATACTTGGCTTAAACGATATAATTACCTGACATAGGTACCACCTAATGTACATATACTACAATGGAAAGCCTCTTTGAATCTGATTGGCTAAGGTAAATCTACTATTCCTTATATAGTATAGGGCACGCGTCGAATCTTATGTCCCATCTTGGTACCTCTCTGCAGTTCCAGGGTTGCGGAGATAAGACACATTTTAAAGCGACGCTATGGCTTTATGCCGTGACAACTGATTGGTTGACTCTACAGCCCTACACCCTAATCAACGTTCCGAACCCTATTTTAACTTTGAGCCGCCCCCATTTTCTTCAACTATCATGCTTGTCCTACGCATAGATGGTGGTAATGTTATATTACTTACAAAGTCAGCTACCACACCAGTTGAGAATGTAGCCTAGCGAGAAGATTACCAGATAACCAGACGATATCTTGTGTCACTCACAAAAGGGTCTCGAAATTTATATAGCAGTATGTTGATCTTATCAATTTCGAGGCTTATATCACGAATGTTGTTGTGCTGCTATCACTTTGGAAAGGTTGTTCTCCTTTGAGAGGATTTATTAACTATCCAGTCTCAGTCAAAGCTGTAGCCTAGTAATAAGGTGCTTAGTTTCGGCGATGAGTAGAATAGGATCCCAACAACATTACTAGCTTTGTGTCAGCTCCTACATAAATCCCAAAGAAAATAAATTAAGAGGCGTCGGCTAACAACGATAAGCCTTACAGTTTGCCTAATTATCCGATGATAATATCGGGGCGATACAGGACTTTCAGGGGCTCTCGGGAGTTTCCATAAGGGTGTACGTCGGGAAATCATTTCAGCTCTAGCCTCAGCTTCAGCATCACTTCTCAGGAGCCTTACTGTGACGGGTGCTTGCTTATCCGTGTCTGTCGTAACCTATAGAACATGGCTGTGGCTTCAGATCTAGGCCTTCGAGTCTATATTTACTTTATCTTGCATTAGGATACGCCTCGTGACCGGGTGTGACTCGTGATGGGATGAGAGGCGCAATAGGACTGGAGGCGTATTGGCCGGGCGAACCATGGTCCATAGGACGACAATAACAATAGGATTCCAGGCGTAATGCGAAGAGAAGGGTCATGAGCTTTTCTTCAAATATAAAATATAGGAAGTCGTGAAGAAATTCCAGTTGAAAGATCCCAAGCATCCATTCGACACTTGTTCGCTTTCCTCATTCAAGACAAGACCTATCTCTCTTGTGTCACTCGATCATCATGCTCTCACGCGCCATCTTCAATGCACTGGCGATCTTTGCCTCCACAGCTGCAGCTGGGCCTACTTGGCACGCTAGCAGAGGTGAAGATCTTGTGAAATTCTTGGAGAGGGCTACTGCCCCCACGTTAAATTTCCATATTTCTTCCAATGCTTCGATCATTACCCCTGATTCTCCTGAGTGGGTAGACGACACGACCCGCTGGTCCACGTGGAGCGCGCCGACTTTCAGCGTCGCATTCCTTCCGGCGGAAGAGAAGGATGTTTCCGTTGGTGTAAGTGGGCTGAACTCATCCCGTACCGGAGAGATTATATACCTTAGGTACCTATATAAGCTGACACCATTATGTAGCTCCAATACATGACGAAGCACAATATCCAGTTCCTTGCAGGTGGCGGCGGTCACGGGAATACTGTTACACTGGCCAAAGCGAAGAATGTTGTATTCATTAACCTGGAAAAGCTTAACAAGATCACCGTGAACTCCGATAAGACCATCACCGTCGGCGGTGGAGCTAAATTCGGAGATGTCTACACAGCCGCTTACGGAGCCGGTCGAGAATTGCGTTAGTACTAATTTCTTTTTTTGAAACTACTCACTGTTATCTATAAACCCTCTTTATCAATAACTAACAATCCGATGCAGCTCTCGGTTCTTGCTCTTGTGTCGGAGTTGGCGGGGCGAGTCTCGGTGGCGGCCACGGCAGACTTCAGGGAAAATACGGCTTGATTGTAGATGCCATCGTTAGCATGCGCGTAGCTCTATGGGACGGCTCTATCGTTGAAGCATCCGCAACCAAGAACTCAGACCTGTTCTGGGCTATGCGCGGAGCTGGCCACAACTTTGGAATTGTTCTCAGCTTCACATACAAGACCTGGCCTCTACAAAATAACGGCTTAACCTATAACGCAGACATGACTTTTACCAATGCTTCTCTGGAAGGTGTTTTCGGCGTCATTAACGAACTTATCCCGAACCAGGACCCTGGTCTTGCCCTAGATCTTTTTATCCTTACGGACTCGTCTACCCACGAAGTAAGCGTCACCCAAGAAACTGTTGGAAGTCGGAATAAAGCTAATATTATTAGACTGTTACCTATCTTAACATTGTGTATGCCGGCACTAAGGATCAGGGAGATCGATTCACAGCCCGCTTTGCTACGAACAAGAAATCGACGGGACCTATTGAGCGTACTTCCTTGAACGTGACGATGGCCCCCTGGAGCCAGATCACACACGTCGCCGCTGGGGGCATGATCGACTTGGCATGTCTCGACGGTGCAAACCAAAATGTTTACACAGCAAACTTGAAGCAATTCGACATACCCCAGCAGCGACAGTTCTACAACTCCTATGTGGAATTCATCAAGAAGAACCCTCTCGCATCCAACTCGATCATCTTCTACGAGATCTTTGGCCAGAAGGCCGTGACAGAGCAGCCGGCCGACCAGACAGCAGTCGGAAACCGCAACTACGCCAACATTCTCGCTCTCTACCAGACCACATATACGGATGAGAGTGTCGCTCCTGCGGCCGATGCGTGGGCGCGTGGTCTTCGAGACGAGGTAATCAAGCCTGAGCACTCGGGCTACGATATCGAATCCGTATATATGAACTACGCCCACGGTAACGAGAAGTTAGAGGCTATGTATGGTTACGAACCGTGGCGTCTTGAGCGCCTTCGTAGCCTCAAGCGCCGCTACGACCCCAAGGGATTTTTCAACTTTTACAACTCGGTTCTATGATGTGGCATATATGGATGCAAGCAGTTTTGATTTTGCACCTGGTTCTTACTCTATGTAGGTTACGATGCTTATTGGTCGCATGTATTCTTAGAGGTTATTCACTTTGTGGCGGGGAAACCAAGTGGTAGGGTTGGGTGTCACTGTTGTATCCATAGAATGATTTGCCCAATGTATACTTTGTCATAGATTTCTTTTTCGAAAAATACAATGCCTGTGCAATTGAGATATTTTTCGGAAATCGTTTCAATATAGTTATCCGGTCTTTAGAAGTCTTCTACAAGTAGGATAAGTACCTAACCTAGGTACCAAGCTTTGTATTTGGTTCTGATGGATCTAAAGCCTGGACTCTTAGCTACATGTATGTAGCATTGACGATTTCACTCAATTCATTCACGCTGTCGATAATAAACCCAAATGTTTAACCACATATCATATAGTGCGATATATTCTCTTTCCATTCTTTAAAATTTCTGTGAGAATGCGTTTAAAACTGTCCCTTAGATACCTAGGTACCTACAAAGTTACATGACCGCTAGCCGCTAGCGCTAGTTTAGTCAAAGTCGTTCGGGTAAAGATGGGACACCGCTAACCGGGTACTTAAAGAACAAAAGCAAGCCAAATTTTCAACAATTCCTAAATCCTCTCCCCGGTGGCGCAATTGGCTAGCGCGTCTGACTGTTAATAATCAACGTTATTAAGAGCCATCAGGAGGTTGAAAGTTCGAGCCTTTCCCGAGGAGTTCTTTTTTGCATCTTCATCTGATTTTTAATAGCATTTCAAAAGAAAGTTGCTCGCAGGTTTTTTTTTTATTTTTCTTTTTCTTTTTATTTTTCTTTTTCTTTTTCTTTTTATTTTTATTTTTATTTTTATTTTTATTTTTTTCTTTTTTCAATTCCCTTTTAGAAGTACCAAGATTTTACAGGCGGCTAACCACCATTTTCATTGGAACGATATCGATTCGTGAGTAATATGGGAAGCGCCTTCACTAAATGCGCAAAGTGGTTGCGGCCCATAGGCTGGGCAGGACATGATTTGATTGTAGGAAATGTCCAAGGCATGTGGCATTACCCAGGCGTCTACTTACAGGACAGGTCCCTGTACTTGAGCTATGAATATGCACTTATTATGAATAACTAGGTAATCTGGGAGTTTGAACCAGGTACAACTACCGGATTCCAGGGGGAGGGCTACACCAATGCCAGGTATGTTGGCATGTAAGCCCGAGCTAAGGAATAATCTTACCCGTACTATATAATTGTATAAATTGTTTCCGGTCAAAAACACATCACATATGGGCTTCAATTTGTTTAAGATAGTAAGTCTATTTTTTCATTAACTTCCCCGTTTCGTTAAAGCATTACGATGGACTCGTGTCTGTAGCTCACTTGCTGACCTATCTATGCCAACTGTATTTAACCTGAATTATCCAAGATTCCCATTGATCTTATAATCTTATCTTCACGTCTACAACGTGACGATCAGCTTCACACCGCTGACCTGGGCTGGGAACCTGGCCAGACCCTTCTGGATATCAGGGAATCCGTGACCTACAACCTCGGCCTTGACGGGAACCTTGTACTTGCGCTCCTCCAATTGCTTGCCTAGCCAAGCCATGGCGCCTGGCTCCGCGTTCAACACACTGACTAGTGTGGACTGCAGTTCCTTGGGAGGCTGTGCGTCAGGCCGAGTAAGAACCAGCGAGTACAGCTTCGGCCCGTCAGCCCTGAGCGCGTCATAGACGGCAGGTGAATCAGGGCCAGCTCCGACAGCGTCTAGAATGGCGTCGAAACCAACACCCCCCGGTGACGCAGCCTTGAGAACTTCACTGTCCTGCTGAGCGGATCGCTCAAGAGCCGCGTTCGCACCTAGGGATTTCAAGTGCTCGTGGTGAGGCTTTGAGCTGGTCACCACAATGGTAACGGACGGCAGCGCAAAACGCAGGATCTGAATAGCAGCGGCTCCTACGGCGGAGCTACCACCGAGAATGAGAATCGACTTTGGCGGGTTTGTGTTTTCTATCTTAGAAAGGCCGGGTATGCCTACTTTGAGGCCACCAGCAATAGCACCCGCTGCGGTAAGGAAGCAGGTTCTAAAATCGGAAGTCAGCTTATATAAAATAGGGGTTTCAAAACAGCATTACTTACGATAGAGAAGCAGCCTCCGCAAAGCTCAAGTAGGACGGTTTCTTAGTAACCTCTTCTGCTGGTGCAACGTACACCTCCTGGAATGAACCCTTGCCCAAGATACCACGAGCGTAGCTTAGGACTTCATCACCGGGCTTAAAGTTTGTGACTCCCTCGCCGACTTCCTCGATAATGCCGGCGCCGTCGATGCCAAGAACGGCGGGCCAAGATTGGATTGTGGCACCGAAAGTAATGTTCTTCCAGTCAATTCCGTTGATTGCAACGGCTTTCGGTCGGATAGTAACTTCACCAGGGCCGGGTGTAGGCTTGGGTGCCGTGATTAGCTCAAAGGGTCCGCCGACCTTGGTCGCCTGGTAAACTTGAATGGTGGACATGATGATATTTTCTTTGGGATATTTATTCTTGAGATATTTATTCTTGAGATGCTTATTGTAGTTGAGATGATGAATAACAAAATGATAATTTGACAAATTTAACAAGCTCTCAAGGCTTCATATATACCCCGCAATAGGGGAACCCTTTGAAGCTTCAACTCTACCAACGAGTTTTTGACTTAGAATGTAAGATGTTTGTGTCACCACCTCGTATCACCGGGAAAAGAATGAGAAAGAACGAAACGGTAATGTGTATTTCTTGGCCCCGACTCGCGAGTCTTGCGTCCGCTATCGGACATAATCCTTAATTCCTCAAACCCGACGTCACACTAGAGTCGGATGTTAAAGTTGAGTAAGCCGCGATTATACCATCGGATCTAAACAAAGATCTGTGAGATCTAATAGTTAATGACGTATGAGGCTGACCCGAACGAGTATCATTTTCCGCCTTACACCCTTTATGTTTCCCGGGCCACCCTCCCACTTGGATCATGTGACGCGGAAACGAGCCGAAGCCGAATTCTATTTATTTCAGTCCCTTTCTCTGTATTATACACTTCTCATTCCTAAGCTGCTTATAATGTTGGCACGATGTTGATCATACCTTGTGGGATAAAGTGGGATGAAGTGGGATGGTCAATAGAAATTCCCGACTATTTTGCCGCCCTATCGCGGGTATAAAAAATGTCGAGGGGGTTTGAGGATTCGGCCTGTGCCGAAGGAGTCCGGAATGTGCCACTAGTATATCTTAGTCAACCTATTTGAGACATAGAAGGCATTCGACTTGGATTGATAAAATTCTAGACTTATGTCGACATCTTGAGGATTAGTAAAGACTTGAAGGACCCCGCACTAGAGTATTTGATAACTTGAAGTCGAATTGAAAAAGGGGTTTCCGACTAGGTAATACTATTTTATATTTACATAACGATGCTCGAACCATTCGCACAACATTCACATCGCACACTGTTTAATACTAAATTTGAGTCATTGCTGTAAGCTTCCTGAAATCTATATATGTTCAAGTTTCTAAGTTACCCCTTATTGTCTGGTGAGGTTCGGTCACTATAACCTCCCAAGATAGATAATCGGGCGATTAACTAAGAAATTGCTTTAACTATCAAATAGATTCCATTTGAAGATAGAAGTGTTAATATCAAGTGTTAATGCTAAACTTCGTACAAGTAGTTAATTCAAGTAACCTGTGAAAGTATCGTATTCCTATTCTATAACTATAACATTCCTCCTATCTTACAAATCTCTATATCTCAGTCTAGTTGCTCTAAAATTTCTGCAGCGAAGCCTCCAAGTATATCAATAAACCAAACCATCCTTTAGTTCAGGAAACCAATTTCCTTCCAAACATAGATGTACCTCCGAATAACCTCCTCGCTTACCGGGCCCACAGCAGCTAAGGTAGGCGAGTGCTCGAGCGTCTTCTTGGCATCGAGAACGAGTCCGCCGCAAGACATGCGCCGGTAGTTGCTGTCTAGGAAATCAGCCAGAGCAGCAGCCGGGTTGTTGCGCTGTGGTGCTGCTCTCACGCGCTTCGTCCACTCTTCTAGAGGAATCAAGTCCCGGATACCTAGAGCGTCGGCTAGGATCTTGTTAACCTCGCGCCAGGGTTGGCCGACAGGGTTCTCGATGTGGTAGAAGGGATAGTGAGGTTTCGGGTGTGCTCGCAAGACAAGGTCGGCGAGCGCACCGGCTATGTCGTTGACAGGCGTCCAGTATACGGTGCCGTCAACATCGGGCAAGGCGTTTAGCGTCTGCGAGGATTTCATCATGAACCCGAAGTGTTCCATGGGGTTCCAGTATCCGCTAACCTTGGACCCGGCGATTTGGCCCAGGCGCACGGTCATAGGACGGAAGTGTTCCGGATATTTGTGCAGGGTCTCGTCGAGCATCCGTTCGCAACCCCACTTGGCCTGCGCGTAACCCACGGGAAGAAGCGCGTCAACGTTGACCCTGTCCTCTGGCACTACTACGCGCTCTTCTGTGCGTCTGTAGTGCCCGACGACGCTGATCGATGAAATCATCTGGAAGCCAAACCGGAAACTAGCAGGGCGACGAGCTACAACAGCAGAAGCAAGATCGATTAGGTTGCGCATGGTGCTAAACTGCGGCTCGAAGCCATCCAAAGGTCGCTTCACGCTCATGGGCCACGCGTTGTGAATAAGATGTGTGACGGAGCCCACCAACATCTCATATTCTCCCTTCGTTAAACCAAGCAAAGGGGCCGAGCTGTCCGTCTGCAATACTTGCAGTTTAGAAAGAAGGTTTTCGGGGAAATGGACACCCTTGTCTTTCATGGCCTTTTTCTGACGCGTAAAGGCTTCGGCCTTGTTCTCGCGATTAAGGCAGATAACCGTCTTTACGTCGGCGCGATGCGCCAGCTGAAAGGCCAAATGACCTCCCAAGCTCCCTGATGTTCCTGTTACTAGAACAACCTTTGCATTGTCTGTTATAGCGATGGCAGATGGTGAAGAGACTGGTACCGAAAATCCGGCAGTGTACTTCCGGACATATACGTCAACAGCCGCCTTTCGGGCCGCCAGTTCGGCATTTTCGCTCTCTGTGAAGCGCGGTGCTTTAGTGACAATGGCAGGTTCTGGCTTTTCCTCAGCGGAGAGTTGAGTTGTGTTTTCTGCGCCAGTGGTTCCAAGCAACAATTCTTTCAGATCGGCAACAGTAGGGCATTCAAGGAAGAGAGACTCGTGTTGGATGTCGAGCTCAAGTTCATCCCTAAATCGACTCACGATAACGAGCGATAGCAGCGAGTCCACGCCCGAGTCGGCGAAATTGGTGTCGTCGGTAAGGTCCTCAATTGCAACGCCACTCTCCTCAGATATAATCTCAAGGGCGCGCCTGAAGTCGACCTTAACTGTAACCAAGGGCTCATCTACGACAGAAGAGGTTGTCGTGCTAGCCTTTGGCGTTGGTGTATCTATTCCGTCGTTTGTTCTCGGAGTAGAAGCACCAGTAGTGCTGGCCGATTTCGAATCTCCAAAGAAACCCTTAAGATCCCCAACGGTGGGATACTCGTAAAAGAGTGCGTTGAAGTCGAGATCCATGTCAAGCTCCTCCTTGAATCTAGCCGAGATGGTTAGGCCCAGGAGAGAATCGATTCCGACGTCACCGAAGACAGTGTTGTCGGTTAAATCCGATACGGCAATACCACTTTCATCAGCAATGATGGCCAAGGCTCGTGCAACATTTGGTGAGGATGAAGACTCTGCGATTACTTGGGTAGGTTTTTCTGCGCTGACGAGAGGTTGAGAGGGTGCTGAGGGAGCAATCTGGCTCTTCTGAACTGGCGGCTGAACAGGCTGCTGCTTCTTTGATTTGCCACTTTCTGCTGATAGGATCACCCGCAATACTCGACGTGGCACGCCTTGCATCTAAGGTTACGTATAAGTAAAGGTTTCTAAATATAAAAATAGGGGAAAACTTACCGCAAACTCTCCGAAGTGTGCGACGACTTTCTCGCCGTGCAATATCATCACGTCACCATGCCACAATCGATCTTTACCTTCAACCATACGAGAATAAGTAGTGTACTCCTTTTCGAACGAGAGCGGCTCAAACATTTGGAACGATCCCCATCCGTGGTTTACATATACATCCCGATCTAGATCGTTGTCATCCTTGCAGTTCATGGAGAATCCAGCAGACCAAGTCAAAGCATCTAGAAGACCTGGATGTGTGTGAAAGTCACCACCCTTCTTAAAACTTCCAAAGCTAAGACGACTAGAAGCCTCTAGCGTCTTGCTATCAAGAAGAATCTCGTCCACAGCTCTGTAGTCGTCGTGGAATCGTGCCAGCGGCCGGATGGCGCGGTATACCATGGAACGATTGTAACGAGCGGTCTCGCCCGTAACTATTCCATTTCGAAGGGCTTGCAATCTTTGCTTCACGTTTGCTGCTTCCTTTTGCAGTTTTTGCTGGAGGCTGCTGTCTGTGAAGCGGATAACGCAGCGAGAATGCTCCTGTAGTTTTTGCTGGGCCTAGTTTTATATTTGTCAGAAAGTTCGCTGAGAAGAGGAGATATTACAAAGGACAATGAAATACATACGTTAAAAGTCATAAATTTGACAGTCGCCGTGTTTGATGTCCAGTCTGCCTCAGCATGAGCTTGAAGGGCCTGTTGAGCAGCGTCAGGTCGGAGAATCAGAGCCTTAACAATGTCCAAGTTGGAGATATTGACAATGCTGCCCGCTTTGCTTGGATTATACCGCTCGAGGAGGTAAGTACCGACGGTCAGCGCGATATCGGCATAAACTGCTGGAGTGCAGAGAGGAACCCCGTCAACCTCATGGCCTTCTACCAATGGGCGGAAATCCTTGCGCGTGACATCCGCCTCGACGATGATGTGAGCTTTCTTGGAATCGCCCGTCTCTTCGACAACCTTATGAACAGTAGTGCTCTCGAGCCGCGAGGAGCCGCTGATTACTAGAGGGGGATCTCCCTTGCGCAAGGACCAGTCGTTGACGTATTGTATCCAGTATGGCTTCAAGTCCCAATTGTATGCTGGCAGTTGGACAACTTTATGAGAAGCCTTGAAATCAGAATGGTATCCCGACCACCGAATGTCAGCACCTGCGGTGTAGAGAGCTTTCAGAGCAGCTACTAGGGTCACGAAAACTGGTCTGCCTCTCTGTAAGGACGGCAGAGTTTTAGTCTGGGATCCGAGGACCGATCGAACCATACCAGAGATGGCAGGATGAGGACCAATTTCTAACGTGGTAGACTGGTCGCCAAAAATGTGACGAGTATTTGCTGCCAGAAGTGCCTTTCGCATATTGACAGGTTCTCGGGTATGGCGGGCGAGATAGTCAGGGCCGAAGTTTTCAATGCCGATGGCGATACTTCCATCCAAGGGGCATAACACGGGAATCTTAGCCTCGGAGTATGTTGCGCCACTGGCTAACTTCTTAAAGTCTTCCAGAATCGGGTTTACTTGAGACGAATGGAAAGCGTAGGGAACTTTCAATAGTGTCGTCTTGAGTCCTGCATCCGCTAGTATATTCTTGGATACGGCGATGTCCTCATTGATACCAGCCAAGACCGTCTCGGTTGGTGAGTTAATGCAAGCAACTTCATACGTGCGATTCTTGAGGATGCTCTGGACCGTCTCTACTGACGCCATGACTACCAGCATGGAGTGGGTATCTCGTGTACACTTCTCCTGGAGTAAAGTGGCTCTCGCTCCCACGAGGTAGATAGTGTCCGCGTCAGATAAAACTCCAGAAACGTTGAGAGCCGCATACTCGCCTAGACTGTGTCCAACAACGGCGGTGGGAGTGATATTCCACGATGCCCACAGCTTGCTGAGTGCGATTTGCAAACAGACACTAGCCAACTGAACAGCGGCAGGTTTGAAAATGCTGACATCTAATTCTTTCGATTGGATGACGGGAAGTATGGAAGGGAAGCCCAGGTTGTGACCAATGCGATCTAACCTTCTAATTTCAGTACGGAATAGAGAGAAGTTGTCGTATAGTTCCTTTCCCATGCCGGGGTATTGTGCTCCCTGTCCTGTGAATGCGAAGACAACCTTAGGGGAGCCCTTGGGCCTAGTCATTCCCGTTTGGTCACGGATAGCTGCCTCGATCTGGACGCATAAATCCTCAGCGGTTGAACCAGTAAGCATTACACGATGCTGATGGTGAATGCGTCGTGCTGTCGTGGTGTACGAGAGCTGGCCGGGGTTGACACTTGGGTTATGCTCTAAGTACTTGAGCAAAGACTTTAGGTTTCCTTGTAAGGAGACACCATTCTTAGCCGATACAGCCACAAGATGTTGGTTTCGCGTATCAGGGACTTCGTTGGTAGACTCAGGCACATATGGCGCATCTTCAATCAACAAAGCCGTGTTCCCGCCGGCAGCGCTGAAGTTGTTCACAAATGCTCGTCGAGGCTTTGAAGGGTCGGAATTCCTTTCCCAAGGAGTCGGCTTTAAAGCGATATGGACATTTCGTTCGTTTAAGTCCGTCGGAAACTTGTGGTTTATCTTTGTCTTAATACCACAATGCGGTACTATCATACTCTTCTGCATCATCAGTATCACCTTGGTAAGACTTGCCATACCAGATGCAGCTTCACCGTGGCCGACATTTGCCTTGACAGAACCCAAGAAGAGAGCCTCGTTACTGTTTCGACCGGTCTTCACTTGAGCAAGAGGAGGGGCAAAGGTGTCTAAAACACTGGACATCTCTCCGGCGTCGCCAGCCTGCGTACCTGTTCCGTGCATCTCGACATATCCGATAGAATAGGGGTCAACGGCACCTTGGTTAAGGATCTTTTTGAAGATGGCACGCTGAGCTCCAACGTGTGGCCGTGTAATAGACTCAGATTCGGCCGAGTGATTTGTGTATGCTCCCAAGATCAATCCCAAGATGGGATCCTTGTCGGCAATAGCATCATCAAGACGTTTGATAATGAGTGTACCAACGCCTTCTCCTCGACAGTATCCATCAGCCGAGTCGTCGAAGGTTTTGCAGTTGCCCGTTCGTGAGAGGAAGTGCCCCTTATCAAGACCGGCCGTCATGTCCGGGTTGGTCAAGACATTGGTACCGCCCGCAATAGCCGTATCGATGTCTCCTCTCCAGAGAGAATTACAGGCGAGGTGGATACCAGCAAGACTGGATGAGCATGCCGTATTAACCGCATAACTCGGGCCGCTGAACTTGAAAAAGTAATTTACACGTCCCGGGATAAACGCTTGGTTTCCGCCTGGGATAAAGTACGTGTCCACGTTCTGAGCGCTGTTCGTTTCCATCCAGTCCATGCTAGTCACACCATAAAAGACGCCAACGCGATCGCGTCGTGTCGATGGAGTGGCGTCTGGGACAATACCAGCTTGTTCGATTGCTTCATAAGCTGTCATCAGGGCAAGCCTTTGTGAAGGGTCAATTTGTGGCGCCTCTCGGGGCGAGATGTTGAAGAACCGCGCATCGAAACCGGCAGGGTCGTCAAGCCAGCAGCCAAATGCCGTTGCGCTCGTGTTCTTCCCCTTTCCTGTAGGGTCGACATGGGTTCTGGCATCCCAGTGAAAGTCTGGGACAGGCTTGTGGACATCTAAACCCTGGTAAAGAAGGTCCCAGAATGCTTCGTTGTCTTGAGCGCCAGGGAATCTCCCTGATAACCCGATGATGGCGAGCTTGGGCTTTCCGGGACTAGCATACGAGCTACCCTGAGCAACGGACGGTTGGCTCTGTGTTGGCATGGGTGTTAGCAATGAACGCAGAGATGTCTGCTTAAGCGCTGTGTATATCAGCTGATCGGCTTTCGTCCCAATTGGAACAATACTGAATGACTCGGGTTGCTCTCTCCGGAGACAAGTTTGCAGCTCTTCGAGGATGTCATTCCAACGAATAGGTTGCAGCAGTATTTGGTCGACTGCAGACTTTAACAGCATCTCAAAGTTGCTACTCTCCTCCGTCTTTCCAGTGCTGGAGAAGACAGGAATATAGCTAGAGCGTGAATTGGTGCCGCTGGAACTCAGATTCTCGACAATTTCGTCGACGTCCTCCGAAGAGTATAGATGGGGAGCATGGTAAGGTCCGAAGATCTTGATACCCTTTAAGCCTGAATTATGTAAAGTCCCCGACTGGGTAAGTAGATCGAGCGAGCGAGGCGGGCCGCTGACGGTGATGCCGTTGGGAGCATAGGCGCTGACGTACGGCCTGACAGATAGGGGTAACGTCTAATGAAATGAAATAGGTAAGTATTGAACTGCTATGACTTCAACATGGAACAATTATTCTTACCGTTCGTTCGCAAAATCTTCGGACGGCATCAGCAGAGGCAGAGCCGGGAACAATAATTGACCAGCTCGGATCTGACGAATCCGAAGATTGGAGTCTCTGTGCCATATCAGTTACACGCACGCCCGTTCTGAAAGCCACAACCACTGCGTCAACAGCCACGGGGATGAGCTCGAGTGTGCTGCGACTACAGCTAACTGCTGCTGCTGCCAAAGCTCCCGTGCAGAGACCCAGAACTTGGGAATTGTTGGCGTGGAAATCCCACGTGTCAGCCTGGCTGCATATGTTATTTAGTATGTATGTAGTACTACGGCGTGGGTAACGTATGTTAACGTATGTCTTACCTGATGAAAACCCCGAGCTGGTACATGCATGTTACAGCCATGTCTAAGGCTATGCACCGTTTTCCATCTTGCTTCCACAGGACGAGATCGTCCAAACAGGTGAATCGAGGGAGATCATCCCTGATTTCAGCTGGAAGTTTGTATATCTCTGTGCGGATGGTGTCGTATACTTTAACCAGGAAGTCTTCCAAGACTGGATTGTGCCTGTATAGCATCAACTCCCTCAAGTGCGATTGAGTGTCGTATGTCTGATCTCCAAAGAGATACAATTTTAGTTGGTCAACCATGTTGATGTTGATGATACGACTTGGAGATATTTGTCGGTGATTTGGCCGTTGCTGTAGAGTGTAGACTGCAGACTCTGTATCAAAGAGATGTCCGAGGTCTATCATATATATTTATTTAAATATCTACAATGTCTCTCTTTGATGCTATTAACATAACCACGCTATGACGCTGATCATAACTTCTCCAGTCGAGACCCGTTAAGCCTTATCTCCTCAGCTTCTCTTGCCTTGCCAAGGTAGCAGTGACTGTGCTCGGGCATGCTCGAGTTGTTGATATGTGACATAAGCAGCCACAAGTTTTCACTCAGGATTGAGTATCTCGACCCATCTCGGAGCCGGGAATCCTGCGGGAGAGCTAAGAGTAATCGTCGGGGCTTATTCAAGAGATCTCGGGAAGTTTTATCAGATAGATAGGGTTGTTAGATGTTGTTTCACCCTTGCCGTGATATGTTAACGATTCTATTCCTTTGCACTGCCGGCCAATCGTAGCACTAACATTCTCCAGTCCAATAAGCTGAAACGAGCTTATGCTGACCCCTTTTGGAACGTATGAACCGGTCAGACAAGGAATTGTCTTTACCGGTAAGGCGGGAAGCACGTGCAATCTGTGACATGGTTACTTTGTTGCTGAGCCTCAACTTTCCTAGGTAACGTAGGAGGTATCTATGTGAGAGGTAGGTATATGGAAAAGGTACAGAATTGTGCGGTTGAAACGTCAAAAGGAAACTCGTCTCTGTATATTCTAATACAAAGACAACATTCACTTTTATACGTAGGCCAACAATTCAAATTATATTCAGTTATAGCATATCAAAATTGCTACTGTAATTTGAAAAGTTTGTCCTTCCAGTTGGTATATTATTCGGAACGTCCGTTTTTCCATTCCAAGGGGAGACGTATGTTGTAAGCGCATGCTGTCGTGTAAGGGTGCCACGATAAGGCGTTCCTCGAACATTCACCAATCCGTATCATGCAGTAATATGATGCACCATGAGGCGTTCAGGAGAGCGGTAAAATGGCGGAAGTAAGCGGTAAGCTGACCAATGCATAGAAATAGTCTGAAGGAACCGTAAGAAGGCCTATTTCGTGTAACTATCAGTAGCGCCACCATGTGAGGCTGTTGGCCTGGGGGAAAAAAAAACAAAATGACTCCGAGTTGGCTTTATCGCTTTTTATCTAACAGAAGTCCCTCTCGCATGAACGGGGGTTTACAAGCATGCAGGTTTGGAATGGCTTGAAATCTAGTGAACGAGTCTACCTCTTTGAGTTCTACTTTGAGTCTTTGACAAATTTTTGACAAATTTCTTTTGATAATACCCATCCTTCTCAGACATTGAAACGTGGAAGCTCACGTTCACTCATTTACTAATGATGATTAATAACCCCCCACGAACGTCCCGGCAGCCCAAGCTACGATCCAGCTGCGATGGGTGTGGCTCTGCAAAGCTCAAATGCGATCGAGGCCAGCCTGAATGTGGACGATGCGTGTCTCTTGGCATTGCTTGTGTCTATGGGGTCTCGCGGAAAATGGGCAAACCACCAAGAGAAAGGCTACAGATTCCAGCCATGCTAGGCGGATCTCGCACAAAAGGAGATTACCACAGCAACGGAAAGGAGGGTAGATCCGACGACAGTAGTTACAGCCGTCGTGCGGGTAGTTCCATTAGTGACACTATCTTACCGAGGACCAATTCGAGTTCGAGTATCAATGATATACACTCACCTTGGGGGACGGTCGAGGAATATTCCAACAATGCTATGACTAGTGTTAACGTGCTGGATGAATTCCATAACGACCAATTAGGGCCATCACTCACAAATTTCTCATCTTTGGATACGAATGAATGGGTTTTGACGAACATCATTGGGGATGAACTCACATCCACCAATCTAGAGACTGAGCCATTCCCTGCATTGGGATGGCCAGAGCTTGAAAACTCCCCGGCTTCAACAGGACAGACAACAGGGGCTCATACCCCAGCGGATGACAGAATATATCTAGACAGCCCCTTTATGCAGCATGACAACACCAAGCATCACGACTGTTCCCGGGAAGCGTACGAAATTATGAATAGTTTATCTTCCCTGAATATCAGCAAAGCCCACTCCAGAACTACACCACCACCAGGCACGACAGCTGCCTCTATAAATTGCGTTCCACTGGATTTTATATTGCACCTTAACCGCGAAGCTACCGAGCGGCTCGGTCGTTTGTTAAGATGTTCTTGTGCCAACTACTCTCATCTCACATTTCTTTATGCCTCGATTATCGGACGGATTCTACTTTGGTACAGCCGTGAGGCCGGATGCTCCAAGACATCCTCACTGAGTCCTATACCAAATGCGACAATACGAAATGGTATGTCACCTTCTTGCTCCTCCGCCGGGTCGATATGCAGGTCACCATCGTCTTGGCCGAGCATAGGAGCTAGCACTGCGAATACAAGTGTCAGCGGTTCAAGCACACCATCAGGCACGCGAAACGCAACAACAGATCTTGCTCCTACGCAGATGACTATGGGCTGTTTCAGCATTGATGACCATCTGGTGCAGGCCGCATTAAGAATTCAGTTGTTATTAGGCGAGATGAAAAGGGTTGGATATCTTATTGACATATTTGCATCCCGGAGTTCTAACTGTATTGACGAATCCACATCGGGGAACGTAGATGATCTGTATAAAAGCTTGGGTTCATGGTTAGGAAAAGAGCACTTGAGAATAGTCAATATGATGCGAGTAAGATTGAGAGATATCAGCATCTAGATAAATTCTAATGTACTATAGATCATATCAATCAATTATGAGTTTACAAAGTTTACTATTTACCGAAATTGTCTTGAAGGAATTTTTTTATTTCCAAGACAATTAATTCTCCGAAGCCACGATCCTTTCACTATTCGATCGTCTTAGTTAATGCATAATTACCTCAGGTATATTACTGTAATAATTGACTCGGTGTACCTTTCCAGCAACTTTGACATCATAGAGCAATTCTTCAACTTATTTGGTCTTTCGTCAGTTTCTTAACTTTACGAAACGACTATACTTGGAATAACAACCCTAGTTCCTAACTCAGTATCTAGTTCTACTTTACCATTCTAAATTCTAGCATCTCTCATTTAGAATCTGACAGGTGGCAAGTGGGAGTAAGCTAGTTAGATCTAAGTCCTACCTCAGATCTGTCACGGCTTGACGCCATAAGACATGACTCGTAAGGTAAGCACTGAAGTTCTAGACCTAGGTGAATACGCTTTTGTAGGCAAATCCGTATAGTTTAGGTACGTAAAGTGATATGGTCCAAGCGTTAACCGTTAATTCCGCCGCACAAACTCGTACGGTCCGAGAAAGGGGGAATCGTATCATATTTCCTTTTCCATTGCGGCTGGAATTTGAAGCATTTATCACCTGCAGTAGTGCGCGCCCGTTCCTTCATTTATTCCTTCGAAGATACCTACCTAATGCTTGATTTTAGTGTCCGTTGGCGTAACGCGTGGTGGCTGAATTTTCTGCATATACCGTTGTAAGCCATCTCGGGTCAGCAAACCGCATGATGACATTGAGAATATTCTTTTAAGCCAATAGAGTTTTGCTTTTGATGCCCGGATACTCGCTGCCTTGGCGGAGTTAAATAAAACTCGCTCCCGAATTCTTGCTTCGACGCGCATTATGATGTACGCCAAACTCGGGTATGACTATTCCTTAACGGCGGTGCCAGATGTCGCCTAAGTGCGTTCACGCAATACGAAGCAAGAGAATTTCTCAAAGAGCGAGATAGATATAGGCTACGTCGGGTACTTGGCTGAAAAATGATCCTAAAGTATGTGCTTACCTCTTATGATACACATATCTTCCTAGAAGGATTGCGTGCTCCACGAAATAATGAGTTGGTTTTATTTTCGTCTATCTTTACCAGTTATTAACTTCCATCCTTCATACGACTGTAGATCTGCAATTAATAATAAGAGGCAACTACACCCACATCAGATGATGATCACGGGAGTAGGACACAGAATTAGCTACACGTCAAAGATGAATTTTATATGCAATATTTAGGATATGATGTGTAGATACGACGAATGTCCCTGTAATATTCTTCTCAAGGTTAATTTTTATTCAATTAGTTGACATTAACCCCTTTATACCTAGCCTATTGAATTTACAGGGGGGACTTTAAACGGTGAGAAACTCTACGCAGCAATTCTTCCTTACGTTCGAAATAGTCAATAAATCAGAGTGGTTGGACATTTTGGTGACGTATAGGGAACGAAGCAAAACTAGGTACCTAGCTAAACAAAGACATGAGATGCACGTAAATCAATAATACAGAATAGATCTTGTAGTAAGCATAATTAGCGCAGTCTTCTATGATGACATAAAATAACTCAGCCCTATACGCGTAGCACACGGGAAAGGGGTGACTGACCTATGAAGCAGGCGTCTCCCTGTCTCTTTATCCGGCCCATAGTAGGCAATTCACCGTACCTCCGCCAATAGAAATTTCGTAATTAGCTAAGGCTCTTAGATATCTGATCAGAATATTGTGAGGGTGATAGGTACCTAAGACTTAGATATAATATCATGCCTTGCTATTAGGTAGTTGTATGGCGAGACCGTTGTGCTTAGACCGCGTCGGGCGTCGGGCGAATATAGATTCGTTCAAGTCCTGCAGCTCTTAGTTCAGCTCGGTGAAGTCGTCGACCGTCTTTTGTATTTTATCAATTTATTATAAGCCATACATTCAACCTTGGCTTTAAGCCACACCGAGGTGAAGCCGGATACACGGAGAATCTTTAGCCGCGTTCGCTCCCCGCCTCGGGCACCGAGACGGAGTTTAATTGTTATAAGACTTATATCGAACCAATGAGAAAGCGAGACAAGACACGATTTGGTCAGCCTTTGAATCGTTTTCAAGTTCTTGAACAGAGCTTATCTCCTAAGCTCCGAGCAAATTGTAATGTCTTTTACTATTCTTCTCCACGGAATACATCCAATTAGAACGTAACAAAGACTTACCCTTTGGAAATAATACAGGAAACTGCTCTATTCGCACCTTAGGAGATAATTCTCGCGAGGCTAGCATCATAAAGTATATGACATATGAAGGCGGCTGTGAGTTCCGACCTACCGGCTCTCTTTAGTATATCGATTCAATGTAAATAGCCTTCGAGTAATCCGTATTTAGTTTCCATCCTTCATTCATCCTTCATATCCAGTTAGTTATTGTGATTCAAACATGAGTTCGACAATTGTATATCCAAGGGACCCAACGGTCACCATGACCAACATCCTTACCTTATATCACACTCATAAGCTTCTTTTCTTGGCGGGCCTTGTCGCCGTGGTATGTTCGGTGGCATGGCTTCGTCGGGATAGGCGTCTAGAAAAAATGCCTGGACCCAGAGGAAATCCGTTAATTGGAATCGGCACCAGCTTACCTCCAAAGGCGCATATCCGCTTTCGAGAATGGGCCGCTACGTATGGCGATGTTTTCAAGTTGAAGGTTGGCTGGTATAATTGGGTGATCATCAACAGCCCAGAAGCGATACACGAAATCCTGATTAAACAGGTAATAAATTGAAAGAACACAGAACGTTATATACTGAAAAATACTAACACTTATCTCCTTAGTCCTCAAGTACTTCGTCTAAAATGCCTGCTCCTATTGGACATGATGTAGTCGCCGGTGGGATGCGGATGTTTACCTTGCCGTACGGAAGCAAGTGGCGCGCCTTTCGTACCATCTCACACCAACTTCTCTCAAGTACAATGACAGCCACGTTTATCCCATCTCAGGAGTATGAGGCCAAGCAGCTACTCTTCGACTTGGCAACGGATCAGAACGACTTTCTCATGCACGTACGCCGCTTCGCCTTTAGCATCATGCTGACTAGTACTTACGGCTTACGCGTAAAGACGTGGGATGATGAGGATGTACATCATGCTTTGGAGAGCGCCCGCATTCTTGGCAAAATAACCCATGCGGGTGTATTCATCGTTGACGAGCTGCCCATCTTGGCACAACTTCCTACGTGGCTGCAACCGGGGAGAAAGCGGGCAGAGGGCTACGCAAAGCCGCTACTTGATGCTAAGATGATACTCTGGCGAAGATTACAAGAGCAGGTCACTGCTGGAAAAGCACCGGTGTGTCACGCACGCGAGATGATGGAGAACGACGACTCGTGGCGGAAACAGGGGCTCACAGACGAAGATGCGGCTTGGGTTGCTGGCGGTAACGTAGAGGCTGGATCAACAACAACATCAGTTACGCTGTTGAGCTTGCTATTACACCTCGCAGCAAGCCCCGACGTCCAAAAAACCGCCCAC
The DNA here is from genome assembly GCF_022478755.1 of Daldinia loculata. Taxonomy (NCBI): domain Eukaryota; kingdom Fungi; phylum Ascomycota; class Sordariomycetes; order Xylariales; family Hypoxylaceae; genus Daldinia; species Daldinia loculata. The sequence continues at coordinate 823,188 of NW_026054857.1, read as the reverse complement.
GACGAACTTATGCGCGTCGTAGGACCTGATCGCACCCCTATCTTCGATGACATAAAGAACCTCCCTTACATCCGCGCCTGTGTTAAGGAGGTTCTACGCATGCACCCTACCCCTTTCTGGGGAATCAAGCATTACGCTGATGCCGACGTTACTTACAAGGACTATGTTATTCCCAAAGGCACTATACTGCTAGCCAACACGAGCACCATCCACTACGATCCATCTCGTTACGAAGACCCGTTCACGTTCCGCCCCGAGCGTTACCTCGGTCACCCCAAATACAGCGCTGACTACGCCAACCAAAGCGACCCGTACAAACGAGACCACTTCACCTTCGGCGTAGGACGGCGCATCTGCCCCGGCTCCCGCCTCGCCGAGAATTCTCTTAACATCGCGCTGTCAAACATTCTATGGGCGTTCGAAATCCGCCCGCCCGTAGTCGACGGCGTTGAGGCCAAAATGGACCTGAGCGACGACGCCTGGGAGAACACGAGTTTCCGCGGGCCGAAACCTTTCGAGGCTCGGTTCGTGCCGCGTGCCGAACGTAGATCGAAGCTTGTCCAGGACCAGTGGCAGCAAGCTATGAAGGAAGGATATGTGCTCAGGGGTAACAACGTTGATGTCGATAGCGTTGTGACATATTAATGGCATAATTATGGGCTGTTGATCGATCGATTGACCTTAACTTAATAACTGGCATAATGTGTACCTAGCAAACGAAAATTGTAACATATTCTCAATGTAGTTATTTTATTTTCTATTTTATTATTTTAAGTGTTCTTGTCGTGTAAGCAGAGATGAAGATGCCCCCCGCACTATAGCTATAATATGTACCTCCTAGGTACTTCTTAATCCGACGTGGGGGACTCCCTCTCCCACTTAGATTTAGGATAGCTTGGTAAAGATCACGAATGAAAATTAATTCTTATCAACTACCTCACTTTTAGAGAATGGGTTATCCACATTTCGCACCAACGCTCCTCTGGAATCTCTCTCTCCCAAGCGAACTAGGCGTAAAGAAGCCGGCAGATATTTTTGCCTTCTCCCTAGACGATAAGTTCCTTTTTACTTTACATGAAGATCAGGGTGGTATATTGGTAAGTTCTCTCCAGAGAAGTCCCCGGCCGGTCTATGGATTTGGATCTGCCCATGGGAAGTAGGTAGCATCGTCCATAAGTAATGCTCAATCTATAGATTTAAAGTTCCATCTTATTCACTTATTAAGAAATATAAGTATTTACTGACTCTACTATTACTGTAGTGGGATCTTACTGCTACTTCTTTGCCTCGAAAGCTCGAATTCGGTCAAGATAATCCTAGCTCAAATCATCGTATCAGGGCTGCTACACTAGACGCAAATGGAGGACTCATAATAGCTTTTGGTCTCGCCCATCCTGCTGAATATTATAGTATTCCTAAAGATGGCACAATATTAAAATTGTCAGAGTATGTTCTTCCAGTGGCGAACGACGTCAAAGTTTCAAGAGATAGCAAGGTATTCGCGCTCACGACGGGGACTACCGTGGAGCTATGGGATGCACATAAGTTTCAGAGGCTTAGAGTTCTTATGTCCAATGTTGAAATCCAAACCCCGTTTGAAAAGGTCGCACTCTCTCAGGACAATAAATATGCTGCAACAATCGATTCCGAAGGTCGATTCTTCGTTTGGGGGTTGGACAATGATTTCTACAAGGTCTCGCAGAATAAGGGGGTTGGCATAGACCTAGGGCAAGGATGGGTCCCAACGAGTATTGGCTTAAGTGAACAGAATATCGTGATGGCTACTCTGAAAAAGGAAACGACTTCGGGCCAAGACTCCTGGATGTTAATGTCGTGGGGTTATAAATACGACGGGCCCGACAACACGCTATATGCTAGAGAATATCCAAACTACGCGCTAACTTGCGTTGCGCCCAGCACCGTGTTCAGTGTCTCTCTAACGCCCGAGGGTCATTTGAGAGGGAGCGACAGCATGCTCTGGCCGCTCTTCTCGACTGAGCAGGGCGCCAGTAAGAAGGGCAAGGTGGTATCGTGTGGAATATCAGAAAGTAGTAAAGTCTTCGCCGCAGCCCGGACTAACGGTCGCGTAGCTGTATGGAGATTATATACTAAAGACGCGGATCCTAACGAGCGATATCCCGGATAGAGCTATTAGGGGTGTTGCTATACGTACCTTCTAACAATCAGATGCACCGCCTGTCTAGCTCATTACTTTGTCGTCCACGACGAGATATTCAGGGATAAGGTTCAAGAAGGAAATGCGGCCAACATGTTAGAGACTTTTACTCATTCCCCATATGCTTCATATTCGGACGGTCGACTAGTCCCGTTAGTATATATACGCCAGCTTATGATGCGGATATTGCCTGCGACCGTGCTCGTTGATACGTTGCTGTTGGTACCACTAACGCCGCAGTTTTTCAAACTCAAGCTGCTGGCTTGGCATTGAATGACCAGTGACCTTTTGGGAGTCTTCTCCATTTGAGGATGAAGGATAGTATATTTTACATCTAAGCAACTGATGGGGTCCCCTCCTAGGGATTCACTCCATGGGTATCTGTGATTTTAGGGTTGGATTCTGTTTATAATAGGGACACAGCAGAAAGAAAATAATGTACGTGAAAGAGTCCATAACTCTCCTATTAAAATAGGGGTAGGCCGAGGAAAGGGACATCTAACATATTATAAGATTGCCATTATCTTAGATTCTAGTTTAAACACTAACATCACCATAGTATTTATTAGCTCTTTTCATTTCTATCGTTGGGGAATACCCCCATCCCCCTCGCACAGCCTGCAAGCCAAGGGAGTCTCTCTCTCCATGCCCAGCCCAGCCCCTATTCCCCCCCTCCCCCTCACAGTTTACTCCGTAATTGCTACACCAAATTCCTCAACTCCTGCCCCGCCAAAAACCTCCGAAGGTTATACGCAATAAGCTGCTCCGCGTCCTGCGGCCTCCCACCCGCCGCATGCGGGCTAACCAGCAAATTCGGCGCGCCCCACAGCCTCGACTCCTTAGGCAACGGCTCCGTCTTGAACACGTCTAGCGCCGCGCCGCCAATCTTGCCCTGCTCCAGCGCGTCCGCCAGCGCGTCTTCGTCTATACTCGTGCCCCGGCCGACATTAACCACCCACGCGTGCGCCGGCAGTAGCGCCAACCGCTCCTTGTTCAGCACGTCCCGCGTGCTATCCGAGCCGGGCAGAATCATCACCAGCGCGTCGGTCTGCGGTAGGAGTTCCGGCACCTTGTCCTCCGCGTACACCTCCACGCCGTCTCTGACACCCGCCGACCTAGCTATACCGCGTACCGTTGCGCCCCATGCCGTCAGGTGCGGGGCCAGGGTTTTGGCGATGTTGCCGTAGCCCCAGATGAGAATGTTTGCGTCGCGCAGGGTAGTGAAGCGGTCCTTTGGGCGGTCGGGCTGCGGACCGCCTAGGTGTTGCGGCCACTCGCGTCGTAGTTGGTATTCGCGCATTTGGTCGAAGCGGCGGGCGGCCGTGAGGAGTAGACCCAGGGTATGTTCAGCGACGGTGCGATCGTGCAGGCCAGAGCCCGTCGTCACGAGGACGTTTGAGGGAAATCCAGCAGCTAGAACATCGTTAGGACCCGCAGCGAGGGACTGGATCCAGCGCAGGTTCTTCAAGCGACGTGCTGCGTCGGATAGGTTCTCGGCGCTGTTTGTCCAAGTAACGAGGATCTCGGCGTCGGCAAGGTCATCTGGAATTGGGGCTTTGACATCGTAAGGATGCAGGGAAGTAGAGAAGCCCTCGAGACTCTTGATGTCGAGTTTGAGAGATGTGGGGTAGAGGAGCTTCATGGTGTTGTTGGAGGGGACGATGTATCTTCTAAGCTGGGAAGAGTATATACGAATGAGAGTAGCAAGTCTAGTAGTCAGGATTTTTAGCATACAGAGAGAAAGTAAATAAAAATAGCTACGTAATAAAGAAAACGAAGTTATGGAAAGTCTTAACGACCGCACATTTAATAAGCCGTGTAACGGCGGGGACGGGGCATGCGGGGTGCGTCCCGGGGAGAGCCTATTAGGTATTTATCGATGTCGTGCTTTCTCCATATGCCGGGCCATTGTCAACCGAGTAGCTTCTACTAGTTTCACGCTACCCGCATCCTCGGGTTCAAGTCAATACATGTACTCACCTATATAAGCTAAGTACCTCACTGGGGCAGTTGGTTACACGCAAAGGCACCTTGGGACTTTTGATATGTAAGGTATATGGATTGTATGGGGATAGGGGCAAGCACGTATATATGATATTTCTATTCAAGCATTATATTTTTTTGTTTCTTGCGTTCAAGATATCCAGTCCGTGAGATGACGATATTAGTTATTGGATCTTAAAATAGGAGAAAAGGGAATTGGGTATCTCATCGCTGGAAAATAGGTCTCACCTTACGTACCACATCCCGTATAGTTTATATCAAGCTGAAAACTTGTTAGACTTCTCTTTGGACGTAGTACGAGCTAGAATCCAGTAACTAGTACTACGGAATGCTCTCGATTGTATCTACGATCCCTAAATCTAAGAATCGTAAAAGGCCAACCTAGCACTATCCATAATGTCAATGTACCTTCTGCTGCCATTCGAGCCATCCGCGCCATCCACGCCATGCCTCTTCGCCATAAAATCATCGCCGACCATAATTAATTTCGCATCGCAACCCTCGTCGATCAACCATCGAAAAGACTACAAACCGGCCTTACACCTGCTTGCAGAAGTATAAACGCGCGAGCTCTGTATCTCAAGAGCAAAACGGCGTACAAGGAAAGTCAAAGAAACTAGTACCGGCCTATGGAAATCACCCAAACGGCGAGTATGTTTCCCTCTTCTGCGTACGGAATATTACCCGACTCAAAAATCGAGAAATCCGGTATAAACCGACCAGCATGTCGGTCAAGACAATGAAGACAGCGCGTGCTGAACGGGTCTGGGAATTTCATAAACCAGACCTGCCAAGTGGCAAAGGTTCTCACGTCCTTCGAATGAACTCGATCCCTCGAGATTTCTATAACCATCTAGTCGGCAGTAGCAAATTTAATTCGCTAATGAGGTATAGTAAGCCTTTCCACGTCCCTAATTCGAAGGAAGGTTTTCTATACGTCCAGCACCTTTCGGGTGAAGCCAATCCTGTTCGATCAATTCCTTGCGAGACGGATACATATGGCGATAAGCCGTCCTAATAGTACCATCACTAACACCAGCCACGGCGGCAATGTCTCTAGATGTTTTCGCGTCGCCCATAAGATGGGATGCCATATAGATAGATGCGGCAGCGATCGACAGAGGAGATCGGCCAGCCAGATCTTTGAGGGACGAACTCTTCTCGGCCAAAACCTTGGATATCTTTTCCATAAGATGGGGATTCTTAAACTGGAGATTGTTGCAATATCGAGCACAGAGCTCGGCCGCGCCGGTCGTACCGGTAGCCTCGTAGTTCTCGACCATAAGGAACGAGCCGGTGACGTTTTCATCACGGCTGTTCTGCAACATCTTCTCAAGTACCTTGAACGTCCTGCCGATCTCCTTTTTCGAAACTCTGGTGAGAGAGTAAATCTCACGGAACGTCCGAGGCGCCTTAGCCTGCCGACATGCTATGAAGATACAGCCAGCTACGACTGCCTCCTGGGGTTTCCCCTTGAACAACTTCTTGTCCTCGGTCATCTTAAATATATGCTTCGCAGAATCCTGGATGGTTTTTGGAATGTGAATAGCATCGCAAAACTGCGTAATATCGCGGTAGGCGGTTAAGAGCGTCTTTGTGGCTTTGTCGTTGGTAATTCGGCTCTGAGCGCGATGCAGCTCTCGCGCGCGCATTCCTTCACCGAACCCGATGTTGGTCTCGAGCTGGGAGCCGTTCAGGAGAGGATTCGCAGCGTCACCGACACGAGAAGGGTCATCGTTGCCTTGATCGTCGTTGGCAAAGGTACGCCACTCGGATCGTGTGTCAATGATGCGATCACCAAGGACTAAACCGCAGGAGCCGCAAACCATGTCTCCAGAGGAGAACTCTTCGACGAGATTAGGAGGATCTTCATTGCAATCGGGACAGAGAAGTCGCTGATTTAAGTTCTGCTTGTATCCCCCATCGCTTTCGTTTTGGCTCGGATTTTGACTGACAGTCTGACTCTGGTTGGGGAGGGTTTGTACGGGAGCGGAAAAGTTGGGCTCCAGGCGGGGCACCACGGTCGCCATTATGACGGGATAGCGATGGATTGATTCGAGTGCGGCGTCGTTATTGTTGTTGAGGTTTGAGATGAAAAAATGAAAGCGACCTCCGACACAAAGGTGAAGAAGGTGAGAGAAAGAAGACGCGATGCAAATGCAAATGCCTGTAGAATATTCCCCAGTTATCAATGTCAGCGTGGGTTGCATAAATAGTGGGTCATCTGCATGTACCTTATGTAATCACTCAGTGCAGGTATGAAAGCGGCAGTACGTACCTCGAGTTCTGTAAGCAGGCGTAAGAAAGCACTTTTATCTCGAATAACTAAGAAAATTTGAAGGGCGATTGTTTCCTTTTATACCTAAATTATACGAAAACCACAAAGTACGATCTCTTTGATGGTTTGTAGACCTTTGTAGTAACTAACCCCAATTTCTGATGCTATTGTTTGACTTCAACAACACAGACATATTCAACAAACTTATTATTAGGTGCCTAAAGATTCACCACTACCTAGCCATAGTCTAGTTGTGAGTAACTTGATCTTTGGTGAATTTTAAACGAATGTCTGTGTTTTCTATCAATAGAGAAGTGGCCGAGCACATCCTTATTCCATGCCATTCACCATATTCCAAGCCTCATCTCTCCCTTGTAACTAGTATGAGTAGGTGTAGAAAAGTCACATTAGAATATCATATACGCAAAATGCTACAGACTAATCACATTTCTAAGGGGTAAACAGTTCTAAAAGCGGTAGAATCGCCCGCAATCGCCGCCGTAAAATTGGCTGTACTGTAATAAAGAAATCCATGCTTGATAACATGACGGGAATAAATATAGGTAAGCTAGAAGCACGGCCGTTTCAACTCAACACCAATACCCCTCGTTATAGATAGCCATGGTTCAATACGAAATATATGAATAGATACCTTAGACATTGACAGTACCCATCAATGCTCGCCCCTAAAACGCCTATGCGATGTCTCCGAGGGTATTATTTACTATGCGCCGTTAAACCTTCCAAGATCCATCTATAAATAAAAAATGCGTCAAAGCGGCGTAGGAAATATATAACCTAATAAATTCGTTCTCTCGTTATGAAGGGATGATTAATCGAGGTGGTTGCGGTCCCCGACTCGGAGAAGGGGTTCGAGACGGTGGCGGAACGGCTAATTGAGGTTGCGGTAGAAGAGCCGGGTGGATTCCCATCTGCGTGTCTTGAACACCAGGAACCAGTATCTGACCTGCCTCGAATTCCTTCCAATTTTCTCTTTGCTCTGTCTGTTCTCTCGGGGCGACGGGCTCTCGGTCTTCCTGGTCCAGCTCTTGGAATTGATATTCTGTAGACCCCCACACCTGAGAGTTCCGCGACGAGGTTCGGCTCGCTAGGGACTTCCGGATCATCGTAACCCGCTCAATCTCCTCCACTGCTTGCCTGTCCGTCGACCTCATCTTCCGTTTCTTAAAGTCTTTGCCCAGCGGGTCTGCCTGATCCTTTTGGGGGATTCGTTGCCGTTTTCTTGTTAGGTGTAATGTCAGAAATACGATCAGCGATGTTACAACGAGCACTCCGATGACGATTACAGCTATTAACCAAGGCGCCATTGAGTTGCTGGTGTCTCTAGTTTCTGGTGTAGCTGATGTGTGCGCATCGAATGCGTCATTCTCCTCGCGCCGATATAACGGTGGTGCCATGTTGGTTTAGCCAGGAAAGCGGTTTGAGATGACTATCATGGGTTCGTGGCAAGGAAATAAAAATTGAGTTGCGAGCGGTGAGGTGTGGGAATGACGGGAAGGCGTTCTTTTTTACTGTCCCTCTGGAATACGAGAAGAGCCGAATTGGAGGGACGGGAACCTAGACAGATTCTATTATTGGGCCAATCAAGTGATAATTGACATCTGCATACGGTTACACGCTGCATGCTGTGCGCCGCCCACCCGTACGGGACGACGGGGTATCTCGGGATCCCTGTAGTACGAGTGAGGCAATGCAAACGTTGCCCTCGGTGACAATTGTATGCCTTGAGACACTAACTTGGTTGCAAAACGCGGTCGATAGTGAGTACCTAACATACCTAACCTAGGTAGGATGAGCAGCAGGCTCCTCTATGCAAGTATATGTTCGTAGGGAATGCGCCGATCGTAGACCTATTCTGGTGATACTTAGCGCCCGCCTAGCTACTGAGAGCCTTTGGGTAGTATCGGTCGCATTTCAGTCGCATTTCAGTCGCATTTCAGTCGCATTTCAGTCGTAGGCAGTCGAGGCTGAGCAACTCTGCTGATTGGGCCAACATATTCGTCCCTTAAGGGATACATGGTCCTTCGACTAGGCTTATCAATACATGAAGATGTATAATAAGGCCAAACGGTGATGTAGGCATATCCGAATGCTAATGGCGACGATGGTAGGCGAGGCAATTTCTATTAGGCTGATGCGTAGCCTGCGTAAGGTGTCCTTCATGGTAGATATTGCCACTCGCGCGGCGCATGTCACCACATCGAGGCATTGTAGTATCGTAATGTCTTTACTTGTCAGGCTGTCGAGTTACCTAGGCCAACAACCATTATCCCAGGATCTTGCCGTTGGCTACTCGACCGGCTGCCTTAGGTACATGAGGTAATATAAATTATAGTCATTTGAGGCTTGATTTGGCGAATGATACGCCAATAGTGCCAATGCCGTTATTTTGGTAGGTTAACTCTAGATAAAGTGCTTTGCGTTGCACGACAGCTACTCCCAATCATCATTGCACCGCCCATTCCTATATTGCAGGGGTTCTTGTAAAGAGGATCGAGAGTTCTGACAAAAAGTCGGTCGTAGCGAGCGTCGAATCCTTTCCAAGTAACGGCCGACGTTGTTCATGGTGAAGGAAGCTCAGCTTGTTGTTCCTAGGAATCGTAGTCAGCAAATCGTCATGGTCAAATAATAAAGGAGACCATTTATTGTTGGATTGTGGGGTAGAACTTCAATTAATCGGGAATAGCGGCCGTTTCTCGCTGTTTTCAAAGTTCCAACTTGTCAACGCCGACTGCGGGATCCGAACGGCTTGTATACCAATTATTCCGATGCAGATTGATTCCTTCAGTAAATGTCGATCTGCCCTGTATTATTTTGTCTGTCCGCCCCGAGAGGTCTCGGCTAATACAGACATTCTGTGTCTCAAGAATTAATAGCCACCAAATCAGCCATCATGTTCAGTCGCACGGTAGCTCGCGCCAGCCGCGGCACAACGTTTCTTAGAAATCGGTATTCGGTTGACTTAATACGACGGTATTCTGCTGTAAATGACGAGCAATCCTCTCTCCCTTTGGCGGGTTATCGTGTTCTGGATATGACTAGGGTCCTGGCCGGCGTATGTAGTGAAGGATCTGCCCCCAACCTCGGCAATGTGCACGGCCACTTGCTCACTTATCTGTCTGCATAGCCATATTGTACACAAATTCTGGGCGACCTTGGGTATAAACTACATATCACTTTTATGACGTAGGACTGTGTTAAGCTAATATTGTATCGAACGCAAGCGCAGAAGTTATCAAGATTGAGCATCCTACGCGCGGGGATGACACGCGGGCTTGGGGGCCGCCTTATGCCAAATACCGAAACGGGTCCAACGAAGAAGGCCCGGGAGAGTCTGCCTATTTCTTGGGTGTATGTTATATAAATAAATGTTACTACGCATGGCCTTTACTGACTTACATCTAGGTCAATCGCAACAAGAAATCTTTAGGCCTGTCATTCCAACATGCCGAAGGCGTGGAGATCCTACACAAGCTGGCAGCAAAATGTGACATTCTCGTAGAGAACTATCTCCCGGGGACGCTGAAGAAGTATGGGATGGATTTTGAGACGCTTCATAAAATTAATCCAGGCCTCATATACGCCTCGATTACGGGATATGGCCAGACGGGGCCTTACTCTCAGCGAGCCGGTTACGACGTCATGGTCGAAGCGGAATTCGGGCTGATGCATATTACCGGTAACCGAGATGGGCCACCGGTGAAGGTTGGCGTTGCGGTCACTGACTTGACAACGGGACTCTACACTAGCAATAGCATCATGGCTGCCCTGCTCTCCCGGGCAAAGACCGGTCGAGGTCAGCACATCGACGTCGCCCTAAGCGACTGCCAGACCGCGACGCTTGCAAACATTGCCAGCAGTTGCCTCATCAGCGGTAAAAAGGACTCAGGCCGATGGGGCACGGCTCATCGTAAGCTTAGGGCTATAGGAATCCCGCAATTCTTGCTAACAATTTCTTAGCATCGATAGTCCCGTACAAGTCATTCAAAACTAAGGATGGCGATGTCTTATTCGGTGGTGGAAATGACAGGTTATTCGGGATTCTGTGCGATGGTCTTGGCCGGCCGGAATGGAAGACGGATCCAAAGTACAGCATCAATTCGCAGCGGGTAGCAAACCGCGTGGAGCTCGAAGCCGAAATCGAGAAGATCAGCGTCCAGAAGACGACACAAGAATGGTTGGAGATCTTTGAGGGCAAAGGAATGCCGTACGCAGCAGTAAACGACGTTCAGGGGGCGTTGAACCACGAACACACTAAAGCACGAAACATGGTAGTCGAGGTAGAACATGAGCAATGTGGACCGATCAAGTTGGTGAATACGCCGGTAAAATATAGCGAGAGTAGGCCGAGGGTCCGAACCGCGCCGCCGACTTTAGGTCAACATACAGACGAAGTTCTCAAGGATATTCTTGGTTTCGAAGCTGGCGAGGTGGTTGCATTGAGAGCAAAGGGGGCCATTAGATAGGATATGCCAATACTTACTACAGAACTCCAAGAATTTCTTACGAGTTCGAGTGGTAGCCTTCCGTAACAAATACAAGTTAAATCAAAATATCCCTGTCAAGTCTCAGGTACGCGGTAGCTAAAGACATAGATCCCGAACACATAGGTACGGAAGAGGTTTAAGACTAAGAACTCATGTTCGTCTTAAAGGAAGTACCTACCTATACGTATAATGGATTTAAAGCATATAGGAACAGTTCATGTATTAAAGCATAATAATTAAAAGGCTAAAGTCAATCGATTAACCTTAAAGTGGCCTGACAACGCTGACAGCCGTGATGACTCTGGCAGGAGCTTCCGGGAAATCATACCATCACGTGAATATCACGTGCACAAGCCTCCACCTATGAATTTCATTCTTTCATGACCAATTTACCATCTTTGCACCTTTTGATTAAGACAGTTGGAAATTGAATACAAATGCTACTACCCTGGGCTTTTGCAGGAATTCAATTTCTTACGTCTCGATGCGGTTTTGTGGTAGACGATACCCGCCAACTTCACCTGTCTATATCAACTGTCGACCACTAATGCGCCGACGCGACGGTAGTGTTCGCATGCCGTTGTATTCTTTAATGTATGTAACCGAGTAAAAGTAGGGGGTAAATAATGGATTCGGAAAAGGATAAGGTCGGCGATGCTGTCGCAATACCGGCAGCGCCGGCAGCTACCAAAGAGATGACACCGTCGCAACCTCTAGAGCCGGTGCAGCCGCCTGCCCCTAAAGCACCAAGCCCGGCTCCAAGCACTACTAGTTCGACCGGCCGTCCGCCTTACATGCCGCAATTCTCAGCAGCAACGCAGATGATCCTCAAGAGAATAAATTCCAAGCCTGGAAGTCTGTCTTCAGCGCTCTCATCTGCCTCCTCAACGTTCCCTAGGAATAGCATTAAGGATTCCACTTTCGAGGATACCAAGAGACGTCTTGTTAAAACTATGAACACTTCTCTAACGATGCCTATGCCGACTATTACTCCCAAGCACGCTTCCTCTTCTTCCACTACGAAGAAGCCATCTGCAGGCACTACTATGCGCATGCCTATGAACGACGCCTTTCAGCTTAGGACGCCGGCACTAGCCAAGTACGGGTCTACAACCAAGGAGGCATCTCGGGGCCAAAAAGCACCAGCCCAAAAATCTAAGGGGAAATCGCAACGCGGAACTAAGCGCAAACGCGGTAAGGACGACCATGACGATGTAGATACGTCCTCAAGCCTAAGCGAGCTATCCGACGACGAAAGCCCTACCAGCACCATTGCCGTCACTACTACTACCAAGGAGAATCAAGCCATGCCTACTATGACGAAGTCTGGCCGCCAGGTGCAGAAGCCGACGCAGTACAACCCCTCGCAGCAGTCAGCCCGCGATGCCGCCACCCAAAAGCGCAAGAACTACGGCAAGCGTACGGCAGAGCAGGCCCTGTGCAAAGTGTGTACTCGAGGACTGAGCGTCCCCGCTAACCAGATCGTCTTCTGCGATGGCTGCAACCTTTGCTGGCACCAGATGTGCCACGAACCATACATCGACGACGAATTCGTTAGCAACGAGTCGCGCTCCTGGTTCTGCGGTCGCTGCATGGCCAAGCGCGAGAGACATCTTGCCCGTAAGAAGAATATTGATGGCTTTAAAGGAGCAAGCTGGTCCAACAAGACCAACGAACAGGTAGGCTCTAGTTCTAATTCTATCAAACCCATCTGTGCACATATATATTTTTTTTCTTCCTGGAGAAATACTAACGCCATCCTAGAAACGAACATATCTCTCTGGTGTACCTCACGCGCAGCTCGTCAACCTCATCATGTACAGCACGGAGCTGCATCCAGACTTGCCTATCTTCCCTCAGGAGACTAAACGCGGCGCTGCTCAAGTGGGGCGACCATCTCAGGAGAGTCTACGGGTCAAAGCGGAGTCCAACATTAACGTCGGCCCAACCCACTACTCTAGCAAAGTGTCGACACCTGACTCACAATCCGTGAACGTAAAGACAAGCGTTAATAAGGGTACTACTACCGCCGAGAACCAAGACCAAGCAGCCAGAGAGGATTCCGCAGATTCCGTGCCCCCTGCCTGGCCCAAAGTCGGACGTGGTTGTCTAGCGGGTTTAGAGATTGACGAAGACGATCTGCGCGACGACAACGATTACGAAGCCTTCAGCGTTACGACCTACGACACTAAGGGTAAGAAGATCACGGAGAACGGCATGGCAGTCTGAGTTAGCAGCAACAACTCAGATCCAAAGATGAAGCAAAAGAGACGATCGGACTTTTATAGAGTTCATCTCTAAACTCAACAGCAGTCCCACCTACGGACCAATTATGGGGAATGTGTCTCGCTCGAGCATAGGTAGGAAGCCACCGCGTTATAATTGTGTGTATATAGATGGTCGATGATTGCGGTAGCACCAGGTATACGATTGCCCTTTGGATCTGTCAGCCTTAAGAGAAGGCGGATTCGGTCAATGCTACCTAAGTATTATGTATAAAGGTTAGCATCCCTCATTGCAGTGTCTATAGTTATAGCTACCCAACCATAGCTAGTACATACCGTGCCAGCTGATTCAGTCTGGTTTAATAACTTGATAATGATGATTCGTTCCTAATCCAAAAGATTTATGTCTGGTGAAAGGGCAAGCTTTGGGTGCATGGCTGCTCAACCCCTTTTCCTCGGCTCTGTTGATGTAAAGTGGAGTAAAGATAAAAGTAAAGCACTGAGTGAGCATGGAACATAATCAGCGCGTTTATTGTTTGATGATGAAGAAAAAAGGAAAGGGGAAAATCTGGAAAGAATAATAACTTTGAGATGCAAAAAGTACGACCACCACGGGACTCGAACCCGCAATCTTCACCATGTTCCAGGGTAACACCGGAAAGTGACGCGATACCATTTCGCCAGGCAGCCCATTCAATCAAAACGTGATTGAGGGGAAGGTGGATTGTTGTTATCGCCGATGCTAGATTGACCTAAGTAGCAAGTGGTGGCCGCTAAGTTCTTCCCCGATGTACAATGTCTCATTTTTATTGGACGTACATATGCCGAGAATCTAAATGCACTGGGATATCTTGATAACTTGAACTCAACAGCTGGAAGTTTTCGACGGTATTATCTATATATAAAAGGTTAATAAAACTGGTTTAAAAAGTAAAAAAAAATACACCCAAATATGAAGATCAAGATATGGTTAAGTGGATATGGCCAAAGGAGCTGCCGAGTAAAGTTCTTTATACACTAGGCTAATGTGTAGGACATGTGTATACCTTCTTACGATATTTATTACTATTATTCTAGTCTTTCGGTATAAAGTGATCTTGATTTAAGTCTAATCTAGAAGAGTCGACTTCGTTATACGCTAAGCGATTAATCAGAGATGCGGATCACCAGACTGGATGATTTTATCTTGGGTGAGTGGTACTTTTTATTACTAACAGTTGATGGTAGCGGGTGTTTACTCAAAGGGTTCTTCGTGAATGTTTTCGTGTCTAAAGATATAGTCTCACTTCATGTCTATATCTGATATTCGACGATTCACTATCAAAGCTAGATATCTATAGTGATATTCTTACAGACCTATAATCTTTCGCTGCCTAACAGGATTGATAGATAGTTGAAGTTACAAGAGGAATATGATAATCAATATTATCTATTAGTTAAAATGGTTACGCTTGGAGATCTGGTGTAGATGGCCATATTTATTGAGATTCTATTTCATTCTGGTAGGGTAACTTCTCTACTACCCTACAGGAATAAAGGAACCAGTATAAGCGAAGTATATTTCATCAGACATGCATGTAAATGCCAATTCAGGTAGCAGCATTATAGACGTCTTTCTAATTCCTTTTAGCGGCGCTCTGGTCATATGGCCGCAACATGGCACTGCATTGTATCGGGCATTGATGCAAGTATCAGAGCATATAGGTTGTTCCTAGGTTGACTATTGCCTGGCAACAAGTTATGACACGTTCAGTCCATTGCTGAGGTATGAACGACTTCCCTAAGGGACGACATAAAGCAGACCTATAAAACGCAATCCTCCCGCTGCTTTTCTCTTACGCTAATATTAACCACATCAATATCATACCTACCAAGACCCCAAAAACGATACCATACAACATACCATGGCTCCATTCAGCTTTAACGAACTAGACTCGGATACACGACGTATTATCTGGAAACGTGCATTACTCCAGGCGTCGGCGGAGCGTATAGTACTAATCGACAACCAGACTATCGACAACCAGACTACCTACGAAGACTCTCCCTATAATTCCCTTCGAGTCCTACCCTTCAGATCTCTTGTTTCACCGATCATGGCTGTAAATCAGGAGAGTCGATCCTATGCTCTCGATTTCTATGATTTGGTGCTGCCCGTGTTCTTACTACCAAAACTTCCCAACAATGACCTCTTTCGTGACATCGAAGAACAGCATAGAATTTTACATGATACTGAAGATCCCGATGCTCCTTGGTGTGCCGACTACGAGAAGGGACGCGTATACTCAAGTCTCCGACATGATATCTTTCTCTCGGGTTTCCGACTCACTGCTATAGACATTTCAGACCCTTTAAATCTGGCATGGTACCTGTCACCGAGTTCTCCCTATTATATGAGGGCTATTCGAGATCGGGTCAGTCTTCGAGTTAAGCACTTCACACAATCTATATATAATGAACAACACCAGCATATACAAAAAGCACTGTCAGTCTGGGTACTAGCAGCCTGGTCTGATAACCCCTACTGCGACCTCTCCGATTCCCGTCCCCTGTCCAGCGAATCGGGGTTATTTAGCATGGAACAGAAGCACCTTTACTGGGAAACACAAGTATGCCCATTTGCCACAAGGTACTTCTATTGGCCTGACGTGACGTGGAGGGATATAGATAGCCTAATGCTACACCTCTTCGAGCGAGGCCCCGGTGAACCATTGAAACCCCCGTACCAACTGAAGGAACTAATATCTATCAAGCTGAGAGAAGGCGTCACTTACAAGAACAAGTTAAGATGGCTAGGCATGAGTGAATACCTGATCGACCCCTCTCAAGAAAAGGAAGAAGAGCAACATCGCCCTTGTCGCGACCAGAACTCCATCGACAACGGCTACGCCTGGAAAAAAATGGATTTGTTGGTCAAGGAGATGGCGGACTGGATAAATCGAGCGAATCTGAGATCGCCATGATTCCATATCATAACCGGCGCGAGAATGATGCCGGGTGGCGAAAGGGGATATTTTCTCTTAGATACCAGGCTGTGCTAAGAAGCTTGAGATATCGCGTATTCTTCAGTGGGAAGAAAGCACCTATTACCTTGTATAGGAAGCAACAATACGTGCCCTAGACACTGTACAAATCAATAAACATGATGCTATTTCCCAAGGAAATTTAAATAAGTCGTGATAGTCCGAGATGATAGGGATTTAATCTCGGATATGTTTGGCTCTCGAAGGTAAGTAGAGTGGTCGGGTATAGAACACACCTGTTCCCTTGTCACGTCTATTGATCCGAATCGCCCGAATAACCTACGTGACTAGCACAGCTAACGAGAAAATACGACAAGGCGTCTCGTCACATACTTTTTTCTTTTCGTTTTGGAAGTTCTTCCAGAACCTCCCCACGCCACTCTCGTGTAGCAAGACCACAAAACACTATCTACTGCTTTTCTTTCCGTTCCCAGAGATCTTATGCCTTCATTGCTAACTAATCTCTAAGCAAAAGCTCTAGTCCATAAACAATGCAGTTTTATGCAGCCTTACTCGTGTCTCCTTGTCCTGCCGAGAATACGATGCAATGCATTACTACCTCTAAGACTTTCCGCCCTGACGTTTCAGTATTAGATGGCAAGGGATATCGTGACTAGTGTATGTAGTTCGGTGGATCCTTTCAGAAATACTATTGCGCAAATACGGTCACTTCCGGCCACTTATCATGGGCGGCTGCCTTGAAAGAATCTGCTTCGCCACTGCGCCACTGCTTTAGAA
This sequence comes from Daldinia loculata, assembly GCF_022478755.1. Taxonomy (NCBI): domain Eukaryota; kingdom Fungi; phylum Ascomycota; class Sordariomycetes; order Xylariales; family Hypoxylaceae; genus Daldinia; species Daldinia loculata. Next base: position 806,236 of record NW_026054857.1, on the reverse strand, counting down.
TGGCTAGAACTTCTTCCGCGTGCTCGTGCTGGACGTCTTTCAGGTTGAGCACTCCCGCGAGATCTTGCTCGGTCTTCTTTTTGTCTTCCCCTATGAGCCTCTCTGTCTTGACAGCGGAGATGACGTGAGGTGGGCTATTCTTATGTTTCTCTTGGAAGCTGGCGTTATATTTCTTCAGATCTGCTGTAGCGTCTAAAAGAGTGAATCCGGTCTTCAACACTTCAGCTACTTTAGGGGGTAATGATTCGAGCTTTGAGTTTAGAGCTTGGCGGAATCTCACAACTTGCTCGTGAACTGTGGGATGGTCCGCATCGAGGGCCAACGCAGCATTCAGGCATCGAAGAGCAAGGAGATATTTTTCTAAGAGATGTTAGCATATAGAACGTGTAAAAAAGGTAGGGGAAAATGTGTTTATAGAATTACCTCTCCTGACGAAGACCTCGAAGCCGGCGATTTGCCCATCGATGTACTTCGGACTGAATTGAAGTATAGGCGCGAGGAACTTCGTAGCCTCGGCCAATGGTTCGGTAGTAGCTGCGAGCTTAAGACCGTTAGGGTCGTCGTCCTTTTTAACGGGCTCTGCTGTCGCTCCCTTTGACTTGTTAGGATCTTGCTTGGCGGCCCGCTCAGCTGCTTCTCGCTCTGCTTTTTGTGCCTCCTTCTTAGCTTTCTTAGCTGCCTTTTTCCTCTCGGCAGCTTCGTCTCCGTTGGCACCGTCGGGCCCGTTCACGCCATTCGTTGCCTGGCTACGGTCGTGAATACTCACGTAGATGGCTATAGCTCCGAGGGCGGCGCGAGTGTAGAATGGATGTTCGCGGAGATGGTCTTCCCACCTGATCATATCTACATATGCACGAATCTGCCCCTTCCTCAAAGAAAAGCTATGGAAATCAAACTGATCTTCTTGCCACACATCAAAGATGTTATAGACAGCGTGGAACCTCTTCAGGGCCAATCCTATGTTCCCATTGCGCACCCACGCCTCTCCGTCTTCTGTTAGGTACCACACGCTTTGCATATCCAACAGATCGTTTAGAGGACCGCCTGGCGAATCGTTCCTTGTGAAGAGACCCATCGTCTTGAGTGCAGTTTCGTTCTCATCATTCCGCAGTTGGTATTTCGCCGCTTTCGTGTTTATGTACCGGTCTTTCAGGTCGAGTTTGCGAGCTTCTTCCATAGTCTCAGAAGCCTTTCGAGTATTGCCGTAGTGCTTCCATATCCTGGCCTTTGTCATATGGAACTCGACGTTCTTGGGTAATAACTCGATTCCCTTATTGACGTACTCAACTGCTTTTTCGAGATCGCGGCTTAGATGATAGTTGTAGTGTTGGGCAAGGTAATATAATGCGGCCGGTTCTCCATTAAGCGAGTCCCCATCTGCCGGTGCACTTCCATCCGAAGATGCTCGTTTTGAGTCGAGATATTCATGCGCTAGTGACCCAAGAGTATCTCTCTTGGACTGGTCGGCGTAGAGGTGCTTGAGGTTTGCGAACGTTGAAGGAACTCCCTTATCTAACATCAGAGATAAATATCCGCGGGCCGCTTCCCGGAAGTCGTCGCCTAAAATTGTTATGAGCTTTTGGTCTACCAAGGATTTATACAATTGACGTGACTAACCGACAAGGAAGTCTAGGGGTAACCGCTTGGCAGCGCCGCAACGCGGATTTTTCTCGGCGTATTCGTCGTAAATCGCCTTTTGGGCAGCACCATCAGCACCAATACCTAAGACCTCTACAAGCTTAGAGTAGTATTCGGGATGCTCCGGGTTGCGATCGAGTAGGGCGCGGTAGGCATCGGCTGCCTCCTCCTTCTTGCCAAGTTTTGCTAGATATTCTGCACGAAGCTCTAATATGGCTAGGCGATCGAGGTTGCTCTTCGAAATGGACTCTAGGTGGTCTAAAGCTTTCTGATAGTCTTGCATCTCGCCTATAATAGAATTCTTATACATGACAGCCTCTGAATTTTCGTAATCCGTCTTAGACGGCTGGACTTTCAAAGAATCCTCGTAGGTCGTCAGTACCTTTTCGGCCTGAGAAAGATTACCAGCTAGGTGATGGGCAACTGCAAGCGCCGTCCAGTTCTGCCTTAGTTGAGGCCTAGCCTGGAGCATGGCAGTTCTACTTTGAATGTATCCTTGATAGTCGCGCATTTGAATCTGAAGGAAGGCGAGATCTCTTTGGATCTGATGGGACTCGGGTTCTAACTTCAAAGCAAACTTATAGGCCTTGATAGCCTCCTCAAAGTTCTTCTGGTGACGATACAATAGCCCGTAGACGTGCCAGCATATGTGCGACTTCATATCGGCCGTGAGAGCTTCCTTTCCTAATGCAAATGCCTCTTCGGTCTTCCCCTGTTGATTGATGATCAAAGCCTTCATTGCCATTGTGTCTCCATGTTTAGGGTTCTTCTTAAGAATCTGCTCAGCAGCCTTCAAACCCCTCTTGTACTGCTTGTCCTCATAATTGCGAATGACTTGTCGAAAGAGAGAGTTCTCTTTCGAGCTAAGAGGTTGAGGCATGGTCGGTGTTAATACGTAGCTCCCCCGCCGTCAAACCCTCTGTTGGAAGAGATAGGCTTTCTCAGGAGTGTCGTTCAAGAGTGACGCTCGGGAGTGTAAGATACCCCCCTGCTTAGCTGTCCAATGTGACTCGTGCGCAACGAGCAGATTCGCCGAATGCAGCTGGTGCAATAAATCGTATTTCGTCGCTACTCCGGGCAAGGAACGAATAATCGAAAATGAAGTCCTATTTGCTAATCCAGGACGTTGTATACCAGTCGTAGGTATAAACTCGGGCGTGGGATTGTGTATTGTCGCCGACTTGTAAATGGGGAAATATTGAAGCTCGGAGCTTTGCGACTACTTTAGTAGCAGCAAGCACCACACAGAAGTGGGATGTCTTACCTAATCATTTAGGCACTATCGAGAAAATTTAGAGCTATTATTTTACCGATAATCACCCGAACGAGATATTCAGTTAAGCGATTATATACTTACAAAGTGATCTAAAAGCCGTTGTCTTGAGGATACATTTGAACAGACTTGTCTATGCACCAAGTATATTATTAAGTTAAACTATTATCTAGCTTTCTCAAGTCTGTGAATGCAAACTACCTCTAGATAATTGAGTCGGTTTTGAAATTACTATTTCATATAGTAAACAACAAAAGGTTAGTATACTGTATCTGGTATGGTAAATAGTATTACATTTAGTGGTGAGATTTATAAAGACCTAGGTACCTACGTAGGCATATGCAGCATTATATAGTTATTTAATCTAGTTAATATAACATCGATTCGTACTGCTTGAATTGGTTCCAATTACGGGCTGCGGCGCTCTCTTCCCATTCTCCAGCTGTTCAGAGCCTGTTCCGCGTCCTGGAAGCTATCACCGCAGCGCTCCCGCACTAAACCCCACGTTCGAGAACGGACAATATTTTCGACGCTTCTCTCTTGCCTTAGCAGGTTGGCTAGCATTTCCGTGCGAGGCTCTCGGGGGAAATACCGCCCGGAATATGGGTCTAATCTCTCGTCGACCACCCGCTCATGATTCCTCTCGGTCTCGGCTTCCCGTAGAGCTACTTCGGGATCATCTGGATCTGGATTGGTGGCGACGTAGGCGCAGTAAGTCAAAACATCAGACCTTGCTTGCCAGGAGGGGAATAAGACCTTGTCCTTGAATGCCTGACATGCCCGTGGATCGATAGGTTGACTGGAAGCTTGAGGGATCCGGACAGAGGTCGAGGAGGGATCAAACCCCGACTGAGAAGGCGTTACGAGAGCATTGAGATTTTGGGTTATCGAGTCGTCTATCGCACTACGAGATATTCGGAGGAAGTCTTGAGAGATGTAAGCGCTTGCGCTCAGAAGATATTTATCAAGAGGAAGGGCGTACCTCTAAGGGCTGCGGACGAGAAACAGAATTGAGGCGTTAAATTGGGATGGGCGGAAGGCGCGGTCATGATATCGCGAGAAGGATTTGAAGAATCGCTGATCGCATCGGCGGCATCCGTCGTAGGAGCCGGTCTTCGAGACCAAAGTATTCCAGCCACGATGAAAAATGAATATATTACTACGTCAAAGGGATATTATTAGTATTTTATTAGGTTAACGGATGTAACTTAAAAGTCGTCTCCAAACTCTTCTCTTTTGATAGTAGGTAAGAAAAACTATAAGGAAACTCGGTAGGTCTAAAATGATGACGAAACTCATAGATGATAGCGGGCCAATAGCGTAATATCCCGAGATTCCCGAGATAGTAATATGCAATTATGGAAGTGGGCTAGTAGATAAGAGATAAGACCTCGATCAATTCATCAGGCTGATTACGCGACACGCCTGCCTGGGGAAGCTTTTGACCTTGTTAGGTACTTCGGAGTTGTACCTAACCAAAGCTTTACTGACTTAAACTGACTTACCTCACTGGAGCTCCATTCATCACTTCAACACACATCAGCATTTCAAATCAAACATCCCTCATATCCTCGTAACATCCACACAGCACGAACGCTGGTCAAGTTACGCATAGCAAACGGACCCATCTTTCTATTTGGATTTATTTTTCTCTCTCCTCAAATTTCATTAACCTAACCATCTTAATCCGCCATGTCTAGCGCCCCGGATATGGAGGGCGTCGAGCGCCGAGGATCTGACGATGGCAAGGACAAGAAGGACGAAGGACGAGGTGACGGATCAAAAGACGGAAGCAACAAAGTTAATCGCGATGGTGACTCCGAAATGAAAGATGCCGAGCCCGAAGAAGAGGAGATTCTAGACGAGGAAATCCTAAGTCTCGGTACGGAAGACCTCAAGACTCGGAAACGTTTATTAGAGAACGATGCCAGAATCATGAAGAGCGAATTCCAACGGTTATCGCACGAAAAGGCAACCATGGGCGAGAGGATCAAGGAGAACAACGAGAAGATCGCAAATAACCGGTTCGTCTAATCTGCGCATCTATATGCCTCTCTTGCTGACTTGATAGGCAATTACCTTACCTCGTTGGTAATGTTGTTGAGCTTCTCGACCTCGACCCTACCGCCGAATCTTCCGAAGAAGGTGCCAATATCGATCTCGATGCCACAAGGGTAGGCAAGTCGGCCGTTATCAAAACTTCTACCAGACAGACTATCTTCTTACCCTTGATCGGTCTTGTCGATCCGGAGACCCTCAAGCCCGGCGACCTTATCGGTGTTAATAAAGATTCCTACCTAATCCTCGATACGTTACCTGCCGAGTATGATAGCCGTGTCAAGGCTATGGAGGTTGACGAGAAGCCTACCGAAAAGTACAGCGACGTTGGTGGTTTGGATAAGCAAATAGAAGAACTCGTCGAGGCTATCGTCTGGCCGATGAAGGAGGCCGAGCGGTTCAAGAAAATCGGCATCAAGGCACCCAAAGGTTTGTCGTATAGTATTCTAAAGCCTTGCGTATCTTGTTTCTCACAATATTATAATAGGTGCCCTCATGTATGGACCTCCGGGAACCGGCAAGACCCTTTTAGCTCGAGCCTGCGCCGCCCAAACGGACGCCACATTCCTCAAATTAGCCGGTCCGCAACTAGTTCAGATGTTCATAGGAGACGGTGCCAAGCTAGTTCGAGACTGCTTCGCGTTGGCTAAGGAGAAGGCCCCCGCTATCATCTTCATCGACGAGCTTGACGCCGTCGGTACGAAGCGTTTCGATAGTGAGAAGAGCGGTGACCGAGAAGTTCAACGAACTATGCTCGAGTTGCTAAACCAGCTAGACGGCTTCGCGTCGGACGACCGTATCAAGGTCTTGGCCGCCACCAATCGTGTTGATGTCCTCGACCCCGCTCTACTACGATCGGGTCGTCTAGATCGCAAGATAGAATTCCCTCTGCCCAACGAAGAAGCTAGGGCTCAGATCCTCAAGATTCACTCGCGCAAGATGAAGGTCGACACTAGCATTAACTGGAACGAACTGGCCCGAAGTACAGACGAATTTGGTGGCGCTATGCTGAAGGCGGTCTGTGTCGAGGCCGGTATGATCGCCCTACGAATGGGCAAAAACAAAATCAGCCACGAGCACTATGTGGATGCGATTGCTGAGGTGCAATCCAAGAAGAAGGAGGTAAGTTCAATCGTCGTCTACCTTATGTTGTTATGGTCTTGCGCTAACACTTTCTATAGACGGTCAATTTCTACGCGTAGTTTTCTTCGATTGGAGCGAATGGCAGTCATAACATAGAAGAAGCTTGTAATATAATCTCGGTACATCGCGAATTAAGAGCGGTTTGCCAACACCATGTCCTTCTTGGCCACTATTTCTCAGTCTAGCCTTCTCAGTGTAATGATGAACTCATGACTTGTACATTTCTCCATCCTGATTCCTATTCAATTCGTAGGGAATGTTATTGTGCTTGTAGTATGGTTAAGGTCAATCCTCTTGAGTACTGCATGAGTACTGCATGAGTAGAGGCCTACCTTAGACAGGCTTCATACTTGCAGCTTAGTTGCCAGAATACTGCTCATTCGACAGCCTAATTTATATTTATCGCGTTTTTACGGCTCCTTTTCCCGTTATTGTAGAATTATGGGTAGATCCTCACCTGTATTTACGAGATCGGCGTCAACCACTAACTGCGCTGGCGACGAATGAATTTAACTTCCGAGGAGCTTGTAGCCCAACATCTAAAAGCCCTTCATTGGGCAAATGTAGGATATACAACATTAACTTTTCAGGTTAGATGAGTAAAACCATTCATCGTCAAGTCCAAATTTCGTAGGCGTTCTCATTAAAAAGTTTATGTGAAAATGATGCGATACTGTTGCAATCCTTGCGATCGATGGCAACATTAGTATTGACAATTCTTAGATGCTCATCTCTTATTAAAAGAATTGACAACCTATGATTTCGTATAATACCTCAAATATAGTCTTTGCGCCAAGACTTGATATATGATAGCTAAAGTCAATTACATCATTTCTCGCAATGTTATAAGTTGAGGCAGGCCAAAATATTACATCCTCCGTCACAAAACTGGTTGGTCACGGAAATATCTCCAATTCAGTATTCTACTTGACGAGCACTATATTACTGTTTACTATAGCAAGTTATGATGTCTTGTTTCATCAAATCTCAAATCTCAGATCAATTAATCCAAGTAATCAAGTTAAACATATGGAGACGGCTATATTTATCTTGTTAAAACGACAACGCGGATACTCTTAAAAGCTGGAATCAACGTATTGGCTGTATCTTCTTTCTAAGACGGACTTTAGATGTCTGGAAAGGTTAAGAAATAAGAAATTAGTTCAGGGGCTTCCCAACTAAAACGATGATAAGAATGACGATTTCTACGAAGAGATTCTTGAATCTAAATGTAACCTTGTCAACCCAGCCAGGCCTAAATATTACATAAATATCGATCTAAGGAATCCCCGGGTCTAATCGGCAGATGACGGAGTTGCCAAGACGGCTACCGGCTGCACTTCAACGGTCGCCCAAGTAAACCCATCGTTTGTATTACCCGTCAAGCTGTCCATCTAAACGGCCTTGATCACAAATTCGTAAAGTAAGAGAGAAGCATGGCATATTTAGGGTTAAAATCCTTATTCAAAATACTCACAATTAAGTCTCAATAACTATTGCCACCGTTGGTCTAGTTGGGTAACGCATTGACGCACTCGTCCTAGGTTCAATTACTCGATATGGAACTACCGTTGGCGATCATCTTCGCGTCTTCCTTGATTTTTCGAGCTTGTCGTTCCTGGACCACGCGGCCACGCTTCGCCTTTCCATTCGATCTTGATCTCTCTACCCCTGAAACCTTTAGCTGAGCTCCAGCTTCGAATTAAGTCAAATTATGCTTTATGCAAATAACTTAGGAGGACCAGCTTCGGAGTATTTTGTTCGTCGATTCAAGCTAATGACGGATGCTGTAGTAGTTGCGGCTCTACACGGACAGGCCAAACTTGATAATGATGGATGACTTTATTCGTCGACTTATACTACGAATATCAGTTCAACGCTAGCTGAAGGCGGTATTCAAGGCCTCTTCGCCTTGTTACTATTTTCAACACGAGGTTTCTAGCAGTGACGATCTCCCCCGGATCTCCTGAATGGTGGCGGCAGCTCTCGAAGCTATCATGCACGTTGATGCAAGACCGTTAGATCTCTCTTCTAGAACTGTGGCGTTCTGCCAGAATGTGTGCCACACGATACCACATCTCTCAAGGTTGGTAATTAGCGCTTAATACCTTGCCTTCAACCCCTTGCAGCCGAAGGCCGTCTTATAAGTCTCCCTGTCCATAGCCGCTATCTTCAACAACGCACTACGTATTCGTCACCGTAACTAGGTGTGGTTGTTGACCGATACTCCGCAAAGAACGGGATGTCTCCGCGAGAAGCCATGTCACATACACTACGTGTAGATGGTCTTGGGCAGTGCCCCGTTGCTATTCTCTCCGAAGAGTACCCTGCAAATTACATGACCGTAGGGCTGTCATAATCCATATTTCCAACGAATTTTACTGCATAAGGAGTACATAGTAAGTTGTGGTAAAATGACATTGCTATGATAATAACTTACCAAGGAGTTGGTATCGGCCATGACTTCCGTATATGGAACTGAGATTCGTTCTCATTCGTTGGCCAGTTGGGTTTGAAGCCTTCGTTTGATGTCACACCTACCACTACACAATCACAATCATCCTATGATGGGATGATCAATAAGATATCAACTCGTTTCGTCATATGAGGCTATATCAGCCCGTCTTAAGATCCGCGACCTTGCAAAATCTCTTCAAGTCAATGCCCAGAACCTGGTACAACCTAAGCTCTAGCAGGGCTATCTCGAAACAAGTAAGCAAAGCTCTAGAGATATAGGGCCGAGTATCTTCGTCATCGCATCTCTCGGTGGCCACTGACGAAGGCCCAGGAGAACAGACGACTCGGAGTCCAGAGGATAGGGGTTATGCCATGAATATCTATAAAGTCTCGCGTCTCCTCGATAGTTTAAGATATTCTCCAGACCATCACACAAAGACATTCACAATCAATAACAAAGCCTCTTCTAAAGACCTACCTCTCGCTCTCCAGCCTCTATCACTCGCTATATTCTCTCGTTCAAAATCTACAAATCCAAAACAATTTACTTTACTTAGCCAAAATGCAGTTCTTCACCGCAGCCATCACCATCTTCGCCGGCGTCGCCCTCGCCGCGCCTGCCGTCGAGCAGCGCCAGGTCTACACCCCCTGCAGTGGCCTCTACGGCACCTCGCAGTGCTGCGCGACTGATGTCCTAGGCGTAGCTGACCTCGACTGCGCCAACCCCCCCGCCGTCCCCACCGACGCCAGCAACTTCAGCGAGATCTGCGCGGCTGATGGCCAGCGTGCCCGCTGCTGCGTCCTACCTATCCTCGGACAGGATGTTCTCTGCCAGACCCCCGCTGGCGTTACCGCGTAAGCGGGAAACTCAACTCGCACTCGAGGGGGTCGTCTGTACTATATGACATTGGGATTTACACCGATTAGGGCAGGCTATTAGGTTTAAGAAAAAGGTGTCATGTAGAAATATGTGTCTATATTACTATATGACGGATACAGGAGTTTTGAGATAGGAATGACCGGAAGTGTCCATATATATATGCAATGGCTATAATACCAAGTAATCCTCATTATTTATGAGTATTTGATCTAAGTGACTCAAATATCTTTATTCACATATGCTTCATTTCTGCGTTCTTTCGCACCCACAATTGTTCGATATCCGCGTAATATGGAAATTACAATCACGAAGCCATTCGCAGAGATCAGCAGGATAAGGCTCGCCTTCTTCCATACCTTGATATTAGCCATCTACAAGACCGGCAGTGGAACTATGAAAACGTAGATACTGGTGGTTATGTTGAGACAAAGCGAGCTAATTAAGCTACGCAGCGAATTCGACGGATAGCATGCCCCTATACACTGTCAGTCTCGAGTGGGATGGGTAAAAGTAAACCAGGAAATAATGTACCTCCTGGGTCGGGATATATCTGCCAGTTCCTATAAATTGGCCTGCAGGAGAGTAATGCGATAAGGTCGGCCAACCAAGTCACGCCGAGAAAGGCAAACCCAACCCATATCCGTTTTTGGTACGCTCCAAGGCGCTCCTGAGAATATGATTAGACTTCTCTTTAATAGAGATAATCCAACGACGCCGGAGAGATTTCTTACAGTAAGGCGTAGATAGAATGTTAGCATCGCCACTTTCGTCAGTCGGGGGACGACTATGTACAAGATTCTATCGACAAGATTAAACTTGGACCCAAGGACCCTACTAGAAATTAGTACGTACTTCACGATAAACTAGGCGCTACCATAAAATACGTAGAACTTAGATACATACCTTCATGAATATTCATCGCTTTCGGGATCCAGCGATATACGCTCTTCTTCCGCCATGTAGCTATTGGCGAGACCATGGCAATGAACTATTGAAAAGTACAGAGTAGCTATTAGAGCTGAATATGCAACCTTGTTCAAGTATTAGCGACGCACAACTCGACCGTAGTCCAGATTATGATACTTACCACTATCAAAATCATCAGATGGTCATGAGCTGCAAGTCTTCTCCATCCGACAGCCTCTGTCCGCACGTAAAACCGGAGAGCAATGACAAGCAAACTGACGCTTAGAAGGATAAGACCCTCGACTGCTGGCGATTTGACAGCCATGGGAGAGTAGTTCATATAACCAAGAAGATATCAAATCTAAGACTGCGTATATTAAGGATGACGGAAATTCATGTAGAGGCCATGCTTTCCATGTATGACTTTGAGGAGGAATATGCCATGAGGAACCATATTAGCTCCAGGCCTCAGGCATCGGTATCGATTACGATATAACTTCCGTCATAATGAAGCAGTTTCTGCTTCTAAACTCTCTGTTCACTTTATATCGATGGAGACTGAATCAATGTATGGGTGGGCACGATGTAGTTCGAGATCGTATAAGGGGCGGGCTACCGACACGACACTAATGTAACTAATAATTACAATTTGCTAACATCTTAATCGTGTATGGTTTCCTAAAGGGGCTTTGTTAGTCTTAATTGGACAACAACATGATATTGGACAAGACAGTTCATGAAGCAAAGACTTATTACCACGTGTCGAAGAATCCTATGCACAACTCCGGCTACTGCACTAGTTAGACACCTGAATGCTTTAGCCGCGACGAATATTCGTCGAATTCAAATTAGATTTCGAGATATAGAGGTGGTAGGCTAACGATTTCGTATTTGAGGTATGTCTGGGGATTATAGCAAAGTTGCCCCTATTCTATGTTACCGTTCCCAAACCTCATAACAAAATCTCAACCCTTCACAGCGGATGCCTAGTCTTATCACCTGTTTCCCTGTTCTCAACTAGACCATAACCGCAGCTGCTACCCCAACGGCAACAGCCACCGCAGGTGCCGCTGTGATCCTCGGTCCTGCCCCGGTAGGTCCGGGCGAGTTTCCCGAACCTCCAGAACTGCCACTGTGCATCGATGAGCTGTCGCTGTTGGACGTAGAGCTGGGGTTAGAGCTGCTGCCCGAGGAATCGCTGGACGTAATGATACCCATGCTAGTCGAAGAAGAGGAACTCGTATCTGACGATGACATCAAGTCTGATGAAGACATCGAGGAAGATGATGACATTGAGGACGATGAGGCCGAGTCGGTTGACGATGAAGCAGAGGAACTGACAGACGAAGAAGAAGAGGAGTCGGTTGATGAGCTACTAGGCCGGATAATGATTTGATTAATGTTAACCACCGGCTCCGCAGCAGCAAGACCTGTCGACGACATGGTCCCGAGGGCCGCGAGGAAGAGTAAGTTTATGTGCATAATGTATTTTGGTAAAATCCCAAACGGAGAGTTTAGTGTGCCTGATTCTTGACACCTGTCCTCGCGTAGCTTGAGGAATTTTAGAATACTTTCGATATCTAGACGACCAGCAAACAAGAGTATCTATGGAGTCGACATATGTTATCGCCCACCTGGTTTTAACAAACACCTCTCTAAGATTCTATATATGGCGTTTAGATGACGGAGCCATGTTGGCCTGTATATGATGAAGATATGACGGGAGTCTGGAGAGCCACTTCTAACATATATTTAGTGGTCCTCTAATGCATATTGTCAATGGCATCACGACTACCCCAAGGCTCGAAACTTGCCATCAGGTCTTATGATATCGTAGTAGAAATCGCCTACGTGCAAGTCTAAATAAAGACGTGGGGATTAACTTGCACATCGAACTTGTATGATCACTTTCACCCTGTCTACTTATCATATCTAATTGACAGGTATCAAAGTTTCCCTCTATCGACTTGTCATGTTAATGAACAGATCGAGTCTAATATAGGTCCCGCCCTCCGCACCGATAGGGCGGCAAGGCCAATTATCAGCCTCACGGCACAGACGCGCGTAAGTAGTGTATACTCGAGCTTTTTGGGTAACAATATCGCGTAAATGCCTGAGAGAATTCTTAATTCCTCTCTTACGGTTACATAGAGCTTGACCCATATGACATCGATCGGGTTCGCCGTCGCGTTAATATTCAGACATAAACTTCAAACAGCATGTGGCTATCGCCCCAACATGTTCGTCTCCCATTGGACAGTATTTTTTTCAGCTTTGGACAAGGAATATTGATTCCTGACCCCTGAATAATGCACAATTGTTGCCCGATCAGGAATGTTCGGGTCTAATGTAGTATCGAGGCAACGCTGTCGTGCCAGGTCGTTTCGTCTGTTTTACTTTGCTGACTGACACTGACCGCCAAGCTATGACGCCTCCAGAAGATCTCGATATCTGGTGTAGGTCTAGTGTAGTATATGGAGTCCCATATGTACTGTACTTATACAGTGCTGTGTTTCTGCAGGGATCTCGGAACTCTATGTACATATGTAATGGAGTTAAAGTCGTTTTCCTCCGCAGTGTAGAACAAGTTGTCAATCCGGTAGGTGATGAATAAGCCCGACAATTTGTCCGTAATAACCTGTATACTAGATAGCTATCGTAACAAGCAGCAGTATCACCTATCTATTAGGTATGCAATCCGTAATTTGGAATTAATTACTTGGTACATTTAGGTAGCAGTAAAAGGAGCCTCGCTCTCCTCTTAGCGTCTCGCGTAAGAATAGATTTTATTGCCCAGGATCTTCACGTTTTAGCGTGGGCTATTAAGAATCTTACGTGGTAGATGGACCGAAGCCGGCATAAGGAAGGAGATTGTGGCTTACTTCGAGACAGGCACTCAGACACCCGTGTAATCTCTACGAGGACTGGTGGACCAAAAGAGCCTTATCCTGCGAAAATGTGTCGTGACACGGTAGCATGGTAGTGGCCATGAACCCCCACAAGTGGGTAGAGTCCGAATTCACCAACCAGCCTATGTACAGTACAAATAGACGCCAGGCGCTTATTTACCTGATATTCTTGACCTTAGTTAATCGTTGGTTAGACAAGAGGGCGCTTAATGATTCTGTCAGTTGATAGATGGAATTCATAAAGGCTCGCTTCGTTTTACGATATTCGATAATATATTTGAAATAAGCGCCACGTAGTTAGATTAAGTCTTTTACAACTCCCCATCTTAAAGATACTCTCGAGATTGGGGTAAGTTCTATCTAAGGGACGAGTTTAGGTGGTAGGTAGGTTAGGTACCTAACCTATTATGACAACATGAGAGACTCGAAAGGAAATCAGGTCATAAACCAAAAATAGCATATAATAGGTACGAAGTACATAGTAGAATATCTTCCTCGGAATAATTGCCATTACTGTGATATTTCTTCATATCAGAAACCCGTCCAACCAAATGGTATCGATGGCCGCTCATTGCCTATCCCAAAATCTGACACGCGTATTTATGCACAGATCGTATGCAACTCCAGGATAAAAAAGAGGAAATTTCCTAGAATATTAAAACGATGTAACGCAGATTTTCAGTGCCAAATGAATTTCTTATGCCCAAGTCTATTTCCCGCCTTCTCGACCTTTAGCCCCCCCGCAAGATGAGGTCAGTATCATATTTGCCCATGTTGTCCCTGCGTAGGTGACTGGTTCGCGTCGTAGCCTGGTGAATGTGGCGGTTGTGGCGGCGCGTGGTTTTGAAGCGGTGATGTCTGACCGTAAACTTGAGTTCCATCAAGTAATTGTGGGATGTACGTTGTTGACCCAGGTAGCTCTGTTGGTGTATTGCCGACAGCAGGCAGTTCGGTGCTGTACGGCTGCCCGTATGGTTGTAAATATTGTTGGGGGTACTGCTGGGGATATTGCTGGAGATATGGTTGAGGGGGATATTGTTGCGGGTATTGCTGGGAGTACTGCTGATTATACATCGCCACATTCGCCATATTCGGCGGTTGCCCTGGAGTGACTGCAGACATCTCTGATATGCCCGGCGAGCTGGGATTTTTGACAGGCGCGTAGTATCCTTGCTCGGGGTTATCATGAGCCGTATGAGTTGCATTAGGGGCCGGACCTTCGGCAGCAGGTGCCTTGCGACGGCGTAGGAAAAAGAAGGCGAGGGCAGCGATCAGTGCTAAGCCTGCGACACCAACACACACTCCGATAGCAGCCTTGGCTCCTGTCGAAAGACCAGCCGCTGGGGCTGCAGTTTCTTGGGCGGCTGTGTTAGTTGCGGTAGGAGGGCTCACGGTGGCTGAGCTTTCTATATCGCTAGGTTTAAGAGCTGTCCAGGATCCTGACCATGATTCTTGCCAGTCGTTTGAGCTAGCCTTGATCGAATCGCCGTCTGCAAGCTCAACAACAGAGGGAGCTGGTATGTTAGGGCCAGGTGCTTGGGCAAGCCACCACGATTTGGTACCCCAATTCGCGCCGATAAATGCATCCTGGAGAAAAGCACGGCCAAGAGTATAGATCCGAGCAGGGCCTGTATAACACGGGAAATATTGCGTTGGTTTGTCGATCAGTGGCGCTGTCAGCGTGAGATTTAAATGCCGAAATGGAACAGAGATAGAAACGTTCTTCGTATTCGAGTCGCCTGTAAAAACGAACTCCAAGACAGAGGCCGAGTTAATAATTTGCGAGTATTTTGGCTCGTCGGTTTTCCAGAAATATAAACCGAGGTCCTCATTATACGTCACAGGTAGATTCTTCGCAATAGCATCGCATGTCGACTTGGGGAGCGAAAGGTAAGGAGAACAACCGTCAACGGATACTTGGACACCTCCAGAGGTGATGGACGAATTGTCGGCTGCGAGGAGGCCACCCAAAGATTCAAAGTTCCATGGCGAAGAACCATCTATCACTTTGATGCTGATATCTTTCAAGGTGATATCTTTCGTGTAGTCATCCGAGTACGTAAGAACATCTCCTACAATACGGTTCTGATCGTAACCGCCAAAGTAAAACGATCCCGGCATCCGGGGGTTTGCGGATCCAATATGCATGCCGAAAGAGTTGGACGCGGTTATGCTATGTGACCATAAGTATCCAGGAGCGAGACTAGCATTGATAAGCGGCCCATAGTCGTTGGAGAAGGATTGGTTGACCGTTGCTGGAGCCCCTATCCCTAAGCAGCCTACAGTCAAAGGATACCACTGACCATTCGGATAGGCCATATATGACTCGCTCAACAAAGACAGCGAGACGTTCTCTATTGTCGTGCCTCCAAATTCCATCGTGTCGATCCACGACTTCGTCATTTCGCCTAGCACTTCCACACCTTGCATATAGTCTGGATTTGCCTGATATTGAATCGAACCCGTTGACCCCGTATTATCCACCTGCGACTTAGCTTCGTTGTAGAGTCCAGCTTGGTTAGCATAACACGGAATCGTCGTGTTTTGGTTGCAATAATCACTTGTCAGGAGAAAAGTTTGAAATTCCCGCCCTGGGTATATCGATATCTTCTGTTCGCTACCCATTGTCACCTCAATCGCCGGCCAAGGACCGTCAGGTCCAAACGTCGAGCTAGACCATGTCGCCGCGATAGGTTTTGTGTCTGCCTTGATGAGTCTGAAGACCGCTAAATAGAAAAGAAAGGATACAGGTAAAGATCGTGTAGAGGCCATGGCTAGAAGCACGCAAAAGTGCGGTATAGACGACGCACTATTTTGCGGCTTGGTCCAAGACGACACTCGAAGTCGTTATCAAAGAGGAGAATTAAGAGAGACTGATATTAAAGAAGGAATGTGAGTAGAGAGCGGAGGAGATGGGATCATCACTATACCAGCCCCAGGAACGCTCGACTAGAGACAAAGTCCGCCTTGTATGCTCCATACGAGAAGTACAGTACATGTATTGCAGCAGGTATACTCTACCTACTGAGTATAGGATCCATTGGGCGCTTACGGAAAGCTGCCGCTAAGCTATCTAGGTTAAGAAAAGTCCTACCCAAAAATATTCAAGCAGACAGGGAGATGAGGCTGTGGATCGTGAGACTTGCCAGGGTCGCGTCCCACTATTTCTGCATAGTACCATTACATAGGAAAGCTTCGAAGGAGCTGAATGCTGGAGACCTCGAGCCGAACTTAGTTAAGACCTGCATCAGCTTCCCGTTTGATGGAATCAGCCAGCAGTCTGCGCCCCTTTGTTGCTGTGGACGGGTCTGAATTTAAGCATTGCACATGGGGTCGCCCCCTGGGATTTTCTCATCTTAAGAATCAAGAATCCAAGGCTGAAGTGGGAGAGATAAGGTTGATGTCGTGGAGCCACTCTGTGATCTGTACAATGGTTGTTCGACTCTGCGCGGTTACAACATGAGCTGGTGATCTTATATTTAATTCGTAGACCAGTTCAGTAGCGAAGAGGAATTAGTCTATAACGCTGACTTTCATGTCTTCTCTCCCCTATATTAAATAGGTTTAGTAGAATCTTTAGTGTTGTGAGGTAGGCTCTGACCTCTTTGGGGGCTAAGAATATACCTACCCATCCCCACCATGAATAATACCATCGTAATCACCCATACCCCCCGGAGACGTGCTATTACATATATGCTATCGTAGTGTGATTGGTAGCTTCGTAGCTTGATGGCCTAGTAGGTGCTAGACGAGTAACGATCAACCGAAGGGTCCGTCGGTCGGGGACTCGGAGCCGATCATCTAATAGCAGCCAGGTCGTCGACCGCGGGTGGAGGTGCGACGCTTCCAGGTTTCATATTATAAATCTCAAGCTGTAGGCGATGTCTGCAGAATGCACCTTGGGCTGGCTGCCACCCTTATAGGTGAATCCTTGCAGCGGGTGAGACTCTATTGCAGAATATATTTATGGCAATCGAAAACGAGATCGTATCAGGTTGATGATCTCGAGTAATCTTTGAACCAATTGAAAGCTATGATAGAAAAAGAATACTATACTCAGATAAACCACGCAAACGAGTCATGATATTATCTCTTAGAGACCCAAACAGGGGCCTGTAAACTAGCGCCGCTCGCTACCAGCTGTTCAATCTGCTTTCTCTATCAAAATTGCATAATTCTAAGATTAACCATCGAACTGACGACTTATAGAAATAGATCACTTAGATCTGTATAAAAACGGCTGGTAGCGAACAACGCTAGTTTACAGACCCCTGTTTGGGTCTTTAAGAGATAGGTTAGGTACGGATTACCTACCTACCTATGTAGTACCTAGTGTGTAAGTAGAAAATAATCCGCGTTTGTGTTGTACCTCGAAGTTGAGAAGATATACGTACAGTAGAAATTAAATAATCAAAAACTGTGTGGGTGCGACTAACTTAACCCCAGCATAAGATCAATTTCCTTAAAGTTAGCGCCATAATTTTAATGGCATAGATAATCGGCCCCCACTGAATAAAGAAAGAGCTGCAGAGCAGTTTACGTACGCGGTAAAGTAAGCCACGTGTAGGCGGGTTAAGGTGGCAGTCATGTACTTTTGTAGTGTACCTAGCGTATTTTCGTAATCCATAGTGGCGCCTTCAATGCGATTGCCCATCACCTTCAATAATACCTACCTACTTGATTCAGCCTGTTCGGAAAACCAGGTCGCAAACATCACCACACAATTTCTCCCCAGTCCATCTACACTACGGTAAACTGTGGGTAGATAGCTAGCTATTGTTTTGATGTCAAACTACATAGCAAATGCCTATTAACTTATCCCTTCCTATTTTCTACTTACAAAGTACCTTGTTTCCCCGATGAGTGCTGTTTCATTGCTTGCCTGTTGGTATTGATTCCTTTCTCGGCGAATCCTTGGTGATTCAACTTCCTCCTTCGTCCAGCGTCGAATCTTAACCTCTGTCTTTGAACAACACCTTTCGATATGGCTCCGCTTTGGGGCTCCTCGTGGTCCTCTACATGGGGCTCTCTATCTGGATATAGGGCCGTTCAGAATAGCGAACAGAACACAATCCCAGGCTCTGCTACCGACTCCTCCCACCTCAAACCCAGCATCGGCCAGATTTTAAGTTCGAAGCGAGTGCGCTACGCTACGTTTTCCCTCGCTGCCGTCGGCATATTCCTACTTGGCTTCCGAAACTACGATCGTCTCCCATCTATCGAGAGTTTGCGAAGCGGTGGTGCTGCCGCCGTCGCCGGTGCCAATTCAAATTGTCCTCCCGCAGTTGTACCGGCATTCGAAGATGCGCAAGTCAACTGGTCGCAGTTTGCCTACACGCAATATGTCACTAACGCTGCATATCTATGCAACTCGGTCATGATCTTCGAGACTCTATCCCGCCTCGGTAGCAAGGCTGATCGCGTCATGATGTATCCCGAGAACATGATGGACGCTGGCGAGACGAACCCAACGTCGGAAGAGGCCAGGTTGCTCGCTAAGGCCCGGGACGAGTACAAGGTTAAGCTAGTGCCCGTAGAGATTAAACGACGGGCCGGCGGTGACGGTAAGCACGTCCATGTCTATTCTCAATTTTATTTTCTCGTTCTCTAATACTGTTTCCAGCTACCTGGGCCGAATCTTTCACCAAGCTTCTTGCATTCAATCAAACTCAATACACCCGTGTCTTAAACGTCGACTCGGATTCAACTATTCTCCAGACCATGGACGAGTTATTCCTCATGCCACCGTGCCCTGTTGCTATGCCTCGTGCCTACTGGCTATTTCCAGATAACAAGATTTTATCGTCTCAGTTGATGTTAGTGCAGCCCAGCGCGGTTGAGTTTAGCAGGATCATGGAGAAGATGGAATCTGCCGGGCGCAACGATTACGATATGGAAATTGTAAACCAGCTATACGCAGACAGCGCTATGATTCTCCCGCATCGTCCTTACGACTTGTTGACGGGTGAGTTCCGTGGGGATAACCACCAGAACTATTTGGGTACCGACCAGGAAGAATGGGATCCTGTTGCCATTTATAACGAAGCCAAGTTCCTTCACTTCTCCGACTGGCCCGTGCCAAAGCCGTGGATCCCGATGACTGACTCGATGCGACAAGACAAGCAGCCTAAATGTGAGACGAAGAACGGCCAAGAGGACTGTTCAGCCAGAGAATTGTGGAACGGGTTTTATAATGATTTCACGGAGCGGCGTGCGGTAAGTGCTAATCCTATATATAATGAAATTCGTAGACACTAACATCTATGTCAGAGGGTTTGCAACGCCGGAAGGAAAGCTAGGCGATAAATCAGGAATGTCGAGTGTTCCGTTTGGGTCGTTGGTTTGTGTTCTAATATTGAATAACTCGAGTTGTATTTTACGTGGCATGAAATGTTATAGATACCAGCATTGAATAACTAAAGCGCTTTTACTTTCACAAAAGTTGATATTACAGCAGGTCTATTTAGATGTTACCTGTTTAACGAAACCCGCTCAACGTCGGCAGGTGTTGCCACTAAAGGCCCCTCAGGGGTAATGGTGTTATTGTATTATAATGGTCGAAGCTTGGATGGACAATAAGTTCCATCTAACATTCACTAACAATTATCTCGAGGACAGTGGAGAGGATAATTATTCACCACTTTCAAGGTGGTCCTCCGTTGCCCTCAGGAATACTGCTTTATTATTAACGATGAACAAAGCTTCCCTTTTTCGAGTGCCTCGAGATCCAAACCTTAGTATCATAGGAGCAGATCGTTCAGCCTCTCCTATAGTTCTACATCAGAGTCTCATCTTCAACCAAAGACGCCAAGAGACATTAAACCAGCTACGTGCAATATCTTCGTAGAGCAATAGGGTTGCTTTTATTCTCGAGATACGGAGAATACGAGTTTCGATAGGTACTTAATCTGTTTAGATTTGGTGTTTCCGATTTTAAGCATGACGAAAAATAGTCTAACTGCTTAGCATTCGTATTGATGGTTAAGGTACATGCTATATTTTGATTAAAAAAAGGAAATACGAGAATGGAGGGAGGAGACACGATGCTGCAACCCGTCCCGTGAAATGGGTATCACTCTGCTTCTTATATGTTGCACGGCTTGTCTTGCAAGCAAACCCCTTCCCCCTTTTTCAGTTTCCCCCTTTTCTAGGCAGGTACCTAACCAAGGCAGTTTTCTTAGTATCACTTGTCTCTTTGCGTATATGCAGTTTTATGAGCTTTCATTTCCTCCAGTAGAGGGATAATAGCTCCAGCTTATCTGGCTAAACAAACGAAGCAGTACGTTTCCGTCGAGTCCCTGTTCTCAGCATATAACTATCGCTACGCTAGAGAATATATTTATTATTAAGAGCAAGTAGCAAGAATCCACTAAGATGATGGAAACCTTAAACGTGACTATCTCGTTTTTAGTAAAACGGAAACATATCCATATTTACCCTTTAGTACGAAGTATAGCGACTTTATTGACGTCATCTAGGTACGATCTTGAATTTTGTCGTAGATATCGCTAAGCCGATACGAAAAACTAAAGCAACGAAAACAAGGAATATTATACTAGTGGCTATAGTGTTGGGTTATAATTTGGGAAGACATTCCAAGACTCAACTTGACAGAGGAAAAGAGGTAGTTTATATTATCGTCTTTACAAGCGTGGTTGTTATAGATGCCGAGCTATACTAACTTATACCAAGATATTAGTATGACTGTATGAGGCTTGGACTTGGCTCGAGAACTACGCGTAAGCCATTCGTACTTGCACGTGGTATTGGATATTATGTAATTCGTGCGACCCAAGAAAAATAAAAACTTTTTCAAAGATAACATCTTTTTGATTCTATTCCCTTCACTTCCTAACCTAAATCAATTGTCAAACAATAGCTGAAAGACGCTTACCTGTGAGGGATATACCTACCTATGTATCATCTCTTCCAACTCCCCACGCCGAAACGGCAGAACGACTAGGTTAGTGGGGTTGATTTGCTATCAGAGTACCTATCAGAAGCCCTAAAAATTATCAATATACGGAATTTGGCCGTCGGCAAATCCGAATTCGCGGTATCGGTAGATCGGTAGGCCGCATACGGTTATGAGTTGCGCTTAACTATAACCGTAACAGAGGTGGGTGCGCTATATTCCTACTAACGAGTGGTATGGAGACGCCGTGATTCGCCCATGTCGATAATTCGTTGCATCGATATCTAACAGCCGGCCAAGAACTGGACGAACCAGGATGTCGGATTCAGGGTCCCCCCTCGTCTAGTCTACAGCAGGCTGAGCATCAACTTGAATGGCTAGAAATATAGTACTAGGATAGAGCCCCAAATATGAGTGGGATAAATACCTATGTACAAAGGTTGAAGAAAAGGAAGGTGAGCACATGAAAGGTGCCGTCACGACGGAACCAACTTCAATCTAATTAATTTCTTCCTTCGCGCAACATACCTACCTACATAGTGCATCTCATCAATGCCCCTTACCTTTGTGACGATACCCTGGGTTATGAGAACCTGTTGTTTGTATGCATGTCATCTTATGGTCTAGTCCGGTTTCGTCCATCTCACGCATTTCGATCTTTGGTATTCATAATACTGCAGTTCTCTAGTCCATGTTCAAGCGCTCTCGGGTGCGTCTCGACAGTCGGTGATGGCCATCGACGCCGAGGAGCTTCTCATCCAGCCTTTCCGAGAAGTTGTAGAGCGGGGCAAGGAAGCTGTCGCTAATGCCGAGGCAGCGGCCGGCAATGGTGACGACGAGGACGAAGACGGCACCGATCCGTCGAACGGACAAAATGTGACGGATATGCTCAAATCAGGACGCTCCTTAGTTAAAGAAGGCGAGCGAGCCCTGCAGAGACTTCTACCACTATGGCAGGAACGCGTTGACAAACATGGCGATGCGTTCACGGAGACTATGCGACAGAATGGTGAATTTTTACCTATTACCAATATAAGAGTTGCGATATATCGTTGCTACTCAAATTGAGGCCATGTTTGAGGAACCCTACTGATCCTAAACTTACAGATCGGATTCTCGATAACCAGAGACGGCTGGAAGATTTGCTCTACGACTTGGACGATTTCGTCCAGGTTGATTCATTCGACCCCGAGAAGTTCGCAGATGTGCAAGCGTCGTCTAAGGCATTTGCTCTAACTCTTATGGAAACTATGAAGAGACTACACATCGAAAAAAGCGTGCGGGAAGCATCGTCCCCTCCATCGTGGATACAGCCGTTATCTTCACGGGATTCGAATAATAAGGGCCATGACAATAGCGGATCTATTACCTCTATGAGGCTCAGCGACAGTGCCGGCATAAGTGGCGCCAGCACACCATCTAGACGACCGTCCAGTCCCGATATACTAGGAGCAGAGCGCGATTTCATCAGTCTTATATCTACCCCCCCAAGTGCGCCACCTCCGAACCCGAGGACGTCGGCCTGGGTTAGCGAACAGACCACTGCTGCTAAATCGTGGTCTCGCAATAATTCGATCCCTGAAGATGACTACTTTGTGGGGCATCCTGTCATCTTTAATAGCCTCGACAGCCTTACTCTACACGGCCAAGAGTTATCGGTGCCGCATAATGTACCTAAAAGCCCGGATACTTCCTATAGTAGGATATCGTGGTACACTACTACTGGTAGTTATACCTCGGGCCCCAGATCATCCGTCCACGTCCCCACGAGCGACCAGAGAACTACCTCGCTTGCGAAGTCCATGACAGACTCCCCTGAAACACACGAACCGATCGAAGTTGAGCTACCGCCATTGCCCGGTCCGCCGGCTTACGAAGATGGCCTAATACCTGCAGAGGAACTTTTTGCGGCAAGAAAGGACTCGTTCTCTGGTTATCAGATCGGATTAGACAGCAGCCTTTATATACATAAGGGCTTATGCACGGGTTCGCAGACGTATCGATTTAAGGGGCGCAGGGCTGCTACCAAAGCCGTAATGGAATATGTAAGGGCATTTTAGCTTATTTAGCTGCCGCCTATATATCATAGAAGGCTGATATGTTCGTAACGAGGCGACTTCCGCTAATGCCGTATAATTAGGGAACTAGACGAAGCACTGCCCGATGCACGGAATGCGAGTTCGCCCAATCCCTGTTGGAAGTAGAGCTCGACGACGCTCTTGACCGTAAGCCAAATCCCCTAATAATCCCAGGCCACTCAGCTAACCCCCGAGACTCGCAGCGGGTGGGAACTTTGGCAAAGCCGGCGTTTTGTATCGTCTCCGGTTTCTATACAAGTCTCACTTGGTCTCGGATTCAGCGTTTACGATGCGATTCGGCTGCCTCTTCTGCGCAGAAAAGGGACAGACCGTCTATGCCGACGATGCTACGATATTTACAACGCAGGACCAGTTGTTTAAACATTTATCGCGCCACCCACAGCCTTTACCGGAGATCCCCGGGATCACGATTCTGTAAAAATCCCGTCTTTGATTCTTTAAATAATTTAGCTAATCACCTAAAAGGTATGGCGAAGTGCCCAAGAACGACCCTATTGTTGAAGATTACGATCTTCACTTCCCAAACCCTCCTGTAGCTAGCCTACTTCCAGACACTGCGACTCTAGCCAAATTTCCATCTGCGAGAGCCATTAAGAGCCACATTAAACGGTATGGACGCGATTTGACGGATCCCGACGGTAATTCGGATCGGGTTATGAAGTTTATGGAAGGCGCCCGCATCGTGGGTCTCGAATTTCCAGAGAATTGGAAGGGGAAATGGTGCACTGGCTGGC
Organism: Daldinia loculata; assembly: GCF_022478755.1. Lineage (NCBI taxonomy): Eukaryota > Fungi > Ascomycota > Sordariomycetes > Xylariales > Hypoxylaceae > Daldinia > Daldinia loculata. Next base: position 782,224 of record NW_026054857.1, on the reverse strand, counting down.
ACGACGGCCAATGGGGTTCCTTTCCTACGAAGCACGTCATCCTCGAATTGCCTGCAAACCTCCCAGGCACAAATGCATGTACCGACGGCATGTTCGTTACGACGCGCTGGAAATTTGAGGTGAAGGATATGTCAGCAGGATGGTTGCAATTTGACAAGGATGAAACTTTGTCCAATGTTTCCTGTATGTTGAGTCTCAGCCTACCTTAACCCCCTATATCCCCCTTTAGTAATCCCGCAGTGGACTCGGTTATTAATTAGATACTAACCCTTCGTGTAGGGCTGAATCAGGATGACTGGTGCTGGTACGGAACGAAGAAGAATGGTAAGGGAGGGCTTTTCCCACGATTCTTCGTAAATCAGGAGTCATTGAGAGGCGGCGCGATTCGGAACGGAGAAGAGGATGAAGATACTTTACCCAAGGCCAAGAAACAGGGCAGCTTTGGGTTGCCTAGCATAAAGATGCGTAGAATGACCATTGGTAGTAGTTCATCTTGATACCCTTCTACGTTAGGAAGTATTTACTTCTAGAGCACTCGGAGTTGTAGGAGTTAGGGATGGTAGAGGAGGTATGTTTTATAATGCTGCCATTCAGCTCGGAGCTATCAACTACCTACATACTTATGGGAGGGTTATATATGTACTAGGCATATAGAGGCGTTTAGCTTCTATAACATAAGAATGCTTTTATATTTACATAAGTATAAGGACAGTGTACTATGAGTATAAAGACTGTATAGATACACAGTAATAACCAATGTGGGGTTAACCCCAACAGCTTAGGTACCTAGGTACTCTACCCCACACCCGCCAAATAAATTGTGGCTTTAGCTGTCAATACGTACCGACGCTAAAGCGGTACCTAATTCAGGATGATGACATCACCGGAATTATCATTCCTTGCTCTTCGCCTTTAACCTACATTATCCAGCCTCACAGTCTATGATCGAGATACTAGCCGCATGCAAACTCATCTGTCTCCTTGGTCATACATTTCTATTTCTATTCGATAAAGAAGATTTGAAGGCTTGAGCGCCTCTTTCTGTTTTGAAACTAGTAATGCCCATCACTTTAGATCTTCTGATAGGCAAACCAATTCCTATGGTGCCACAAGTTGCTGTAGCTACTACGTCATATTTGTCTAACGCAATGGCCACATAAGAAAACGTGAAGCTCTGTATGGCCTATAATACTTCTAGCTTTAGGGGTACATAAGGGAAGGGGCTTTAATGCATAGAGCTGCCTGACCTAAGGCTAACTTGTCGAGCTTAGCTTGTGACGGTAAACAAAAGAAAACAGTGACGTGATACATTTTGACATATTCATCATCCTTCATCATCATACATTTCTTAAAATTCCACTGACTTTTCTCTCCCGTGCCAAACAAAACCATTTCAATTCCTTCCATCCTTCACGATATTCATCATAGTTCGACATACTTAATTCTTCTACAATAGAACAAATACCTAGTACGAAGCATAATATCAACGAGGATATAATCGTAGAATTAAGCTTAGATACCTAGACCGTCATGAGGTGGCTTTCAACCGTCCTCTCCCTTGGCCTGGCGGCTGATGCCGTCGTGGGTAGCAGCTGGTTTAGTAAAGCTGGTAAGTTATTGCAAAGTTATATATTCTTTTGAGTTGATTACATGGTATCACTTGCTAATACCTATGTTAAACACAGCATACAACAAGTGGCATGAGACCGAACTAGAACGATGGCTGTCCGACAATGATATCCCCTATCCTACACCGGCTGATCGAAAAGATCTTGAGATCTTGATTCAGAAAAACTGGGATTCCTACGCCGTCTCCCCTTATAAGAACTGGGACACGGACAAGCTTATAGCATACCTTAAAACGAAAGGTGTAGAGACTAAAGACTCTATAAAGTCGAACAAGGATTCGCTCGTCAACCAGGTAGCGAATGCTTGGTACGAGACGGAAGACAAAGCCCAGACGGGCTGGACCAGTGTCCAAGAATGGATCTTCGATACCTGGACTGACAGTGCTCTAAAGGCGTTTGCCGACAAACATGGCATTCCAGGTAATATTTCTAAATACCTTAGTGTCTATTTGATATCTTGCTAATATCATGTATAGTCCCTCAGCCACGAACCCGTGATACTTTGCTTCAGAAGGTCCGCTCTAACTACGAGGCCATAGCGAAGAAAGCCGGTGAGACCGCTTCGTACCCGGGAGATTGGCTTTACGACTCTTGGTCCGAATCCGACCTGAAGGAGTGGCTAGACACCCATGGGGTTCCTGCTCCTCAAATCACTGACGTAAGAAATCCCCGAAGATCCAGTTAAACGTACTGAACTAACGTCGTGAACTGCAGCGTAACCGACTGATTTCCATGGTTCGCCGCAACTCCCGCCTTGCTTATCTGAAACTGCAAGAGCAGAAAGAGTCTGCTTCCGCTAGTGCTAATTCCGCCTACGATGCTCTCACTGATAAGCTTATTGATGCTTGGAGCGAGTCTCAACTAAAGGAGTTCTGTGACAAGAACGGAGTCAATGGTAAGTAACACAAGTAGCGGTTGGACCACTCTCGTAACTTTAACTAACAGCATATTCAGTTCCTCAAGGCAGCAAGACCAATGAGCTGCGTGCACTTGTTCGGAAACACCGCGCTGCTATCCTCGGTGACAACGTATCCGCATCCGCTTCAAGCGCTTTCGGTGCCGCTACTAGTAAAGCTGGTAACCAGTACGCCAAGGCCACCAACGATGCCAGCCTTGCCGCTCAGGATGCTTTCAACAAGGCAGTTGATGTCTGGTCTTTGAGCCGACTGAAGGCTTATCTGGATGCTCGCGGAGTTCCTGTCCCCCAGGGGTCGAAGATTGATGAGCTCCGCGCCTTAGTGCGGCGCAACGCCCACAAGGCTGCCCACCCCTTCAGCGCTTGGACTTGGGACGACCTATCTTACGACAACCTGAAGAAGTACCTAGCCGGTAGTGGCAACGCGGCCGCGGCGAAGGTTGGCGAGAGCAGCTCCGCTACCCGAGACGAACTCGTAGACGCCGCTCAATCGGCTTACGCGTCTGCTTCAAGCGCCGGCGGCATCTCGTACGCCTCTGCGACAAGCTATTTGGCTCAGGCTACTGATTCGGCTAAGAAGAGCACTTTCGACACATGGAGCGAGAGCGAGTTAAAGGCGTACCTAGACAGCTATGGCGTGGTAAGTGTACTTCCATCTTTAATTAAGAACAACTTGTATACGTTAAATAATTTATATAATGCTAACTCCGACACAGCCCGTTCCCCAGGGCTCCACCCTCAACGAGCTCCGCGCCGAGGCGCGCAAGCAATCGACGTACTTCAAGTACGGTACCTCTAACCCGGCTAGCACCGCGTTCGCCAAGATTGGCGAGAGTGTCAAGAACGCGTACCAATGGGTCGTGGGACAACTGGGTGCCGGTTCCGAGGCCGCGAAGAAGAAGGCTGGTGAGGTAAAGGAGGAGCTATGATCATATCATCGCGCTCAAATACCTTTTATATTAAGTAAGATTGGGGAAGGGATGGATGGATGAAATTCTAAATGATGTCGAGATGCGAGAAGGATTGTATGAGGTGCGTAGCCGTTGGATGGGAAAGACGAGCACGCGAAGATGATAAAATATGGATCGATTTGGCGTAACGAAAGCTAAAGCAAGGTGTATTGTTCTATGGGCTCCTTTCATCACGGTTTGGGTAGGGTCATGATATTGGCTATTACGATTTCTAGGATCACCCCCTATTTTTGAGGGCTCCTATTAGCAACCGAGTTAACACTGGCATTTGTCTATGTTAGATGATGAAGTACTGTAGTTGAGATTGTGAGATTAGTTTTATTACTATGTTGCTATGAATTGGTGTCTTTTGTATTGCCTTATGTCTTTCACTTTCTAACTTGGTGAGGTTATCTTTATTCCAATGAGTATAGGTACAAATTGAAGGATATAGGTTTTATATCGGATAATCCTCACAAATTTTATTTTCGCGTATACGCCCGATTTTTGATGAAAGCGTTTGGTAATCCATAGACTTAATGACTCTAGTTCTATGTCCGAATGACCTGTAGTTAAAAGTTGACTAAACGTGTCGACCGTACTGGGTGTTAGGTACAATATGATAGGATATGACCACCGGAATAAATCATTTACTTCGCGCTTCATTTGTTGCAACGTAGAAGTGAAAACTAGCCCAAGAACACGAGGGATCCTGGCTGACTGGTATACTACTAAAAACATAGTAACCAGGCCTGGCCAAAGTCGTAAATACAAGCAGTCGTATATCGTGATTCTGTTAGCTATCTTGAGGGTGGTAAATTAAATATCAAATGCTTACCTTCAGCATGTTCGTAATCTTAAAATAATTAAAACTCAAACTTCATCTGATAGTTATTTTGCTCCAAGAGGTATTGAAGCTATTCTAGGGTACGGAAATAGAGGGGATGCGATATTAGCGATGGTAACGTTAATCTAAAGACGATTATAGAAACACTCATGTCAATAGGATGATAATTTCATACACGAGGATAGACATTATGATGAAAGTAGTTTTAGATTGAGTCTTTTATGAAATAACATCTTGTGAGACATTGCGAACGACATCGCCTCTTTAGGAGTAAGACTATGTGAGAGTATTCATACTTTTCAGCATGATGTCAAACACGATTTGTCTTCGCAAATATATCCGGGGCATTATCGTCCTTCCACAGTACTATGAACACCAGGTTCCGCTTTTGTCTATGGCCGTCTAAATAAGCACCAGAGCTTGTCAGGCTAGATTGTGTAGCCTTCAGCCACCGGAACAAACAAGAGATTTAAGGAAACTATTGACAAGCATGGTATTTCCGCGGAGCTGCCACCAAATCTCTTAAATAGCATAGCCATGGACAGGAGTATCGCATCGCCGGCCATGGCTAGCCTTCTTCAGATACCAAATCAGAACCGTCTGACAGGGGTTGTAGGTACAGGTGCTAGAGACAAAGAAAAGAGAAAATCACCCTGTGATCGATCCGTATAAATACATCGGATTCGTCTTGTGGGTAGGTGATCAATGGCCAGGGAATGACCTATGGGAATAGGCCACACCGTCCATCGGCGTATTGTGATAACAAAAAAAGAAAAAGAACGTCGGGCGAGAGTATGACGTATAAAGGATTAGATCCTGAGATTTACATCGGGAATGCTCCTCTGCCGTTTATGGCCGAGATGGTGCTCCGACGATGCTTTCCTCTTCTGCGTCACGGTCGAGAGAGGGCTGCTGGCGAGCTCAGGCATCTTCTTCTGTTTACGCATGGGAGAGATGGGAACGTTGGTAGTAGCGATGCGCCCATCCTTAATGCCACGGAGAGTGCCTTCAAAATAGGGACCGGAGAACGCGAGAGATTCTCGGGTAGCCTTACTACGGCTAATTAACTGATGATTCGCTTGGTCTCGGCGAAATGCACCGACGATATTGGTGTTATGTTGGAAGTGGTCGAGGAGGGATGCCACATCGCTGGACGCAGTAGCGGGGCGGCCGGGTGTACGGCCAGGCGTGCGGAATATTTGATCATCCGCCTCGTCATTCTCGAGGGTCTTCTCTTCTTCAGATGATTCATCGCCCTCATCATCCTCGTCGTCATTATCCAAGGTGATGAAATCTTCCAACTTGAGATTCTTCTCTGCTTCGTCGACAACTTGATCGTCCGAATCAGACGTCTCAACTGCATTCCCATCAGATAGCTGAGAATACCAAGCTTCTTCAGGACCGACGGCGTGCGTATTCATAAAGTCCCCGTAAGTGCTAGAGGAGATCATGCCGCTCATCATGATACTGCCCGGGTTGCTGAGCATAGGAGAAGACTGGGTCTGGTCAAAATAGTGGAAGTTGAATTGCTCTGGAGAGAGATCGAAACCTCTCCCTCGCATGGTTTGATGAGTGAAGATCATCATCTTGCCGGTTCTCGGGTTTAAGATCGCAATGGGCTTCTTACTAGACTTGTCGAGATTAAACCGACCAACGCGTGGTTGCCCGCGGCGTGGCCGAACGAGCGTAATGACATCCGAATCGGAATCATCGTCTACAGCCTCCCGTCGAGTCTTACGTCGGACGGGTTTCTCAGGCGGATCTTCCTCATCGGTAGTATCCCCATCAGCTACGCGGGGAGGATTAGTATAAATTTGTTATTAGCCGAATTTCTCTCACTCACTTTGATATCCGTCAAGGGAGATCTCGTCGTTGTCGGATAGATCCATGGGGGTGTTGGTGGAAGTTGATAGATCCTGGTTCGTCATAGGTGTAGGAACCGGCGTACTATCTTGATCGTCTAAGGATTTGATTAAAGCCTCAAAATCAGAGGCCGGCTCGTCGTCAAAGCCATGCCAGTCGCCAGCAGCGGTAGAATAATTATCCCAAAATGCTTCCGAATTAGACGAGTCGTAAGGGTCAGCATCATGCTCAATTTCTCGACGAAAAGAAGGATCGAGAATGCTCTTGTCAACGAAGAGGTCAGGGAAAAAACCATGGTCTACATCGTCATCAGTTTCTGTCGAGTCATCGTCCGACGAATCTTCAGGGATATCGAAGCGGACGCGCCGTTCTGTGCTGATGTATCCCTGATCAATTGCGAGATCGTCGTCAGCGTCTGCTTCAGAGGAGATACCATCCCAGCTTGCATTGTCGCCCGCGTCGTCATCATCGCCCTCGTACTCATCCCCACCCTCACCATCATCTTCGTCGTCTTGTTCATCCTGTTCGTCGTCATCATCATGCGGCCGAGGGGAGCGTGAGCTGCGAATAGGTTTGTGCAGTTCATGTGAGAGAATATGCTCCTCCTCGACCGCGTTTATTCCATCCTCATCGTCGTCGTCAGAATCACTGATGTCTTCTACTCCAGAATAACCACCCTCATCAGAGAGGTCGAGTGACGACGAAGCATCCGAGGCACGACGCTTGGAGACCTTGACGGGAGTAGTCGGTGGCCGTTGTTGCCGTACGTTGCGGGACATTGTTACCGTATGCTAATTATAGAGAATATGCGAGGAATGCAGGGGTAATGGTTCCACCCCCGGATTCGAGGTTGAGAAAATCGAGACAAACGGCGGTGAAGCCTTAGTGATACTCGAACAGCGCAGATAATGCAGAGAGTGTCCACTCTCGTGGTAGTATAAAAACCCTTTAGTTTCTCGACAGTGCCCTTTCTCAAGGTTATACCCGAGTTGTATACTGTTTACAAGGGTATACGAAACGAAGTAATGGGCGATTGTTAGGAGGGGGAAGGAGGTGAAAGGGGTTGAGGGAAGAGTATAATCGTCGTCACTGAGCCGAAGTCGTATACGCCGGCAATGGATGGGCGAAATGCGCAGTAGTGCAGTAATTCTGTAATTCTGTCTAATATTTAGACTTCCGGGAGGCACACTTTGTCTAAAAAGGGCACACAAGACAGTGAAAGCCTGTATAACTTCGTCGAGTTGTCGAATTGCGATTGAATATCTCGGTGAACTGCTGGACTACGGGACATGACCGGGAACGCCAGACATGTCCCGTAGTGGGTATTTACAGCTCAGCGACGGCCGAAGGCATGGTTCTCGACGAAGTTTTAGTGTGATCTAACTGGAATACTTTCTTGAAAGCTGTTTGTAGTGCGACTTCGTTGTCTGGTGGTAGTTTGGTTTTCCTGGGAGGAAAAAGTGAGAAGGGGAAAATATGTAATTGCAGACCCGGGAAAAAACCACTGGTGGATATCGGTATCGTTAACGCAGCACCTGTTCCTGTAAGATCCCGCGCACTTTTGTGACTTTTGGACATTGTACCATTTTTTCAATTGAAACGTGGCAGAACGCAACGAAAAGATTATAATAATTAATTAAATTAATTAATTAATAATAAAAAATAAAATAATATTAAAAATAAAAATAAATAAAAAATAAAATTTTATATTAAAAATGATATATTATATAATATATTACGTAATATTTTATAAATAAATTTAATATTTAATTTTATATATATATATAATTTTAATTATATTTAATAAATTTTTATAAATATTTTTATAAATATTTATTATTATATTATTTTTTAATTTATATTTTTAATTTATAATATAATTTTATAATATTAATAAAAATAAATATATTTTTTTAAAAAAAATTATATAAATTAAATATAATTAAAAAATATATTTAAATTTTAATATAAATTTATTTAATTATATATATATTATTAAATAATAAAGTAAAATGGTAATATATATTTAATAAAAAAACGAAATATAATACGAAATAAAATTATTACAATAATTATTATTATTATAATAATAAATTATATATGTAAATATTATTTAAAAAAAATTATTTTTTATATAAAAAATAATTACGTATTATTATATAATTATTTTTATATAATTATATTTTAATATTAATATTTTTTTTTTTTATTATAATATAATTATAAATTTAATATTAATAAATTTTTTTTTTTTAATTTATTTTTTTTATATTATAACGTAATTATTAATAAGTTTTATAATAATATATAATAAATTTAAATTAATTTAAATAAATTAAATTAAATTAAAACGGTTAAAATAAAAATAATTAAATTTTTTATATATAATTAAATTTTTTATTAAATTTTTTATTTAATTAAATTTTATTAAATTTTTTCGTTTAATTTAATTTTATATTAAACTTTTTATTTAATTAAATTTTATTAAATTTTTTTATTTAATATGATTTTTTATTAATAAAATTTTTTATTAAATTAATTAAAATAAATTAAAACGGTTAAAATAAAAGTTTTATTTAATTAAAAATAAAGTTATTTTTAATTAAATTATAAAAATTGTAAAAATTATAAAAATTGTAAAAATTATAAAAATTGTAAAAATTATAAAAATTTATAAAAATTATTATAAAAATTATTAACGGAAAATAAAATTATTTTTAATTTTTATTAATAAATTTTTTTTATAATAAATTAATATTATTAACTTATATTATAAATATATATTTTTAATAATTTAATTAATAATTTTAATATTTATATAATTATTAATTAATATATATTAATTTATTATATATAAAAAATAAAACTTTAAATATAATTAAACATAATCGAAATTATTATATATAATAAATATAAATAAATTATTTAATAAATAAATAATACGATTAAAATTATTAAATAAAAAGTTTTTATTATATTAAATTAATTTATTAATTTATTATATAAACGTACGTTTTTAATAATTATTAATTAATAATTTTAATAATTATATAATTATTAATTAATAATTTTAATAATTATATAATTATTAATTTTAAATTATATTAATTTTTTATATAAAAAATAAAGTTATAAAAATAATAAAATGTAATTAATATTATTTTATACGTAAATAACGTAAATTTAAACTTTTAAACGCGTTTAAATAACGTTTAAAACTTTTATTAATATAAAAAACTATTATAAATATTATTTTAAAAATTAATAAAAATATAATAATATATTTTTTTTTTATTAAAAAATAATATAAATATTTTATAAATATTATTTTAAAAGTTAATAAAAATAAAATATAAATAAAATTATTATAATAATTATTATTATAATAATAATAAATTATATATATAAATATTATTTAAAAAAAATTGCTTTTTATATAAAAATTAATTATATATTATTATATAATTATTTTTATATAATTATTTTTTAATAATTAATAAATATATATAATTATAATTATATAATATTTATTTAAATATTATTTATATAAAATTAATTTTATTATTTATAAATAATATTAATTTAATAAAAAAAAATTATTTAAATAATAATTATAATTAAAATAAATTAAATTAAAATTATATTTTTTATTATATAAATTTTTTAATATTTTATTATATTTTATATTTATTTTTTATATATATATTATAATTTTTACGTAATATTTTTTAATAAAATATATATTTTTTTATTAATTAAATTTTATACCGTTTATTTAATAATTTTTTTATTATATATATAAAATTAAACAATTAATTAAATAAATAATTAAAAATTATATAATTAAATATAAAATTATTTAATAAAAAACGTATATTTTAAAAAATTAAAAATTATATAAAATTAATATAAAAAATATATATATATATTAATAAAATTATAATTAAATAAAATCTTTTTTTATTATTAAATTAATATTATTTTTATTTATTTAATATTATATATATTTTAAAAAGTTAAAATTTTATTAATAAATAATTGTAAATTTTTAATTTATTTCGAAATTTTATTATAGAAAATAAAAGTTAAAAAAGGATTAAAAGCTAAAAAAAAATTAAAAGTTAAAAAAAAAAAGATAAAAATAAAAAAATAAAAAAATTATTTATTAAATTTTTCCGAAAAAACCGTTTAAACTTTTAAGTTTAAAAAATGGTTATTTTATAAAAAAAAAATTTTATACCTTTTAAATTTTTTTTAAATTTTTTTTTTATTTTTTATTAATTTTTTAATTTTTTATAATTATTATTTTTTTAAATAAATTTTTTTTATTTTTTTTTATTATTTATTTTTATTTATTTTTATTTATTTTTATTTATTTTTATTTATTTTTATTTATTTTTATTTATTTTTTATTAATTTTTTTATTATTTTATTTTTTTTTTATTTTTTTAATACCGGTTATTTTTTAAATTAATTATTTTATTAATTATATAATTATATTATATAATTAAAATTATATTTAAATATATTATTTAAAAATTAATTTATATATATATAAATAAATTTTTTTTATTTAATTATTTTTTTATTTTTTTATTTAATTTAATATAATTAATTAAATTATTTTATTATTTTTTATTTTTTATATTATATAATATATAATAACTTTATTAATATTTAAATATAAATATATATAAATTTATTTTTAATTTTTTATAAAATTAAAATATTATATTTTAATTATTTTATAATTTTTATTTTTAATTAAAAATTAAAATTAAAATTAAAATATTATTAAAATAATTTTATTTAATATAAATATTTATTTATAAATTTATATAATAAAATAAATATTTAAATATTATTTATATAAAGTTTTTTTATTATTTATTTAATATTATTTTAAATATTTAATAAAAATTTTTAATATATTTTATTTAAATATAATATTATAATATTATAAAAAAATTATATTTATTTTTTTATAAAAATAAAATAAAATAAAATAAAATAACCTTACGTAATATAACTTTAAACTTAGTTTTAAAAATATTTATAATATTTAAATAAACTTTTTCCGAATTTTATTTAATATATTTTATTATATTGCAGAATGGAAAGCGGTGAAACTTTCGGAATTTGCTTATTTCAATTGGGGTATCCGGTACATTGAGCAAGTGTCTATATCTGAACCGTGCCACAAATGAACAGGTGCTGCGTTAACGGTAGCCGTGGATATATCCCACTGTTACTGCAGCTTAACTTTTTTTTTTTCTTTTTTAGCTCTATTGGTGGGGTGACCCTGACCTCCCGCAGCTCTGCACGGTCCCTGATTTGTTCACCCTAGTTCACCCCCGTTCATGGGCTGAGCTAAACCCATTTAGGTGGTGTGTCACCGCCTTTTTGACTTGCATCTTTCTTAGCGCACTAAAGCCTAAAATGCCCCTCTAGAACCACCAAATTGTCCCTTGCGGTCCACTGCAAGATCCACTATACAATCCACTATAGGATCATCTCTAAGTGGCTATCTATGTAAAGGTTTACTCGCTGCTCCAGCGCTGGCAGTTAGCGCTTGGCTACCTAAGGTAGTGCTACAACAGTGCTACCTCTTGCTTCGTAGTGTTAGTGTTAGTGGTTCGAAGCTGCATTCAAATTTTGGTTTCCCGAGGTGTTTGAGCTCCAGTTCCACTTCGAATTCCACTTCGAACATGACTTTCTCGCGGTCATGGTCCGATGCTAATCAGCGAAGACCAGTAGAGACGACGTTCTAGTCCCTGGTATCCACCGAAAACTTGTTCAACTCTCGGAGGTTCTCTTGTGATGCATTCTAAGAGGAGTCATTTTGAGAGGATGACACACGGATACCCCTCCCAAGGTTTCTTTTATTTTCTTTCTGTCCCGCTCGTGTGTTTAAGGGTATTACTATTACCCAACTGCTCCATCCAGATATCTCTACGGCGACTGATTGTTTACATGGCGTACAACTGCTTCTACGTTGGATTTTATATGGAAATCGATAGCAATCATCATTCGGTGCACATCTTCTACGGGACAGGTATATGTGCGTGTACGGAAACAGATAAATTGGCGAGATGGGGTAGTTTTCCACGTTTGTCGATTACCCGTAGGAAGCTTCAGTACATGTAGCAACCTAGGTATGCAGACAGCTTTACTGTGGTCTAGGTATGAATCCAAGGCATGTAAGACCATGTATGTACCATGTATGCCATGTAAGTAAGCGAAGTTATCGAGCAGATATCTCGTCAACTTCCGATTTTCTTCTCCGTCGACCCATCTTACCCCTCGGTGACGATGACGATACATAGAAGAGCAAGGATGCATACCTACATAATACACTAGGTGGAGATAGATGAGCCAAGTATCTAAGGTACCTAAGGTATGTACCTATACGATCCTCACTCTACAGTCTAAACCCCTCCAACCAAAAAATTCAATGGTGATCTCTAAAGTTATATGCACAGTAGATCTTCTCTTTGAGATATGTCGATTCTTTCTCCGTACTTACCGAATTCGTTTCGTCCGAACCAGCATCAACATCCCATTCCATACTCAAGCTCTCCCCATCTCTCTGCCAGGGTAGATTCCATCAACGGTGACGTGCATTTCGCATGAAATCGAGATCGATCGTTTTTCGAACATCTTTTATTGATATTAGTCTAGCTTGTTACGCTACACTGCATACTATGTAAAGTAAGTATGTAAAGTAAGGTACCTAGGAATGTAAAGTATACTGTGTATCATTGAATGAGAGCGGTTAGGGGAAATAGGAGAAATAATAACAGATCATTGCGAGACATGCATGTCATAAACTTGCAAACCCCTAATTCCTTGAGCTACCTACCTACTATGAATGTAAAGTACCCTGAAATAGACTCGCGAGCCTCGTTGGCTATACGTAGGTATGCAGAAGAGCTAATATATTATATTGACTCACATGACTCGGGCTCTTTTCTCATTGGTTTGATGCACAATTTAGTTTAATAGGAAGCTCTTGTCGTCCTATGAAATCTAGAATTATCCAAACATGGAGCAATCCAAATACGTGGCCGATGTTACTCAAAGGGTATGTTTTCATGGGAGAAATCCGATGCGTACATGTCAGAATCGCCAACGCGTAGAATCCTTCGAACCACATGAAAATGCGAGGAGCTATCATAGTCCCTTTAATTGGGAGAGCAAACCGGGTTATGATTAAACTAGTACGGAAATAGGAATCACCATTCTTCGCACCTCTAGGCAAGCTAGGAATTGCAATGAAAAGCGTATTCGCGTCACCTGGAGGCAGTGTGATACCAGGGACACAGTAAGAGCGATCATGGGCAAGCCCAGAGGATGCGCTCCCTCGTAACAAAAATTAGAATAATCACGATTGAGTTCAAGTAGAACTCTTTCAGAGATTAAACTGAAAAGAACAGATACTACACTTGATCTAAGCCAAAAGGCAAAGAGAGCTGAAGAGGAAAGAAAAAAAGAATTGGAAGAATTGGAGAGGAGACGGGAATTTATGTTGGAGAAATCTATTGGTGGGGTACTCCAGTAGCCGCAATACTAGCCTCAAATATGTACTAGCCTCAAATATGGGGTTAATTGTGGCTTGAAACAAATACGTAGGTACCTAACCTTTAACCATCCATGGAAGGTCCAATGAAAGCACCTGCATTGGTTGCCTAGCGAAACAAATATGATCCGAAGTAAATATTGACTTTAGGTAATTACCTATTCATCCTGTAAGAGGTCGCGACTTCCATCATACCAATATTAGTATTTTAGGTATTTCGTATCTGCATATGCTTTTCAACGCTAATGCTTCAAGTATCCAACCATTTCTACTCTAAAGGTTGCATCTACATATGCCGGACGGAGAATTTCTTGCATTATACAACAGTCTAAAAGTCTCTAGTCTAATTGTGCATTCGTGCTGCATGTAATTGCATTTGCTTTCTATCAGCCTTTTTCTCACCGCTTTCAATAACTTTACATCGCGTAACCGTAGTTCCATCCCATCGTCATGGAGCCATCTCAAAAAGGGCACGCGAACCTATTCCAGGTGTACTTGAGACTACGGCCTCCTCAAGCTGGGAATTCGGGTGCTGAACGGTTCCTTTTAGTCGAAGACCCTGTAGAACACGATACCCCCACACATATCACCTTGAACCCACCGAACGACCGAAGACGCGCTATAGAGAAATTCGCATTTACGCAGGTTTTTGAAGAGGATGCCACACAACTTGACCTATTCCAGGGCACTAGAGTGCTTCCTTTGGTCGAAGGCGTATTAGCCCCTCATGGAGGTGACGGCACAGATGGTCTGCTAGCGACCCTAGGGGTTACTGGTTCAGGCAAGGTATGTCTAGCCGCAGCATATAGTATGACGGGAGATATTGGCAACTAACAGCAAGCCCATCAGACGCACACGATGCTTGGATCGCGGAGCCAGCGAGGCTTAACCCAGCTTGCTCTCGACGTCGTATTCCGATCAATCGAATCGAACATCGTTGACTGCGAGACTTCTCCTATGTTGGAGACAAGTATACGATCCTCCGACGCGTCCGAGGCAGCTATTTGCCCTGCATCGGTATTTATCGACACCATGTATACTGATTTCAGCAGCTCACGCGGTGGATCAAGAGCTACGACTCCAATGATTGTAGGACCCCCTAGTATTCCTACTCAACCACCTACACGTATCACCACACCCCTACCGCCTGGTTGTTTTCCAAGCAGCCCTCAAAGTATACGGCTCGTTAGTCACGATGATGATCTGTCGAGAATAATACTTCTCTCAACACCGCCTAGTGAAAAGGGGGAGATGGCGGCTCCAACCCTGACGCAAGTTGCGTCTCTTAAGCTTAAGCCAAAGTTGGCTTGCTCCCCGTCACCCCAAAAGCATTACATGTCTCTCACATCTGCCGCAAGAAATAAGAAGAATGTTACTAAATGTCTAATGAAGGGCGACCACGCGCCACTGACGCCGAGAAAGAACCTACAACGACCGTCTGCTTTCCCTCAAGCACCAGATATTAGCTCCGTTAGAGCATCCTGCGATCCGTCCGCCGACTATGCTATCGTTGTCTCGATGTACGAAGTATACAACGACCGAATCTTTGACCTTTTAACTCCTCCGATCAGGTCAAATAGTAACAAAGAGCCCCGACGACGGCCGCTGCTTTTCAAGTTTACAGAGCTATCTCCCGATCGAAAGGTTGTGGCGGGGCTTCGAAAAGTCATCTGCGGCAATCTCAAAGAGGCGCTAATGGTTCTCGAGGCCGGGCTCCACGAGCGGCGAGTAGCTGGCACGGGCAGTAATAGCGTGTCGTCGAGAAGCCATGGGTTCTTCTGTATCGAAGTTAAGAAAAGACGTCGTGGCCGCCACAACGCACGCTGGGGTAATAGCACACTAAGTATCGTTGACCTAGCTGGTAGTGAACGAGCAAGAGATGCGAAAACACAAGGCGCGACTTTGGCAGAGGCGGGCAAGATCAATGAAAGCCTGATGTATCTTGGTCAGTGTCTACAAATGCAGAGCGACGCTAGCAGCACGACGAAGGTATGTTGCATCCTTTGCTCACAGTATTTAGGAACTTCGCTGACGATGAACAGCCTAATCTAGTCCCATTCCGTCAATGCAAACTTACAGAGTTGCTCTTTGCCAACTCGTTTCCTTCGGGCTCGCCCTCAAGCTCCACAAACGGGAGGCGTGCACCACAGAAGGGTGTAATGATTGTTACAGCCGATCCTCTAGGAGATTTTAACGCGACGTCACAAATTCTTAGGTATAGCGCTCTAGCCCGTGAGGTTACCGTGCCACGCGTTCCTTCTATCTCATCTACAATACTTGCCAATGCGAACAGCTCAGCGCACTCTCAGCGGTCGGAATCGAGTGTCGGGTCTCGTAGTGATACGAGCTCGCCTGTTCTAGCTCACCATCGACCGTATTTCCATCCTTCTGGCAACCATAGCCGGATGTTCTCACCCGTACCCGACACGGAGAGGGCAACAATGGAGAACGCGGCCTTAGAGATTGCCAGAATGGCCGATATGATAGAACAGCTGAATTCCGAACTAGTACAAGAAACGGAAAGACGCATGGCAGCCGAGGCTCACTTGTTATCCATGGAAGACCGTCTCGCGGACTTGGAACAGGAGATCCGAGAGGAGTGCTACGCAGATTTTGAGCAGCGGCTCGCTCTAGAGATGGGACGATGGAAGGCGACGTTGTCGCTAGAGCAAGAGCGCGGCGAGGAGCACTGGGATCGCAAGGTGGAGGTGTTAGCTCGCAGCGTGGGCGTCACGGTCACTATGCCAAGCTCTGAAGAAGATAATGTTGAAGACGAAGATAAGGAGAACATCTTGATCGAAGATCTGGAGCAAGAGAACGAGCGTTTGCGAAGAGAGGTCGCGATCCTGAAGCGCGAACTATCCGGGCGCACGCCAAGCAAACGCTCTCCGCTTCGGGAGAGGGGTGATGTGCCCAGCGCCAGGGCCTCATCTTCTGGGGCGGATACGCTGGGCGACCTCGGTAACCGCATGGAGCAGTTAAGAGTAAACAGCGGCGAGGTTAAGAAAGCCCTCAAAGTGTCGAGCAGCGGGAGTCCCACGAAGAAGGTGCGAAAGCTGCAGACGAGGAGGTGGGAGGGTACGGCGGTTGATGACGACTTAATGTGAGATGTGAGATGTGAGATATGAAGCCGGTCGCAAAGCGTTTCAAGACGGTGTCGATGGATTCTATCATGGCAACTAGCTATTAGCGGTTGCATAAACGTGTTGAGGATACCCCTTATTTCGTATTTCTGGTTTGGACTGGGTTTATTGTCTAATTGTATTCGTCTGTTTTAATCCTGCTCTGTTTGCATAAGGATCGGTCTTCGTTATTGTAATGCCTACCTATACTTCTAGTCGCGAATATGTATATGATCGTGGCCGAGTTCTTTGATATTAGTATCGTTTTAATTGACGAAGTTTATGGCTGAGATCGAGGGAGATGGCCGAGTTGTTTTGTGACAGTTGACGACGACTAAATCTTGACATGTTACAAGTGATTTCTACATCCGAGCTTGCTTTGCCAATTTCCGAATGTAGATTCGTACGTATCGCCTGTGCTAGGCATCGTGAAGCCTCCTCTTGCGGAATTAACCAGTTGCTGCCACTGTCTCGGCCATCGAAACTCTGCCGCAAAATGCGTAATGTAACATATATCCCCTTCTGTCAGTTATTTAGATAGGGAGGCTGGCGATGAATCGATTCGGTCGAGGCGCCGCCGCTGAATGATTAAACCGAGTCTCATTAATTGGCAGCGATTGACTGCCTAGACCTGGGCGGTAGATCGAACTAAACGGATATATTTCGAAAGTTCGTTTGCCCTCTTGATCAACGGCTAGGCCTGAATTCGAACCGCGGGGTTATATTCGGTGACGATGGAGTCCGGTGGGTGACGTTATAAATGACGCTACCATTGGTGATCAGTTTTCGTATGGTAGCCTTGCGATATCTACAGAAGTCCCCGAGCATTGATTCCGTGTCGGAGCCGCCTATTTGAGATTTTATTTCACGGGCTAAGGTGATTTATGAAGCTTGGAAGATATCAGATCGGGAATATTCGAGGGGTGGCGGTGGCATAATGTATACTTATGCCTGGGTCGCCACGTAATAGCCTTACAATATGACTCAATGGATGATAACATCTGCGAGCTAGGTTGCGTAAGTTGTTGGTTGGCTCGGATAAGCCTTTAGAACTGCTATGGATTAGGTACATTTTTAACTACACTCTCCCTTGCCTCATCTTTCGTATCACTTAGATGTTTCTATTCTATTAGTCTACCTGTTTGCTAGAATTTACTTGACGTGGATAACCTTGATATCGTATCAATAGTCCCCTTTATAATAGTAGCCTCTTTATACTCGTTATTAGAAATGGGCTCCTAGGCCCTTAATCTACGACGTGAAGTAATATAATAATTATAGATGTATCGACTTGAATAGTCCTCAGGCTTTTACTAAGTGGATTCAACCCCTCTGTCAAGTTACAAGTTTGATAGGCCGTACTAGAACTGCGAGACCTATTCTATTACGAAGAAATACAACCGAAATATAGCTGATACCTAATACCCGATGATCTGCAGGGATTGTACGCGAAGTAGCAATAGCTAACAGGGGCATACTGAATAGTATATATATGCAGTTACTCACGTTTAAATCTCGGTAATCTGGGTTTGTCTACCAAGAGAAACTTCTCAGAGACCGGGCTTCGTTATTGAGCGTTTCTACGCGGTTCTGGGTCGAACATTACAAATAGCGATGTCAGTAACAAACTGGTCGATCATCCGGGTTGATCTCTTAACCGAATCTATGAGCCGCCGATGAACATACGTCTATATATGTAGCTGCTCGGCGGAACCAAAACTGCCCAACACGTCAAAGACAAATTAGCTCGTTCCGATATTGCAACTAATAAGGCCGCGGCTATGTGGCGCTTATAATATATACGAGTAGTAACATCGAGTGGCGACGGGCCCTTAATCTCCAATTGCCACTGGCTCATTAAGCCCTCTCTAGACAAACAGGAGGCGGTCGCATGAGAACTAAATTATCCCACCGCGCCGGACAGGAGATATGGGCTCATCTAAGATCTGAGAGTTGATAGGTTGATGTATCGTCCCATCGAATCCGTTGCTGGCCTTGAAAATCCTACGTTGGGTTCTTGGATGCCTAAACTCATTTCTTCATGCAAATATGACAGACTCTAAGACTAAGGTAGCTGCTATAAACTACATATTACGCATAAGCCAAGAGACTTAAACATGATTCTTTGGAGTATAGTGTTCCCATCCCACCGCCGTGCCGTTACCGCGAGGGAGCTAGAAATAGAAAGATTCGGCTCAGAATTAGACCGATCTTGGCGACCTGATGACTTGGTGGAACGAAGCTTGAACGAACCACACCACGCGAGGACCTGCATGAGTTTTATTCCAGGGGGGACCCGGCATCAATTGGCTAAATATATTGGATGGCAGAGAATGTGATGGGCTGGGGTCTCTCCACGGAGCTTGCCAGACTTGGCGTCCGTTACACCCTTGGATAATATGCCGTGGATATTTTCCACAACCCTATGTAGTAGTCTCGGCATCATAGACGTGAACGGCATTTCCTACTGTCGATCGCTTCCCACAACAAGTTCTTCGTCCAATACTATCGTGCCATCGTGTTACACCAGATCTTGCAGAGATCCCCCCTGCCCTGGTGCGGTACGCTGGCAATGGCTAAAGGGACTCTCAAATTTTGGATGCCCTTTTCGTGGTTTTCTTCGCGTCAGCGTTCTATGTATACTATTGCTTCAGACTTGCGGCATCCGGACTATACCGTAGAACTCGGAGGTTTAGCGGGACGAAACGCGGCTTTGGCTTTGGGTCATCGCCGTTTCTTAGGCTCGCTAAAGACTCCGGAGGCGTCGTAGTCCTCCGTTCTCGTCTGGATTTTCTTTCCTAGAGGCCCCGCTTTGTTATCTTGTTTCTCTTCCACGGCGGCGGCTTGGTCTCCGTGATGTGGACATACCGGGCCGCAG
This sequence comes from Daldinia loculata, assembly GCF_022478755.1. Classification (NCBI taxonomy): domain Eukaryota; kingdom Fungi; phylum Ascomycota; class Sordariomycetes; order Xylariales; family Hypoxylaceae; genus Daldinia; species Daldinia loculata. Next base: position 762,441 of record NW_026054857.1, on the reverse strand, counting down.
TGCCATCGCTGAGGCATAGGTATACATGTTGCCACCCCTGATAATCCCCATTCCCCGCAAATACCCCAGGTTACTTCGGGCCATGATCCTGAAACTTATAACCATCCAATCTAAATTGCGTCGGAAGTTGTATTCCCAGAGTTCCTCAGGCCGATGATTCTCGCCTTGGTTCATTATGTTGATCGTCACGCCCATCAAGCCGATTCCTCCTATTGGTCCATCCTACACACGATAACCGTTTTGGACAACGACTGGTCATTTTTATGGGCGTAGGGCTCTCCCGTTTAGTATTGTCGCCCCCAATGATCCAGAACGAAAGTATGTAGTTGTAGGCCACGGTCTCCTGCTGGGACCAACCATAACTTGCGTTGTCGGAACACCCGCCGGAGCCTTGCTAGCATAATTGACATTTTAATCTAATAGGGAATAGGCATAGGGCCGAGATGGTTAGTGATCGACTATGCTATACCACGATTTGGCCATGTCGAGACGGAGCCCGTTGCCGGCAATATGGAGTCGAGAAGAAGTTTATTGCTGGGCAAGATATGCTCTCCATCGACTATATAATCGACTTAGTCCCAGATGCCACCTCAACTCATCCTTAGCTTCACCATCCCTCCAGGTTTACAACTTCTTTGCCTTGAAGATAAACCAGCATCATGTTGTCCCTCGCCGTGTCGGCCGCCCTTCTCGGGCTCGCGTCTGCCCAGCAGGTCGGAACGCAGCAGACCGAGACTCACCCTAAGTTGTCTTGGAAGAAGTGCACCAGCGGTGGTTCCTGCACCCAGACCAACGCTGAGGTGACCATCGACTCCAACTGGCGATGGCTTCACACTCTCGAAGGCACTCAGAACTGCTATGACGGTAACAAGTGGACCACGCAGTGCAGCACTGCCGATGACTGCGCCACCAAGTGCGCCATCGAGGGTGCCGAATACAGCAAGACCTACGGTGCCTCCACCAGCGGCGATGCTCTCACCCTCAAGTTCCTGACCAAGCACGAGTACGGAACCAACATCGGATCCCGATTCTACCTCATGAACGGTGCCGACAAGTACCAGACCTTCGACCTCAAGGGCAACGAGTTCGCCTTCGATGTCGACCTGTCCACCGTCGACTGTGGTCTCAACGCCGCTCTTTACTTCGTCGCCATGGAGGAGGACGGTGGCAAGGCCAGCTACCCCAACAACAAGGCCGGCGCCAAGTACGGTACCGGTTACTGTGACGCTCAGTGCGCCCGTGACTTGAAGTTCGTCGGTGGCAAGGCCAACGTTGAGGGATGGGAGCCATCCACCAACGACAACAACGCCGGTGTTGGCCCTTACGGTGCCTGCTGTGCCGAAATCGATGTCTGGTAAGAGCCATACGAGAATATCTACCATAGAAGAAAAACGTAACTAACCATGTCTAACAGGGAGTCCAACTCTCACTCTTTCGCTTTCACCCCTCACCCTTGCACCACCAACGAATACCACGTCTGCGAGAAGGACCAGTGCGGTGGTACCTACTCTGAGGACCGATTCGCTGGCAAGTGTGACGCCAACGGTTGCGACTACAACCCTTACCGCATGGGCAACACCGACTTCTACGGCCAGGGCAAGACCGTCGACACCAGCAAGAAGTTCACGTAAGTCTACTCTTTAGCCTATCACCTAGGTATCTTGACGACGATGATAAACTAACCTTATCCCCCTAGCGTTGTTACTCAGTTCGCCGAGAACAAGTTGACTCAGTTCTTCGTCCAGAACGGCAAGAAGATTGAGATCCCCGGCCCCAAGATCGACGGTTTCCCCACCGAAAGCAACATCACCCCCGAGTACTGCACTGCCGAGTTTGGCGTTTTCGGTGACCGTGACCGCTTCAAGGAGGTTGGCGGCTTCGACCAGCTCAACAACGCTCTTGACGTACCCATGGTTCTTGTCATGTCCATCTGGGACGACGTAAGTTTTCGCAACGCAACCCCCCTTTTTTCGCAACGAAAAGAATCTTAACTGATCGTCTCCGCTCTAGCACTACGCCAACATGCTTTGGCTCGACTCTAGCTACCCCCCTGAGAAGGCTGGCACGCCCGGCGGTGACCGTGGTGACTGTGCCCCCGACTCCGGTGTCCCCTCCGACGTCGAGGCCAGCATCCCCGACGCGTACGTACCATTCTCCCCTCGGAAATCTACTTATCCATTACTAACAATTCCGCAGCAAGGTCGTCTGGTCCAACATCCGCTTCGGACCCATCGGCTCTACCGTCTCCGTCTAAGCAACTGGTTAGGAGGCGCAAGGCTTTCACAGCCGTATATATTCTACAAATGTATATATCTACCTCCCTTCGTGTCAGATTGTTCCCCTGAGTTAGCTAGAGAGAGAGAGAGAATAAAAGGATAGCGCTGTTATTGAAAATAACTATTATTTCGAAATCGTAGGGCAAGTGACATTTGATTTTTGGGACGAGATTAAATTGAGAGTGAGCTAACTCATAGACTGAGGTTTATAATGGTCTTAGCTTAAGGAGTTGGTTAATGGCTGCAGTACCCCTTTTCTGATATATCTAGTAATATCATTCTCTGAACTTGGTGCTTTTATGAATGTAGATAAGGACTCATCATTGCATGATAACTATTATGTATAGGTATTTATATTTGTCTTTATGGGTAAGGCAGAGTAAATTTCGGTTACCAGCGGGTTAGACTTTATATTTCGTATTAATGAGTGAGAGAATTGGCGTTTGCATAAGTGTTAGGCACATTTGCGAGTTGTCCGTACGCCCCCTTAACCAAAACACTTCCCATTACAAATTCTCGTTCGATATTATCATAAACTTAAATTTTATGCTTCTCCAAATAGTTTATTTACATTTACCATCTCCTACCACATGCGCTGCCTAGATGCATATTCTACTACGTCATGTCCAAGTAACACTACGTCATCGTCTCCTCAGACATTCCCGTGTTGCTACAAATTCGCCAATGTCCCTCGTCTCATTTGATTTCCTAACATGATTCCTTACTAGCTATCATCATACTATTTAGATATTCTCGCCTATATTACCCCGACAACAATGGCGGAACAGGACCGCTACGGCGGCTGGTTTGGTGGCTGGTTCGGAGGTGATAAAGTAGACCGTGTAAAGGACGGCGTAAAGGACGCGGTATCGAGAGATATATCTAAGGATTCCGGCGCGGACAAGCCCCCCTCTGCTGATCAAGTTAGAGATAAATTCTCAGAAACATCTGGTGCCGAGCAAGATCGATATGGACGTTGGTTTGGTGGAGATAAGCTCCCTTCTAGAGCTGATATCGAGAAGAGACTCCCCCAGACTTCGGGTGCCGAGCAAGATAGATATGAGCACTGGTTTGGTGGACTCAAACTTCCCACTAGAGCAGATATCGAAAAGATATTACCTCATGAATCTGGAGCCGAACAAGACAGATACGAACGTTGGTTCGGTAGGCATGAGGCCACTCCGGCCAAAGAGCTGAACGAGAGCTTACCGTCGAGTTCCGGTGCTGAGCAGGATCGCTACGGAGCCCATTTTAAACCTACTCCTGCTGCCAGAATCAGGTTTGGCGGCACAACATCCACGCTTGGACTTCTGCAACACGCAGTGCTGCCATCTTTCGGTTTAAACAGCGGCCTCAGTCTCATCGCGTACGGGTTAGGACGCTATACCGACACAGTCGAAGCTAAGGACTGGCTGTGGCCGAGTGCACAAGTAGCAAATGCTTGGTGGAGTGCTATTGGAATTCCCGTGGTCCATGAAGGATTGTCCCTCTCTGCTGCCTGGTCTGCATTGTCGTATGACCAGAAGCTTCTCTTAGGAGGTGTTAGCGCCTGGGGTCTACGTGTCTTCTACCGCGTTGCTTCGCGCACCATACGACGTGGTAAAGATGATCCTCGATACCGGACGGCGGCTAGGAAACAGCCGGGATTCTGGAACAAGGCTTTTTTTACCATGTTCCTACCTGAGGCTCTCATCCAGACCCTGATCTCCCTGCCATTCACATTACCCTTCCGCGCTCCGATTGCCACTGCCCTTGCTTCCCCTTACCCTGAAGTGTCGTCCGTATCCCGCAGCCTTGCTATCTTCCTGTTCGCCGCAGGATACGCTCTGGAAGTCTTAGCTGACACTCAACTTGCGTCTCACGAAGGCAAGGAGAGTGCTGAACTTAACCGCGAAGGCGTATTTAGCATTGTCCGACACCCTAAGTAAGTTCCTCCTTCACCCTGTCAAAAACCATGATAAAATACTAACTGTTAGTAGCTATCTCGGTGACGCTCTGGCACACCTTTCCTTCCCTCTTCTTCTCTTCAGTGCTGGACAACTGCACCCCCTAACACTCCTTGGCCCCATTACTAACTACATCTTCCTGCGTTTCATCGGAGGAGACAAAGAAAACGAGGAGAACCAGGAGAAGCGCTACGCTAAGGAAAACCCCGCTAAATACAAGCAACTACAGCAATACAAGAAGACCAAGAATAGCTTCTGGCCTAGTCTGGCTGAGTTCGGTAACAAGTGGCTATGGGCCGTCGCTGCGGTCGGTGCTAGCGGCGTCGTTCTTGAGCGGTCGCTGGGCAGTTTCCTTAGGTCTTAAGTATGTACATTAATGACCCTGTATCATTACTAATTGTAAATAAAATGAATTAAATTGTTACTGTTTAGGCCGTGACACACAACTCCATACATGTCCAGTGAGGCCCTATTCGGGACTTATTTGCTTAGAATGCTGGCTCAATGGCCTACCAAAACCATCTGCTTAGTACAACCCGCGTGCCCGCGTGAATTGCTCGTCAGAGCACCTTTATAAGAGATGTAGACCTATTATTTTATGAGGTAGCAATGGTGGAGTTGACAGACGTTACTTCCGGCGGCGGCGGTAATACCCAGTATCAACTTGAACAGTCTGTCAGGATTCTAGATGAGACATCTAGAACAAAGGACAGGTTCAGTATGTATAGACGTAAGACCCTCGTAGCTAGTCTAGAGTTCCTTGCGGTCGGCGCAATTAAGATCCATCACAGCCTGTCTGGAGTCATATTGCTGCATACCAAGAGGGAGGGTTTTAGACCCAGTTTCCCTCCCCATATATTATTCGATATTCTATCTTCACAAACCCTAAGACTTTGGACAACGTCTCAGCCTCTTCACTAATACCTAACTAACTACACTATATCGTTTTAAATACATTCGCGCCAAAAACCACTTGATAACGCCAATAAAACCTTAAGAACAACATAGTCATCCCCCCGACGGATAGCACTACATAAAATTCCGAGCTGCTACCAGTATGGTGGGGGAGATGGTGGTCCGTCTCAATCATAACTTTTGTAAATACATCTGCAGGGTTCTCACTTCCTTGTGCATACTTCAGCCGTAGGTGTTCTACTTCGATTTCTTGTCTCGAGTAGAAGTAATGGATCCATATGTGTCTATTCTTTTTGTTGATCGCGGCACCGACTGTGTCACGAGGTGGAACGAAACAGCATGGAAACAACTTCGTTGTTCCCATGGTAACTAGTCGAAGGAAAAGACATTGCTCCTTAAGTCACCCTCTTAAACGTATAGTCGGCTGACAGCGGGAACAGGGCGGTAAAAGTATTTAGAAGGCCCATGAAAGAACTTGATATAGAAGAAGTATCATCCCTACTTCAACTACCTGAGCGATTAGAGGAGGTGAAGCCTATAAACTTCAATAGCGTCCGTGTCTTTAGCAATGACGGCGGTGAGGTGGAGGCAGATGTTGGTGCTGAAGTTGTGGAGGGTAATAGAGACCAGGTGGATGTTGGTTTGGGTGATTTTGTGGAGGATGATGATATATATATATAGAGGGAGAGTGGAATTAGAAGGTGATGATGCTGAACTGAGTTGAGTGCGAAATGAATTCAGTAGGGAGGAGACAGATTTATAGAATAGGAACATTCACCTAGGGAAGCATGTTGAATCTAGAAGTTTTTGGAAACACGGCCACGACTACATCTGCGTCTCTGTTTGCTCACGCGTCACATAATATAAAGCCAATATATGTACGAAACATGCAAGTTGCCACCATAAATGCATCTTCCCATAGTGGACAATGACCAAAACGCCAGTATCCTGACCGCCTCTACCTAGCTTCCCTTGAGGGGAAAAAGACATCTTGCTCATGCCCCGATACTGTCTAACTAACCTTTTCTCCGTGAAGGCGACCTGCATCTAAGGTCGACAAATCTATCCACAAGATTCCATCTGAAGGCATGTGGTCAGGCTGCCATATGCAGTTTCTTATACCACGCCGAAAATCAAGCGCTTGCCCACCCATACTGCTTCTTGTACCAGCTCACAGTATCCATACCAGTCTGGACACGCATGCCGATCCGGGCGTCCAGAGTAAACGCTCCCCAGTTAGCTACCTTGTCGAGCCAAGCCTGGCATTCCTCCGTTTTCTCCCGTAGCCACTCCTCCTCGTCCCCTTTGTCGTCACCCCTTCGCACTTCAGGTCTTTGTATCTCAATCCATGCAAGTACTGCCATCTCGTAGTTTGCTGCCGGCAACGCGTAATCGTCTTTCGTAGGGCCTCTAAATGCCAGTCTATCGCGGTGTGTTAGTTAGATTTTGATGTAAGAGACTCAGAACTCACCTGTCTATAGCTAAAACGCTGTCGAGCAATTCGCGTGCCTCGTCAATATTACCCAGTGATCGTGCCACGGCAGCTCGACAGACGTTTCGCACGGCTTCTTCGTCTAATTCTGCCTCTATCTTCTTCCGCGCCTCCTTTGGTGCTGTTAACCTATCCCAGGACAGAACCTTGTTCGAAAATTCCAGCTCCGAGGGCTGCATCTTTTTCATTCCGTTCCAAAGGTACGTCATCTCTTCCGATGGGCTGGGACCAATAGCATCTACCAGATCTATTCCTAGCGCTTTGGATCTCTCTTCCCACTTCTGCATTTTTCGAACCACGAACAGCTCAAACGGCATCGGCTTAGCTAAGAAGCGCTTCTTACCGGCTAACGTAGGCCCCTTTCTGAAGAGCTCGTCTGCCTTCTTCTTATGTAACTGGATTTGTGACTCCTCCGCTTTACTGTGGAATGCATTTCGGTAGTTCTCTAGTTCCGCGCATCCGGCAATGTAGTAGTATAAAGTAGGACTCCAGTCGTTGAGCTCGATGCAGCGGAGGAAATTGTCGCGCATGTCGGGATAATCGTGAATAAACATGGAATTCATAGACATCTCAAAATTGTTGATAGCTGTGACCTGGCGCATTTTTGACTCCGTATTGCTCTTTAAAATCTCGAGAGCACCTCGCAAGTCCTTGCTATTTGCCTGTACTCGACCTTCCTCAAAGCGCCAGAGGCCGCTATCCGGGTATCTCGAGCGCATCTGGGCGAGCAATGCAATGCACTTGGCTTTTGGGTAACCTACAGTAGTACTCTTTTCGCTGTCGTTATCGAAGGGGAGGATATCGGCAGCGCTTAGAAGACCATGATAATAAGAGAGCAACATGAGACTTGCTACAGCTCCGTTGACATTGTTGAACCCAGAACTCTGCCACAGCAATTGTAAGCCTCGTTCACGATCCCCCCTAAAGCCGATAATAGATAGTAGGCGAGAAAACGCAGGCGGAACCATGGTAAGGAGAGTTAACAGGACTCCATACGCCATGTTGGCACCGCTATGAATAAAAATGTCGGCCGGGGTGGTGAATACCTCCGAACTACCTTTAGTAGATGGTAACTTAGAAGTATCGTTAGAATTTAAAGACAATTTACTTAGTTCCTTTTCGGCCGCATCAGGGCCCGTAGTAAGATGACCACCATAATCCAAAGGAGTTTGTGTTCCCGAATGTGCTTCATCCGCATCCACAAATTCGAGATCCGTGTCAGTACCGTCGCTAGATGAATCTGAGTGAAGCCCCTTTCTTTTCAGATACGCCGTCTCCGCTTGCACGAGCCCGTCGAGTGTAATAAAAGCCTTCCGCAGCTTATAGAACCCCTTTAGGCCTTCTGTCAAACTCTCATTCATAACGGCGACGACGGCGGACATCAGGTTTGCATAAGCTATGACCAAGGCGTACTCGCTTCCTGGGGGGTATATCCTGTCTTCGGCTTTACCGGCGGCCTCGGCCTCCTTCTGAGCTTTTTTCATCTCACTCAATGAACGTGTCTCGCAATCGTTAAGACGACTAAGAGTTTCAGCCATGATTGACTTTTCGAATCCAAGGATACTCCTCATGAAAGTGCAGATTCCCATTCCAAGGAGGTGGAAGGCCGAGTCGCCCTTTCGTAACCTCTCTTCGGCACCGTCGATGTCATCGTTCATAATCAAAGAGGTGGCAATTAACGCATCCACGAGGGAGGCTGTCTCCCGAGCCCGAAGATCTGTTTGCGAGGCTGCAGGGCTTGAAGTTTGGCTCGGGGCGGGAGCAGAACCCCGAAGCCAGGCCCCTATCCGACTCATAGTGACGAACCGGATTAGCTACGAGGCCAAAGCGATACTCCGTCTTGACTGCCGAGAGAATCGTGGACAAAACTATGTTTTATCTTAAGATAATAGTAGCTCCGTGGTATCCGTTAGCGTCAGTCGGTTAGTCTCTAGGTAATATCCAAAAATCGTAGTGCAGCCGTTAAAACATGTCAGGTTTAGGGCTGAGAGTAGGTACCGGTATGCAAAACAAAGGATTAAATATTGTAGCTCCTGTTAAAAGAAAGCTCGAAAAGCTTATGTAAAGAGCTGGAATAAGCAGCGAATGCATGCAAGTACCTAACGCATGCACCCAATTGACTCAGGTCTCGGAGCTGAAAGACGTATTCACCGAAGTCCACCTTTTGAGGCTCCAGTACGAGTCAATGTATTCCGTACCTTAGGAGGTAGGTATGTAGATAAGGATTTTTGATGACGTTTTTAATGACACTGTAATAAAAAAGCAATTGGGAGGAAGTGAGTTTTCTGTCGAGACTAGGCTAGATTAAGACTTTTTAGTTTAGTGATATAATGATTGCCTAGTGGATATAAATGTGTTTGTCGATAATATAAAAGAAAACAACAGTATATTGATAGTAGTAACGCCGCTGTATAATATATCATTTCTCAAAATTAGAAATGTGATTCAGGAGAGTAAGCTGACTACGGGATTGTATTCGGGCCCTAGCGGAAATTAAACACGGCAGGAATGCTGCAGCAGATGGAGGCTGAGCGCACGAGTTGAATATATCCCAGTTAGGTGACGACACAACGAAGAAAGCAATGTTGCAGAAAATCAATAATACACATCTTAAGCTGCTACTTTGTCACTTTCAAATTGACAGGCGGAGCTTTACCACAGTAGCCGCGCACTACGTGGCTATGTGCATATGTATACCTGTACTACCACAGCCCCGCTCAGCCCAACTACCCGGAAAGTGAAATGATTGGTTGTCCGGAGATAAAGTTTGGCTTACCCGTGAGTATTTTCCGTTTTCGAGGCAACCTTATCCGCCTGCCGAGTAGGTAGTCATTGCATACCAGACCTAATGCATCATATATGTTATTATGCAACAAACGCGCTTATCCAGATAAATGATATATCTCATTACCTAAGATAACAGGGCAAGGTTGATTGATTGATAAACATTCATCATCCATCACCTCAACAAACCGAAGCCTCGTCTCTCTTACTTGTTCCACATTCAGCCTCGCCACCAGTAAGACAGAACCCCGTCGATATCGACAAGAAACGCATTTACCGCCCCCTCGATAATATTAAGCATCGTCCAATCTACATCAAACGTACCTACATATTCATATCATAAGTCATGGCCGCACCCTCAAACAAGTCCGGCGACAAGCCTGCTACCGAAGCCTCCAAGGAGCAGCCCCAGGCACAGCAGAAGCCGGCTACTGCGCTAGAAGAGGACGACGAGTTTGAGGACTTCCCCGTAGAAGGTGCGTTATTTCTCTATCCCTTACCCTTAGCTCTCTTGTAATGATCATACACGTACCGCCTCTATCTACATTATACGGCCTTCTTTCTCATCCCGCAATATTCATAATCAAGTTAGCTGGATAGCTATCTGCCTTAGACAATCAACAACTAACACCATCAGAAACAGACTGGCCGGCAGAAGAGACCGAAGCAGCAGCGACAGCAGTGACGGGAGGCAACGGTACTACGACGCAACACTTGTGGGAGGAGAGCTGGGACGACGACGACACCTCCGACGACTTTTCCGCGCAACTAAGGTACGTTTATGTCTCGTCTATATACTTAGCACCTTCGGCCGTCGAAATCGGCATTATCAAGGCTTTTGACTATTCTCAAGTTAGCCTAGCATATAACCGAACTATGCCGTTTCGTTTTCCATATTTCCCCTATCTTTATGCCTCCCAATACTGACGTAAGTACAAACAGAGAGGAACTCAAGAAAGTCGAAGCCTCGAAGCGAAGATAAGACCGTATTTACGGATTAGGCGTTTTCCAGCACGACAATTAAGCAAGCAAGCAAGCAGGGCTAGTAGCATAAGGATCAGGCCATGACTAGAAAACCGAACTGCATTGTATCTATTCTCCAACGCTCCGCATTATTTCGCTAGGCGTAGAGCAAATGAGCAAGGCTTTGATTAATAGACCAGCAGACGTAGAGCTGCCGAATAGAGACTTCCTTGCCTTTACGTATCGAGACTTCTTTCTCCCTTGCCTACTAGCCAACATGAAAATCGATGTTATCATCAATATCTAGAACAATTGCATCATAGATAAAACAGCGAAATACGTATAAAATATGTACGTCTAATACTTTTATCAGTTATTCATCTAATTTTAGCCCTGTGGCTTTATCATAAGCTCAATACGTAACATTATCAATAACAGTAACAATGAAAAGGACCACCGCCTGGTTGATCCACCGTTACCAGCAACCCGTGCATTTAGCTAACCAACCCAAACCGGTTACCCCTTTCTAAGCCGTGCTAAGCGATGCTCACAGACGCACCGACCGCCCTAATTCTCATTTGGTGCTAAGAGCAACCACGCCGGGTAAGGCCTTGCCCTCCAGGAGCTCGAGAGAAGCACCACCACCGGTCGACACGTGAGAGCACTTGCTCTCAGCGCCGTACTTGGCAGCGACGGTGGCGGTGTCACCACCGCCGATGATGCCGATCTTGCCCGCGGCCACGGCGGCTGTGAAGGCGTCTAAAGTAGCCTTGGTGCCGTTGGCGAACTTCTCGAACTCGAAGACACCAGGGGGGCCGTTCCATAGAATGGTCTGAGCCGAGTCGATAGCCTCCTTGTATAGCTTGATAGACTCGGGACCGCAGTCGAGACCCATCCAACCGTCAGGAATGCCCTCCTTGTCGGTGGCCGTGCCGGTCTTGGCGTCCTTGTCGAACTTGTCCGCAATCACGTAGTCGACGGGCAGGACGACCTTGACGTTGTTCTTCTTGGCCTTCTCGATGAGCTTGCCGACGTTCTTGGAGCCAGCCTCGTCGAAGAGGGAGTTGCCGATGCTGACGCCCTCGAGGGTCTTCTTGAAGGTGAAGGCCATGCCACCGCAGATGATGATGCTGTCGACCTTGTCTAGCAGGTTGTCGATGAGCTGGATCTTGTCAGAGACCTTGGCACCGCCGAGAATGGCGAGGAAGGGGCGCTTCGGCGATTCAAGGGCCTGTGCGAAGTAGTCCAGCTCCTTCTTCATGAGGAAACCGGCGGCCTTCTGAGGGAGGTCAATACCGACCATAGAAGAGTGAGCTCGGTGGGCGGTTCCGAAAGCGTCGTCTAGAAGATATTTAGTTAGTATCAGGGTTATTACTATCACATTGACCTATATTATAGACATGAGCAGGGGTTCTTACTGATGTAGACATCACCGAGAGCAGTTAAGCCCTTGCGGAACTCCTCAACCTTGGCCTTGTCCGCCTTCACCTTCTTGCCCTCCGCATCCTTGTAAGAGCCCTCTTCCTCAGGGTGGAATCGCAAGTTTTCTAGCAGAACGACCTGGCCGTTGTCTGCCTTGTTCACGATAGCTTCAACCTCGGGACCGACGCAGTCCGGGGCGAACTCAACGCTCTTGCCTAGTAGCTTCTCAAGTTCTGGGACAACAGGCTTCAAGCTGTACTTGGGGTTGACCTTGCCGTCAGGGCGGCCAAGATGGGACATGAGGACAACAGCCTTTGCGCCATGGTCGATTGCGTACTTGATAGTGGGGACGGCACCGGCGATACGTTGGTTGTTTGTGACCTTCTTGTCTGCGTCAAGGGGGACATTGAAGTCGACCTGTGAGAGATATTATATTAGTCTCAGAAGTAAAATCGCGTATTATAATTAATGACAAAGTATCACATACCCGGATGAGCACCCTCTTGCCCTTTAGGTCAACATCCGTGATAGATAGCTTGTTTGACAGGGACATTTTGACAGATGGAGATATTCAATTGATCCTTAATCCGAAATAAGACTCTTAGGAAAAATAAGAGAATAACTAGAAAGAAGGATTGCGGTATTTCAGACGATGGTTGTTTTTTCTCTCTTGGACGTCCGTTGGGAAAAAGCACGCAGTTAGAAAGACCGCAGCAGAAAGAACCGGGACTAATAATAATACTTACTCAATGGAGGGGCAGAGGAGCAGAGGAGCAGAGGGGTAAGTTAGCAGCTTCCTTACAATTTGGTGGGGTGAGGTCAACGAGCTTTACGGGTGACGTCCTATGGGCTGCAACATACTTATGGGCTGCATCTAGCCACGCTAAGATCAAGCATGTAACCACACTAGATAATTTAGTGGTTTAATACATTGGCATTTCGAACGGTCTATAGGAGATTGCCGCCCTTTGACAAGCTAAAGACGCGATTCTCCGTTGATTTCGGCAAAATGTTCAATGTGTGGTGCCATGATTGTCGCCTTATTTTTCTTCTTCAGCTCTACTTACGAATTATTGGATCATATCTCCTTATAGCAACGTATGCCATGACAATGGTCTATCGTATTACAGTTTAGTTTGATAATAGCTGATGTTTTCCTTGAATTATCCAATGACATGCTCTGATCAAGACACGCATGCAGATAATACTACTAGTTTCTTGCATCTACTCAAGGTAAGTACAAGGTTATACCCAAGCCGCTGACCTTATATTTTTAACCCAAAAACGAATGCGCCCATCCAATACCCATATTATATCAGTCATATCGATTAACCCATGAAGACCACGCTCTTCGACGCCGTAACGTCTGCCGACACATCGTTTTAACGAATTTGATATACAGCGAAGGAAGAGTCTAGTAGTCTTTTCTACAAGGACTGATGGTTTACTAGAGACGAATGTTAGGAGAGTAAGGAGCCGTCTTTTGCTCGACCTCCTCAGAAGCATTTGTCAGTGAAAGATAAGCGGTCCAAGCAATACCGATAGTAGAGACAAAAGGCTATAGAGAATTATCAGTAAAAAGTGATTCGTAAAGTGTTCACTCGTAGCGGATGAAACTTACTAGCTGGAACTGAACTGGCATTAACCTAAAGTTGATAACCTGTACGGCAGGCCAAATCATGAAGTTCGCCTTCAGAGTTGGAATGTACATGTCCCTGAGCTTGTGAACGACCGCCCTACGGCCACCCCCTTCTGCTATTGTCATGACTGTAAAGAAACAAGCGATACCGAATGGAGCAAAAATCAGCTGGTCGAAAGCTACCCGCTTCATCGCCGGAGCGAATGCGCTCGTCTTCGTAATAGGAAATGCCCGTGAAAGGAAGCTAAACCACTTGTATTGGAGAGGAGCCATGGCGAAACCGTACGCCATGAACCTCGTTAGTCGCTCGAAGTCGAAGGGAGGTGGGAGAATCTTAGAATCCGGAATCAGGTCCCGTTCGTTCCAAGGGTTCTTGCGATCTAGCTCGTGGATCTCGATCGCTAACGTATCGTCTTTTGTAACGCCGCCGGGCTTTCGCAGGGCTCGTTGTCGGACGGATGTGATCGTCTGGGCTACGGTATCGGCAATACCTCCAAGGACGGCGTTCGTCACCATCATTGTAAGGACTAATTTTGGACGTATTAGCATCCCACATGGGAAATTCGGTGGGGATTGCGTGGTTAATACCTGGCCGTTCATCGTAGTAGGCGTTAAAACGCGACACCAAGCGCGCGACGATAACCATCTCGATAAAGAATATAACAGCATGAAGAAGAGGCTGGATGCGAGGGAAGAGTTAGTGATAAGCATAAAATATCAACTAAACGACAACAGCATCTGAGGAAATGGAGCAGTGATAGTGAAGACGATAATAATTATGTCGATGCTGATGTGGGATCGGAACAAATCTAGGTGGATAGGATCGTGCGGGATAGGTTAACGTACGATGCGGTCGAATATGAATTTGCTATTGACTGCTCGAGAAAAGCGGCGCCGGGTGAGTTCCCAAGACATTGTGGAAGAACCGGAGGAGATAAAAAGAATAAAATGTAAATCGTGCTTGTCGAATCCGGGGCGCGAAAACTGGGCTTCGCAAGAGGGCTTGTGCTGGGGATTTTACGATCGATGACGACAGATCGATGGCTCCGATAAGACAGACGAGCCCCGTTTTCGCCCCGTTAATCACCAAAACCCACAAAGATATGTCTTATTGAGCTGGGGGGACAACGTCGAATTCCGGATCTGATTGAACAGAGCCTGGATAAATAAATTTAGTTGGTTTAGACTAAGTTTTGATGATTGATGGAATTCTAGAGGGGAAACAATTAAATTCGAGTACGGGTACACATGGCAGTTTCAACGTTGGAGAAAAGGAAGGCCCGACGTTGGAGGGGGGGGATTGCACTGCCTTTAAGTCAAGTGACGTGACCGTACAAATAGTACCGACCGGCACTTCTTCCGCCTGGAAGGTACTAATGCAAAGCAATTAAATCTCAATTACGAAATACATGTATCATGTATATACCTGTTCTAAAGTCAAAATTCAAAACTTTTATGTTTCTTAAATAAGAACAACTAGTTAAACCCAAAATTAACTTGGCTAAGAAATCTTATTGTCATTCTCCTTGGATAATAACGAAGAGCCAAAAGACTCAAGACTATTGTCAATTATAGTTACCTAAGTACCTCTAGGTAGTTAGTTGCTTGTGTAAACCTATTCAACCTCTACCAATTATTCAATAATTATTAGATCTGTATCTTCGAAGTTATAGTTGCAAGCTTCTTATCTGATTGGCCGCAATATCTCTAATACAGGCACTCGATCTTATACTCTATATCCTTGACTTTGAACCCGAAAGACTTCCAAGGTTCCTCTAAATTCAACCTTTATATAATTATTAAGTCTCAGCTAAGCTGGTTTCTGAAGAATCACAGAATCGATTTTACAGGTCACCGTATTGCCGCTCACACTTGCACTCAGACCGCTGATGGAGTATACGCTTGCTCCATTGTAATTTTCGGGCTTTGTGTTGCACCAGCTCGAGTCGGTACCAGTACTTGTCTGTTTACTATTAGACCAGGGCAATCTCCGTGTTGAATGAAAACGACATGTTAAGGAGGGTAGGAAAGGGGTAACTAAAAATAGGGGTAGCTCAAGTTGATCACTTACAATTACGATATTCGAAAACGCAAGCGGACCAAAGTCCCAGTTGACACCCGTACTGCGAATAAATCAATCTCTTATGATCAAATATTAAATAAACAACGGACAGACATACAGCTCGATGGCAAATAATGCTTGGTTAAACGATTTATCGGCTAGAAATATGTCAGCTTTTCAAATTCAAAGACCTCTGAATTAAAAACTCCATCGAACTGTAACTTACCCAACGGGAAACTGTCCGTCACCTTTTGGCCCGTAGATTGCCGGGTTAGAGTTGACGTCCACGTCGAGCCGCTACTGTCTAGCTTGTTGCTGAACGTGACCTTTTCGTTGGCGTAGGTGTTAAAGCCGCTTCCCCATGGAAGGTCAGGGTTCGAACAACACCACTGTGAAAAGGGAGTTAGTGATTCCTTTATACAAGAGATGTATTGCGCAAGCCGTAACTCGAAATAAAAGCTAAGAAATAGAACTATGAAGTCCCATCAATTCTACATACTCCTGATCCGATCCACCACGTTCCACTTCTCCCATCAAGTACATTCTGGTATACACCAGTATTGTCAGTAGGTTGGAGTCCCGGCCACAAGTAGTACGTCCCAGCTTTCGGCAGAGCCGGGATCGTCATATCTCCGGAGAACGACGTGAACTTCTGTCCGGACGCCGGATAGTACCGGAGGAAATACCATGTTGCCGCCGACGCATTCCCAACAAAGG
Source organism: Daldinia loculata (assembly GCF_022478755.1). NCBI lineage: Eukaryota > Fungi > Ascomycota > Sordariomycetes > Xylariales > Hypoxylaceae > Daldinia > Daldinia loculata. Next base: position 746,225 of record NW_026054857.1, on the reverse strand, counting down.
CCAAGAACGAGACGAGCAAGGCCGCCAAAAACATTTCGCAGCTAGGTAGGTAGTTATTCTATAGGTGCTTTAAATGTAATTAAAAAGGATTTAAGATTGACAACATTAAAAAATATCTTAAAGAGTCTGGATAAAAGGCAAGATTTATAAGTTCCATTAGGCAGATAGACTACAGTCTAGATTTCTGCTTTCGCTGGGTTACTTTCCCGATTCGTGAGTTATCTACATGGGTACTATCTATCGAATGACTATAGTCGCATTCATCGTGGAATAGAAGAAGCCGGCCCGGTTATTAAAAAGGCAGGCATATAAAGAAACATGCGGTAGCATTAGTAAAAATGCTATCAGGATATAAAAGATCTATACCAGGGTATCATCCCATCGGGTCCTATTTTTCCACGATTCGGGTTGGCTCAAATTTTATGCCATTAGAGTGTTTCGATAATGTAACTCTTACTTAACCGGTTTAAGCTTATCGCTCGTTTGAGTGATGTTAGGTGACTTGGTAATAATAAAATATGGCTATTATAGCGACTTTTTCGAAAATAGGGGTCACTTGATAGAATTAGTTAAAACTAGACACTCCCAATATCGTATGTGTCGATTTAGCGGCCTGACAAGCGGCCGAATTTTCGCGAGCTCATAAAGTCATTAAAGAGGTCTACAGTATCTCTAAATGCACCTATCACGCCCACAAGGCCGGCTACTCCCAAGACAAGCCCAGCGATCTCGGCCATCTCAGACGTGTATCTGGTCGCTGAAACAACTCAATTAGATTTGAAAAGCAAGGTACTCCGAGCAACAATTAAAGAATAATCTTAGGGGGATATAGAATCTAGAGGTCAAGTAATTATCGAGGTGTGGCTGAGAGCGTGGCATTGTCGTCAGTCGACACTGTCAGCAAGCCCAAGGCGGGCTCTATTGGGTAGCATCTTGGGCATTTTCGAGAACACTACCACAATACGTATTGAATTGTACAACACGTCACCTCCGCTATTTGCTACAGCGATTATAGAGTTGGGTGGTAATAGAATAGATCATCGCCCTTAAGTAGACTACGGATAAGTCCGCGATGAGGATCTTAGGGGATCTAAAAATGGTGCAAAACGCCATGTTATAGCTGAGGATAAGCATATCATTGGTGCCCCCTTCAATGACTTTAGGATTTACAATGTACCTAAAAAAACAATATTATCTATACTACAATTATTAATATAGTATTATATATATCCTAGGCCTAATACGACTTTCGATACTAGGAATATTGTATACCTTCTTCCCTTTACGACGATTACCTTTTAATAGGCAGTTGGGAACCCGACAGAATCTCTAGACTCATCAATTTTGTTAGAAACCATAGAGAGATAATTGCGTTTTTAAGGGGCTAACCATCTAGGATATAAAATATAGGTGATACGAGATTGAATGGAGAAGATTTCAGACATATTAAAGAAATACCTTGAACCTCATTCTGAATGTACAAGAGAGTGGGTGAGGAAGTTATCGAACCTAATATTAATATACAAAGAGGATCTAGGTATCTCTAGGAATAGAACTTCGAGAAAATAGCTCGAGGCTAAGAATTGCTGTTATTCACGTGGTCTTAGATAAACGAGGCTCTTTAATAGTGCTGAGAATATCAACGCACTACCGACTTGTCAGCACTATTGAATGCAATTAACCCCAATACGGCGTACAAAAGCTTACGCCATATCGTGGATATTGAATGATTGAGGTCTAGTCTTACAATCTCTGAGGTCAGCCAAAGCCACAAAGGACGACATGAGTGCCGTGATCTTACCAATAGTAATATCTTTCCCCTTAAACATCCACGCTGACGACATCCAAAAACCAAAAACTAAACTGCTAGCCACCCCGGACTGGCTGTGTATGTCATACAGTTACGCAGGTACGTGTGTAACAACCAATATCAGATTTCAGAGACGTCTATTAGACAATACAGGTACGCATCGAAATTTTAAGAACGTGTAGAAGTACAACTAGAAGCCAACTCTCTATCGCCACTTACGTTTAAATAATGTAACCCCATCTAAGTCATCAGTCATCCGGAACGCCCCCTAATTATCCTCAACCCCCCTTGTAGTCTGACAAGACTCTAAATTTAGTCAAGAGCCAATATCCGTTACCTATCCGCATAGTTAGGTGCTTGAGGTTGTCAGATCAAGACCCATTATACCGTAGTGGTTTCCCGGCAGTATCCGACATGTCGTCGCCCGAATCCGGCTGGTGGACGTAAAAGTCGGGACTGTTATTCTCCACGCTCATCTTGGCTGCGTTGTATCGTTTAAAAGCACTTTCGACTAATAAGCCAACCTCCTTCCTATTCCGTCCAATCACACCCACTGCGAGTAGCGCTTCCGTCTCTTCGATCCAGTCCTGTAGCCTCCTAAACCCTACACGGTCCTTCTCCAGTCTCTGTGGCTGTCCAGATCCCTTAATCAGAGCTAGAATACCAGCCAAGACCGTATTGATAGCTCCGAGCACGGTAATGAGAACTTCGTATCGTCCAGAATTTGGACCGATGGCAGTCAGTGCCGCGCCGATGACGATCTGAGCAAAGTAGCAAAGGTAGAGAAATGCAGTGAGAAGAGCGTTTTGGACGCCCTTGATCTGTTGAGTTTGAATCACGGATTTGTATATGCCAACCGCGGTATTGCGTCCTTCTTCGAGAGTACCACTCTCATTAGTATCGCGGGCATAGTTTATTCCTAGCGCCTTTCTAAAGATAACGAGGTTCTCGTCGTTAGGTCCACGGATAGCAAGGCCTGCAGGGGCTCCCCAAGATAGGTTGGTGATTGTCTTTATGGGTGCAGGGTCAGTCGGAGTTGGGTTCGCTATGCTTGGCTTCTGAGGCGAGGCGGGAGATCTAGATGACTTAGGTACCGAGGGCGAGCTTATCTGAGGAACCGAAGTCCTCGAGCCCGGGCTAAGGAGAGGAGAGTGGACATCCTTAATATCAGACATCGTTGTGAAACTTCTTGCCAAGAGATAGTATTTCCTCGTCTCGGACTTTGAGAGTAGCAGTATCTTGGATTTTGAAATGCTATGAATATTAATCCTCGAGTCAGGAGACTATGAAACCTTATTTATATATGGTAGCGTATATATCGTAGTAGATGCCACAAGTAAGGGCCCTATGAGTCGTCTCACCTGACCGAAGGGTCATGCACCGTTACATGATTTGCATCTCGTCATCGCCTCGCTTTGAATAGGTTCAATCTGTCTCACGTCTATTCTCATCACGCTGATAGGACTCGTCGCTAGTTGCTGACATAATTATATAACCTTATGGGAACTTGAAGAGGAATTGCTGACGTTGATCTCTCAGTCAGGGGTCGCTCCTCAGGGAGAGAAGCCAGGTAAGAGGTCTCGTAGGAAAGAACACTCGCTGTCCAAAAGTAACAATAGCATAGTCAGACTATAAGCCGAAAGTAAGCAGTACCGATCAGTGACGTCGGAGTGGACGACAAGGAGAGGTTAGCCGGCGCTTCCAGTGTGATAGTAACCCTACCTTGTAGAATATTTGGCTGACTCCATATCAAGAGAACTTCCCCTTGCCTCGGTCGTTCCGCAGCAACTTACCATCTTTGGATCGTTCGTCCTATCCCTCTTACGTACAATGCCGTTCCTCTTTCTACTGTTTCTTTCATAGTATTATATCATAAGTAAGAAAGTCGATATTGGTGGTGTAATTCTTATCAATCTTTAAAGATGGTCGAAGATCACGAGTTGTACACCAACATCGAACAGGTATACTAACCGTAACAAGCCAGCGACTCCGCTTTGTATGCAACGCAAATCCCAATATCTTCAGGACCTAATTCATAACACACTTCTGCTTTCTTTTTTTTAGATAAAAGAAAACCACTAAAGAGAGATGGATAAACGAAAAGAGTACAATTGAAATACAACGACCATATACCCCTTAAGATCGTTAAGTCAGAGATCATTCGGGTTGTGTTGGGGTGACTCGGATGACGATCTAGGCTGAGACAAGGGAGTCATTACTCCCATCCATCAGTTTCCTATCACATGCCACGCAACAAATTGTGTTAAAGGGGAATTCTACGAAGAACGTTTAACAATGTTTTATGTATGCGACACTATCATCCCGCTGAATCAAATCATGAAGTGCTATAAAACCATCGTCTACAATTTCGCCATCATACCAGTCCCGATCAATAAAATTCTATAATTGCATTTGACCAGGCCATGTCGCACGCTGGATGCACCACTCAATCAGTGATACCAACTCCGATAATTCGTCCTCATCGCGGGGCATTTCGTGAGACCCTTTATGTATTTGTATCTTTCTAATATATGGGTCGCAGAGCCCCGTGAGTTGAACTGAAGTCGGAAACAAAGGGTCATTCTCACCCCATACGTGTACGGTCGGTATTCTTATCTTCAGCTCCAGCGGAATTCTGTTCAGGTTTAACCCAAAACAATCGTCTGAGTTGAACACTGCCCGGCGCGCGTTAGTCGTATGAGTTGGTAAAGGACCAAGGCCTCGGTCTCGCTGCAGTTTTGCTTCCGCTACTACACCTTCTGCCTCGTTCGAGACAGGCACTCCGAGGTCCTTTAGAATCTTGAGCGGAATTCTTCCGTCGATGAAAATGGCGAATTTAAACGCTGGCGGTAACTCATGATCATACCACTGCCGATATAATAAGAAGCTGGAAACAACAGCGGCGCTTTGAGAAACTGCTAAGACGCCATCGTAGGGTCCATCATTGTCTAACTTTGTAGCTAGCCACTCGCTAGCCTTACGAATATCTTCGACTTCTTCAGCCTCGTAAAACTTATAGCGATGTATCTCATGGGGCGATGAGTTTTCCGCTGGTAAGCTTGAATATTGCAAAGGGCCGTTAACAAATTCAAACAAGAGGGTTGGGTTTGAATGTTGCAACTTTGGTAGTAAAGAAGCTATTCAAAGGGTCAGCAAGGGAGATAACATAGTTGTAATAATACATGAGTATATTAGGTACCTAATTCTGATTTTAAGATTGCCTGATTCTGGCTATCAGCGTGAAGGCAGAGTATTCTCATGATGGAGTTAGAACTTCGTATAGTTTATGAAAATTTTATCATGTAATGTCTACCAAGTCCCAAGTCGCTATAGAAACATTATATCCCGGATATCCGCCTACCCCCGGAGGTCCGGCTTCAAAGCTCTTACTCATAAGGCCAACCTGTTCCATACATAACTCCCAACTCTTTCGAAAAATGCTCATTTTAACTCAATACCTACAAGGCAAGTAATCAAATAATAGTCCATAGTCTAATTATATGTTCTTCTTTTTTTCTTGAAGGGACAAATCAAAGTACATGTCATGTACTCAACAACTATTTTACAAGAGATGTTATTGGTCTAGACGGTTAAGCGCCTTACTTATAGTGAAGGCGTTTGTGCGGGGTAGGTACCTAGTAAAGCATTATTGATAGGTCGTAATAACTTGGTGATATGGGTAGTTGTCTACCCTCAGTTAGTATTTGCCTTGTGTATGGTTGGTTGCGAAGAAGCAGGTAGGTACTAACCTGTGGCCGAGTTGGCTCGAGCTTCGTACTTCGATGTTTACCAGGTACCTTAGGTGCCTTAGGTACACAAGCAACAACAATATTTCCCTCTTTTCCATTACAAACCCGAGAGGAGGTAATAATATTTCGCATCATGGCGAATCCGGTTGTAGCGCCTTGGGAGCTTGATCCTCAAGGAGATGTCCTACTTACACTTCACAACCCGAACGCACCGTTTGCTGTATGGGATGAACACTGGTATAGGAAGACAGCTTCTCAGAATTCCGTTCCGCGGGAGGCCAATCCCCAAACTCAAACGGAAGCTACTCCCGAGAAAGAGCAAGGGTTACTCATATCAGACCAACCTACAAGTTCGACGCCTAACGTCCAATTCCTACTCTCGTCAAGGCACCTGTCTTTAGCTTCTGGATACTTTAAGAACCTTCTGCGAGGTCCTTGGAAAGAAGCAACGCCAACATCCCCAGATGGTCGCCTGTGCGTGGACGCCGAGGATTGGAATGAGGCTTCTATGCTCCTTCTAATGCGAATTATCCACGGTCACAATTACAAAGTCCCCAAATCAATGACTCTTGAAGAACTCGCTAAAGTTGCCGTACTGGTTGACTATTACCAATGTCATGAGGCAGTTATGATGTGGTCAGATGCATGGATAGACATGCTACCTAATCATAAAGGAGGAGCGCTCGACAGGGATACTGTACTATGGATTTTAGTTACTCAAGTATTCCGTAAAGAAAGACCATTCAAGGATGCAACGCTGGTCGCTATACAAAATTGTAAAGGCAAATTTCCAACGTTAGGCCTGCCAATCACGGCAGTGGCTGGTAAGCATCTATAGTCTATCTAATCATGTCTGTGTACCTGGACAACATGCTAATCGCTTCGATAGATAGAATCGATGAGCAGAGGGAGAAGCTCCTGGGTCAGCTTTTTACTTATTTATATGACCTTCTTAAACGCTTACGCGAGCGCCAAGCTGGATGCTCATACGCGTGTTCGTCGATGATGCTGGGCGCACTCAGTATACAGCTCCAGGAGCTAGGGATCTTCGAACCGCAGCTAGATTCCCCATATACTCGCTGGAGTTACCTGACGGTTATGGTTGTGATGTGGGATTTAACTACTCCCAAATGGATTGCCGTGCTACCAAAGACCATCGGCCTCCCAAAATCAATGACATCCTCAGAAGGCCAACACTCTTGTACACTTGCGAACTTTCTCCCCCCGATATTAGGTGATAAAGCCAAAGGCATCGAGCTAGCAGATATCCAAGAGGGGGGGCAGTCAAGATGGTCTTAGATGTTGACTAAAAAATCGAGAACATGCATCTAGCTTAGTGGGCCATTACTTTGGCTTGGTTAATGGCAGAGGGTAAATTTTCGCTGTTGGTACTACATGATATCATTCTTATCTGGTGCCTGTTCCCTAAGCCTTAAAAACGATGTATAAATCATTATCGATGTAGGTCTATTTCGTATTAGTACATGATGGCATCACCCACATCCTCCCAAGGGTATTCCTTTAATAAGCCACTTACACAGGCGGGAAATGGGGTTGTCGGATGTTAGCCATCGTAGGACGAGGCTTAACATGATTGGGAAGCGATCGAGAAAGCGTATAATTATCGTCGAGGCCGGACTATCACCTTCGACTGTATTTCCCCCTTTTGCAATAACTCGTTTCTCCAATATTCCCTAACACTACTGGGTATTCACCTCATCCGCCTCTCCATCTAAAAAAAACCTCCAACCCCACCACAAAACAATCACCTCCGACCCGGCAAACCCGGCACTCCAACATACCTCTCCTCCCTCTCCGTCAAAAACATAACCTGGATCCAAAACTCCTTCAAATCCGCATCCCACCAGGTCCAATACCGATCCCCCGAGCGATCGATCTCCCTCGCCTGGAGCTTGAACCCGCACGTCTCGTACGGCTCCGCCGCCACGAGCATGTACTGGAAGTTCTTATCGGGCGGCTCCTCGACGCGCTGCTCGAACGCGCTCATGAACCGCACCTTGGGCGTCACGTCCTGCGCGATCTCCGGGTACTGCAGCTGGAACAGTAGGCCCTGCTGCAGCGTCACCTGGTCCCGCACCTTCGTGATCTTGTACCCCGGCCGCCCGATCTTGACGATGTTGCGCCGCACCATGCCCGCCCCGAAGCCCGCGCCTACCACGCCTACGGGCAGTCCCGTGTTGGGATCGATTTGGCTCTTTCCTTCTTTCTGCTCGCGGGCGGCGCGGCGCGCCAGGTTCGTCTGATGTTTCTTGCCCTGGGTGTGGGCGAGGTAGGACCCGTCATTTTGGTGCACGGTTAAGCAAAGACGGCATTCGAACGAGCCGACGTGGTTCTTGAAGAAGTAGGGGTCTTTGTCGAGATCGATGGTTTCGAGGGCGAGCTTGCGCAGACGCTCTCGTCGGTCGGCATTGGTGGCGCTGTGCGAGGCGACACCACCGCCGCCGAACTTGGAGCCGGCGCGGTTTTGGTAATCCATATCGTATCTTCCTCCGCGTTGTTTGATTGATATCTATAGTATTTATATACTAGTTTCGGAGCTCTTTCGTCGCGTTGAGGTTTTGCGTGCGGATTGACCGGAAACTTCGATGGTGTTTGGTGTTTGGTGGTTGGTATAAGATGGGAAGCGTGTAATTATGGGACTGAGAATGAGAAGCTTCTGATTGATTGATGGCGTTTGGAAGCTAGGGAGATAAGATAATAACTGCCGGCCACCAACAGCTGTCAAGTAAACTCGCACTTAGGTAATCATCCCCCCTTTTATTTTTATCTTCATGCAAGTTTGAAGTTATGAAGTTATGAAGTTATGAAGTTATCAAATAAAGATTATGATCAATCTACAGCTAACGTTACAGCAACTACACTTTCATTTCGGATAGCATATTTACACTCACACCTCACAGTAGAGTAAAGATAATAATAACCGTTCAGTAGCCACGTTGACCAACTACTTGTAAGTAGTTTACTGCTATGTCATCTAGCTCGTCACGCATCGAAAACATCGCAAAATACAAAAGCGGTATCGTCTCATGATTTAGCAGCCAAGATATTAACGTAATCAGACTACCATGTCTTCATTTCAGAGATGTGGCTTAATATTTTTTTTCTTCCTTTTTTCTTCGGCACGAGACTACCAGGTCTCACCGCAACATTATTTCCTGGATTCGGGGATATGCCAGACAATTTAGTGGCCTCAGCCACGACCCCCACAAAGTCCAAATCCTCAATTGTCCTAACCTTAGCTCTTAGAGATCACAAACCAACTAGGTTCGGAAAGGGCTGAATAGTCGAGACCAGATAAATCAACCACACGCTTAACGGAAGTTGTTATCGAACCGCTTGAACGTGTACCCGATGAACGGCAAGCTCATCTCGGGTGACTCCTCAATTGGTTTCCCACCTGCGATGGCTTGGTTTCTCAAAGCTGTTGCGTTGTCTGTTTGATCAATCTCGTCCGTTGGGAAATAGGTTGTGTCGATAGCTGATGTTAGACGAGGTTCAAACGGAGCTCGAATACGTCGAAGACTATCGAATTCGACACCGCGGAAAAACGCATGGCTCTTTATTTCCTGAGCTCCACTTCTTCCAAGTCGCACCTCAGTATTGCAGATGAGACTGAATTTTTTATTAGCTAACGTAAAATCAATGACACAATACAAAACTTACCTTCGGATTAAGTGCTCGGCCTCTCTTCCAAGTGTGATATCGTCTGGGAAATAAAGTGATTGTCGCCAGTTAACAATCTTCCGGTACGTGTCGTGGCTGTCTTCGGCGCAGAACGGCGGCCAGCCGACAAGACATTCGAACATGATAGTACCCAATGACCACCAATCGCAATCAAAGGTGTAACCTTGTCCTGTAAAGATTTCGGGTGCGATATAGTCAGGGGTTCCCACGGTTGAGTACGCCATCAGTCTTCGAGACTTCCTCCAGTCATTAATTTGGGAACGGTTGCTGACCGTCAAGTTAATCTGGTCAAGAGCAACCGAGTTCCGATCCTTAGGCCGACTCGACTTGCCCTGCAGAAGTTGTTGATAGTAGTTGTTATCGTGAAGTTTGTGGAAACCTGTGGATAGACCGAAATCGGTAAGCTTGACGTGCCCACCCCGATCAAGAAGAATATTGTCAGGCTTGATATCACTATGCCATCTAGTCAGTAACAGAAAGTACTTATAAATAACCGAGTTGTAATCATACCGGTGAATGAAACCAAGCTTATGAACGGCCTCGATAGCTAACACGATCTCTGCGATATAGAATCGTGTAATATCTTCGGAAAAGATTTCGTACTTGATAAGCATCGTCATTAAATCTCCACCAGGCAAGAACTCCATCAGCATATAGAGGAAGTTGGCATCCTGGAACGTCGTGAAGAGCTTAACAACCCAAGGGCTGTCAGACTCGGCTAAGATATCTCTCTCAGCTCGAACGTGGGCTAATTGGTCCTTCTTGAACATTTCGGTTTTAATTAGGGACTTCATCGCATAGACCTGACCGTCGGCTTTCTTCTGGACCAGTTTGACTTCTCCGAAAGCACCCTTTCCGATGATCTTTACTGTAGTATAATTCTCAGGCTTGTCTTTAGTTCGCAAGAATCGTAAATAGCGTGCTTCCTTTTTGCCGCCGTTTTGCCAAATCTGTTCGCGCCTCGAGGAGGATTGATTGGGCTCTGAGAGTTTCTGTTCCATCTCGCTCTGTCTATTCGTAATTGAGCAGTTAGCATCCTCTTCGACGTCAATGGTAACAGTCGATCTTGGGCTAAACTATAATGACATACCGCAAGTTGCGCTCGCGAGCGCGTTTGACACTATCCTTGAAGAAATCAGCAGCCAGCTGCGAACACTTTTTCTGGTTATTGTTTGCATTGAGACCATATTTCTCGGGGTTTCGTTCGGGCGCAGGCTGGAAATCGGGCTGGCGGGAACCTTGGCCGGGCACGGGAGGAGCATTCGCATAGTTATAACCAGGTTGCTGGCTGGACGAGCCTGAAGTTCGGGGTCGCTGACCTGGCGAAGGACCTCGCGTTCCATAGGAACCGCCTCGACCGGCACCTCCTAGATTCTGGTGGGAGAACTGGTGAGCCAGACCGACATTGGGATCATTGGTCCCTGGAGTGTTGGATCGAGGCTGATATGCTCCTGTAGCTTGGGCACTACCGTAGTCGGCGGGAGCCTGATATGGGTTAGGCGCAAAGTAATTGCCCTGGGGAGCATAACCACCAGCATACTGCTGAGGAGCTTGAGGCTGTTGGGCAGCAATATGCTGTTGCGAAGGCGTTGGGAAGACCGGCTGAGGGAAGGTAGAGGGTGTGGTAGGATATTGGCGGTCTGAGGGACCAAGCCGCTCGTTACTGTTGAAGTTAAGATAAAGGCGATTATTAGGGTCCATCTTGGTTGCGATTGCTTCAGAGTTGACTTGTCAAGTATTTCCTAAGAGAAAGGTTTAACCTGGAATTGAGTGTAAATCGAGGTAACGAGTAGAAGTCAAGTCTTAGAGGTAACTGGCAACTGGTAACTGGTAACTGAGAAGGGTAGCTAGGATTAGTTAGATAGGTAGAGGACAACTATATTGTTGTGGGTAGCTAAAACTTCATTGGCTCCTTGAATATCGAGTTCACCGCAATATTGATCAATGTCTCAAGAAAGCGACTGTCGAAAGAGGAGGTGAAGAGAACAATAGATAGGCCCAAATTTATGTATGTCGCGGCTCGTAACGATTGCTAGCAACGCGAAAGTGCGCCGCAGTTGATAGAGGGGTACCACTGGAATTCAACTTGGAAATTCCTAGTATTCCCCTTTTCGCATAAACGAAATGATCCGTACACAACTGAACGATGACTTGATTTCCTGGCCCAGTAAGGAATAGAGGTAAAGAGAGTGTGCGAGGGGGGGGATTTTTCAGAATTATATGAAGTTGTCTGGATGGATCCCAACCCTCGAATGGAATAATGGAATAAAATGCTACTGGTCAAGGTAATTCCCTAAAGAGGACGGTAAGTGGGTGCGACGAAGCCCCTGAAAACACTCGCCAGCACGCCAACCGCCTGGGGAGGGGCGCTATCGACAGGCGATTAGCCATTCTTGGTGTAGCGTGCCAAGACCCCGGGCGCTCCCATGTTCCCATGTTAGCATGTTAGGGCCAGGGTGCTTCGTTTATCTGTTAAAGTATTGCCATGTGCATATGTATGGAGACTATGCACGTAGCCGCTCCAAGCTAGGAATTGTAAGGTCGTGATTGCATGTGCGTCCGCAAGCAACTCGAAACTCAAGCTTGATTAACGTCCCTGACGCCTGACGCACATACATCACCCCATATCTCGTCCTATTATCACATGCAATGCATGTTTACTTTTAAAAAGACAACGATGACATCTGGCTGCATTGTTTATTTTCCTAGCATTTTATCGTTAGCTTATTACATAATGAGAAAGAATGTCTGTACCATCTTTGTGTTTGAGTTAGAACACTTACATACGTCTGAACTTATATGGGATAATAGCCACTAGGTTAGGTATCTTAGAAGCTTCGAAACTTGCTAAGGTTAGGTACCTAATGGCTAATATGATAAAGTAATAAGAAGTCATCAAACAACGGTCTTAAACCCCTTCAACTAATTTACTTAGCAGGGAACCTTGATAATAATAATTTGACCCTTCATACATATTTCTCGAAATTATTCAAGTCTCTCGAGTTTCTCGCTATGGCCTCTAAATACTTGCATTTTAATATATCGGAGAATGCTCGAGCCTGCTATCCAGAATTTCCATGCAGATATCCCATTTTATTAAGTACCAGAGTACCTAGATATCCGCTATTCAATAAATTCATTTGATTGGCTGGGACTACCTAAACCGGTAAGTGAGCGTGGGGTTCACCGATAGGAGCTACATAGATCCGACCCCATCGAAATTTTGTTATCGGCCGCATCTGATGAACCTCGAGCAAATTTAAAGATTCACTCTCGGCATTGTGGCTAATACAAAAATCCGAGGATAATAATTCGCTATGGCGGACCAAAAGCCCCCCGTCCAAGGCGCTTCTTCAGCGTCGGCTTCGCCTGTAAGTAAAGTCTAGAAAACTGAAATAAGCTGTCTTATTAACCTGCGACAGGCGGCGGCGGCGACAGCGACAGCGACAGCGACAGCGACAGCGACAAGCTCTGGGGCTACTTACAAGGCCCCAACACCCAACCCAGCTTTCCGTATGATGGGGATACCCGGACTACCTAAGAAACTCCCCTCTCGCAACTGGATGATCTTCTTCGCCATTACCGGATCCATCTCCGCCGCCATAATATACGACAAGCGCGAGAAGAAGCGCGCAACCGTCCGGTGGTCCAAAGCAGTCTCCCACCTCGCACGCGAACCCATCACGAATCCGACCCAGCTACCACGAAAACTCACCATCTTCCTCGAGAGTCCCCCCGGTGACGGTCTCCGTGTGGCGCAGGACCACTTCACCGAATACGTAAAGCCGATATTGGCCGCATCAGGATTAGACTGGGAGTTTGTGCAGGGCAGGAAAGAGGGCGACATTAGAGCTGCGGTGGCTGAGAGGATACGACGGACGAGGCAGCCGGAGACAGAGGTGCAGACTCAGGAGGAGATAGTGCGGGAGATAAGAAAAAAGAATGCGACGCCCGAGTGGCAGGGTCTTCGAGGCGATATCGTAATTGGACGGCATACGTGGAAGGAGTACGTTCGGGGTATACACGAAGGCTGGCTAGGACCTCTCACCCCACCCGTATTACCGGAGCCCGAAGTGAAGAAAGTTGAAGAGACACCAGCTGCGGAAGGGGGCGAAGGCGAGAAGCAGGAGCCGAAGCCCGAAGAGAAACCTGAGAGACCACCGCAGCCACCACCGTACAACACGACGAACGACTATCCCACCTCCCCCCTCCCGATGCTTATTCCCGCCGAGTTCTCCCCTTCAGTACCCATACCATTTCCGCATATTCTCGGCTTCTCAAACACCTTCATACGTTTAAGACGTTTCGTCAACCGTCGCCACCTAGCCGACGACATAGGCCGCGAAGTTGCAGCCGCATGCCTCGCAGCAGCGCGCGAGTACCGCGAGGACCCAGACCTAACACGGGCAGAGCAACAGACTGCTCTCGAGCACGAGGAGAAGGACTGGCCTAAGGCTATATGGAAAGAAGATAAGCCCAAGGAGGGCGAAGAAAAGAAGGTTTCCGCCACGCCTCAGGAGAAGATATGGACAAGGCCCATAGTGCTAGATCCGCGAATCGCGATGCGCATGCGGCGCTTCGAGATTCAGCCCGAGGAGGAGGCTCGCGCCAAGGAAATCGTGGTCCCCGAAGAGGAGATAGAGGGTTGGATAAAGGGCAGTTTGCGGAGCTTGTACCGTTGGGCCATCTCGAAGCCCGAGCCCAACCCCGCGTGGCCCGATGAGTGAACGTCGAACCTAATCGCCTGTCCGGACTTGCCTCGGTCTAGCAATCACCAGGGATTCAAATGTAAAAATATAATAGTATGCATAGAAGGATAACCTCATCGTGCATTGCCGGTCGGTATACGGCTCTGCCTGTATTAACATGCCGCAACGCATCGGATCTGCATAGAAGGTGGTGGTAGGGGGGCAATGCTGGGATGTGCTACGCCATGCATGTAGGGTATTATATGACGACCATGTGATTATGTTTGCATTAAAAAAAAATTCACAACTCTGGAGCACTATTTCTCAGCTAATTATTGTCTTATTCGTACATTGTATATGTGATATGTGGCATTGCTCTTTGTATCCGCTATAACAAGAGTAGTTTGTAGAGTTGGTGGGTTGACTCTTCATATTAGAGCATAGTAGTCGAACACCTTGGATGACAGGTCTGGTCTTTGTAGTATATATTACCCACCATAGTCGTAGGTCTCAATTATCAGTCTCTCGATTAGTTCGTTGATTCTCATACCAGACGTTGAGTTCACCCATCGTACATATATCTCGTCAGATATCTCTTTAGTTCCCAATTGATATTAGGTCTCAACCTGTGTCAAGGCTCGAGTAGCAGGGATTATGGCGGCGGTAAGTGAATAGCCATTATGAATTAGTAGCATGAAGCTTCAGTCGAGGTGCGTTAATCATCGTCATCCTCGTCGGAGCCATAATCCACCAGGCCAAGCTTCGGTTTAGGTTTTGGCTCCTCCTGCACCATTTTCTCCTCTATGGGTTTCGAAGACTTCGGGTCAGAGTTTGCCCTGACATTCGGTATAGGCTTTGATTCCGACTTTGCCTTCAGCCCTTCCGGCCTCGTATCCGGTGCGGCAGCTCGTTCAACTTCCTTCTCCGACCCACTAGCTCTCCTTTTCACACCCTTAACAATGGTCTTCACCTCCTTATCCGGCCTCTTTCGCTTCTTTGCCCCGCCGGTCCATGCCCCGACATCACCATCGATACCTTCATGCACGGCATCCCCGTCTTCGGCATCCCCCGAAGAAGTAGTAGTCCCGGTAGCCTTTTGCGCCTGTCGGAAACGAGCCAACCTCTCCTCCGTCTCACGCTTGACCCTCTCTTCCTCAACGCGTCGCTCATCACGCATGCCTTCCAGAAAGTCGATCTCATCGTCGTCCAGCGCGCGGAACTGATTGCTGATACGAGTCTTCTCCTCGAATGCAGCCTGCTTAGCCGCTAATATCCTTTATTTTAGCTTTTTCGGTCTCGTACATATACAGGCACATATTTCTCTCCCTCCTACGATGCTGTCATAGGACCTCGAAAAAGAAATGAAATAAAATAAAAGTATTAAAGAAAATCAAATCGTACCTTTATTCGCTTGTAAAATGTCATACAAGGTCTTATTCTCCCCACCAAGACCCCCCTCGACCTGTGCCCTACGCGCCTCTTCGCGTCTCCGGCGGTCAGCTTCGAGGTCGCGTTGCACGGCTTCCCATTCGGCGTTTCTCTTAATGGTTTCCTTGTCCCATTTCTGTGTTTCCGGCGCTTCCTGCGTCTTGCTTGAAGGTGGCACGGATGCGGACTGCTGCGGTTCACCGTCGTCGCCGGCGATGGTGCCGCCCGACACGAAACGGGATGACATTCCACTTGTTATTCTATAGATGTTTTAATGTATAGGTGCGCAGATAAGAATTAAGAGGTAGCATGTGTCTTTTAGAAAACTCATAAAGTAGTTTATTTGATTCGTCAGTTATACTTAAATCCTTAAAGGTTCATCTTGAATGTTCATCTTAAAGATTCATTTTCTAGTCTCAGGTTGAAGATCACACAATATTGACGTTAGGATCCTGTTACCAGTCTTTATCGATAAGTACCGAACCATAACAAGTTCCAATAGTCCAACAGTCCAACAGTCCAACAGTCCAACAGTCCAACAGTCCAACAGTCCAACAGTCCAACAGGCCTTAAATCATTTAAATCATCTGGATTAAATCTTGCTCATTTTCATACGGAATTCAATCATCTTCCAATTATAGAGGGTATCTACCTAAAGTAACAATTTGACGGGTCAATATACCCGATATCACAAGAGACACCCATATCTTCGTGAAGTTTGCAGTTTAATATTTTTAGTCTAGGTTTATCAATTGTACGTAACAATAAGCCGAAAAAAAGCCTCGATGGGCTGTCAACCATGACACCTCGTTGTCTGTATCGAGGACGCCTATAGCCATGCAAACTTCAAGACAGCCAAACCTTACCATACGGTTATATGTGCGAAGCATCGCTAACAACCTCCTTCAGACCCCAACCCTCGACCCGTACCCCTCTTACTTAGCCTTTCACCCAGGCTCTAGTCATGGTAATCGTGAAAGGAAATCAATCGAAATACCCCATCTCAAGGAGGCAAGAACAGTAGTAGTGAAGGAAAGCCCAATACACGGTTCCCTCTCATCACCTAGCTAAGTGACGTAGACATCGAGGCGTACCAGGTGCCAGAACTGCCACTCATTACTAAGCTGATCAGGACAAAGGCGAAGACATCCATGTCTTATGAAGGCCGCTGGGTACTCGCTCCAAGATGCTTCACACGGAGTAGAAAACAAATAGTGCAGCCCAATTTTTTTATCCCACTCCCCATGCTGCGTCCTACAGCTGGGCCAATGCCCATTTTCTTTATTTCAACCCGAGAAAAAAAGGTACCAAAAAAAAACGTATCCTATGAGCCCTCAAACATACTGAAAGACATATTCCAGTCTGAGCTGTACAGTGGGAACATAGACTGTGGGAAACACCCCCGAAAGCATCCAAGATATCCACAGGACTGCTCAAAAAACCCCGGGCTGATCAGTTGTGCCAGCCTCGGGTAAATACTCGTGAGGTGAATTAACGTAAGAATCGTGAGTGAACCGTAGACAAAAGAACAGGAAACCCAGTCCTACCCTGGTGAGCGCGTGAAGTATAGGCCTAGGCCGATGAAGGCGAAAGCATAGCCAGCTTACTCCACAGGGCGAAGAAAAGGGTTACCGACGAAGCGAGATCTACCGTCCCAAATAAGACTCAAGGTATAGGTGAGCGATAGGACGACGAGGCTAGCTGTATAGTCCATCTCTTTATTTTAGAACGCCAAAAATAGAACCTTGACTTTTGCCGCCGCCGGTATAGAAATGCGAACCCGAAGGTAACATGCGATAATCTATTGCAAGTGAGAACAGGAATACCGGACCATCCCAACAAACCGAAACCAATTAACGCCGCTATAATTATTGATGCGGAGACGTCGTAAAAAAAAAAAAATCAAAAAAGGAGCAACACGTATCGAGGCGAAGGAGACGCCCACTGAATATGGGGATTCGGGACCGGCATTCGAGGAATCGACGGAATCGAATGCTTTCGCGACGACGACACGAGCGAACGGATATCGACTCAAGCGAGAAAATTAAAATCGATTCGGCGGCCTCCCTTACCCAACCAATCCCATACCAGGGATGAAAACCTTACGCCAGTGTATAGGAAACTCCGAGGGTATCTGAGTAACAAATTTATGTGCCTGAACATGCCTGAGAATGATGCCAGAGTAGACATTAGTGCAAGTATTCCCCATATCATAAAACCTCGGCTGAGCACAAGAGTCAGCCTCATCCAAACTGGCATCGATGATACACAATACGACGTGCCATCTTAAAATCAGGCCTAACCCATCACCGACTGGGTATAACTGTGCTATTACACGTAAGCAGCACCTGTGCCATGGCGTTGAGCCCGACATTGAGTACAGCATTCAGGAAAGCTCGGGTCCCAAGGACCAGAACCATATTGGGAACAGTAATGCTGAGGGAAATGGGATCCGCCACGGGATCCGTATCCGTTGTGACCAGGTGGCTTGTAGTGTCTGTTATAGCCCCCATTGACAGCCTGAGAGAACCACTCATCATAAGAGGCATTGACTGAAGCAGCCGAGTTGAGATACTCGGGGGTTCCGTAACCAGAATCTGGAGGAGTAAGAGGAGCCTGAGGCTGCGACCAAGGATTGCAATATGAGCCTTGCCAGGAGCCCTCGCGACATCGGTAACCAGTGGTCCCGGTATGGGCGAGCCTGGCATTCATGTTGAAACGTTCGTGCTCGGAAATCTCCTCCTGTGCCCAGCTAGGCATGGCAAGGGCATGATGCTGCCGTACTGGCTCCGATTGAATAGCAGTAACAATTGGTGCCAACCTCTCGCGCATAGCGATGTGGGACTGTTGCTGCTGCTGCTGTTGTTGTTGCTGCTGTTGCTGGATCTGGTGGAACTTCTTGTTCTCTTCCCACTCCTTCCAGCTCTTGAGCCACGCATTGTAGTCGTGGCTCTGATCGAGATTGACATACAATGACCAACCGATATGTTTCAACCACTCATTTTCCATAGTGTTGAGCTCCGACACTTCAATGCCACTAACGTCGGACCATGATCGGTTCTGGAAGGTGTTGTCGTCGAGGAACTTGCTACCGAGGAGAAGAGCAATAGTCAACATTTTCCACATCTGGCCCTCATTCGGATTGAATGAACCAGACTGGTTGAGCATGTTGACTCTCTTTGCCAAGTAATTCATTCCGAGGAGGATGGTAGTGCTCGGGAGTCGTGTAGAAGTAAGGATCTGGTTCACGAACTTCCTGAACGCGCCAGAAACTGATGACTTGGGGAGAATGACTCGCACCGTCATATCAGCCACATATTCTGCCATGAGTTCGGTCTCGTAATCGAGAACTGCGCAGACGCCGCCCGGCATGATGGCGGTTGTGTGGAAGGACTCCGTCAAAGATCTAAGGTCGACCTTTGTCGGAGGGTTTCTGCTTCAAGCACGTGGAGACAGTTCAGCTGGGTGGAAAGACCACGACACAACTGGCTGTGATATCCAAGGCCGAAGAGATAAGAAAATATAGAGGGGAAGGTTGTTGAGAACCCTATTGAGATGCGCAAGCCATGAAGCGGTTGTCCCTATCTCGACAGATCGAATTATAGGTCTAATCGAGAGCTGGCTAAAGAGACTCGTCCCAATAGGAAATAATGTGTTTGAAAAGGTGAATAATCACGCTGTCTGCCGAGCTAGGGCGATGGCAGCGATTAGGATAGATGAAATTAGTGTCAAATCGTACTCGAGTAGGAAATATGCGCAAGCCGTCGAGGGTATAAAAGGTTCAGTGAAGACCTCTTAAATCTATAGTTATTGGTATTAGTGGATTGACAAAACAATTATGTTCTAGGACAATGAATCGATCATAAGTAGAACCGCTCTTTGGGCGCGTTTTGTTTAAACTTAGGTTGGGAAGCGCGCCGAGGCTGATTGTCTGGAAGTGTTGAAACGGGAAAAAAGAGACGTGCTAATGAAAGTAAATGGAGAGCAATGGAGCAATGGCACAGATTCTTTCAAACTTTCATTCGCGATCCAAGCTGAATCGCGAATGGGTTTGAATTGATTGCAGACTGTGGACGTGACTAGGAAGTTAAAATCATGAAAGTGCGTGTGATAATCCAGATGCTCGGATATGTATCGGCATCCAGAAAGTGCTCAAATCGTAGTCGCGATGGAAAGTGACGGCAATTTAAAGGGATCGTAAATGATTTGAATGACGGCAATAATGCAGTATTCTAGAAGATTGATCAACTTACTTAATGCGAAGGATGTTGATAGTGGTGAGAACGCTTCCAAGATTCGGCAACTAGGCTGTTCGCGAAAGAGTGATATGCGAGTCCAGTCGAGCTGAATCTAATCGGTAATCGGTAGTGGTGTTCGTGCTGAAATGCAAGATTGGTCGTCGCAATTGTGACTTTGGTTCACTTTTGTCCGCGGAGGATGGGCGAGAAACACTCTTTAAACCGGCAAATAGGATCCAAATAAGACCGATGTGTTGCTTTCCAGCTCGAGTACCTTCTCCTGCACAACAAAGTGCAACTTCGTTGTGCCTCTCTCTTTTTCTTAGGGTTCCAATGTGTCGTAACAACCTGAATCCTGACGTCGACAGCTCCGAGAATCGAAAATCGAAAATTCGGTTGAAGTCGAGTATATTGGCAAGCGGCGGAATTGCAAGGTGTAAGAGAAAAAGGAAAGAAGAAAAAGAGGGAGACGGAGGTAGAAGCGGCAAAGTGGTGGGTTTGAGGCGGAAGTGTTTGGGAGGTTGAAAGGATTGGGGAAGGATGGGGAAAATAGAGAGAGGTGATGATGTTGATGGAGCACGGCCTAAGGAAAAAAAAAATTTAGTTAAGGTCAAGCCCACACACACTGGACCATTTCTTACACAACTTAAGAAACCCCATGGCAACTTCGAATGTCTCCAGTTTACATAGAGAGAAAAAAAAAACAATCAACCAACCAGTCTCCGTGCAGACCAAGTGGGACCCAGACGTTCTTTGACCGCTAGCGCCTCTCGGTACCTTGTATACGTACTTATAGCGTCCCCCTACTGTACCCAGCCCATTAACCTGCTAACCTACCGTAAAGAAAAACTGGGAGCGGCCAGCGCGCAGGCCTAGAAAAAAAAAAAAAAGAGGCGAGTTGGCCACTGAAAGAACAGTGGAAACAAGGGGGTCGTGTATATTGCAACCATTGGGTACAGACTGAATCGAGCTAGTAGCAAGAAGCGGTGGTCCAGGTTCTTCAGGTGGATCCAGCGCCTAGAATCTAACACGGTTCAGGCAACTGCTAGTAAAAGTTTACCGATACCATGTCGTACCCAAATACTTTAATACCTGGAGATGTTGCCCCGGCAGGAGCTCTGGTAAATGGGGTGTCCGTAAAAAAAAAGACACGATAATCTTCCAATGCTAATGCACCGATTCCATCAATAAATTTGCTACGATCCATATCTCTGCGGATTACATCCCGGCATCTTTAAACTCCTCTCTAAAACAAAAATAAGAAAATCAAAAATCAAAACCATTCATCCATCTAATAAGAGGTACACATCAAGGATAACCTAACAAATCTCGTCGAAACTTTTACAGTACTTACCCAGGTATGTATGCTTTATTTTCAAATGGCTTATTCTTTTAGGACCCTTCTATATTAGGTTTCGAAAACTTTTTTGACAATCCACTAAGTTAAAGTCTTTGCCTTTATTTCCCACTAACGCCGAAGTCTACCACTGAAGATCAGGGTCCTACCTATTTTAGTTACGCCTTAGCAAATTAACAAGATAGTAGGTAGACGTTCCCATTATCCAACCATTAAACATCGACAATTACAGCTAGTCACTCCTGTCCTAGTTTGCCGGTATTAGCTAGTTTCTACACCATGTTCAGTTCAGTCATTGTTAATATTCATGGCAGATGTACGGATCGATGTATGTGAACCATTTACTCTTACAAGACGTACTTTTCGTCCTTTGTTTCTTAACTGTGCAAACTGCTTCAAGTTAAAACTACCGGTTTCTTATAACAACTAGTTAAATGTATTCTCTCGATACTGTGGAGGAGCTAAATGAAAACAGCTAACCGAGGTAAGTAAGCGTTGACTTCATGCTTCCCTTTCACACGTGGAGAGACTTCACATTCATTACAAAGCAACAGTCGAGACTTGTCAAGTAAGACGCGTGACCTGAACAGATGTTGGGGAATATGCCTCTGAATGCGGAAAGTATTATTCTTTTTTTCTGGGCGGGCGTCTTTTTAATCAATACCCATCCGGGACCCCGACTAGCTCGACCTTTGCTCATTTCGGAACTACCTATCATCTCCTCCTTTGTTTCGATATGCGTTACATCACCCCATCTGGATAAAAGGTCAGTCTGCTATCTAGTCAAAACGGGATTCTTGCCCTCGCATGTATGATGCTGAGCTGTACCGTACTCGGTCCTGCTGTTCCCGTACAAGCGGTGGAACAGAAATAGCGCCTTCGGTTCTTTGCGGTATTGTCATTTCTCAATGCAGCAGTTCGGTTCGGGTTGTGTTCTAATGGAAGCACGGGGCATGCTACTTAGCAGACCACTTGGTCGGGCTCTTAAGCGTGGATGAAACCTCCATCACCACTAACCTAGATGCTGTCGCATGCGAGTGAATTGTCAGGACAATCCGGTCAGCCAGACTCACCAAAGACCAACAAGACAAGATTGACAGTTTCTGATATGCATCCATAACACTAATCCATGTAAGTCAACTCGTAAACTAATGAGCGAAGCCACACACGTGTTGATGCCCATTTAAGAAACATGGAAGATCAAGGGTCTCGGGGTGTACAGCATAGACAACGGTTCCTCTCCCGTATGTGCTCATGTCCAATGAACCCCTTGTTCGGGACGGCACAATATAAATCCTCTGGATGCGGATCTTCGGGAGTCATGCATACAATAGTAGGTACATACCTACCTACATTAGGTACACACGTAAGGTCCATAACAAATGAGCCGCCACGAGACTGCAGAAAGCCACCTAGGTAATGGATGGTATTTGATATGTCGATGGCCAACGAATACAATATACAATACAAGATTATATATTACACAAGAAAATGACAAATTTCTCAACTAATAAAATAATTCTTCAAGAAAAACAGAAGGCATTAGTAGAAGCCAAAGAACATGCAGATACCCTCGATATCTGGGGTAATCTCGAATCGAATCGGGATATGCTAGAAGAATGTCTAGCCAACCGAACGTCCAAGGGGTA
The DNA here is from genome assembly GCF_022478755.1 of Daldinia loculata. NCBI lineage: Eukaryota > Fungi > Ascomycota > Sordariomycetes > Xylariales > Hypoxylaceae > Daldinia > Daldinia loculata. The sequence goes on along the minus strand of NW_026054857.1, from coordinate 723,601 downwards.
GAAGTAAGTACGTACCCCCGTAGGGTTCAGGTACCAACCCGATAATTTCCAAAAGGGCGTGAGGACCCATGAGGAACTAGCCTATCAGAGTTATAGGATTCATAAGGAGCAATGGATTTTCACAATACACTATACTAAACCCACCCCTCTCTCGGTCCTTCTGCGCTAAAACCCCTAAAATCTTCTGGGAAAAAAGTTAAATTGGTAATATCAAGGAAACTTGGAAGTTCTGAGGGATTTTTCAAACTGAAGCATCGGTCTCGGCTTTCAATTCTCTAGCAATAATATCCACTAAACCTCCGATCGTTGCAAGCGTACATACCAGGTAGGTACCTACATAATAAATTCAAATTACTGAGTTGCTTAGTTGCTTTTACCAGAGAGAATCACAATTGGTAATGAAATTTCGATCGCAATTGCTATTCAAAACATCCAAGAAATCCAGAACTGCTGATCAAGACAAGTCTTCATGTATAATGTATATATAATGCATACGTCACCGCCGCATGAATCATCCTGCTTGACACATGCAGAAATGATGGATGGAGCTACAACGACAGCGATGCCGAAAAGGCTTATGTATCTGTGTAGACGAATTGGTGCAATATTCTTGGATGATCAAGACGACCTAATGCAGCTTGCTATCAGAAATGGGCAACACCTAGCAACACCCTTCATAGCCCAGCCTCACTAATGAGGTAATGGAAAGACTTAAGTTACTCACTATCTCGGTTATCGATCTAACCAATTACGTAGAGAATAAGACGTCAACAACCCTTCTTCAAAGCCGATCACTTTACCCAGCACCTGGCGAGACTTCGGATGTGGATTGATACTATGAATATCCCATATGGACCCTTACTCCATCCACTTGGCTTCCACTTGGCTGGCTAGGCGATCGAATCAGATTATCAGACGCCTTAGGACACAAAACGGTCCTGTGCCACATTTGTACGCACGTATCACGAATCTCCGCAGAATTACTGCAGCCCTTCAATGGTTGTGAAGCACCATACCTATGGACTATTAGGTTGACTTGCTTAAGCTCGAGATCCCTTTATCCTACTTACCTATGTACGTACAGAGGAGCTTGGATGGCCTATCGAATCAGCATCATACGTTTCCTGTATGTAGGTATGTACATAGAAACGGCATTCTGTATTCCAACCCCCCACACAAGCGCAACCGGCCATCGGCTCAACAGATTCCCTCCCTACGATATGTGCATGGGTGGTTAGGGTAGGTATGTATGGAACGAAGGCTAAACGTTGCTTTGCAGTACTCCACAGACAACAATGGAATATCAGAAAGCTCTAGAGATCTACTAGTCTATTCTAATTTTTCGTAACCCCTCTTCTCCTGCCGAAGAAATTTTTTTTTCTTCTTCGCACGAGTCTGTCTCTGCATTAGTAGCCTCTAACAGGTCCGAAAAGTATGCGGGTCAACGGGCTATCCGCATGTCTAGGGGTTCCGTGGCTGTGGTCGCGTGGAAAGGCCGGTCCTGACCATGCCCACGCGAGCATTGTATTATGAACTGTGGTTACGGCTCTGTCGGTCTTAATCTACTAACTTGTAAGACGCGAAGCATTACAGTTTAACAAGACAAATTACAAAGTTATACAATACTTCAGAAGAGCATATGGCTCTACTTTGACAACAAGCGGCAGGGTCCGTAACCCCGGTTATTTCTATTGTAAGAAACTCAACTCAAGTAACTTTCGGAAACGCTACAGTACATAGGGATTGTATCTGTAACATGTTCCATTCATCCCAACTTAGTAGCGATCCCGGGGATGTGAGATTCACTTCAGGCAGTCAAGTCGTGCTTATTAGTACGTACTTAATAATCTCACCCACGTGCTTCTCGTCTCCCTGGCATCAAACGGAATGAGAAGCTTACGGTTATATCAACAGTCATCAAAGAAATATCTTACGTATGCCGACCGAGCCTTGGAAGCCTCGGTCGATAATCTCATAAATACCTACATTACTCTCAAATACATCATCCAGTAACGCTGTTACCCAGCCTCGGGGGGTTGGGTTATTTAGCTCGAGCCATCGGGCAACGTCAACGGGACAGGTTATATGACAAAATAGTTTGATAGGAGTATGTAGTTGAATGCAGCGCTAGATGAGTGTGCCCTTTCTAGCGGTGTGAAAAGCCTTCGGAATATAAGTGGAAGCCTTCGCAACCCCTCACGATCAAGTCTCCGCATCTAAGACATATGTCGTATTGCGGAAACCCTGACTTCTGCAGACCTACCTGCAGCATCCAAACCACCCATTTAAGAGATTCTCTCACAGTCGGGGGGAGGGAACGCAGCCACCAGCCTACCCAAACGGAGCCCACAACCCACGCTGCATAACCCACAGTCTTCCCATGTCCAGAGATTCCTCCCTGCAATTCAAGATGCTAGCGTCCATACAAAATCGTTTGTCCCGCCACGATCCACCGAGCTCACAATGATTCATCCCTTGGGGAAAGGGAGGCGCCTAGCACGGCGCCTATCCAACACTTTTCATGTGGGAGCTGTCGCATTATTTGCCCGTCTCTCCGGCCCTAATAACATGGCCTCTGTCACTGTTGATCTGGCTGATGTGTCCATCACCGAATTCTGGCTCCCCCACTGAGTCACCAGTCCCATCGCCACCTACCCAAATCTGACGCCCACAGGAGTCCTGGATTAGTATGTACATGCATCGTCGATATTGGAATGGATACATAGGCAAGATACCTAGGTCCTTGTCCGTACATACTGACGGATACCCCATTCCTAAATCCAGATGGGTGGTACCACTTCCAGGGTCGGCCGCTCTGGCGGATCATTTACACGAGAAAATGCATTGTAGTTGATTTTTTCTTTTTTTTTTCTTTCTATTTTTCTAACCCATCACAAACTAGATTACAACTGGCCATATCACCAAAAACTAACCGCCTTTGCGAAAGATTACCATGGGACGGTAGGCATGAAGAATTTATTAATATGGCCAGCAATTCAGTACGACATCGTGAGCCAAAGTGGACCGACGGTAAAGGCCAACATAAACTTGTTTACCACATAAATCTCTTCTCGTCATACTCACAACCAGTTCCGGAATAAAGCTACTGGTTACAACTGTAAAGAGCTTGCATTAGTGTTGTAGCAAAACCTCGCCTCGCGATCAGCACCCTTGCGGCGACGCGCCCCCGAAGCCAAAAGCCAAGACGAGGCAACTCCGCACAACGGGCTGAATTATTCACCACCCCCAGTATTCCATCCATCCATTCATCCATCCATCCAAGCCATGAAGAAGCAGTGACCCCTACCACACCGCATCGTTGAGCAATCGTACACAGCTATGTACAGTTGCTTTCTGGCGGTCGATGTATCCGATTTTCGTGCCAGGAAATCTCGCATCGACCCTCCCTTACTTCGTATGAGCTGTCCTAACTTTAGATACGACATACCAGGACCCTTAGCTAAGGAAAGATAAGGAGCTAGGAACTTAGCCATGTGGAATTGGTTTAGAATCCCATCGTAGGCTGTACACTTTCACGTCGCAGATAATTCAAGGGTACGCTCGCTACCGCGACATGTGTATTATACCTTGGAATGGCTTAACCTTGACCATCTAATTTATTACTAACGTACGAACGATCCCAAGTTCGTTAGAGCTCTGCTGACGCACAGATCGGACGCGGCGGGTTGATCCCCTGTGGGTTTTGCGCCCTACCAAGTGTATTATGCGCTCATATGTACATACCTACCTACACTACCTCACTCGCGCGTTATTCCTTTCGGCTCGCTCAGTCCCAAGTTAGTAAGAAATCAGCCACTAGTGGTAAGGCTTAAGGTCCTATGACGTTGAAGAGGCTCCCTTTGTGATTCCTGACGTTAGGATTCATCTTCTCTTGACTTCTATTTTTCGTCTTTCACTTTTTTAATAGCAATCGATCTCTTCTTGCTACAGAGATAGAGATCCCGATGGAAGAGGGGGGCCTCCTGATCGTTGGAACGGGTTTTCCTCCCCCGGAGTCCAAGGCCAGCGAATCCATGATGCAATGATACCCAAGCCAATCCACCACCCACATGCGCGAGAGAAAAGCCGGGTGAAGAACGAGCGGCGGGAAGGGTTCTAATAATAATAATAATATTCATAGTCGTATGTACTCATCATCATCGCGGGAAAAAGTAATAAATCGTAAATTATTCAACCAGCTTCGCTTGCCTGTGGGGTAATCAAGGATTGCATTTCCGGCTCTTTGTCGACGCGTGGTCTTCGGGCGAAGGCGAAATTTCGGTTCGATCTCGTGTTGCATTCATTCATTCCTTTCGCGAGCGTTCGGTTTTGCACGGCTTTTTTCGGGCTCGTGCGCGTTGATTGCAGGACCATAATATCCGGTGTGATATGTAGACCGAGCCACCACCGCCACGGACCTCAGGGGGGTACGTATGTAGGTAGGTATTTGATATGTATGTATGTACATGTATCTAGGTAGATTAGATGGTCGAATGAGGTATGTATGAAGACATGGAAAGTGAATCGCGTGATTCAGATTCTCGGCGTCTGCCTTGAAGATAAACATGGCCACTTCTCATGGATTGCTCATTCCGGATTTAAGCTTCCCAGGTCAGCCGAGGCTGAAAGGGCACAGGTCGGTCTTACTATGACGCGTCTACCGTATGGAGGACTGTATTGTTGCTAGGGCTGACGCGCTCTTTGACATTGTTCGGCATCTTACCACTGAACTTATGTAACTACCTTAAGATGAGCCTCGCCAGCGTTCAAGGTTTAGAGAGAGATGGTGTTTCATGTATCATTACATTAATCATTAATTCATGTGTCGCAATTATGGAAAAGCAATTCGTAGTCTCTTGTGTGGTGCACAAGCCATCAATTCAACGATTCAAGATTTAGAAGCGTCATTTATCAAGTTTCGGCAGCTTCATTTCAGCGCTCTCGTTCAATTACCGTTCAGATTTCACGGCGAAACAGGCCTAACTCATTTGTAGGCCATAATATTCAGGACGTGCGTAGAAAGTAGGAAAGGGGTTCTTTTGTAACTAAGTAGTATATATATCAACCTTCTTTTTGGAAAGGGTGGGTTTAAATTATCTTAATATGAAGAGGCCGTCGAAGAGGCCGTCGAAGAGTCGGTGAAACATAATATTCTAGCAACATGTACCTACCTCTCACGGAAAGTTGATACGGGAGATTCAGGGAAAGTTTTATGAGTATCCGTGACAATATGTAGGCGTATGTGTAAGGTGTCTTAAGCTGCCTAACTAATACGCAGTTATTTGGTTAGAATCGTATGTAGTCCTACATACATTTTCATCTCATAATTATGAACTAAGTACGCCCTTACTTAGATAAACTTGGATGATATCTTACCACCTATTAAGTCTTTAGAAGTTCAGCCTAGGATCCCTGAGACACATATCAAAAGGAATCTCTATACGTATATTAACAGTATTGACTTGGTTAAATTCATGGTTCCCCCTGATGATGTGGTAACTCTAACTCCTTTAAATTACCTATGAATTATTTCTTCAAACACACTTCACATTCATTACTTTACTCCCTATTACGAAAGTTCAATCTTTCTGATAAGTTCTACTTGCCTAGACACTCTTAACTAATTCATACGTTTTGTAATGAATGATTGCCGTAAGACCTGTGAGTTATATTTACAATCTCTTATTACTTTTAAACTCTAGATAAATATTGTAATCAGGAACTAGACTTTAAGTGGGTTTCAAGGTTATTGACCTGGGCAAAGCAACGTTAAAATATTAGAAACTTGAAATTAAACCACGTAAAGATATATTCGCGTGCGTAAACTATACCTATTTATGTTGAAAACGGTACTGATAGTATCTTAGTTTCCGTTTTTCTTCCTCTCGACTCATTATACGTAGTGGTCCTAGTTCAGATTAAGGTTCAACACTGATGTGCTCACGAGGATTGGTAGCCCGAGGTATATTCTATTCAAAGTGAGGGTCCCTTAAGAAAAGTGATACTGGTACTGATAACTAAACCTGTGAAGCTTAGATTGTAGTCTTGCAGGCCGAAGTTCGGCATTGTTACGATTATGTATAGCCACGGGCTTTCATAGTCTAAATTAGAGTTCCTTCTGTAACGACGAAGTTGTTTTCATGCCTTCTGAGTACACCTTGTGATATGCGTCTCTTCAATTTGACGGATACTGGATTGTTGTCACTTCTAACGGCGTCCTAAACATGGAAAACCAATAATAAGCCTAGGTAGATAAAACAATAGTTCATTGAACACTCATAGACGACATCGAGGGATACACTAACAGCTCAAATAATCTTTTCTTGGAGGATGTCTTTAGTTTCATAATATCGTGATGGTATTGAGGGAACACATATAAATATGACATAATGCTGTAATACTAGGAGCGCAACCTAGTTCTAAATGTCATATCTCGCGTCTTTTATCATATAAGAAAATCTTTATCATCTGCTACGAAGATGAAAATAGTTTCTCTCTTCCATGATTATGATATACTAGCTGGAATTGATAATGATAGACTAGAAACAGCCTGGAGTTACTAGAGTTTTGATAGCTTTGTATTTCAGTAGACGAGCACCCGGATAGTCTTCTATTATACCAATTCTTTTAAACATGCCTCAAGAAAGGTCGGGTTTACCAAGCGTATAGGTGATATAATATCTATATGTTGACCCCAGGTCTTGCTAGGGCTGTATTGAATTGATTTAGTATCTACTATCGATGTAGTTATTGTAATGTACATTACGCCAGCAGTTCGGTAATATCGACGCATAACCGACACTATAGTCTCGTAAGTCTATCAGACGAAGATAAATCCTCGGGAAGAATATACGAATCCTTGTGAACCAAGTTATGTACGTTGCTAAGCCTTTTAACATGAATCAACTCCAGGTTTTTGGAATCAGGGGTTATTGGGGAGAAGGCACCCTAGCATGAAGCTCGTGCCAGATTTACACAAGATCGCAAAGCTACCGTAAGTCGTTGGTGTAAACCGAATAGCGAGAAAGCTTGGTTCGATGCGTGGCTTCTGAAACTATTACATAGTAAAGAGGGTGTAACTATCGAAGACTGAAACTAGAGATCAACTGATGGGAATCGATCGAAGCGGCGGTATGGGGTTATGTAAGAGATGCATAATCTGTAATCTGACTTATTCAATACCACCTCTGCATATCTGGGAATAACATGGCCATTGTAACCACAAGGAATTGTTGCAGCAACATTTATGACCTGTAATATTCGCACAACTTGATAAGATTCAGCTGTACCTAATGTACCACTTACATTCAACGTCGATTTACCCTTATAATGAAGCGCGCCCATAACTTCATTGTGGTTCAAATTGATTGAGCAAATCATTTTCGTGAAATATCAAAGCATCGTTTATCTTGCGGTTATCCTTCCTGTGAGCTTTTCGATTGGTAACCTCATTATCTGCGAGTTTTGATGAATATGTGGTTCGCCTATCATGCATCTTTATGCCAACCCGGACCGAAGGCGTTTTTATATGGCCTGTCACTGCAGCATCGTGGCGGAAGCTGTAAAATGTAAAAAGCCCACCTCGTTTTTCTTGTTCCAGCCTTGCTTCGCGTTTTATATTTACTTTACATCTTATCAACTTTACGAAGACCGTTTAAGTTGACTTGAGATTCTTAACTGCTTTTATTAGCGTTGAAATGCTATAATGTCTCAAGTTAGCTGTCAAAAATGTCCTCCTATTTCCGTACTTCAGTGGAAGCCAGGTACGCTATTACGTCTGAGAGATGAGGCCTCGCTTACCTATATACCTTGCAGCGAATAGCCATTGGCATCAGCGCCGGGTCTATAGCGATGAATTTCATGGCAATGACAGTTGCCAGGCGATATACGCAGAATCACAGATATGTATAATGTCAGCAAATGATCTTCGAGTGGCGAGCGAGAAAGTTAACAAGCTTTAAGTCTTGCAAGTGCCAACGAGATTCGCGCATGTCTCTCGTGCCGAAATTCGTTCACCAAGACATTCTCTATTCCTCAGATATGGTGGTCGGATTACTGCCGAAATTCGAATGGATACCTTGGAAGTGATATAAGCAGACATAATGGAGTTGTCACGGGGTTCAGTGTGTTTATAACTTCATCATACTTAATTTTACTCGATGCTAATCTGTCGTAGGTACGTGGGCTTATTTTGAGGTCAAGCATTTGGATGCTAAGATGCAGTATCAATGGCACAAAATGAACATATTTATACGATGGCTAGCCCCTACAAAGCAGACAATCATCCTCGCTTTCGATACGCGGTCTCCTATAGTAGAGCGCATACCGGATTCGCTTCAGAATCCAGACCCTAGCTGTCTCGGAGATCCGTTTTGGGTTTACGCCCGGTTAGCCAGCGACGTGGTAGACCTCCAAGACTCTGCCGTCTGGGCTATTCGTAACCAGGTGAGGGCAATAGAGACGGAGAGGAAGCCGAAAGGCAAACCGCAACCGGACTACAGACATCTTCACGATGTCGCTCGACACGCTATTCACGTAACCGAGTCTCTCAATGTTGCTGCAGAAAGCATGGGAGGTATTCTGAAACAGCACGATGAATTTTTAAGCCAGAACTTCCCAGCCCAGATGATACAGACTGACGCCTCGGAGGCTGTCCACCGCCAGCTGCTTTTCTGCAGACATATGCTTAACAACCTCCGCCACCGGTCCATCTCTAATCGCGAAAGGTTACAGAACGAGATTCAACTTGCATTTAATACTGTCGCCCAGTACGATGCGGGGATTTCCGTCCAGATAGGACGTGCCGCCCAGTTAGATGGCGCATCAATGAGGAAGGTTGCTTTCGTCACTATGATGTTTTTGCCAGCTACTTTCCTCTCCGCTGTTTTTAGCATGTCGTTCTTCGACTTCCAAGCCGACTCCGGCTCTTGGAACGTATCGAGCAAGTTCTGGATTTATTGGGCGTTTGCAATTCCGATTACCATTGCTACCAGTCTTTTGTGGCATTTCTGGCATAAAGTCTTCCCTCTTACGCCTGTGGAGTAGTTGGTAAGGGGTATAGTACCGCGTTGTGGCGTTATGCGAAAGAAAAGTTTAACATCCAAAACTGACCGGATTTGCAACCGACTGCAACTGTTTGTGCCCTGATGGTTGAACAAGTAGGGCGATACTCGGGAGGCAGCCAAATAGCATTATTGCCATTGCAGTTAATCCATTCTACGTGTATCCTTAGGTCTCGTAGACGCCTAAAATCGTTGGGAGGCTGGGGTGGGGGGATAGATTCTGGGGAGAGAAAGGACGGTTATAACTACCTACCTTGGGAAAGTGTAGTGTCGCGCGACTTGATTCGAACATAAATATATCAAGGCGGTCCCCAAAGGCGTGAAGTCTACGCCCCAAATAGACTTGTGTTTAATTATCTTTAAAGCTTGCTAGACATGTGCCTGTTGTTGTATCCTATACTTTCGCCATATGCTGACAAGCCGATGCTATATAGGCGTTGTCGTCCGAAATAGCCACGCTTACAATAGGACCGTCATGTTTTCTTAAGAAGGTTGAGTCTGCGCTTATTGTTATGTCCCATATTTTGATTGTTCTATCGCTTGAGCCTGATGCTCGCTGACCGTTAGAAGAGAATGCCACTGAATTGATCTCCCTTCTGCAGCATTGTATAAATAAATAAATGAAGGTTATCCTCACGGATTAAATGGTCTAACCGCATCATCTCGGCGGCGCCTCTTAGCCGAGACGGTAACGGCGACAAGAAGCTTTTAAGGACGAAGCCGTCTGTGGTATAGTTACCTAGGTCATATTGGATCACGCCGCTGTGTTTCCCGTCGGGCGTACTTATAACCACGTCGCCTAAGAGGATGTCGCGTGTCGTGGATCATACTCTCCCACTAGTGCCCACAAGAAGCCGCCACTCAATAGAAGGAAAAGTCCGCGCTAAATTCGCCGCCATGACAGCGGTGGCACTTTTCCCTTGGGTTTCAGGAAGGCAAGCAAGCACGACGTTATGCCCGTTAAGAGTACCGAAGGCATATATGTTTAAATCTCCCGGTTAGTTCTCCAGGCGTAAGTGCTCTTGGTCAAGCATATACCGGACAGCGCTCTTTTCAAAGCTCGTTGTGCAAAGCATAGTGATTGTAGAGGCAGGCATTATAAGATCTTCAATTCTTCTCGTGTCTGGCAATATTGTTAGATTAATACCCGTGATAAATGTTGGGATAGTTGAATTGAGCTATTAACGCCTGCCCTTCTATCCTCTTTCGACGGTGCTGTGCGCATCTTATTAGATCTACCCCTGAATTTACCCCTGAATCTACCCCTGCCCCACTTATACCCTGACAATTATGTTCTCTTAAGTGGGTGTAACTATATGATAATACTACAATAATCTATGATTTCTTTCAAGCTATAGGTATTTATAAGGGAGGAACGTTGAAACTGTTGAACTACCTAAACAAGTGTACGTATTGAATAAGGCTCTACTTACTGTACCTATGCAACCCAATGATAGGGGTTGCGGGGCTCATAGACACTGCTCACAAGCATTCATAACGTCGATCAATCGAAAAAGCAGTGTATGGGCTGCAAGTCTCTAACGAATTAAGCATTGGGAATGCATTATGAATTAACTGGAAGGAATATAAGTAATCGAGTACACAGGTACCTAATGCTTGCCGTACACCTACTCGTCCATGCGTGGTAATACAGCAAATGAAAATTATAGAAAAATTCTCTATTCTAACAATTAGAGTTCCTATATGCCCCGGCAATATTCACATCTTGAAGTTATTTCAGGAAAGTCTTGCGGTACCTATGTACCAACAATGAAGCGAAAAAGTGCGAGGTAGTTAAATCATACGGCAAGTGGGAACTCGATTGTCAGCTATTTCGTTATATTGGATAATTTACGGATCTTCTCAATTGTAGCCTAACATTATAACCTGTCAACTTGTCGAATTTAGAGATTCTATTCTAAAGTTTTGAGATACGCACGTTGTTTAGCTCTGCTTCTGATTTGAATTAGTATATGTATCATGGCGCATCTATTGCCGCGTTAGATGTATGTGATACTAGTGAGTAGAACACTTAGAAGGAAACCCACTTCAACTTCAAACTTGCCCGTTCCAAACTGGTCTCTTAATATTGCCCTAAGTTCTTCTGGGTCTGGAATATACTTCGAATGGATTGGGGTTTGAACGCCGAAATCGGTTGCACTCTCGGACCTACGGGTCATGGTTTCGGCTCCTATAGCCATAGCCACCACGCTTCGTACAATGTGATATTGTTCCGTGGCTTGCATGAACATAGGTATAGCCTTGGCTGTTATCAGCGAGCTGAAATCCGAAATAGGAGTTAATAGACGTACCACGGCCAATTACCATGCCGACTTATCAGGGAGGGTTGACCTTGTCTCCGAATATTGAAAGTCCAACTATCCTAATTAACGCCACTTCGGGGTTGATATTGTTAGTTTGGCCGATGGTTCGTATGTATGTCTGTGTATGTATGGGAAGTAGACTGAGGTATACCTTAGGTACCTAGATAGATGCCTCCATATGTTAGGTACCTACCTGACTTTAACTTATCGGTCTATTATTAACTTCATATCAAATTGATAATCGTAGTATGTTTAGAATTATGCTTATAGATGTAATGATACTGGTAGAGTAAAAGTACTACTCTAATCTGTATATATCTATTTCCTATGCACTTGAAGTAGATGTTATAAAGTAATAGAAGTTAGGAGCGCCCACAATCAATCTGAGGAAAAAACGACTGATAAATCCGGTCGTCACGGTATTCCTATCAAATCCTCCAAGGGTATTTCCAGCATTTCCGCCCTAGCTTCCATGCAGAGGGAACCCAAGGAAAGCATACAGCATAAGAAAGAGATGTATACAGATAAAAATCACTATCCGGTGTACGGTAGCCTACGAGGAGCAGATAAATGCCAAGATTCTAGTTCTAAGGACGAAGACTCACGACAATGTGCCCGAAGAGAATATTCCAATTCAGTATCGGGTACATCATTCTTGCAAATAGATAAGAATCGGCCGCTGCAACATCCTGCTCTGCCTTCTACTCAGCCATTAACTGCACTGCCAGGGTCTCAGTACTTAGAGGGACATATAGGGCACGATTCCGAAGGAAATCCAACACAATCGTCCGCTGGCGCGTCCGTTCTTACCGGCAATTCTAGTAATACAATAGTAATCGGTCCGAACGAACGCAGTGCATTGCATGACCAGGCTTCTGACCATAATTATGAGGCTCAAGCAAAGCCAAGAACAATGCTCCAACTCCAGGAGAGCGGCATTCACCGGAAAATATCGCCACAAAATCCGGAGGTAGTACGGGGGTGGCATAGGAAATGAAGAGGCTACCAATGAAATCCGAGCTTTCTGAAATTTGGCAGATTGCCTAACGCACCGCCCCCCATAAGCACGACCACCCTGCATTATCTAACGCAGGACACCCAGAGCCTCATCGGACTAGGAGGCTATATTGGAGAGTTCTACAAGGATCTTCGGAGACACCCACGACCAATTATGGTTGTTGATAAGAGGCAATACCTACGTTAACCACCTTAATGCTCAGGAGACCTGTGTACATAAACGTATTCTCCATGCATACCTAAGTCGCTTGCATATGCTAGTGAAATGGCAATGTGACTTCTCTTAGGAATTTTTAATTGGCGACATATTACGCCGATCCAAAGCTATTGTATCATATCGATGATGTTTTGGGTTACGTACATGAATGTAGATTGAATAAAAGCCCTGTCGGCTGTTAACAGTAGAGATAACGTAATGAATTCAATTGTATCTAAGCTGCAAGTAATACGGCGATAGCAACTAATTTCCTGATTTCATGTCTTGCTTATCGAAGATGCGGCTCAAAGTTATGCTTGGGGGTGTTAATGATTACCTAAACGCGTGGTCAAAGGGCTACTGTTTGGAACAGTACTAGAGATCTTGGTGAAGACGTGTATATAAGTTAGGCCTTGGACTGAACTCATGAAACGTTCGGTTAGTCCACCAAGCTACTATCACTGCCTATACCTATTGTTAATTCCACCAACAACGAGGCTTCTAGCATACGTGTATATCAAAGCACGTAAACTTAGGTACTTACCTAACCGATCTTTCGCAAGGTAAGTTAACTATAAGTCTTAAATATCTTATCGTGGAATAGTTTCACCCTATCCCCCGAGCCCTTAATTGCATACTTTTGAACCGTGGCTTATATTCTACAGCGTAAAAGCATTCATATTCAAGACGATGCCGTCGGAAAAAACCCTTGGTGACTTCCTTTCCGAAAAAACGATCGATCATCCGCATAACGGAGATAATTATTTGACCTTGCAGTGCCTTAGGCATCTACTTACGAAACCCAAGGTGGAGGAAAACCTTGACAAGTATCGTGAACAATCGTCTAGGAGGAACTACACGCCAAACAATCCGAATGGTCACTACGTTCAACTCATCTGCCCAAATTCGCAAGCGGCCGAGGACAAGACCTATATCCGACTATTTGCTGCACTCGCTACTGCTGAAATAGGGTGGCTCATATTCCAGTTTATGGATAATGGAATCTCTGACCAGGACTTGCCAATGGCTCCCCCCAAAGATAGTTCATCAACGCGACTGGACAATGCCTTTCCTCAAAATATAAGACGGATGAATATGGATAGCTTCAGGATTTGGAAATGGAAAATGAACGTTCCAATTTTGACCTGGCGTCGGCATATGGTGTTCGATCAGAGCGTCATATTACCCTTCATTGAACGCACCAGATCGGACCCAAGAACCCAAACTCACACCAAAGATGTGGGAGGTCATGGCGAAGTCTCCTATTTGAAGATACACAAGCATGGTCATGACTTTCCTGAGATTCCACAGGTGAGGACTCATGCTATGATTGACTGGTGGTTCCCTAGCTTACACATAGTGCGTACATTTAGGTAACGAGCCCAGAGGGTCCGTTTGCACTGAAGAGAATCTCGCGAGGGGGCTACGGTACTACTGAGGGTAGGCGTAATAGAGAGGCGAATATGCTCGAGAGATTTTCTCCCGATGTACATGCTCATATTTTAACTGTCCTGGCGACTTACGAACATGGAGATAGTCACTATATCATATTTCCATGGGCAAAATGCGATCTCGATAAGTACCTCAAAGAGAACAATAACCGAAGCAAAGACCTGGCTGAAAAACTCGAGAAAGTCCGCTGGGTTGCTGAACAGTGTCTCAAAATCACGGATGCTGTCCACTCGATACATATTCCAAGGCAGAACAATGAGCAGCAGGAAGAGCAGCTGTTTGGCCGCCATGGTGACATAAAGGCTGAAAACATATTGGCTTTTGGATCTGAGGGCCAGCGTCCTATGCTAGTTCTTTCGGATTTTGGACTCGCCTCCGTACACCACGACTGGAGTAAGTCCAACGTCCCAAACCAGGATCTCCCGGTAAATCCAGATGTCAGACCACCCGAGTGCGATATGAGGGGTGGCACAATAACTAGGGCTTTTGATATCTGGACGCTTGGATGTCTCTTTCTCGATCTACTCAGTTGGCTTCTTATGGGGGAAAATTCAAGGGAACAGTTCAAAGGAAAACGAAAAACGCGTTGGTTTGGTGGGTATACTACGTCTATCTACTTTGAAATTGTGAAGCATTCAGAAACCGGAAAGATTGGATTCATTGTGAAGCCAGTGGTAACTGAGGTAAGATGTCCTCAATGACTATCTTATGTTAGCGAGCTAACCTGCAAAAGTGGTTTGCGACAATGCATTCCCATCCCCGCTGCACCCAGTTCCTGCATGATTTCCTAGATCTCATCGAACAGGAGATGCTAATAGTTGGGACTGAGTCGAAAAAAAGGATGAAAACCAACGGGTTACTTGAGAAACTAAATGAATTGTATGTGAAGTGTACGAGAAATGAAGATTACTGCACGAATGGAGTACCTCAACAGCATAGGCGGACAGACACTGAACTTCTCATCGCTGAAGCGCAACTGAACGATAACATCTTAGATTTACTCCAACAACCTAGTGCTCACCTTCGAACGGTTTCCGGCCGTATGGAGCGGGCCGAACAGACTAGGGAACGGTACGATACTATAACGATCCAAATGCCTAGCAGAAGTCGGACTGTGTGGTAACGGCCATGATCTTGCGTGAGGGGGGGAGTAATTAGACATATTGTGTATATTCCATGCACTTTATTGGTTTATTTCACTTTAAGGGGGATCGTTAACTAGCGGATCTTTACATAGTGTTTCTTAAGAGGTACTTACCATAGCGGAGCTTGGTGGGTATATACAACTATTCCAATTTTTGATAATTATTTTATATACGGACATCATTGTAATCAGGTTGGTACATTCTATAAAATAGTTTCGTAAAATATAACGGTTTTGCTTCGAGGCCTTTAATTGGTCCAATTTTGAGATATGTGGGGCGGAATATTAAAAAATTGAAAAAGTGAAAAGACTGGGCCTCGAACCCACAGCTCCCGCGTTTGTGTAACCATAAATGCCCTGGGGCCTGGGCAGACTTAGCCAGCACGACTGACTGATAGCTTACTAGTGATGACGCTACCGGCTTTGCCTGTATGGACGATAACTTTTATGCTAGTCTTAGTGGAGACTCAATTGCGTCATGGCGTTCAAGGTTCTTAATAAACTGAAAGAAGTCAAGTACGGTAATTAGATAACGAGATACAAGTATCGGAGTTATGAAAAGCGAAATGGATTGTTAAGCAAATGTACACTCGCATGAAAAAAGCTATGGTTAGATACCCCGGGAAGTTTAATGGGGTTAGGTATCTTGCTGACGCTATACCGAATAACAGGTATGTATTATACTGCTATCTTAACCCATTCAGTCGTTCTCGCCATTGCATAATCCAATAAAAAAAGCTGCCTACAAATAAATTTCCACTTCCCCTCATGTCTCGCGTATTTCACAGGTTCTCAGCCATCATCCCCAGAAACCAGCTACAGCACTCAAGAAGAATAGCCACAATGCCAGTAGTAAGATCCGCATATGATCCCAAGGACATGCAGTTCCGCCATCTCGGCCCAACGGGTCTGAAGGTGAGCGTGCTGTCTTTGGGTGGATGGCTAACCTATGGAGGTACCGAGAAGGGCGAGATTGTCAAAAAATGCCTTCAGACCGCCTGGGACCACGGTATCAACACCTTTGACACAGCAGAGACTTATGCTTCGGGAGAGTCTGAGCTGGAGATGGGTAACGCCTTGAAAGAACTTGACTGGCCTCGCGACGAGTATGTCCTTACCACCAAGATCTTCTTCGGTACCGGTCGCAAGGAACCCAACACTCGCGGACTTAGCCGAAAACATATTGTTGAGGGTCTTAAGTCTTCCCTCGAACGTCTGCAACAACCATATGTTGACGTTGTTTTCGCTCACCGCCCCGATTATGCTACGCCCATGAAGGAAATCGTGGAGGGCTTCACTCAAGTCATCCGAAACCTCAACCTAGCTTATTACTGGGGTACGTCAGAGTGGAGTGCTATCCAGATCATGGAAGCCACCCAGATCGCAGAGCGATATAATCTCATCGCGCCAGTGGTCGAGCAGCCCCAATACAACGCATTTCACCGCCAGCGATTCGAGGTCGAATACGCACCGCTCTTTGAGCAATTCAAGTACGGCACCACAATTTGGTCTCCGCTCGCCTCTGGCCTATTAACAGGGAAATACAACAACGGTATCCCCGAAGGATCGCGTTTCGCCAAACACGGAGACTTCTTTAACGATACTATCAAGTCATTACAGACGGAGGAGGGTAAGGCGAAGCTTGAGAAGGTTAAGAAGCTGACCGCAATTGCGGAACGTCTTGGCGGAACTACTGCGTCGTTAGCTTTGGCCTGGACTCTCAAGAACCCGAATGTCAGCACCGTAATCCTCGGCGCCACAAAAGTCGAGCAAATCGAAGACAATGTCAAAGCTCTCAAGTTGGTGGATAAGCTAACACCGGATGTATTGGAGGAGATCGAGAAGATTCTTGACAACGCACCTGCTCAGCCCTCGAAGTATGGTCGTGAGAGGTAGAAACTTGGGAGCAGAGGATAGACTGACGATCCATAACCAACGAGCCGGATATCTTATCCGAATGTTCGATAGAATCAAAATGGAACGAGACTAAAAATGATAATCTCGCTAGTTAATAATAGCGCCTTACAAGCACGGACCTTGCACTATTCAGACCCGGAACCATGTTTGTGAACTGTTATTTTTTCTTGTTTTCATTCAAGAAGCTACCTAAAAGGAATGCCTGATATATGAGGGGCTGACCGCATGTTAGGTGCCCAACATTCCCCCTGATTCCCCAAACCAAGACCAGAATTCAGGGGTGAAGTTCTCTTCGCATAAACCAAATCTCTAAACTCCGTGAGGCTTTCCTTAAGGCTGGCTTCTGTGCCCACTAATAGTAGTATGATGATCACATGTCCGGACTGCAGGGACCAACTGTCATGGCCCCATCAACGATGAAGTTGGTACCATTGACCCAACTCGCACCCGGGCTGCATAGGAAGAGGACCACGTCTGCAATCTCCTCCGGGAGTCCCATCCGCCCCATTGGTAAGTGGGACGCGATGGTCTTTTCTAACGCCGGAAGACTCTTGACGGCATTTTGCACCACAGGAGTATCCACCCATGACGGTGAGACGCAGTTGACGCGAATGTTGTGTTTGATGTTGTCGAGAGCTGCGAAGAAAGTCAGCAAAACAGGTTTTCTCGATATGGGGACTGGAAAATGCAATGGCGGTCACTTACCCGCAGTCTTGGTTAAACCGATTACCGCGTGCTTCGAGGCAACGCATTGCACTATTTTCGGTAGACCGATGTGGCCAACTACTGAGCTAATGTTGACAATAACCCCACGGGAGACACCCCGCGCTGGGAGCGATTCGTCGATCATGACAGGTTTTTGGGACGCCATGACTTTCGTGGCGGCTTTTAATACTAGGAATGATCCTTGTACGTTGACTTCGAAGGTTCTCCGCAGCGTGTCAAGGCCGGTCTCTGATACCTCGTTGTACTCTCCAAGAACCTAAGCATAAGAAATCACTATTAGTATCGAGAATCGCAAGTAGTAGCATCAAGTCGTATGTAGAAACGTACAGCAGCTCCATTTATGACGTAGTCAAGGCGCCCGAATGTGTCTGCCGTACGGTCAATGGCGTTTTGGACCGATTCTGGATGCGCCACGTCGAGCTGGTATGCTTCTACTCGGAACTCGGGATTTATGGCGACCGCTTTGCTCTCTGCGGCGGTCTTGATCGCGAGTTCGAGGTTGATATCCGCTACTACTAGTCCGCGTACCCCGCGTCTTGCAAATGCCACGCAGATCGCCTTTGATATTCCGCTACCTGTCTGAAGTTAGACTCATGAAGGACTCATGAAGGAAGGTCTCCCGAAGGGATGGTTATTACCTCCGCCAGTAACGAAAGCGTTTCCTGTAAAATCTTGCCCGGCCATGTTGGATGTGTGATAAAGTCAGCTGGTTATAGTGTGAGGGTTTAGTTAATTGCTGCTAGGGTATATAGTGTTCAAAGTGATTCCGATGTTATAATGAAGATGGAAAGAGTGAGAGAGCTATGTAAGGCGAGGGTGGATGTAGAGATATATATACACGTAGATGGTTCCGATATAGGCATCCGTAAATCTGCCCCTTGAGGTATTGCTTATGGCCCTAGCACGCCTATAGAAAGAAAAGCTATACCCCCTGAAGACATCGACTAGGGAGACCCGCGCAAAGCGATAGGTAAACCAACGAATATCTTTTTAGTCGCGTCCTACGATTCTAGCTACCAGGTCTTTGGGGGTGGTGCCGCTTACGAAGCTTGGGCAACTATGTAAGCGCAAGGTTCATTCGAACCAACTGCACCAACAGATCTTAGAAACCGGCTGAATAAGAGTGTCCGGACCATTTTCCATTGGAGCGTATGCCGTATTAAGCAGCCATCGGCTCAAATTGAGGGGTGTACCACAGATAGATCGCTGTTTGCTATGATAGCATAGCTATTATTGCCATGCCTGCTGCTGGGTTGATTTCATCACAGTAGCCTTTTCCCGAATCTTTCCAATAATGACACTACCAATGTGATACGGAATGCGACACAACAAGCTATATCCTATAGCCGACCGATCCCCATCGGGTTCGCCTATACTTGGCAATGTCTAGCAGATACCGAACGTTGTCACGCCGGCAGGGTCCCACAGACGTCTCCACAGCCACGTTTCTACTCCCTGGCAGAGTTAGCAACCTGGTTTATATGCGGTGTCGACATTGCCGCAGAGGGTTATTCGCAGATTGTCGATCTCCGCTTTGACATGAATGAGTACCTCTTGAGGCCCCCAAGTTGAGGATCGTATGAGCCAGCCTCTTACTAAACTTGTCTACACTATGTATTGCTACCGTGGGGTTCTCGACTCTCGGTAAAAGATTTCTCCGTCGTGGAGTTTGGAGTTTTTCGAAAGTTCTTAACCTAGGTTAGTGGCTTATAGTTTGTCTCATTGAACTGTTATCAAGCTGTCAAGTTCAACCTCTTGATGTCTCAACGCGTTTTCCTTCAAGCCATCTCCGCACTTTGCTGAAGCTCCCCCGTAGCTAGGTAGCCATAGCTTATGCATGTACGATGTCAACAATGAACGCGAAGCAGATGCCCAACCGGGTAACAAGGGTTCCCGGCCAATACGCTCCTCGTAGGTAGTATAACACCGTGCCCTACTCCCCGGCGCCACATGGCTTACATAGGTAGGCAATCAATCTGTGGGGAGCACGTGGCTTGACTCCCGTCTTGGCAGCCTTGCATGGAGGATGGAGAGACATCCTAGCTTCTTATAATCTGTCTACTATGTAGACGATTCATGTCGTTGAATCTGGTAGGAATTCAGTTGGTTACGCCAACCTGGACTTGCCAATCCGAGTTACGATTCTACGTACCGACAGGGCTTCATGAGTGTGAGCCAACCGAGAAGAAGAATTCGGACTAGTTTACCAGTCCAACCCCGTTTGTTTTCGTAACCTGAGTGGATACTGGTTATTTTTGAGCATACCCAGATCCACATATAGGACCATCCAACTTAGATATCTGGTCCTAGCTCGTTATCCTCATTATCAGCCCCCTCTCGTACCTAGGCCCCTATCGATCTCTTGGTAACGCTTCGGGAATGCTTCTACCTAGCGGCTGGACCTGTTGTTGGTCCAGGCTGTCAAAATAGGGGTTGGCTTTGTAAGTTTCAAGACTGAATTTGGGTCCAATTTTTATCAGCTCAAGGGTTAAGAATCGAACATCAGCCAAGGGTCGTCGGGATCGTATCGAGCTGGAATTATTAACGACGTCGGAATTAATGGCTAATGGGAACATATCCATCACATGCTGGGCACGCAATGCATATCCCATCCACGTGAAGAATATCCCGGGACGTACAGGATCCTCCGAATACCCCGCGGGCAGAACGAAAAGGGAAGAAAGGTTAGTACGTAACCTAGGCTGATGTAAGAAAGATTTCATGCAAATTGAAAACAAGGCCTTGGGAAATTACAAGATCCTGCCGAGGACTTATTGCATATGTCTAACTTAGTTCAACTTAGTCTATTGTTTTATGCTAGACTTTCGTAAGACGTGTATGCGGTTAGAGATCGTCTAAACTCGATGCTCTGTACACAGCTAACCCTATTCATCCCCAGGGTTTCATTGTGATACCCCGACTAGCTGAAAGGGGTAGGGACCACGAACATGGTACGTAGCATTTCCATCCGACTTGCAGGCCGGCCCGTTGAAGCTGGCTAATGGACCATACTTGGCTCCCCTGCAATGCATCGTGTTAGGCAAACTATCTTCCCGTTAGGTTATTTCACGTTGCAGCATCACATTGAGATGTCAAGTGATATGGAGTAGGGGTATACTGACCTAGGTATCTCAGGTATTCACACCTGCGAACAGCAGCGATTCGCGATTAGCGCGCACCTTGGTTTCCTCCTTCCCGCCTGGGTTAGCGACTCGCTACCCTTTCGTTGGGACGATACGTATGTTCTCGCCGCGACGAAAATCTCCTACGGACCTATCCAAGACGTCGCAAATATCTGACATGCATGTGAGCTACCAGGATGTCGTTACTCACCGCTCCGCTACGTAATGTTTTTCCAGGTGAGAGAATCGGGTGTGCGGCTTGGTTCCGAGACCATCCGAAACATTTATTCCCCGGTCTGCTCACGGGCCGACCATTTATCGCATTCGGGCTCGAGCTGCTGGAGTGGATGCTGGAACCTTTACAGAGATATCGGGTAGTTAGGTAGGTTACAAACAATAGATTAACAACCAACACACCACCATTTAGCGTCAAGTTCAATAGCTTCCGGGGACAGTCTCCTCGGGGGCGGCCCGATAGGTGTTTGGTCAGAGCTAATGCCTTTTGCTTACGTTTATATTAAAGTGGATTATCTCGAGAAGAAGTAATTTCTTACCATTCGGACAGTAGCAACATCACGAGTCGCCACTACTGTGACAAATACAGTAATACCGGCAGCTTACGTTAAACTAATATGGGCTCTACGGAGGGGTTATGCCAAGCTTGTCTAGTTACATGCTGTTCATTTCGAGGTTTATGCTATAGCAGACCAACGTCGCGGTGATAGATAGGTAGGCATCTGTAAGAATGCTTCGGGGGTATAATCTCAAAATGGCTAGCTAGAATCCATCGGCCAATTTATATAACTACTTAAAAACTACACTATTGAGTGAATTATGCAACCTGCACTCAAAGCTGTCAAAGGCCATGTGCCAATAAGTTGACTAGTGGCTCGATGTCTGCTACCCCTATTGGCAAAGATTGACAACTATTGTACTGCACAGCAACTCGGCCGACAACTCTCCCCCCCGAAACATCAGCACATAGGGCAGGGAATTTGATAGTGTTGAGGTGTCTAGGGATTAGTCGGAAGACCCGGATATTGTAGTAGATGCGACGTATAGTTTGGGTCAGTCCATAGTTAAGAGTAGTGAGATATCTTATGTAACCTAGTTAGCTATAACTAAGGTATCCGTAAGGTTCTCGCCCGGCGAAAATGGCCCCCTGACTCCTTTTATCGCGCTGATCCTGGGTACCATCGCATGCTGTAGGGCAGCCGTTTCGCGAATCTTTTACAATATTTACGTCATATCCAAGTAGCACTAAAACTCTTGGTAATGTAATCAAAATTAGGAGATAAAAAGTATGCGCGTACTTAAGAGGCCAATCACTGTAGAGATGTTTAGTTGCGTTTATCATACACCTCCTAATACTTTACACAAGCGCAGAACGTCTAAGCCAGGTCAAAGCGAAAGAAGTACTCTAAGAATCATTATAGATTTGTCTGTTAACGCACCTATTACCTACTACATACCTGAATAGTCGGATCTGAATTTAACTTGCTGTAGTATTAGGGCGGAAAAATCCGCTTGGGCCAAACCAGGTACCTTTTACATAGTAGTTCCAGTAGGCATATGGCTACGAGCTGGTTAGTGAGAGTACTCCTGAGTTGGTGACCCTTGGGCGACTTACGAAGAAATCCTTTTTTAAATGGTAGAATAACCGACTAGGCTTCTCCTGGCCACCAAGTATATTTGCAAAGGTCTCCTTGGGCACACCGCCGTACTTGAACTCGCAGAGCATAAGCTCATTGTGACCGGTCAATAAGGGGCAACTTGCATAGCCGTCATACGACGCCTTGAGCTCCTTGCCTTTCATGACCGCCAAAAGGTTGTCTATTAGAACTGGCGTTTGCGATGTGATAGCAGCCGCGGTTTTGCTGTTTGGGAGACTCGATGCATCGCCAAGAGAGAAAACGTTCTTGTACTTGGTATGTTGCGTAGTGGACTTATCCACATCAACCCAACCCGCGGCATCCGCTATGAGGAGAAACATAATTAGTCATCTTTGACATAACACTCATCATAATGAGAGTTTCTTACAGGATACTTACCTAGTTGAGATTTAGCAACCCAGTCCCACGGCTTTTGAGGAGGTACCACATCTATCAACATATGAGTTAGCAATTATTATTCTAACTTACACAACTTTAAAGCTCGGAAATGTGCAGAAATATTTAATGCGAAAAAAGGGGCAGGGGACCAAGGGGATTGAAGAAAGCTTACGTAGAAATCCGAACTCTCTTTCAACAAGTGCACTATTAGCACCGTCCGCCAAGTTCTTAAATGTTGCCACCTTGTTCTTTGGGTCTACTTTAACTAGGTTATGTTGGAAAAGGCCTTCGACATTGCGCTGTTTGCGCAGATCTTCAAGCGGCTGTGAGTACTTCGGGACGGCAAACATGACTAAATATTATTAACATATATGAGTCGATTGACGGGATACGTTGGTCGTCTTACCTGGAGCACCAGTTGCGAAGGTAATGTTGATATTGTCTCGCACGCCATCCCGTTTCCACTGCGAATGGGCCATCCACATAATCTTCTGAGGAGCGCCAGCGCATTTAATAACACCAGCAGGCTGAGTGAAGATAGCTGGCCCTTTCTTGAAAGCTTGCATATTCTTCCATACCTGCTCCACCGTCTTCTCTGAGTAGATAGATGATACCTGGCTAGCGGGGTCTTGTAGAGCTTGCTCAAGACCCGAGACACCAGCAAAGTTTGTCTCTAGGCCTGGGGCAACTACTAGGTAGTCATATGATACATCAACTCCTTCAGATGTTTTGATTGCGTTGTTTGCTGGATCAAACGTGGACACTCTCAGAGGATAGTGTTTCACGCCTTGTGGAATCACTTCGGACATAGGCCGATGCATATCTGCAAGGGTCCTCAACCCGGAACCAACAAGTGTCCATCCTGGCTGTTTCGATGTTAGTAACTCCAGATATAATAGGAATAGGAATGAAGACTTCTTACTTGGTAGTGGTGGGTCTGTGCAGGGTCTAAGATGGCGATATCCTTATTCTCAAAATCCGTGCTACGCTGCAACTGGGCAGCAACAGTAACTCCAGCTGTACCTCCGCCAACAATAACTACACGATGGTGGGCCTTTGATGGTATCGAGGTTGCGTAGGTTCTTGCAACCCTCTTAACTGGGACCCGAGCAAGTGGGCGAAGTACACTGACTCCAGCCATATTTGAGTATTATGTCCGGATAGAGCTTTTGATTGGGCAACAGGAAACTGAGATATCTACCACTCCGAAACTGCACGCTGATTACTAGCAAGTTTTATTTATTAGCTTGGTCGATAGGAAGAAATGGTGGTCACGTGAAAGCACGCAATACTAGTCTCAGTCTTATTTATTGCCTATTTGCTTTAGTGCGACCAATCAGGTTTGCCGTCTAAACAAACATAGAACCACAATCGTATGGATCCGCCAACTTCATCTCGGAATTAGATGCGATATCCTTCTAAGTTCACAAGTTAGCCGAATATCGTTATAGATCGATAGATAGATCAAACAAGAATATGTTGAAATATTACCAGAATTATCTACGTTGAGGATGAGTGTCGAAGTCAAATGCGGGAAGAAATGTATTTAAAGGAACACGGTAACTAAGCCGAATGATTCTTCATGTTTTAAAGTTGGCTAAACTTAATATATTACCGGCACGGCTCTCGGGTAAGGTTACGATAAGTATAAGGAGAGATGCTTTGCTGTTTATAAATAATTAACTCAATGCAACTACAGACATGTCTCCTATATAGGGTACGTACTGTAACTTATCATCCCAATTGACAACTGGCTGTTAAGCAAACTTCTTTATATCAAGTTTTATTGGTGCAAACATAGAATGCCTATCCTTAAAAAATAGATATTAATGCTCAGCTAAACTTTACCGTCCAATATATCAATTTGTAGCCCCTTAGCATTTTTAGAACCAGTGTCATGTCGCTCATAGCAACTTGCTACGTACTACCTTCATGTCAAACTAGCGTTTCTGCTTATTCCAAATACACTTCAAGATAGTTAAATTGCTGAAAGATACGGTAGATGAGTTGTAGTATGTTGACTTAATTAATAGCTGAATGAGTGAGGAAGGAGGTCCTTTTTATATATGCATTCCACTCCAAGATGCCATGTACTGTACCTGGAAGCAGTCCCTCGACACTCATTTCAACATAAATAAGATGCTACGTATATGCATTCTTCTGAATGAATCAATATACAGTGATACGGCACAGTGGTTTTTGCTGACTTATCCCGGCTCGTTTCCGCCCTGATATTATTCCCTCGGTTTTAATACCGATCTGGCTGGCTGTTTAATTTAACATTAGGCACCGACATTCAATTCTGGCACAATTTTACATCTGAGCCCTCCTAATATTGCCGCCAGACTATTGGAGCAAGGAGCAAACCCTAACGCTCAGGACGCTTCGGGTCAATCGCCATTGGATTATATCTTATCTCATAGGACAATACATATGTCAGACCCCGGCTATCTCCGCAACTTATCATTGCTATTAATCAAATATGGTGGTTTATTACGAACAACTACAAGTACGGAGTGGCATACATACCTCCATAATCTAGAAAAGAACGGGCTTAGCACACAGGTCTTCGAGGACTACGACATTCCTTCTTGGGACCATACAAAGCCAAGCTACGTCCAACGCCAGAATAATGGCGGAAGCCCCCATGGATTAGACAGGAAGCATGATACAGGGTCATTGCTGCGTCTAAGCCCCCCATCCCGAAACCGTCGTGATTATGGACCATCCCAAGCAAAGGCGCGGCAAGCCACCACCACACGAAAACGACGTCGGCGGCAAGGTTAAGCTAGAGCTATAAGAATGATAAAACTAAATCTCTCGGTGGTCTAATGTATGATATCCGTCTTTCGGGGCATATTGGATGCTCCTTTCTTACTCTCCTTACAACTCAAGTGTACGGGTAAGTATTTATTTTGATTCTTCCCTGAATAGGATGAATAGGGGCACATATTACACAGAATGTACTACTATGAGCTTTATAAAATTCCTAGAATTGAGTGAAGAGGAAGAAATTCACTTAAAGTATAGTGAGCTGACGTGATGTAGCCTCAGGGGTATCAGGAGATTCTTCTCGAGATTCGTACATCCTAGGTCACTCGGACTTTCATTTACATTAATCAAGATATATAAAACGAGATACAATTCGGATAATGACTTTAGTAATGAGTTGTGCTACTTGCATATTGGTCTTCCAACCCTTCCAGGCAGATTACTTTTTAGAATACTAACAGGTCGCCTACCACCAACTTTACTACGTGTAAAATAACATGGCTTAATTTGATTTATTTACCTCCACAGAATCCTGTGATTTTTCAACAATAAGGAATTAAAGCCCGTTCTTATATGTACCTAGGTACGTAATTGTATTAATAAGGGGGTTCTAACTCATATTTACGAAACATTGACATGTTTTGTTTCGGTTGAGTTATTGCCAAGTGATAAAACCAATTTGGAACCAAGGTCAACCTATCTGCAAATAAGAACGAGGCCTAGCAAGAGGGTTACGGGGATCTCTATTAAGTTATTTATAAATGAAAGTTTTATTAATTTATCGTCGTTAACGAAAGACAAGGCGTCTTTCTTAAAGGGATGTGAGGCGGAACTGAGGAATATGGAAGGGCTGATAAAGTAATCTGTAAATAGCACTATCAAAAATTGACGATATGGTGATATATAAAGTATATAAACTTTAATTATATAACTCATAAAAGTCTTAAGGTACATTGCTATTTACGTATTTTAGTAACAATATAATTAGAAGTGGCTAAAAATTCAAATTTTACTTTCTTGTAATCAAGTAAACACAACTTTCTACATCTAAGGGACGCAAAGCGAATTCTAGTGAAACTACAGGCCTATATTCAAAAGTTTCTAGACATAGGAGATCCTATGCTGAGATTATTTCTAAACCGAGTCACTCATAACGTCGCCAAAAACGATAACGATTAGCTAAATGAATCAATTAGGACCACACCCCGATATCATAGATGCAGTCAATCTAATAATAAAGCTAAACGCCCATTTACCAGTCGATGCCAACTTTGCCGCGTCTACCTAAGACAACATCCAGTTGTGTCTCTTCGCGACCTAAAACGCCCTAACTGCATTACTCTTACATCATGAAGCTGCGGCTATGCACCCATAGACAATACGAAAATGCTAGGACGTAGCCTTTCTATAGTCAGCCGGAAAGGCGATTATGGAACAAAACTGCTTCAAGAAGCACGTGCCATTACCTGCAGAAATCTCACATCCTGCTATAGGGGACGATCGCAGCATCAATAATAGGGGGTCTACGGTGAGCCATGGTTGACTCGGGGCCCCACTTCAATTTCCAAGAACTCTCCCTATCTCGTGCCTTCTCAAAAGCCTCTCGGCATTCAGCTGGCAATTCTTCCAAGACGTCTTTCGGTACGGCTCCGAGCCCTTGGAAGTCGGCTAGGAAACCTGGTATCTCATGCTGCTCATATACGGCAGACGGGAGGGTAGCAGGGGGTGTCTCCATGTACGCGTCGATAACTTTGAAGTTACGAGGTATCTTCGGGTCCAACGGTGGAAAGCGAACGCTACCAGTCGGGGCGGAAGAATCTGCAACCTGCTCAATCTTCGCATGCGTAGGCTGCATAATGGCGGGATACTGTAACATATTTGTGTGAACATCGTAGACACCGGATAGATTCATGCGTCGAATGGCACCTATTTCAGCATTGAAACGGCTAGAAGACCAGTTAATAATCTTGAATGATCCCCGAGTGCTAATGAACGGAATGACAACGTACCTCGCCTCACGAGCATGCTCAAATTGCCAGTTGATATCTGTAACATTCACTCGCCTCTTTTTAATATCTACCTTACCGTTTTGAGTGGGAACAGAGGGAGCCCCTGAGTGGTAAACAGCGCTGGCACCGTGCCAAGCGACATACTGGTTCTTGTTGTATTCCTCGCCCTCGACGAACCTGTCGTTAGGATCAGCAAGCTCGCCCTCTACAACGCCCTCGGCTCGGGCCTTGGCAACTTCGTAATCGTCAATGATTCGCTTTCCACCGACAACAATCAACGCGCCAAACTCCCGGAATACCGAACGGGCCGTAACGATTCCTATCGCACGGCCCTTGTAGGAATGGGGGATGATATCGCGATCGATCATGTCTCGTTTCTCGTCGTCATCCACAATGATCTTGTAAAGTCGCTTGTGCTTGGTGAAGAACAAGTAAGAGTCTCTGAATCCCACGCAACGGGCGGGCTCGGTGGACAACATATAAAGGCGATCTCCCCGACCCGCAACAGTGAACGTTCGGCAACGGTACTCGCGTCCTCCCTGTAGGTTTCCCATCTTGTCTACCTTGGTCTCTCCTTCGGGGTCTTCGGGTAATGCGACCTCATCATCGACAATATCCATCATGTTGCCCTCTTTGTCGATCGTTTGCTGCGTCGGCTGATAAGAGGCTCCCTTCCGGCCACCTCTACCTCTCCATCCGCCACGACCGCGGCGCCTTGGGGGGTCATTTGGATCGCGCTGGGGAGTCTCGAGCGGTAGGGTATCCCAGTCCGGTGGTCGGTTCTTAGGAGGACGGCCTAGACGTCTCCTTCTAATGACTGGCTGAGGTGGAGGGGAGGGCGATTTCACGGATGGTCCATCGGAGTCTTGGTTTTCCTCGGGCTCTATACCAGACTCATCTTCGTTTTCTTGTTCCTCGGGTTCTGCTTGCTGTTCTCCATCTGATGCGTCGGCATCTAGCATTACTTCATCTTCGATCTCCTCGAGAGCTCTCGGGGTACTCTCTGCGCCATTGATACCAAGGTTAGATATATTAAAGAGATAGCCATTAAATTTCAATAGCGCGCGCGACAAGAGGAGGAAATTCAAAATTGTAGCGACTCACCAAGTTTTGCAGCAGCACGCTTAGCGGCCGCGCGACCGGGTCGCCGAGGCATAGTTAGGGTTGTGAGATAGCAATGCGCATAAAGGGACTAACAAAAAAAAAGGAGGTGGACCGGAGTGAGCAGGTTGCGACGGGTTGATGATAGAGGGTCACTTGAATGCTATTAAGATCGCTGATTAAGATGGAGGCTCAATTGACGAAATGTTGGAGAACGCGGCGCTTGCACACTAACGCGATTTCCTATGGGGCACAAACTCCCTTAGATCTACCTGCCTTTGATGCTAAGCCAAATCCACCAATCACATGACTAGGATTCTGATTATATAACGTTCCTTGTATTATATATACCTAGGTACCTAGGTAGCCTTTAAACACCAAGACCTCACTTTTCACGATTTCTACTCTAGATACGCTAGGTGCGCTTACCTTATATTGATACACTTCTTGCTGATTTCTAAATGGATTCATCGTGCTTCCTGTTTTTTTTCTCTCACATAAAATGAGAAGAGCCGATGTGCTATGCTAGGGGAATACGGTAGAGTAGGTTGTTAGATGAGATCCACCGGAACAGCTAAACTTACAATCCTATAGGTATATACGTAATCTAGTCTCAAATATATTGATGGTATTTCATATAATACCCGAGTTAACTGTCCCGTATTATCACGAGTTAAATGTGTGGTTGCAAGTTGAATATATTTCCTACGATATTGACTCGCAGCGTGCTTTTCTAAGGAGACTATCACCTTAAAAACGAACAGTTCCTAAGTAAAAGTAGTACCACCAATAAAATAAACTGCAGTCTTTTTAAAGTTTAATTCCGCTAATCATATAACAGCGGGACAACTCCGCCGTGTACAACCCCTATTCGTGTAAATAGTGGGACACTAGTCCCCCTATCATCGAGCATATTAGAGTTAGCATTGGTTTTAGTCTTCATGCTAAAGCATACGAGCTACATAGCAAGAGTTAGTCCTCGCTAAAGGAAATCTACAGCAATAGTAAAACTCTACCATAATAAATCCAAGAATCCTTCTACTCGGCAGCTACACCGTTTAGGTGAAATACCCTCCGACATTCCTACATTAATACCTCAACGAGCATCCCCTTCCCCTCCTTAGCCACCCGCAAGCTCGCAATTTGAAGTGCCTCCTTGAACTCGCCTACCGTTCTAACTCTCAAACCCTTCATCCACGTGTCCGCATTTTCTGCCGCATTATCCCAGCCAACTTCCGACCCCGCTGCCGCTTCTGCTAGAGCAGCATAATTGGGTGTCGGACGGAAAGAGACGTTGACTTCCTCGTCCGTTGCTGAGGTGCTAAGACCGTTAGGATAGACAAGTTCCGTAGAGTTCCGCGGAGCTTTCCAACCTTGAGTGAGAAATGTGTTAGTCTAGTCAGAACCCAAGGCTAAATCAATGTGTATATTCGTCCGGGGTGAGGATAGGGGTTGATCACACGACGTAACTTACCTCCGTTATTCAAGACGATTGTCAAAATCGGGATCTTGTACTTGCTCCCTACCCACAGCGCAGTAGATGGCGCCGCGCACATAAAACTCCCATCGCCGACTAATTGGCACACAAGGCTCGGTTTCTCTGCTCCCTCCTTCTCTAGGTCTGCTAATGCCATCTTAACGCCTAACGCTGCACCGTTACTCCAGCCGATACCAGTTCCGCCGCAATTGATCCAGCTCCCCGGTCGGCTGGGCTGTATTTGATCATATAGTAACTGTCCGGCCGTAACTGCTTCAACAACATAGGTCGTGGAGTCTGCAAGGGATGATTTCAGGAGACTACCGATGTTATATGCATTCAGCGTTTCTTGATCGCCCAAGCGCGGTTGAGAAGCGATACTCGCTAGACGGGCATTATGAGCTTCTACGCGAGCCTCGCCGCGGGCTGCATACTTGGGATCCCGTAGTGTTTCTGTAAGTGAAGAATCATTCTTGATATGGTCGACTAGTTGTTTGAGTACTGTAAAACTATCTGCTTTCCATCGTCCGTGTGCAGGGAAGAAAGAAACGGGGATCTGTTGATTTAGGGGGTCGCTATCTACGTGGTATATCTTAGCATCCTTCGGGGGTGGGTTACGGGACGGGATCCAGGGGACGTCACAGTCAAGTAGGAAGACCACGTCTGCATCTTTACTACAGTCGTCAGAACTAAGACGGAAACCCTCGGAAGCGACATGATTGAAAGGAAAGCACACGTCGCTGCCACCCGTATCATGGACGCGTATACCGGGGATGAGGTCTGCCAGAGCGACGAGAAGTTCCGGCGTCCGGCGATCACGACCGGAGTATCCCGTAATAATGAGCGGGCGCTCGGCTTGGACGAGTGCTGTTGAGATATCATGGATAGCATCGGCTGGAAGCGCGCTTGGACCGATCGGCACCCATTGCGCTTGATCCAATGACGATGGTGGGATTTCTTGAGCTAAAACCTCCCTTGCGCTGGCGATATAAACTGGGCCCTTGGGTGTGCTACTCGCGAATTGAAGCGCGCGTCCGATAGTCTGCTTAATATTTAATCCGGTGCGAACTTCGCCTGTATACCTACAATACTGCCGTACTATGGCTTTTTGGTCCGGAGCTTCTTGCAGCCAGTGCATATACTCCGTTCGGGAACCAGGGAGTTCCCCGGACTCGGTGTACGGGCACAGGCCAGCGAAGATGAAGACCGGGGCTCGGCCGATGCTAGCATTATGGATACCTTGACCAAGGGCCTGCGTTCCGACATCGACGTGGACGAGAACAGCCTGCGGACGCCCTGTCACTCGAGCATACCCATCGGCCATCGAAATCGCGGTGACCTCAGAAGGGCACGTAATCATCCTAGGCCAAGAGTCGGGTCGCTCTCTTTTGCCTTTGACAATGGCCTCAATGATGGATGGATGATCTGATCCGACATTGACGAAGCATGCTGTTATGCCAGCCTTATGACCATAGTAAGCGTTAATGTCACTAACAAGTAAACGGAGACACCTACTTCCCAGAGCGCCTCAAACAGGGCGAATGAGGTTGTATATCTAATTGAAAATTAATTTAGATGACTAGTATATAGTAATTGATTAAGGACATACGATCCAGAAGTAGTCTGCGGTTTAGCCATATTGAGTGACTTAGACGTTTGAGATTTATGTTGCTGTGTTGAATAGTTGGTAGCAGATGTAAGCGGGATTCCTGCGCGAGACCAACACGTAAAAGGCAAGACAGGCCCCAATGCACGAGAGCAATAATATGGCCTTCGGACGGTATTTATCGCCAACCTGCGGGCGAGCAAACTTTGAAAAACCATCCTAGCAAATATGGGCTGTGGTAACTGACCTTTGTAAAATAGGAGGGAGGGGAGGTTTTTAACCATGCAAGGCGGGTGGCATCGGATACGACTTGGTTAGTTACACAGGTGCTAGGATTACTTCTATCAATTAAAGAGAATTATTCGTCGGATGACTAACCCGCGATTGTTCTCCCTTTACAGAGCTATTAATAGTATATATTCAATATTCAACCTCGATCTTTATTTCAAGTATTTTTTTTTTCACAGATAATTCAATTATTGATAATATGTTTTGCTAACCTATGTCGAAGTTAATATCACAACTTCATCCTCATTGAAGTATCTTGTGTTATAAGTACCTAACCTAGGTAGTACCCCTATGTTGACCACCAAGACACTTACATATATCAAACAGAATTTCAAAGCGTAGAATACCAGACTACATACGCTCGCCGGTGTCCGCTTACGGAGCCATGTTTCCCTAGATAAAAAATATGTACGTAGAGGGTCCGATATTTCAAGGCTTCAACCGGCTTAGGACACGGCTCATATTGTTTGACAACATTATTCTCATCATCTGATCCGTAATTATGCCCTATCGGATGCTGCTTTGAGCAGCCATGGCTGATGGAGTAGAAATATCCCTTAGAGTCTACCATAGGATCGCCCGGCGCCGATGAGACGATGACTATACAGGGCGTTCCTTAGCACATAAAGAGGGTATCAATTTCCATATTAGGGGCCAGCCAAATGCAATAGGTGATGAATGTAGTTAAGTTGTAATGTAATAGCTCTTGGCGGATTTCTGTAGCACCCGTGTTTAAGGTGAATTCCGTCAAATCATCATGATACCAGAGGCTTTGATACCAACTTAAGAGTTCGAAAGGTTTATTGTAGTTGATTCTAGCAATATACTTGGGCCATAGCAATATACTTGGGCCAAAGATATCACTCGATAGGATGCCAAATTCCCGCTTCTGACAAGTGTTGTCGATTCTTAATGAGAGTTGTTATGGTATCAGGATATACATTGTGAGAACAGAGCTATAAGCACCGACCTGAACTTGATATAGCACACCGCAAAGCCACAGATATTCGTCATCAGACAATCCCGCAGTTTCCCATCCGGTCCAATTGAAGACCTCCTCTTCATTTCCCAAGACCCATATGCTAACTTAGCACCAAACCCTACGTGTAGATTACGCCAACTCCGATCCCGAGAACCCCTATTGTCAAAGGTATAAGTAACAGACATGTAGTACTACGGGGAAGCTCTTACCACTAGTGGAACGCTATTGACGCTCAACCGTAAATTCATTTCTTATTATTACAACACCTTCTTCCGGCTTCTCTCTGTGGGGTAGATGCCCCATCGGCGTCACATTCACATCATTGCCATGGTCTTGCAGCTCGATGTACGGCCCATCTCCGTTCGTGCTAAACATCGTGCCCATGAGACTCTTGGTAAAGTATGGGTCTGATGGTGGATGAGATGATCCTTTCGATTCGTTCCAGCCCCTGACTTGAGAGGCAGTCGGGCGATTCGGAGTGTTGGCCTTGCGGTTTCGTTTCCGGAAGAGGAACGCGAGCTCGGGGAAGCAGACGCACAGGTTGCCGGAGGCAAGTTCTGCTGCTCCCCATAAGAGAATCTCGGGTTGCCTCCAAGATGTATCGGGGTTGCCGCTGTTCTTGAGACGCACGACGAAGCCGATTGTCGCGAAAATGGGAGCGCTGTACGCGATAAGTATGCGACCATCATTGTTTCGAACACTTTCTCCGACTCAAGGATCTGCATTATTTTCGTGAGAAAAAAAAAGAAAGACATACCATAAACCAAATGTAAATGCCAAGACGACAAGAGTTTGCTTTAGCTTATCCATCTGGAGCTGCCGGACGGCGTGGACAGGGAGCAATAGAATCAAGAAATCAGTCACCGTGTTAAAGCCACCGCTGACGTTTAATATTAGATTGGTCTGCACGCATTTCCCAGGGAGCGTCTTATTCCAAATCTTCTCCCGGGGTGTACATTCGAAAATCTTGACGAAGGTGGTAATCCCGTAGAAGCCGGTAATAAGAACGATAAGCGTGACGATGGCCATGTCAAATATGCTCCATCGGATAGGCGAGAAGACGCGACGATACAACCAGAGAACGGCAAGCTTGGTGACTCCGATCATGACGCCGTATTCGATAGACGCAACGTTAAACCAGTACGAGGCTTCGTGGAGTTGAGCCGGCGTGATATCCCAACCATGCTGACCACCATGATGAGACATGGTAGCCCTCATAATGCCGCAGTAGGCAATGGTGCCTGCCCACGCGGCCGTCACTATAAAATCTTCGAAGATCCATACGCGCTTAATAGCAATACGGGCGTAGCACCGTAGAATGAAGAATATAGTAACAAATGGAATGCATATCCCTATCGTGATGTCGGCGAGTCTAGCTAAGGAAGCCGGATGATCGGGATTCGACTGCACGCCAGGCGGCGGCTCCAGAGCCGGCGTAAAAGTGGGTGTAGGAACCGTCGAGGTCTCTGACATTCTGGGGGCCATGACACGAAGTCAAGCGGAGTGAGAGGAGAGAACGGGCCTAGTGAGATTTACAACCGCATATATAAAGCAGTAGGATTCATATTCTTAATCAATCAATCCCACATCCACATGGTCATGGTAGGGAATAATGCTTATGTCTTATTGTTTTTCGTAATGAGTACCTTACCTAGCCTACCTAGAACCTACTTTTATTCAGCCCCCCTCCCCACGTTGTATTGCATAAAAGCTGACACCATCCGTACATACATAAACGCCTCCTTTCCAGCTTTCCATGCAGGTGTTCCATGGGCGGCATGGGTCTTTGCATCCGTTCTGATATGCAGTGTACCAACGCGGAGATGATATATGATATTCCTGCTGTAACTCCTCCCACACAGCTAGGTAATTAATAGCCCATTAGCAAGTCACCTAGGTAATACTCATACAAGGGCGATCGGGCAATAGTTAGACAAGATGAACAACGTGCTGATCCAGTAGTCCGGTTTACATGCCACCTGAGTTGCAATTATCGTTCTAGATGTTTGCTCGTCGTATGCTGGAATGCACTTAATGCAACGCTTTGTATGTAAGTCAGAGCCTTACACGACAGATGTAATATACAAAGCGCCGAGACGGAATCCCAGGTGCATTGAGACAATTCTTTTTAAACGAGGCCGTAGTATCTAACGAAGTGCTGCCTCTTTCAGCTCACTTATCCTGGTCTCCTTCAATCCTTCCGCCACGTTGTTTATGATACCCTCCCTCCATTGGCCTTCGGGCACTTTTGTAGACAATCTATTATCGAGGCCGTTGGGTTACCTTTTCCAAGTTTCTTTTTCTTTTTTTTTTCTCTCAACCCTTCGTGTGTATTACCACCTGAGCAATAATGGGCACTCTAGGTACGCCACCTGAATATATTAATTGTCACCGACGACAGATGCTAACAATGCTTAGACCGTGACGCAACCGAGTCTACCTCGACGTTACCTGACGACCCCGACACCCTGTCGGAGGCCGAAGCGTCAAAGTTGATGCGCAAGATCGATCTCCACGTGCTCCCCATGCTCTTCCTGATCTATGTTGCAGCCTTTCTTGATAGGTAAGTTTCTCGTGCTCGTGCTCGTGCGCGTGCGCGTGAGAATTCCCCGATTGACCTGGAGACTTACTTTTCAGGGCGAACATATCAAATGCTCTCACTATGAGATTACCAGAGGAGTTGGGATTGACTGGTCAACAACCTAACATTGCGCTGGCCGTGTTCTTCGTTCCTTATATTGTTTTTGAAATACCTTCAAACATTTTAATGAAACGATTTAGCCCTCATGTATGGCTATCTCTTTGCATCTTCTGTTTCGGCGTTGTCATGCTGGGACAGGGCTTCATCCGGAATTACAGCGGCCTACTCGCAACGCGCTTCTTACTTGGATTCTTTGAAGCTGGCATCTTCCCGGGGAGTTTCTATTTAATCAGTTTCTGGTATAAGCGACAAGAGTCGCAGAAACGGTTCACCGTTTATTTCTGCTCCGTTATTCTAGCTTCCGCGTTCGGTGGTCTCCTGGCCTCTGCCATCGCAGAAATGGACGGGATACGAGGCTTAAGTAACTGGAGGTGGATTTTTATATTAGAAGGCATCCTAACTATTCTAGTCGCTATCGCAGGGTATTTCTTCGTTAGTGATTTCCCTGGAGAGGCGAAGTGGTTATCTGAAAGAGAGAAACAATTCGTTCTGAGAAAAACTCGGGCAGAGGAGACTACTTCGGAACAGAAGATCACTGGGAAAGATGTTACTGAGTTCTTCAAGGATCCCAAGAATTACCTCGGTGCGATAATGTACTTCTGTACGTCTTTACTCCAACTTGCATCTCCCCAATAATCCCGTGCTAAGTCCTATCAGGTGTTGTCGTTCCGGTTTATGCATTCGCCTATTTCACACCAACAATCGTTAAGACGCTCGGATACTCAGTAGTCCAAACACAACTGCATTCAATCCCCCCATTTGCAGCTGCGCTTGGATTGTGTCTGGTACTAACATATCTGTCAGACCGAACAGATAGTCGTCTTCCATACATCATATTCCCCATTGCTGTTCTTATCGCAGGACTTGCAATTTTGATGACGACACATTCGAACTTCTCAGTACAGTATGCAGGACTTTGCTTAGTCTGTATGGGTGCCTTCAGTGCGGGTCCCGTAGTGATTTGCTGGTATCTTATGAATCTCCAAGGACATAAGCAACGAAGCATTGGTTCAGCGTGGATGATCAGCTTTGGTAATACGGGAGGAATACTGGCTCCCTTCGCATTTTTACCAAGAGACGCGCCATATTATCATCCCGGCTACTCGGCGTGTATGGCGGTCGCGGCGGTGGGTGTTGCCGCAAATCTCTGCTATGCACTCCTTATACTGAGGGAGAGGCGCAGGGTACAACATGATGGCGGAACCGAGAAGACACATGATCTATCATTGTAGATGTACTTCACCGAAGCTGCGGGTGATAACACTTCGGCCTAACCGCCGGAACTTCGACTTGATAGTACCTAAAGGCCCGCAGATACAACCGCAGATACAACGTAAGGGAGTGTAGCACCGTTTGTGGCTCCGCTTTGTCAGGTACATTTACTGGATATAAAACCTATAATATCCGCTTGTCATTAGCAAACAAACAAGCAGGTGGTTTAGGTTGCCTCATATCATATCTTCTAGATTATATTTCTTAGAGCATTATAAATCCCTTAGATCATAGATTTAATTTTCCCATATATTCCCATATATTCCCATGGCTGCCGAACTAGAATCCGGCCTCGTTCTGAAGAGCTCTGAAGGTGCGCTTATACTTATGCTACGAGCATAATATCCCCGTTTATATTGCTGAAAGATGTAGTAGTCCATGTTGCATCTACGGAACCTGTCGCAGCTAGTTCGGCTCCTGCCGAGCTGGCTGCAGGTCTGTCAACGGTAAGCGTCCGCCACTCAATCGTCGAATAGTCATCGGATATGCTAACGTATGCCGGCATGTAGGCGCGGAAACTGTTCATCTCTACGACTGTCATATTGATGAACTTCAATGTTACATTGGGTTCGTCCCTCCCTAGTGGAGCGGGAGATACGCTGAACGCTCATTTTGGTGTTACGTCTGAACTCCAGAAGCCATTGCCAGTGGCTGTTTTCCTCGTTGGTTATAGTAGGTAAACTTCCAAGTTAAATAATATAACTAACTACCTCTTGGATTAGCTAGCTATTCTAACTGACCTTTTTATCAAGTTTTCGGGCCCATAATATTCGCCCCGCTCTCTGAATCGTGGGGTCGTCGTCCGGTCTTCCTGGTATCCTTCGGCATCTACACTGCATTCACACTTGGATGTGCCCTAGCACCAAACTGGCCAGTGTTTCTATTCTTCCGCTTCCTGCTAGGTTGCGGCGCGGCCGCACCGCAGACCGTTTCAGGCGGCCTTTTTTGTGATATCTATCCCGATCTGGGGCCCCGCGGTCTGGCCATGACGATGCTCGGCCTTACAAGTAACATTGGACCCCTCGTGGGGCCTATCATCTCGGGATTCACCTCAACAAAAGTTTGGCAGTGGCAATTCTGGAGCGCTTTGATTCTTGCTGGTGCTAACTGGCCTATGCTACTTTTTGTACCCGAAACGTTCGCTCCCGTAGTCAACGCCCGCGCCGTAAAAAGTGCTACAAAGGCGAAATCGCATCAATTAGCCGCCTCTGTCATTACTAAAACACGATTAGGCATTCGGAATCGGGTGAGAATTCTAGCACGTCCTATCCGCATTCTCTCGGAACCTCTCGTTTTCTTCACGGATCTCTTCATCCTCTATCAATATGTCATCTACTTCCTCTACTTTGGGGCGTATCCAGTCATTTTCCGCGGTACATATTCCATGTCCAGTGGAGTTTCTGCTTTGATGTTTATCCCTACTGGTGTCGGGGGTATTTTTGCCATTGCTATATTTGTAGCTTGGGATAAGTTTCATAAAAAAAGCGTCGAAAGAGGAAGGCCATGGGCTCTCCAGGAGGAGTACCGACGACTTCCACTGGCCTGTCTTGGTGGCCCCCTGTTCGCTCTATCCGAGTTCTGGCTGGGGTGGACTGCTCGACCTACCGTTCATTGGGTCGTTCCCGCATTATCAGGCATATCGCTAGGCATCGGTATCGATCTCACGTTTCTAGCACTAAACAACTACCTCACGGATGCATACGGCATTTACAGCGCATCGGCGTTAGCGTCAAGCGTCTTTACGCGAAATATTTTCGCAGCGATTATTATTCCTCTTACCACATATCCACTGTATGAGAATCTAGGTACCGATTGGGCCTGTACATTACTGGGATGCTTATGCGTTGCTTTGACTCCGATCCCATTCGCATTTATTCGCTGGGGTCCGGCCATGAGAAGGCGTAGTTCTTTCTGCCAGAAGTTAGCACGTATGAAGGACGAGGATGAGGGTGGTAACATGGTGGTTCCCCTTTGACCGAGCTAATCCCGACAAGACGTTGCACACATACTATTTATGAGATAGCTTTGTCGCAACCTGAATGGCTGGGATTAGAAATTTGCGTAGTAACTAAGAGAAGCCCCATAGAAATTCGAAGGACTGGTTCTCCCTTACTTTAGAACCCACCAGTCACACAAGTAGCATGCCACGCCCAGCCAGAGGATGGTCGCACAGAAGTAACGTCGGGGAATGATTCAGCGCTTATTCTGAAGTATGTAATACGACACGTACTCCATCACAATTCACCCGCTGATCTTTTACTCCCACAAGTCGGGGAATTAACAACTCTGTAAAGATATGCTGTGTATCAATCGCCACTCATCATTCATCAAGAGAAAAGCTTCTACTCTGTACGACTCGATAGATTAATACCAATCAGGACCAACTTGCCATCCAATACATAACACGGTACTGTACCTAGGTACTACGGGGATCCACTATATAATGTTGCATTAGCTCCCGTTGTGGGGTACACTGATACCACGTAAGGCTATATATGTGGGTCCTTTCAATAATGCAAATTAAGATCCTTTGCCACATTTGTACATCGTACGAAGTATTCATATCTTCATATCTTATGTACCTATGTAATGTATGAATAATCTAGGTACCTGAGTTTACACCCATCTCAAATATGAATATAACGAGTGATTACTACAGTATTCCCCTTATCTAGGCCAGACTTAAAATAGTGATCCCTTTACTGAGCGTATGAAGATTCAAGACTATCCCCAACGTGGAGCGCAGGGTCCGACTCAAAGTTTACCCTCTTCTCGGCGTACGAGGATTTCTCCGAGCTTCCAATATGCAGCAATGGGTCAGCCTCAAAGTTAGCCCTCTTCTCAGCGTACGAGGACTTCTCCGAGCTTCCAATATGCAGCAATGGGTCGGCCTCAAAGTTAGCCCTCTTCTCGGCATATGAGGACTGATCCGAATCCCCAACTTGTAGTGATGGGTCGGCCTCAAACGTCTCCCGCTTAGTCGCGTATGATGAGTCGTCGGGGGTTCCGATGGTGAGTGAGGGATCGGCCTCGAAGTCTAATGAAGTCAGCATCTGCTACTAGTGATCATTTATAATCTAGGGGGCATACTATTAGGCTTCGGCGCCGGAGCAGCGATCGCGATCGCGGCGATTAGTGAGAGCAGAATGAAGCTCTTCATGATGAAGGGTTAAGTGTCTAGGTTGAGTAGTTGCTGGAAGTGGCAAGGGTAGATTCACTCGAAATAATCCGTAAGGAACAAGTAGCACGGATTCTGATGATGGTTGAAGTGGGAAATTAATCGAAATGGCATTTAGGATAACACCTCATTTATACCATTTCTATACCTCATCAGTCTTGTATTGTTCGGTAGTTACCATACCCGCTAGTTCATAAGGCTGAACCAAGGAGAAAGTCCCATCCCCGCTCCCCACGGGCGAAATCGCGACGGGGACTCATAAACTTGCAGATCCCTCACTGCGTAGCGGAGAACTACACATTAGGCCGGCTTACATGTGGAGAGCAAGACCTAACCGACTCCGTTGAGGGTTCACTTTGAGTTAATAGTTCGAAATATAAATTTTGGGAGTTGCAGTGCCCTGGCCAACCTAACCTATGAGGTAGGTCGGTCCCGATCATCGCATCATCTCGTGAGCTACAACGCATATGCTGTGCCCCCACCCACGGTTTCCTTCTGGTTAAACCTATCCCACGTAAGCAGAGGTGGGCTTGTAAGCTTCGGGGAGATATGCTTCGTAGAGATATGAATGGGTATCATCACGTCATCAATACAAGTATTCTACTATCAAACTATCTTCGCAACGATGGACGGCAAATACTCATGATATAGACCCAAAAGAATTACTCGATCACTACCGGCAGGATCCTCAAGGGAAAAGATCCCAAGCCCAAGATTTGAGCATATAACATATCACTGCAGATGCAAGCAGATATAGTGTAAGCAGATGCGGGGAATTCAACCGACTCCAAATCTTTTATAGACGATCCATCGCAAGATTGTACCTAGATCCACATTCAATACCTGCAATACTAAGCAATACTAAAACACCTTGACTGCAGCGAATGATAACAAAGTCCGCTCCTCCTAGGACGAGTATCATCGTGCGAGGTTCAAGCTTGGAATCTCTATCCATAAGTGCTTATGGAAAACTTCACCAACACTTTTACCACTATCCAACTACTTATTCACCCCATCGGGTGGCTCTTCTAAATCCCATTACTACCAACTCATATCTCAATATCACTCGAGACCATGCCTCTAAGATTTGCTTATCGCCCCCTTTCGGGCTCTTCCTTGGACTCTCCTTCAGCAGCATCCGCTGATGATAAAGAAGAGGGATACGTCGAATGCAAGCATTGCACAACACGTAACCGGACTCGGAGGAACCATTGGATTGCTCATACTGTGAGCTTGGTTGCTATTATCATTCTATCGATCCTTTTGATACGATCCTATGATGGTGCCCTCATAGCTGCAAGATGTTGGGACATGCATAATTACTACTGTAAGTACCCAGAGTCTCCTCCCATCCTACCTCTGTCACATGTTAGCGATTAAAACTTACAACTTCTCATCAGCCCCTGTCAACAAGGCCTTGAATACTCAGCCCTACATCACGGTCCGGTTCAACGGGTCACTCTGGTATGAGTCCCCCTTCAAAGGTCCACCAACCCCAGCCGTTGAAGAGGCTTGGCACTCAATTATGCAATATGGGATGATCGCCGTGTCCGCGTCAGACTATGAGAAAGTCAATCACTCAACCCGTACCGCAGTCCGGTTTCCTGAAGAAGCTGGGGGTGGATACATGGTGACGACAGTCGGAACACATCAACTTCATTGTCTACATTTCCTCTGGCAAGACCATCATCGTACTTATTTCCCGGACGTTTTACACAAGGTTCAAGATGTTCCAGAGCTATATGAGCGGCATTTTGAACATTGTGTAGACTACATCAGGCAGAGTATTATGTGTAACTTCGACACAGGTTTGGTGACGTATGATTGGGTCTTGGAGCATCAAAATCCGACTCCTAATTCTAATGCCATGCACATGTGTGTGAATTGGGATGCGGCGCAAGAGTGGTTGAGGGACAGAGCAGTTGAAATCCCGGATGGGTTCAAATGGAAGCAGCCAGAGGGACAGGAAAGTCTACCATGGAATCCTTGATAGAAGTTAAAATATGGGGGGTAGAGATTTGAGAAATGATAGGTTGTCGGTAACGGCCGAGTGCATGCGGTGAGAATGCTGAACAACCTCGCTAGAAGGCGAACGAGCCACAACATAAAGGGCTAAGGCTAGAACGAATATCTTGACGAATCATCTTCATAGTTCATAGCCCCCAAATTCAATAAACAATATGATCCGCAGTACTCTCGAGACCTTCCTACTTGGCAGTGTTGGACGACTTCACAACGCATCTGACAAATAAACATTTCCTCAAGTCAATCACCCGCAACGGCCCGAATAGAAAAAAAGCATTCCATATTTTTTTCATAGTTTCATTCGTAGGGGGTTAAGGACCAGAAACGAAATACCAATGATTGCGCTGTCGAAAATAGAACCTGCTGAGGCGAGCAACAGAACTTATACCAAACGTACTGCAACGTCGGGCTGGTAAACCAACTCGATTTGCGACCGCATAACAGGTATGTATTACTTGCATAGAGCATGGAGCGGAATGCAAACCGGAGTCGAATACCCGAGTCTAAAGGCGGGAGTGGCTTGACAAGGCTTTTTTAAAAGGAGATGATCGTGCACATGCACGTAAGATCAAGGCTCCATTGGCTCGACATACATATCACGCCCAACCATATTGTAACGGCTCTCGGTACCAGCTTCTCTGCTTCTTTGGCCTGTGCAAATGTTCCCTGCTCGCTATGTATGTATGTATGTACCATAGCGGAGGTCTGGGGGTACAGAGAACCATTCCAAAAATATGAAACTATTCCATGTATAGAAACTATTCTATATAATGGAAACAACGGAATCAGCTTAGTGCATTCCAACATCGTGGAATGATTCCAAAATGCGGAATAGTTTCGTAAAATAGAACGATTTTGCTATTCACGTGATTTTCACGTGAAAAAGTGGGGTAAAAGTAAAAAAAGTCAAAAAAATTAGAAAGACTGGTCCTCGAACCCACAGCTCCTGCGTTTGTGTAACCAACCCCACAATTAATTATAAGGTTTAAAGTTTTAACGTTTGAGCTAATGGGACGAGGTGGCCAATCTCATCGAATTATTTCGGAATGGAACTTCTTTCGATTTTAAGCCTTATAACCTTTACTTCGGAAAAGGTAAAATTTTAACAGAGAGAAAAAAAAAATTTTATAAAAATTTCGAAAATTTTTTTTTATTTTTTTCTAAGTCAAAAGTCGGGCAATCGTTCCCATTTTGGGAACGATTGTATGGGATGGAATGGTTTTACGGTTGTAGAACGGTTTTTGTAAAATAAGATTTTAAAAGTGGGTCAAAGACCCACTATTCTCAAATTCTGACCAATCAGAGCCCTTAAAACCCAAAAACGTTGCGCCGTACGGAACCATTCCAGTTTTAGAAT
Organism: Daldinia loculata; assembly: GCF_022478755.1. Taxonomy (NCBI): domain Eukaryota; kingdom Fungi; phylum Ascomycota; class Sordariomycetes; order Xylariales; family Hypoxylaceae; genus Daldinia; species Daldinia loculata. The sequence goes on along the minus strand of NW_026054857.1, from coordinate 679,822 downwards.
CATTCTCCCAAACCCCCTTCCTCCGCTATGGTATGTATGTACAGTATGAAGCCCACATTACCACATTGCCACCATAGCAATGCCACTCGTTTGTCTTAGACTTGCAGGCTTGCTATCATAGAAATGGATGACCATAAGATAACCGGAAACATGATTCAGTTCCGTTACATCGCAGACAACAATGGTACACAAATGTCCAGCAGCGCATGATGCTCCAACGATACTTCGTTCCAAGTATCTAACTCATGCATCCCGCAAGAATCATATCCTCGCCTACTATTACGGCATGCGGAAGGACATGCAGTAAGCTTAATCGCGACGATGTGTACCAGATCCAACGGGAGGAACCGCAAACAGGCAGAGCCCGCGCAGTTTTATGTATACATTAGCCTCCTAGCCCACGCGGATGATCCACTACATAGGTAACAAGGATTCAAATACTTCGGATCGAGACGGCGGAGGATTTATATGTTACATCTTAGAGGCGCATTCGTGAATCCTTCGAATACCGACCCATTAATTAATTTGATGGAAAGATGAAGAAGTCCGCCACTTCCACTGCTACCCTATAAAACTAAAACCAGTGCATCTGCAAACCGCCTACATGTACATACGTAGCCGCCCGTGATGATAGCCATGTTCGAAGAAATCTATTGGAAAGTGTGGCAGGTTCTCGTATGCGATACGATCAATGTGGCGTTTTATACCTACATGAAGGTCACCAAGACAGTAGACCGACCATCTTATGAGCTCGGGAGATATCGTTGTGGCTTCGGTGACTTCTTGGCGGATTTCACCCCCTCATCATAATATCGATACGGCCAAGATATCCGGGAGATCTCGATTCTACTAGAGAAGAGGAACCTAAAAATATCCTGCAAGACATATTATCGGTAGATGCATACGGAAACGATTTAGGGATAGGCTAGGCACTCGGTGGGCTTACGATGTCCAAGTAATTCAGACAATCATTTGGATCGAGTCTTCGATGTAGCTAATTTCGTATAGTGGCGACAGTTATCCATGTACGAAATTTGACACGAGCAAGTTTTATCTAGAGCGTTCGTTGATTCTATCTGCTATTTACTAATGAGTCTAGTCTCTACCTAAGTAAGGGTGAATGAAAGAAGGGTGCGCCATCGTGGATGCATGCAAGATCGTTGACACATACCTTTTTTAAGTAGAAAGGCTTCTTAAAACTCTACTGCAAGCACATGGAATTAGAAGCGGGCAAAGAAAAAAGAAAAAAGCAAAAAGCTCAGTCCCAGGTTCGAATCCCCTCGGATAGGGGCAGAGGATTCGAACCCGAGACCTACGAAAAACCGGCTTCGTTAGGCATCTGCTGTCAAGTCACGTTCTTTAGGAAGAACGGTTCAGCATAAGACACCACAGTGGGGTTTTCTCTAACCTCAAGTCGCCCAGGCGAGGGGCGTCGGTTGAGGGTTTGTCTGCAATTAGGATATATAACCTTCACTTTGGGGTAGGTACTTGGGCAGGTGTATCTCGTTGCCTAGGTTTCTGCCACCTGAGAGATCAGGTGCTAGGCAACGAGGAGGGAGTTTCACGACACTAGCTCGCCTTACAGATGGCAAGGGTTGCTACGGGTCGGAAATCGCATTGAATCTTTTTGCTGTAACTGCACGAGGCTTCAGGTAACTGGCGGCGATATTCGCGAGGCTACGTGCAGAGTGTCTCCATCGTGAATAAAGGTAGGCAGCGTTAAACTCTAAAACAATATTAAGATGGGATTTCGCGATATCACTGCTGCATTATCATACATGTCTTGATAATATCCCTTCATGTTTGGATAAAAATAGGTAACTAGTGAAATTCACTTAAGTTGATAGCCTACCTTAAGCCTTATTATTTATATAGTATTAGCTAATTGTAGTTGGACTAATCTAAATATCACGTAGAGTAAGGCCACTTATGTAAGTTACAGAATGTTTATCTTACTAGAAGAAGTTCAAAGCTAAGTATATAGTTCCTATATAGATCAAATATCGGTAGATACAAAGAGATAATCGACGGTATAAGGCATATTTCACTGTGAAAATCATCGTTGGGAAGTGGTCAATACCAGGGGCGGTTAAATTGGAACGTAGTCTATGAGAGAGCTGTTCAACGGCGATGAATTAAGTAATGGTAGTGATAAATCCGGAAAGGCAGCGAACCGGAATACTATGTTTTTAAGATGTACAGTGGCCACCCTTTAGTTTTCTATTAGGGTGCCCGTCTTTCGGGTTGTTTTCTTTGGAAATCGAACGTCCAATTATTACTAAAATAATACTGAAATTGGCTCAACTCCCAACATACCCCTATCTTGTCAGCATACCAACAAGCTTTCACTGCCTAGACAGATGCCAAAACCCTACTGACATTGACCGTCATAATGACCCCCCTTCCGTCTCTTGATTATCCAAGTTATAGGCTTCACGTATAGCATAGGACCCATTGCCTTAGGTACTCTGTAGATACCGATTCTACGGCACTTTTGCGAGATTATATCCAACTCTACCAACAAACCAGACATTCCCTTGATATGCACACAGAGCACGGGAACTTTCGCATGCCTTCTCGCTAAAACCTTAGTGTTAAAATCGGGTTCAAGGTAGTCGCCCATAGAGATCTTGCTCCATCCACTTCTCCTAATGTTCTTTTGTCTCTCGGCCCATCGATTATATTCTTCGAACCGGGATCCGTACCGGCCAAAGTAGCAATCAGTGCCCTTGAAGGGACGGGACAATCTCCTTCTAATTTCTCGTAAATTTTCCAAATATGTCTAGAAGGATAGATAGAAAACTTCAGGATCTCTAATACATTCACAAGTCTCTTCAGGGCTTGGATTTAAGTTAGATTTATTGCCAGTTACCTCCCGCATGTGGGTGTAGATCTCGAGTTCGGCTTGGCTAGTCCGGCCCATGGAAGAACGGTAAGATCCTGTTGGACAAGAAATATCTTTTGTATACATGCGTTCAGGATTTGGGATCGATCTGATTCTGCGATGTTTTGTGAAGACAACGTAGACACCCGTTCAACCTTTACTACGCATCCGGTAGCAGCCCAGGACTAGGACGAGGCACCTATGAATAGTGTTGTGAAGAGGCTGGGGGGGCCTAGGTTCAAAAAAATTTAAATAGGGGATCATCCCGCCAGAGCCGGATTATGGGCCGAACGTCCAACAAACTTTCGTGCGTTCCATCCACGGTGCATGAGGGTTGTTAAAGGATATCGGACTGGTCTGGTGCGTCCAAGAATATAACATAACGTAGAACTAATTTCGTTCTAACATCAAACTTCCATGACTGTTTCGTAACTTCTCAAAGCCTTGCAGAAGGCCGAGTTACATACTGAGCAAAAGTTGTGCCTGGACTCGCATCAGCGAATCCTATTTCATAGTCGCTTGACTGTTGCCCTGATGGAGATATGTTCGTTAAAGTGAGTTGAGAGCAACTTGGATCTTGTCCGTAACTTACTTCCCGCATCAGTCATGTCTCTTAAAAGGTAGACATACGAGAGCCTAATCGACGATGCAACAAATCTAATGTCAAGATAGTCCTCTACGATCTACTGAGTAGGTAGCTTTTATGTATGTGTCTTTTGACTACGCCCAGGGAGAATATTGACTCATACACGTATTGTCTACGTGTAGTACTAAAATAGATATACATATCCACGTCGGCTACTTACTTTGGTCTGACTGAGCAAAGATAAGACATTAGAGAGCTAAGATGAAAATAAAATATCCTAAGATGTTAGATATAGAAAAAGCTACAACAGTTTTAATAACACTATGTTCATATATAACACTAAAATAGATGGCATATACCTAAGTAGTTTGCAGATAGTCACAACGTTCAATATATCTTGATAGATCTGCAGAGGGTAAAGTGTATGGTCTTATACCTTATCATCGGCGGCACGCGCGATAAGGGGGGCTAACCTTACTGGACGACTTCAACTTACTCCTATCGCCTCGGCGGGGAAGATTGCATCACATATATGTATATGCCCAGCTTGTCCTTGCATTATTGAGAACATCTCCTTACCTAACTGACCTACACATTCAACCTGATAGGTCCCCGGATTGTTTTATAGTTATTATCTCCTAACTCGCACACCTTATCTTCTCTGCCGCCGCTAGTGACGCAGCCGAGAACGGTCATGAGCAACGAGCCTACATGGTCGTCGGCCTCAAACCCGAGATATCTCCTGTCTCAAGCTTTCTCGTCCAATTTCCTCAGTTAGGTTGCTACATTTCTGGTTTAGCTTAGTTGGCTCAAAATTAGCTTCATCGTCGTAGAATAAGACACGGCCGAGAACGGTAGAAATGGACAAACGCCCTGTCTTATATATATATCTAGATATTCGGCTTCTTCTTTTGGACCCAGTGCTTCCAATCTAGAATTGCGAAGTGAATTGGACGTCGGTTTCGATTCAAATCATCTGCAGTCTCTACGATGTTTGGCCAGGAGGATGAGCAGGTATGTGGGCAAACCAGCCAGGACTACAAGAGCTTGTGGGGGTTGAGTAGTGACTGCGCTTCTACGACCAAGGCATACTGGGGTAGGCTCTCTTCCCAAGACCATTTCAAAGAATCTATCTATGCTGGCATACTCGCGCTCGTGTTATTATCCACGATCTTAGTGTATATAATTCGGAGACAGAGGCTCAGCAAGCAAAGCACGCGCCCGTCTACGCCAACTACACCAGGACTTGAGAAGGCGGCATCGAAGAGAAGCAATACTCAAGGCCGCGAATTGGGTAAATGGATTCCATCGGACTTCCGCATGCCGAAGCCAGACCCATATCCAGATTGGTCAGTCGAGCACACGAAACCGCTTCCGTACAGGCCGTTTCGGTACGGCCCCAAATACAACGTAACCATGGGACTCCGCTCGCTTAAACATGTCGATTGGATTGAGCTTGATAACCACTTCCCACGGTACCACGCGGACAAGGCACGGCGTATCGAGGAGCGTGGCCATAAGTGCTGTAGGACAGCGCCCGAGGCGTATCCCGCTGCGGTAGAACTTCTTGAAGATCTAGTTGACTACCTGCCGGCGCGGTACCCGTCGCTGTACAAGCGGACGGATGTCGGGATTGACAACCTCTGGTCCGGCGAAAGCTTTGATATCGTAACGCGGCCATTGGCAGAGGACCCGATGCAAATATCGGCCCGGCTAGTACAAGACGACCTAGCGATCATGATCGAGAAGCCGGATGGCCAGTACTACCTTCTAGCAGGTGCAGTCTTGCTGCCAGGATTTTGGCGACTAGAAGACAAGTACGGTATGACGCTGCCGGAGATCCACACGTCTGGGGATGTACCGCAGTTCCGGGAGAAGTTAGAGAAGGGCATGTTAAACTTCTTCCGACGACTGCGGCCGGATGAGATGGTGGCGCGTAACAACTACTTCATGCAAGTGGACGACGATCTGGGATGGTCTTGGAGTATCGGATCAGAAGACGCGCCAGAGGCGAGTTGGAACACAGCAGAGAAGAACCGCGCTGTTGAGCACCATTACTTTCGCTCTGAAAGGCAGACGCTGCGACGGCTGCCGCGGACGGGGGGCGTGGTATTCACAATCCGAACATACTTCCACCCGATCACGGAGATCGCTGAGGAGGATTACGTGCCAGGGCGGTTGGCGAGCGCGATAAGGAGCTGGGGGGATGATGTGAGTCGGTATAAGGGGAAGGAAAGGTACGGAGAAGTGCTACTAGAGTACTTGGACAAGAAGCATGAGGAGCAGATAGCGAGGGGCTTGGACCTCAGTCGCGAAGACGAAGTTCGAGCATATCCATACTGAGGACTAGTTGCCCTAGGTATCTTAGTCCTATTATATCTAAACCAATTATTTAGCAATGAGAAAGAATTTGGATTTATCGTAATCGAAGTCGGGCTTGAATCTGCGAGGTTATGCTTCAGAGTCTTAGGTCTTAGTGTAGACGAACAGGTCGTTTATAAGAATAACTTCGTAACTTGGAAGTCTATGCAATAATCGGTGTCGCATAGAAATGACAGCATATCGGAAGAACGCAGCCCCCTGCCGCCGCTACACAAGCTGCAGCTGCAGATTGTCCTTTGCGCAGGTGCATGTGGCTTCTACCTATCCGCCGCCATCCCGCTACTACTGTAGCTTCAACCGAGCTTCAACTACAAACGCATATACAACTATTACGAGCATAACATCGAGCTCGAACTCGACAATAGCCATGTTCAATTGACCTGATACCTCCCTCCTATCGTATACGCCTAAATAGAGAAATAACCATAACCCGCCCCGAATGGAGTCAGCGCCGCCTCAGCAGGGCGTGCTGAGCTGGCGCCTCAGCTCGCATCCCATCACACTGCTAACCTTTCTCACGTTCCGCATCTGTAAGTCGGCGATCTTTTATACGTTTTACCTTGGATATATATATATATATAGCGAAATACAGCAAAATAAAATAAGTGACGCTAACCTAAGACTTCCCACCCAGCATCGCTCCTCGTATACCTCTTCGGCGTCATCTTCACGGATAACATGGTGCTCATCTTCATCATCACGATCCTGCTACTAGCTGCCGACTTCTACTACCTCAAGAACATCGCCGGCCGGCGACTAGTCGGGCTGCGCTGGTGGAACGAGGTCGACCCCTCCACGGGCGACAGCCGCTGGGTCTTCGAGAGCAGCGATCCGGCGGTTCGCACTATTAACGCCACCGACAGTCGCTTCTTCTGGCTCGCCATCTACGCGCAACCCGTGCTCTGGGTCGCTCTGGCCATCTTGGCCTTTGTGCGCCTTAAGTTCATGTGGTTACCCCTTGTTGGTATGTCTCTCGTGGCGGAATGATAGTGAAGAAGAAAGGAACGGAAAGAAAGCTGACAACTAGTTAAACAGCCATCGCGCTCTCCCTGACCATCACCAACTCCCTCGCCTTCTCGCGCTGCGACAAGTTCAGCCAGGCCTCTAATATTGCCGGCAGCGCTCTCTACTCGGGCAACTTCGCAGGCAACCTCGCGAGCAATATGGTCGGCCGCTTCTTCACCTTTGGCCGTTCATGATCCGCCATTCTACACATAACCCAGGGAGTCGAAGCTATTGAAGGGGAAAAGAAAGGAAAAGGCCTACTTAAACATCTTTGATACCAGTTTGAAGGGCGTCAGGTATTCTACTACTTATCATGGTGTATTTCTGTCTATTTTTAGCAAGCTTCGGGACAAGAGCCTGATGTAATACTATGATATTTATGACTTGATGAAATTTGCAAATCTAGCGATGTCTGCGAAGAGATTCACAAGTACTGTTTGTCTGTTAATAATATGAGACCGCTATGGGCTACGCAGGAAGTTAACTCCAGCCTTCCACGGTTGCAGTCGAGAGGATAGATGCTATACTGTTGGACCCTCTCTCATTTTATGTTGTCCAATATGAGAGATTAACTAAGTTACTGTTATATTCAGGGTTCCTATCGTATCGACCATATTAACATCTACGTCGTTGCATCTACTTGTGTCGCACAAGCGTAACCACGGCTCAAAAGGAGGCTAATCACGTGGCAATATATACAACCTCCCAACACCCAAAGCCATTCATATCCCCAATTACGATCCTATAAACAGTTAAATAGTCCAATAGATCCGTATATAAGGTAGGTATATATATACAAGCCAGTTAGACTTGAAGCTTTCACACCAGCTCACTACCTATCTTAACCCTCACGGAACGGACATATTACATCGTTCCTCAGTTCAGTCCCCACGAAAAGCCCATCCCTTCTACTTGCTACACGGGGTATATAGGAGTAACGAAAGTATGAAGTCATATATACGCGTAAGGGGGTAATTTTCCTTGCTCTTCCTCCTGGTCCTACGTATTCTCACATCCACCACATACACATAAAATTAGCATGATATAAGACCCATTAGAACTCCCACATCGCTTGAAAAACATCAGGGGCTGTTAATAACATCACTACGCTATTGCTGTTTGCCGCTGTCACGGTTGGTGCGCCGCGCGGCTATTTCGTCCTGCGTCCTCGATCGCCGCGTCTAGGTGTCGCTCCTCTTCCTCCAGCCTTCGGATCTCTTCCTCCGTCATACCTTCTTCGATCAGATGCGCGTAGCGGGACTGGAACGGAGGTGTTGTTGTACTGGGGCGACCGGCGGACGCTAGGTCTGACTGGCTATTCGTAGCAAACGCCGCGCCCGGAGGCAATGGCGGTGAAGGCGCACGGTCCGAATAGGGCGCATAAGACGCGTCGTCAGGGCGCACTATACTGTCGCGTTGGTCGTGTAAGCGTCCGCTATGATCAGGCGGGAATGTTGAGCGTGGTGATGATTCCGATATATTAGCCACCTCTTTATCCGCGATCATAGCGTGCGAACCTGAGGCCGCCGTGTAATCTGTGCCACCAACGCGCTCGCCGCTGTTGCGACGCCGTAGACAAAAGAACCATACCAAGGCCACAACAAGAATGATAACCACGACGGCACAGCCTACCGCGATACCTACAATAGCGCCGGTACTTAGTCCTCGATGTCCGAGAGACGCCTCCGAAGCCTGTTGAACAGAAGTTTCGGCAGCGGGCGTTGCCGTAACCGTCGACACCCCGGAACTTTCTGGGTTACTCGAAGATCCCTCGATATCCTCCTGAAATGCTGGACTTGACTCCTTTCCGGTATTTTTAATAAGACGGCTGGCCTCGTCGTATCCTTGGCTGTAGGTAACGGCAAGGACAGGACTGTAACTAGTACCACTAGATGTGGTATTCTCCCATTGAATCTCGTAGTATAAAGGCTGCATAAGGTTATCGCCGTAGGTAAGCGTAAGATCGCCCGTAAGCATAAGAGTCAAGCTTTCATTAGTTGCTGTTCCATTTTATTAGTATTACGCAGTTAAGGCGACGGACAAGTCTTGTAGCATACCCGGGAAAAAGCTAGGTGGAAACTGGTCTTGTCTTTCTGCTACTAGCTGTCCATCCAAGAAAGAGCCCGCCGTAGTACCTGTCTGGCTCGTGCCGCTCATCTTTCCCATCGCAACGGTAATCTTATCCTTAAACCGCTTTAGGTAGATAGCACTAACGTTCAACTCGCTGATACCTTGCCCCTTACTGAAATATATGATCTGGTCCGTTCCTTGCGGCTTATAAATGGCGGGCGTCGGAAGATTCTGCACTTGAATTACTGAGTTCGGGGAAGACCCTATCGTCGCCGTTCCCGTCCCGCCGGTCGGAGCCGACATAGCTCCACCGGTAGTACGAGAAGCATCGTCTTCCGCTCCCACCAACCCTACTAAAGAGGCCAGGATCCCGAATCTCGAGGCATCGAGCCGCATCGTCGTGTGAGCAAATATCGGGATATCGTTGTCATAAAACTCCCAGAAGCCCAGATACCCAAATCTCAGCACATATCCAACATCAAGGGTATCTCAACCAAGTGCGCTCGCCTTCGTATGTATGAATCTTTGTTGCACCAATGATACAGCCGGAAACTTGGTTGAAAGCACTAAGCAAGATCCAAATCGAAGAAACGATAGGAAAGACGAGGAAAATCGTCCGGGCGTGAGAGGAAGGAAAGGAAAGTAAGAGGAGCAGGGGGGCCTGTCAGCTCTCAGCTGTGCCCGCTAGGGAATGGATGAAGATGTGCGGGTCCGGGTCTACCTATTGTTACAAGTGCACCAACCATGTTTAGCATGCAGTAAGCCAATGGACATCAGACTGCGCCTCTAAAACCAACTAGTTCATAGGATGGATGGCACCATCAGTTACGAGCCCATAGAGATTAACGCCATCCCACGAGATCTCCTTGCTTTTTGACATACGCAGGACGCTTCTACGTGTGTAGATATTGCAAGACACACGTACATACGGTATATGGCCGGCTACTATTGCCTGCCTTATGAGGCCGCACCCCGGTTTTGCCCAGCCCGCTAGGCTATTTCTTAGGAATGCCCCAAGGAATCATGCCAATGCCCTAAAAACCACAGCTCGACCATGCTAAATACGACCGAGTTCCCGGACAGGCTGAAGACTTTGTGCCTTACTCGGTGAGCCTAGAGAGCCACGATAAGCCGTTCTTTGCCGATGATGATATACGATGCCATGACGCGTGCCTATTCTCGGCCAAATTCTGCGGTGGTGGATGATAATATATCCTCAGATAGATAGCAGACCCTGGGGGTAATGCATAAAGGCCGTCGTATCAACTGCTAATGCTGTAGTAGGCAAGTAGGGTGAGCATTGTAGAAGGGTCATACCACCTCGAAACAGGGACGTCTACAGTACATTAAACAAAATCCGATGGACAATAGCGCTCTGCGGTGAAGGAACATAGCGGCTAGGTAAATGGGACCTTTTTGGAGATCGCGGGATCCGCACCCTGAGCCAACATGATTTTCATGATTGGTTCAGCCCTTGCTGACAGCGTTACCCGTCTGACGACAGGGTTCATTAAGGTGAAGGGGTCTAGATCCTTTGAGACTAGGATTAAAATTCGAGGCAAGTGTCTAAGCAGCCAACGTGTTGAAAAACGACCTTTAGCATAGGTAGCTGATGAAAAATATTAAAACAGAAGATGACATCGTATTTCATAGATTGGTATTTCGACCTAGTTGGTCAGTTTTTCTTTTACCAACCCGGGGTATCTCGTCATCGGCGGTAAGAGGTATGTATGTAGTGTATCTTCGCTCCCACAGTCCCGTTCAGAAACGAAGTTTGGTCTCAATTTAATAAAGATGAACTTTGCACAGTCAGACGAAAACCGGGGCTGAGCCAGAAATAACAAAGATTAGACTGCGGCTGATCAACCCCTTGGTCCCCTTGGTTAGGTTTAGCGTCTTTTAGCGCCTCGACGCCTCGACATAGGGTGTAACGTAGGTACACTATCGCAGCAGCACCGTTACATAGTCCCCCTTAGTGGAGTAAATGCAGCCTATTACTTAAGCCATCGGTGCAAAAATAGCAATGCCGTCTACGGATCCGTACGTACTTACGGTCCCCGCCGTTGCCTATTGGGGTATCAATATTGTCCCTAAAGGCCTGATACCTTCCCACATTCTTTCGATAACTTCCTGACAATTTAGGTTTTTCGCGTCTCACTACATATTTTTCACTACATATGCCATATTAAACCCATGTGGTCGCCAAATGCCACCAACCTTTGTGCGACGGAAAACGCCAAGTTTAAGCCGCGAAGAACATCTTCTTTTTCCGACCCTCCGTTCGCATGTGCAAACAGGAATATAGTTATGTATAACTTTAGCAATAACATAACATCACTTAACTACATCTCTATAAAATATCTTGTTTAGAATTGTACAACTATGTACTTGTACCAATACTGTTTTGTCAGGTAAGATCCAGAAACTACATGTACATAGTGCTTAACGTACGTAATGCTGCATCTAAATTGACCTGTTACATTGTGTTACATTATTACAACTTCAGCGTAAGTTTAAACGTGAGCTAGCCCGCATGTGTAAGCTAAAGAGAGCTCTCGGGTCAGCACGGTTTAATAACCACTCAAAGATCTTACGAAGGGGTATGATTAGACACTATGTACGGGGGTAGTAGAATAGCTGACAGCACAAAGAATAGCACATCCGCTTATAAACCTGCGCTCGGGACCTAAGAGAAATAGTGATGTAAATCGTAGAGATTAAGAGTCCAGTATGACTCCAATGTAAGAGTTAATTATTCGACGATAACTGCCTCCTTGAATAATTAAACCAAGAGCATAAGAAGGATTACAACCTAACTAGTAAAGACCAACACCGCTAATAAGCAAGAAATATGTAATAGTTGAAGTATTCGCAGCTCGGAGTACGCAAATCTCCAATATCAATTAATACCTAATGACGCAATAACGATCGTAAATAAACATTATGATGTTATCCAAGAGTGGCTTGCTTTCCAGAAAGGTAAAAGAAACGACACGGTAGAAGACAATCCCGGGCTTCCTTTAGGATCCAGAAACAGACACGGCAGGATCAATAACCAGTTTTACAATCGTGGATAGACAGGTCTTATTAATAGCATGAGACATATGGACTGCTAGATCTGGAACTCAATACTGTTTCAGGGATCAAGATCCGGGATACAGATATCCTTGTGTTACATAGATCTCTAGCAAAATACTCACGATATAACATCCGGAAACAAATGATCTGTTAGGTTGATACTAGGCAAAAAGTCTACTCTTATTGATTCTTATTAAGGATGTGTACAATTCGAGGAAGATACGGGAGCGGGAGTTGCATATATTTTAAAAAAACGCTCTTCTCTTTCGTTACGCTATACTTGACTATCTAAGGTAACTTGATATTATGTTCTCTCCGATGCCAACGATTCATGAACCAGACAAGAGATTCGGTCATTTATATAACTGATAAGTTTCACAGTAACTAGACTTGATAACATACGTAATTATAGTATTTCCCATCTAATCTTGGTATACTTATTACCTAGAAGTTATTTACCAACAGCTTATTACCAATTGACTACCTATCCAGGTAGTTATAAGTTAAGGGAAACCCCAATCGAGCCAACATAAATCTCAAAACTATCTTAAATACAATAGTCTTATTATAGGCGTAATAACTACCACTATAGTATTCGAAATGTTGGTAATCTTAGGGTTCTCACAAGTAAAGAAAACACCAACGTCAGGGTAGACGGTTATCTGCATAGCCAAGAAATCGCAGTAATACATCACTCACGGCTCCGATACTAGTTACCTATGAACATAACTTTACGATATATCACCAATCAACACACTACATTCAATGTCTTATCTCATCAAGCACACAACCCTTGTCTCACTCGGTTTAGCACAGTTTAATTCAGTTCCATCCCGGAGCGAAGCACCCTCCCTCCCATCCATCCCATAGTCTGGACATCGCCGTTTACAATACCACCTAACTAAACTACATAACTACCTACAAACCTAGATATGTAGCCTAAACCCTCAAAGGCGACCCAGATCTCTCTACCTCAGGTAAAAGAACGACAAGACCCGCCAAAACAATAAAGAACGCCGATGGATGTGCCCCAAGTGTGTATGCCACTACAGCCCAAGAAAGACAAGACAAGACAAGACAGGCAATTTTAAGCGTTGGGTACGTACGTATTACAACTTCCCTACAGGCACGTAATGCTAGACAGACTACGCGAAAGTCATCGAGATTTCCTTCTCCTTACCAAAGTCGTCGTCGTCGTCGGCCCAGGGATCTGCCAACGCTATATTTGGCGTCGTCTGCGCCGTCTTGATCTCTGGCCGTGAGAATGAATAGTTTTTCGCGGGCGGGGATGGCGCAATATCGCGGTGTTCTGTGAACGCCGTGTCGAAAGTCATTTCGATTTCTTCCTCCGGCGGCGGCATGCCAAAGCCGAGAGCCCGGGAGGGAGGTAGTGTTGGTGTGCGTTCTTGAGACACCCTGTACTCAAAGGGCGGGCTGTTGTAAATACCCTCGTAGCTCTTTGTCCCGCGGAGGGTATCTCTTGGGCTGTTCGTTGACGAAGACGGCGAGAAATCGAGCTTCATCGGTGGTAAAGTAGACTTCAACTCTTTAACCTGTATCTCATCGTCCTTCGCGAGTTCCGCCCTGATCGCATCGACATCGAATAAGACGCCATGATTATTACCTTCCTTATTGTCCGTTTTAGATGCGTCTAACCCCTTGTTACTATCCTCATAAACTTCCCATTCTTGTCGAGAAGTCCTCTTCTTGCGGCCGAAAATACCCCAGCCACCCTTTTTGGAGGACCCTTCCTTTTCCAATTCTTTACGAGCCTCCTCGATCTCGTTGATCAGCTCCCGCTGTCGCTCTCTGTGCCGCTCCGGATCCGGATCCTCAATCTCGCCAAACTCATCGCTTTCAACGAGCCAACCACATTCTCTTAGGAGCCTAGGCATCGCTGTTCGATACTCCATATGACCGACGACAAACTCGGTACAGTCGAAGTTTTCTATACCGGGTACCCCGTCTACGGAGGCTAGGCCTGCTATTCGGCGGATGCCACCGTTCGTCAGGCGGAAGAGGTAGCCCAGGATCCAATCGGTTGTGTTGTACCCATTCACAAATCTGCCGGCGACAACGGTACGAGCCTTGATAAATTCTTCCTTCTTCACAACGATGGGCGAGCCAAAAATATACACATTCTGAACTAGACCGTAGGCGCCTTTTCGGGCAAGCTCCAAGAGACAGGCGAAGATGACGCGGGAGCCGAGAGAGTAACCGACCAACGTAATAGGTCGAGTACCCAAATTCCTGTCAATCAGGGAGTCCGCAAGGATAAGTCCACTAGCCCACGCACGGTCTAGGGAAACGGCCCAAGGATTATCAATCAAATATGTCAACTTTGATAGAACCACTGGCAACTGTAGGGCAGCCATTAAACCAATTAAGATAGTGCTTCCAAGCACTTGTTGCAGCCCTTGAGTTAGGGCCTGTACATGTTAACCTGTGCTCTCTATTTGTATTAACAGGAATCTCTTACCTCTGTTGCTAGGATATTAATAGTGTCACCCATGCTAGTCAACATTTCAGGCTCCCACAAAATTGAGTAGATGTCGCCCATTACTGGGTCAACAGTACTAAAAGGTAGACGGACATCATCGATCTTGCTAGTCATCCACCCGGAGATGGTTACAATAAGATTAACGCGCTTGTTGTTGTGCAGTGGCCGATATTCAAACGTCTTCACGGCCCCTGTCCGTCGGTTTGCGGCCTTGCCACCCATAAAACTTCCAGAGGCCGCGGCGCCAGAGGTGATAATGGCAGCTCCTCCTGCCCCTGCCAAAAAAGAGCTCGTGCCACCAACTCCGATAGTCGTGAAACCAGCAGCAAGACCGGCGCCGATAAGAGGTGCTAGAAGTCCAGCGGAGAGACCGATGACTAGACCACCTCCAACGGTGGCTAAGCCCATCATGACGTATCGCCTCTTGAGGGCGAGCTTCCTCCTATTTTCAAGATGCTCTCCTTCGTTCCAATTTTCCTTTTCGGCCTGCTGTTGCATTTCCAAAGCATCAGTGACGCGCTTCTCAAATCTGCAGATATCTATCCAAGGGACGTCCATGTCTTTGCCGACTCTTTCGAGTAGCACTCGGGACCGAGCATCGTAAATTGAATCGGCAATCAGCACGAGGAAGAGATCACAGAGGACAGTCCACCGCAAATCGATATCAATCTTATCAGTGCTCGGCAACTGTGAAGGTGTCCTCACTTCTGGCATTTCGTCACCCTCGTGACTTTCGTAAGGTGGAGGTGGCTCTGCAACTACTTCTCCCGAGGGAGATGTAGAAATGGATGACCGCGTGCTTTTCGACGACGTCTTCGGGGTCGACGGTGTCTTCTCAGCCATTGGATTCTTGACTCTTGAGTTCTGCATGAGAGCCGGTGTGAGGTCGTTAGGCATTACTCCATGCTCGGCTAACTGCTCTATCATCACTTGTTCGGCAGGACTTATTTCCATATGTGCATATAGCCGAACCATAATCTTTTGAGACCACATTCTCATTGCTTCGGCCGCCACCTGGACTTCCTTCTTGATCTTCTTCAATCGTTCAACGCTCTCGGCCTCCTTGACCATCTCAGAGAGTTCTAGACGAGTAACTCCAACGTAGGCTATCCTCTGTCCCTCTGTTAATAGATCCTTAGTAGCCTGCAGCTGAGAGACGGCATCTCGCTGCTCTTCGTCCATCTCCGTCATGCTTGTACTCTTGGCGTCTTTAAAGAGGTATCTTGTGTTGTCGTCCATACTCGTTTCCGACTCCGCATCCTCGTCGTCCAATACTCTTGTATACCCTTTACCGGCCCCGCCAAGACCCCCATAGCCATAATGATCATCCTCTTCAGGATTGTGTTCTTTAGCTACAAGCTTGTTATCATCGTCGTAAATATCGTATGGTGCATATGCTGGCATTGCCTGCCAGCCTTCGTCGTCGTCAGCTTTCTTCTCTTCATGATGTCCAGTCAATTGCTGGTGAGAGAATTCGGAAACGTCATGGTTCGTGCTCGCTAAGCTGACGTCTCGACTATGGTCGATGCGTGGGACTGTTTTGGCCTCATCCGCGTGCTTATCAGCCTCGATCTGCTTGAACGTCGGCCCCGAAATTGCTTGCACTTCTTTGCTTGATGTATTTCTGCGCTTGGAGTTTTGTGACAGGTCTAGATTCTCGTAGGAATCCGGACCGTCCTTTGGCTCTTCTTTTAATATACTCGTTTCCTTAAATTCGGTTTGCGTAGGTACAGGCGTTTTGGCTTCGTCGATATCTTTTGACTCGGCCTGGGGTGCAGGCTCTGGTGTTGGGGTAGAGGGCGCATCTTGGAAGTCGTCGTTATCACTATTATCAGTAGAGACGCCGTCTACTTTAGTGACCTTTTTAGGGGGTTTCAAGGTATTATCTGTTGCTTCCTTTGTAATCCCCTTTGCTGTTTCTGTGCTGGTTGTATTATTTGGGGTTTCTGATGAGGGTTCTACCTCTTTCGTGGCAATCTCTTTCGTGGTAACGTTAGAGCTGCTCCCCGTCTCACCAATTGGTCGGCTTTTGGTCCCATCTTGCTCCGTCTCTTTGGGGCTTACATATTTCCTAATAGGTAGGCCAAAATCATCAAATTCCTGGGCTCCTCCTACGGGCGCCATGGGACCGTCTTTTGCGCATGTATTTTATCGGTGTAGGTATATCTTTTGCGGTGCTCCTATCTTATCCGTTCGGTTGGAGCTCTGCTAGTTTACCAACGTGATATGGTTGCAGTAGAATTTACATTCCCCACGGTAATAAGGCGGAGAGTGGTTCAAAAGAAGTCGTCAGAATTGCAAATCGATAGGATCTCCGAACTTTGATTCAAACCCTTGTAAGTCAAAGCTCGGAAGCGATAGTTCTCGACCACGCGCTAATAACTTGAAAGTAAAGTGCTCAACTTGGACGAGGTGTTATGCGAGAACCGTTACGGTAAACTTAGCTTATGCAATTAGTGCTTACAAGTTATGGAACAATTGAAAATTTAATATAACATCCAGACTACATAATGGATTGGAATGCGCGGATAGTTCTTAGGTAGCTGCTGTAGGTCCAAAGTCAACAATTTTAGCCCCATGCACCACATTACATCCATGCTTACATGGAAATGGAATGCGCGGATACCCGAGTTAGGCTAGCTTAGTAACTAGAAAGGACCTGGTTTGGTGTCACACGAGGCTGAGCATGGCCTAACTTACGTGTAAACCCCGTAAAAACCCCCACTATCGGTTCAGGACGGAACATGCATGAGACCCGTCGAGATGCAGTTAAAGATTATTATTCAAGGTACCTCATGCTGCTTATGCTATGTACATAGGATAGGCCTTGAATATCAAATTTCAAGAATTTAATTTTCTTAAATCGGGCAGTCAACGTGATAATTGCCCATCTATGATTCTATGATGTCCGAATGCTATTTCATATGCGAAAGCAAACTTAAAATTGTGGTATCAAACGCCAGTAAAATACACAATATAGAGAGAGTGCAATAGCCTCATAATTGCACGCTGAGAAACCACCCGCTATATGCTAGGTCTGTTTGGATGGATGACTTCCAGCTCTCAATCTTCTGCCTCTACTACATGCGCCTCACCATTGCCGGACACAGTGGTTGTCTCATCGTTCGTAGAAATACCTTTACTCTTGTGCTTTCGTATACGCTTCCGCTTCGGTGCTTCTGTCTGATCTGCCTCTGTTATGACTGCTTCCTCGGGCTTTGACTCTTTCGAATGTTGGTTATCTGAGTTTCCGGTAGGCTTCGATTTCTTCTTCTTGACGGCTAAGGGATTAGGTTCCTTATGACCCGGAGCCTTCTTTTTCTTCTTTCCGGATTTGTCCGCCTCTGCTGGTCTTGGTCCAGCTTGTTTCACATCTTCCTCTTGATCACTATCGTCCTCTCTCTTCCTTTTGCTAGCAGGTGTCTTGAGCTCCGCCCTGAACTTGCTCTTTTCGTCTTTAGATCTTATCTTCACGCTGACTGTTGCCATTGGCTCCATAATCATAACGGATCTCCTAATGAATATCATCGGCGTCCCTGCTACTTGTCGTAGCTTTGCCCTGACAGTATCATCATTGATGGCGCAAACGTAGCGGTGCTTGTTCACTCCATTGTTTTTCGGATCGACAACAGATTGTAGGCATTCAAGTGTGCTTAGTGGCTCTGGGTAATCGTCCGGATGGTGACCGCATCGTCGTCGCTCGAAATGATTCTTTGCTTGTTCTATGGCTGCTTCCACACCAGGTTCTGATTTCCGTCCATAAAGATGTCGCATTGAACATTGAGTAATCACTACCCGATGCTAGTCAGTAGAGAAATAAAACGAAGTGATATGGATATAAGAACATACTAGGTTTGACTTCGCCGTGTAGAGTGTCTTCTAACCGGCGCATCACATCCATCTTGCATTTGTTTGCTTCTGCAATAAAGTCGGCGTCTACAATGACTTGATACGGTACTCGAAACCCGAAGCTCATGGAGAATTGCTCCATGAGCTTCCGATATTGCTTCGATCTTTTGGCTCGAGGCATTTTGCTTAATTAAGGGAAAGTGAGTTCGGTGTATGAGATCGTGAACATCTCGATTTCAAAATTATTGGACTCGAATTCTGCATTGCAGATAAAGATAATGATAAGGCTTTTAACATTCTTATCGCCAACTTAAAAATGTGGGTAACATCTACAGCTACAGAATGTGAAGATGCCCCGCTATAAAGATATTAATTTAGGTACCTAGGTACAAAATGTCCTAAGCTTCCAACCACTGACCTGCTAATAGACCACCACCAACGCCGTCTTGATACCGCAAACCCAACCTCATCTAGTGTAAATCGTCTATAATCCCATGTCTAATCGTCCAGGTGACAACCAGACCAAATAATGTCGATACTACCCCGGTGTTTTGTATAGCTGGATATAGTCAGAGTTAACCCCAACGGCAGTAGTACAACAGATGTAGTATGTCCTATCAATGGATGTATTAGTTATATTATATATTAGGCGTGTCATGATGCCGTGTTCCGCTGACACAATGCTGCTACAACGCTAATATCGTCAGGTTTTCCTGTGCGTGTCAGCATGTATAATCTAGTAAAGATGGTTGACACTCATGCTACACTCACCTCCTGCACTGGCTAGCCCTTCCTCGATGGCGTGTTCCATGAAGGGACTTTCTGCAAATGGGTCTAATGCAATTTCTTTTGCAGCATTAACAAGTTCTTGGGCGACGAATGTCATGCCACCACCTGCGCCGTCTTTACGGGGGCCGCTAGCTTGGCCCCCTTCTCCTGCCTCCCAACGCTTGACGCTCTGGGATACATTTTCGACAATTTCATGTGACCAGAGATTGTCAATAACGCCGTCCGTCATAGCTAATACGACGTCGCCTTCAATAATCTCCACCACATCTACAACGGCGTTGTTGTTTGGAGTGTCTGGACTATTTGTTCCGAGCTGTCTCGGGCAGTCGAACCAATGCCACTGCTCTGTCGATTTGTATACCATTTCCCGACTTTTCGGCCGTACTACCATGACCTGTGAATCGCCAAGATTTGTTACATATAAGAGTGGTGATACAGACGATGCTGAGTTACTGCTGTCAGCCTTGTAGAAGAGCTGAGCCCCGGCCGCCGTGGTGGTTCCTAAACAATCATTGGGTCCCGAAGTGGCTTCGATTGTCCGCTCATATGCCTGCTGCAGATAATGCATAGGGTCTGGGCGGTATGATTGGTCGGGGGATCGCGGCTTTGCGATATCTTCTTCCATTGCCGCCACCCAGAAGTGTAATATTAACCTCGACCATAAGCTGTAACCATTGTTAATTGCGGACTGCCATTTATAAGGCTTATACGACCGTGGGACAAGTACCCTGCATGGCCTCTCGGCCGAGCTGACCAGGCGCCAACCCCATCGTTGGCGCAAATGAAATGGTCACTAGCATAAACTGCATCGTCGCCGTTTGTCCATCCGCGGATGACCTCGCCATCCACGAAGGCTCGCTTATCACGACTCTGGTGGTGAGTACTAAGAGGGTCCGAAAATGAGCCCGACGGAGGGGAGAGAAACGGTGGGGGAAAGGGTCTCGGAGCGCGTTTCGCGAATAGCGCAAACCCGGTCTCGAAGCGAAAAGGTAAGTTTAATTCGGAGTCGGGAAGAGGCGTCGTGATGCTACCGGATGTTTCGGGAGTTGTGGAAGAATGGCGTTTACCACCCGCAGTATGTTGGGGATGCCATCGTGTTAATCGGATAGAAGACAATGTCCGTCGCGTTGGACCAGGATAAGAGGCCAACAAAAAAGAGGGAGCCAACCTTCTCATGCCCACGAACGAGGTCTAGCTTTAGACCTTGAGGGCGCTTGGGTTGGCAGCCAAAAGTGTGATTTGATTGATAGATACCACGTATAAACACGCGCTATTCTATTAAACGTCGACGACGTCTTGATAAGAAAGTTTAGCTTTGCTTATCGCAAAGTGCCATCCTTGGTTAACCGTTACATATAATTAACTTTAGAGTTACTTTTTTGCGCGAGAATTTAATAGGTCTACGTAGGTAATAAAATCCGAGAGTTTGTGACCCGGTATATCGCGCCGTTACTTTTATTAGGATTACGATGACATCATTTTCGGTTACGCGAAAGATGAACTTATTGCATTCATTTGCTTACTATCAAATATCGGGATTACTTATAAATGTAACCCTTGGATCGAGTCGCCGTCTTAAGATGACTTGAGGCGCATATATATTAAATATTTAAAATATCTGATAGAATAAATGGAGTATTGAATAAGTCCAAACTGATATTTCGCATCCGCGTAATACATCCGTATAATATGCTCATTTGCTACAAGCCTGGCTTTGCAATTATGGTCTTGGCAGATGGAGGGGTAGAAACTGCAGATCTGTTCAATAAAACTAATAGATTAAGTACGATGAAAGTAGCGATCATAGTTTGATCGTTTACTCGGTCCTGACAAGAGTTTCTGATTTATTACAGTGAAGAGCAATAGTGTAAAGTGCTTGAGGCGGTGATTTGGAATGAAAATGTTAGATTAACTTGAAAGAAATTCAATCTCTTTTGCGGACTTATTCCAGTTTAAGAGATATTTAATTTAATAGCTCGTCAGCTTTGGTGGTTTCTAACCACAACTTTAATTCAACATTTAGGTACTTACATATTTATCTTCTATCAGCATTAGACGTTTGTTTTGCTTCTAGACCTTTGGAGTTCTTGCACTAGAGTTTAGTTCTGCTTCTAACAAATGCACCAGCCAGTAACTATGACGTAGAAATTTGTTTTAACTAATGGAAATTAGTGTACCTGTCAGATAGTCTTGCTGTTGTACTACTTGCTTATCACTATTCCTTTCATGCATCCATCTCGCAAGCCGTTGACTCATCATACCTATTTGAAATATCCTACTTCATTAAAGGAAAGGATCGAGAAGGGTCACTCAAAAAAACGCGCGTCAGTGGCTTATGTACGTGAGGCCGCTCGCCTACCAGTAAACGAATGAATACGAATAAATACCTGGGCGTGGAAGTGGACGATGCTGTGCCCACCACTTTATGCCGGGGAAATGGACGTCTAGACAAACTAGATCTCGGCGGTCGAAATAAAGGCCGATAGAACTTGGGGTCCCTGTGATCTGTCACTAGGGTGTCTGGGTTGTGGGATGCAAAGCAGCTGGCTGTACGCGGTATTTTGGCGGCGCAGTACGATTTCGACAGCATAGCTTGAACCTGCTCAAAACTTCCCTGTCAAATGAAACGACGAACTTCTTCGGAGGCATAGTCCGTATATTGTACGTCCGCAGAGTGAGAGTCATATACCTACTCGCATGTCGGAATTTCACCTTCTAGAGCAAAGGCTGAGCGTCTCGACTGGATGAACGGATAGAAGGCTGGTAGGTAACTAAGCGCTTGCTGTGTCAGCTGCTGTACCCAAGGCACGTTTCGTGACTGGCTCTGTCTTGCAAAGTCGAGCCGCTGCGATTACAACTTAGGCGCGTGCGGATCCTAAATAGGCCAAGGCTATGGATTTTCTCCTGCTTTTACACATGCCACGTCAGGTCCACCAAGACACATATATCCCATCCTTGGGTTGGGGTGACTGAGCTTTGGATCCGAAAAATAAGGAAAATATAGAGGCTGGTCATACGCATCCACATATGGAAGTATCCGTCTCACCCGACGCCCCTTTCTATCCAATCGTTTTCGTCGGTAAGGACCATGGTAGCGTGGTTCCTTTAATACCCGCTTACTACTTGTTGAAGACTCTGGCTATCGGCACAAAGCCATGTATGCTATGATGGAATTCAAGGATGCCTCTTATGATCTTAGTGATCTTAGGCTCTAAATTAGGTTGATCTTCCTAGACCTACAGTAGGACCCGGCATTCATATCAAAAACAGGGGCGTCAGGTCGGCTAATCGTCAGCAATTGTTGTTAGCAAAGCTGCTTGCTGCAAACTGGAGGATTGATCTACACATCCATGTCTAGCGTATATACATGCCTACATACATGTATGTACAATACACCATAGTACGACCCCAAGGGACGTATTTACGTATGTATGCATATACGCTGACGCCTTGCAAGCTGCAACCAAGACTGCTACTCATGTGTATGTATGTTATAATAGTCTATGGTAGCTTCGCAGTAGCTGGTAGGCTAAGCTATATTTGTAGCCACTAGAACATGACACGGTATCTCCGAACTAGAGCGAGAGTACCCATTAATATGAAGTTACTATTACCAGTTGCCAGCTATTGTTAACGAGCACGCTATCGTCTTTTCGGACTGACGTATGCCCCTGCTCCGTCATCCTTTTTGTCATCAGCCTTTTTTTTCTCCTTCCATGCTAACATACCACCTTGTTATTGTGTGTGTAGATAGATACGAACCTACCTAATGTAGCCTGTTTCTTTCCTTCAGAAGTAAACTCGCCCGATCCATCTACATATTCGTTTGCATCTTGTCGTGTAAAACAACCTTTAATCAGGAAAAGTTCTGTTGCCGTTCATCAAATTCCGAAGACCAAAAGATCGAAAGACGAACGCTTAGCTCCAAATATAGGATCTAGACGAGCGCGCATATCGACTCTTGCTAGGATAAAATTATATCAAACTGTCCGGCGCTTCCGTACTTCGGAAACGTCTCGGTAGACAGCGGCTGGCAACTTATACTAACCCTTAGGCTGATTTAATAAAGCTTCATAATTACACTTGAGCTTGAATTTGCTTTTTTCTTCACTGAACAAGATAGAGCTTATCTGGAGAAGCATCACATGAAAGGCAAGACCGGGCCGCCCTGATCTTTGTTACAGGATAACCACTCGTACATCATATACGGGGATCCGAGCCTGTACCCTTCCCTCGCATTCCACAAATTCGTATCGCGTGGAGACACTTAAGAACCCGAGCTACAAAACCAGCGTTCCCGCCCACCTATTACGAGACGGTTTGGAATTCGACTATTTTTTGGGTTTTTGGTCATTTGCATCTTCGACTATAATCTAGATTTATTTTTCCCTTACAGCTTTTCGATCTACGTGCGACAAACCGTGATACATACCATTTTAAGTACCTTGAATATCTTCCTAATACCGATAAACCGACTCGGCACTAAATCGACATTATCCTCCGACTCGTCCCTTTGTGGGCCACCCTTGTCCTTCATCTCCAGGTAGTCGAAAGAGAGAACAAACGTTTAAGCCAACTCATCTGATGGAATAGGATTTTGTTTGGATATTCCATTTGCTTTGGAGCTGCTGGGTTTGCTTAGCTGGAGATTAAGATGGCTCGGAATCGTGGTTAGTATTTTCTTTTTTTTCTTCATCATAACTTCCGTCTTCCTTTTCTTGTCTTTTGATCAGAATCAGATATTACCTCTCAAATCCTCCAAGTTGCATTGTGAGGCAACATCCCTCCATCCATCATACATCATACCTTGCACAAGCATATCTATGTTAAACATACCTACACGTACACCATGTATGACGCCTATTCCCACACCCTCATACATACATCCGACAAGTCGTCGAGATATTAGTTGGTGGGAATATATCGAGTGTCAATCGAGCGTCAATTGTCGCATTCCATGCCATGACAAAGAAAACACCCTACTCCCTGGACCCGGCTATTGCACACCGAAAGTTGGTGCCGTATTCCCGGGTCTCCATCTAACATAGGTTGTCATACTATGTACAATAATTATCCACTCATCCACTCATTATCCTTACATACAGCTACATGCAAGTTGATGCGTGGTTGCTGTGAATGCGATCAAGCTTTAAACGTTCTACGATTTAAAGTTTGACAGTTGCGCACACGCTATTCTTATATTATTATATTATATTATATTCTATTATATTCAATTCACTTAACTTTACATCCCCGCCATACGCATACATCATTTTTTTTATTGTCCCACTATTTCCCTTTTCCTCTTCACAATTCATGCATTAAACCCATTAAACCCGTTTATGCAAGTCCCTTTAATGCTAACTAGTCCCTTCTAAACTTTAAGTGCTCTCGTTTATGTCCCAGTTCTCCGGCTCTCACCATTTCCAGCACAACGGTGACCCGAAAAACGTACATAGCGCCTCTCCCACACCTTTGTCGTCACCTCCGAACGACCAGGCCCCCACATCCAACGG
Organism: Daldinia loculata; assembly: GCF_022478755.1. Classification (NCBI taxonomy): domain Eukaryota; kingdom Fungi; phylum Ascomycota; class Sordariomycetes; order Xylariales; family Hypoxylaceae; genus Daldinia; species Daldinia loculata. The sequence continues at coordinate 655,163 of NW_026054857.1, read as the reverse complement.
CAAGCTGAATTCGGCCCCTACCACTAAAAGCCATCATATCATCAACGTTGGTAGTTTTCGCACACGAACTCGAGCTCGCGCTGTTTCGACGCCTATTCCAGCATCTCCCGCCCGGGTTGACCATGATAGCTCCCCAATAGATATAACTCCCATATCAAGTGAGACGCATCGCAGAACTACAAGTCGAACTTCCTCTAGGCCGTTGTCTATGGTGCAAACCTACCAACCGCCCCTCATGGATGTTAACGAAGATACGATTCCCGAACTCCAGCCTATCTTTACTTTCCTCAATAGTCATGCGAATAAACTATACCAAGAGGGTTATTTCCTAAAACTTGACGATCAGAATACTCGTGAGTTCGCATTATGACCAATTGAACCCTTCAGGACCAGGACCCTAACAGCTTTCAGACGGGAAACCGAACCCCGATCGCACCTGGACCGAATGCTTTGCACAGTTGGTGGGAACCGTATTATCCTTGTGGGATGCGGCTGAATTGGATGCTGCGGGGGAAGATGGGGAGGTTCTGCCAAAGTTCCTAAACTTGACGGATGCTTCTATTAAGATGGTATGAACACTGGCTGATCGAAAAGAAACATACAGGACCATACTTTTTTAAGACAGGATTGTGAGCTAACACATACCTAGATCGAGTCCCTACCTACAAGGTCGAATGATGAGCAGCCGTTGCAAAATATTCTCAGTATATCGACAGCGGGACGGAACCGTTATCTTTTGCACTTCAACTCTCGACATTCCCTCATACAATGGACTGCTGGTATCCGACTTGCCATGTTCGAGCATTCGACTCTCCAAGAAGCCTATACGGGTGCGTTGATTGCGGGCAAGGGCAAGACGTTGAATAATATCGGTGTCATTATGGAAAGATCACGTACGCCAATGGACCAATGGGTCAGAGTCCGATTTGGAGCTGGCGTTCCGTGGAGACGCTGCTGGTGTGTTATTTCACCGCCGGACGAGAAGGAATTTATAAAAGCTCAGAAAGAGCATAAGAAAAAGTCCCCATATGATCGACATACTCCACTACTCAAGGGAGATATAAAATTTTATGACAGCAGGAAGGAGGGGAAGAAGCACAAGAAAATGCTACCCATAGCAACCATCAGCGACGCCTATTCGGCGTATGCCCTATATCCCCAAGCCAAGTCACTAATTGATGCTTCGACACTGGTCAAGATTGAGGGAAATATCACTATTCACTCGGACCCGCCTACTGAGAGCGAAGGTTTCGTGTTTATTATGCCTGAAGTGCATCCGGCGGTCAGCGGCTTCGAGATGATGCTCAGATTTTTATTTCCTACCTGGGACACCTTCGGCCTCTATGGCCGCCCAGGGAGATTGGTTGCAAGTGTCCTCGATTCGAGGTCCCTTATGTTCGCCATGCCGAAGCACAAGCGCTATGGCTACTTAGAATTAATGGATGTGTCAGGACTAATCTTAACTGAAGGTAGTTCAAGCTGGAACGAACGGGAATGGAGGAAGAAGCTCAAGGAGCTAACCGGCATCCGCATGAATAGCGCCGAGGATGGGGCAAGCTCGAGTTCCAGTTCGGGACAGACCAACGGCAATAGCAAGCGCCTTAGTTTTGGCCCCGCTGCTGGGGGCTCCTCGAAGCCTCGTGTTGGTTTTGCTGACGAAGCACCGGCTCCCGTTCGTACATCTCGATCTATGTCGCTCGGTAGTCAACCTCCCCCCAAAAATGATCCGGCCCCTCCTATTCCCGACGCCTCTGCAGTGATTGGAGATAAGTCCGGCCATGCCCGTAATGCGTCAGACTCCAATATCCCTGGCGCTATGCCTCCTCAGCCGCCCTCTCACCAGGATAGCTCATATGCGTCGAGCCCAGCCTCATCCATGAGGGGCCCTAATGCAGGACGTGCGTTCATAAATGATTTAGCAGCGACTCCGGAGCGTATAAGTTCCGACGAAGATCGAACAGACCCTCCGATCCGCGATTTCGAAGGAATCCGGAGGATGCCAACCCCGGAGCCGGTGTCCCAACCCCCTAGTTTCTCCCACGCGCCTGGCCATGTTCCTACGACCCGTCCTTACCATTCACCCGAGATGCGTCGCGCTAATAGCCGATTATCCATGACTACCCTCGCGCAGCTTGCAACAGCTGGCGGGGTCCCTGTAGGCGAGGACCCACGAGACAATGAAAGGAGCAACGAGGAGCGCCGTGGACCACCTTCGCGGGGACCCGACCAACGTGGTCAACAACTTCCGGTACATGATCACGTCAACAACGCTGGGATATCTGCTAATGCCGGATCTCGTGAAGTTTTAAGGGAAAACCAGCCACAGTCTCCTGGTCCTGGGCTACCACCGCCTCAAATGGACCCCTCCGGAATGAGATCGAGATCGCCGCTAAACCAAACTATGAGTCCTCCACCCCCTGGCCCACGAGGTCCCAGCCCAGGTCCCAACCCAGGTCCCAGTAACCGGCCAAAAACACCTACCTCTCGACCCGGTACTGCGTCTGGTAATCGACCACCACAACCTGGATATGGCCCGCCGCCAGGTAACATGACTCCAGGTCAACGAGGACCACCTTATGGTATGGCCCCTCCCGGAAGAGGCCGCGGCCGTCCCCCACCGAATATGACTCCAGGGCGAGGCCGACCAAACTACCCACAGGAGAACATGTACCGCGGCTATCCACCGCAAGGCCCACCAGGCCCTGGCGGCCCTGATAGACCAAGATCTCCAGCTAACCGCCAGCCTTTGCCACCGCTAAACACTTCTCCCCCTATTTACAGAAAACCACTCCCAACTCGTAGCGACAGTCTACAACACCGACATATTCGCGACGATGTAACACCACAGTCCCCATCCACGAGCAGCGGAAGTCTGACGGGCAATCGCATCGATGCGGCTGGACTAGGCCAGGTCCGTCCTCTTAATACGACACCTCGGGCCCCTCCAAATTTTGGCGTACATCGCGTTGATACTAGCAAAAGCCAATCGAGTAGCCGTTATGATGATTCGGCATCTACCGATAGCCCCGACTACGCCAGTTCTCGCCCTTCGACGGATACGGCAACCTCCAGTGACCGGGAGCGCCCACGAGCAGGTGTCCTTCGAACAATTGGAAACGCAGATGATTCTCCAACACAAGCTCGTGGCGCGAATCTAGATATTCCGGACATAGATTTTGGTCCGACTTTGAATTATGGAACAGCACCTGTCGCGAAGACACCAACACCTACCAACCCGCAGCCGAGGTCATTCTCGCCCGGACCTCGCTCTAATTCGCCGGCTCACGTACCTCCACGTAGATCACCCGGAGCTGAGATGGGACATAACCGTCAAGAGTCAGAGGATACATTGCGACGTAGCATGATCTGGCAACCTGCAACTCCTGGGTCTGGTCCCGCGGGACCTGCCCTGTCACCCGAAGAGTTCGTCCAGCAACGAGCGGTTGCTGCTGCAGTTACGCCGCAATATGTACACCAGAGGCATTCATCGGGGATGAGTCTTGGGGGTTTGAGAACGGGTACGCCAACGCCTCCATTGAACCGTAGTCAAGGCTCGGATTATATTGGTACACACTCTCGAAATAATTCGCAAGATCTATTGCAGCGTCCAAGCTCTCGGGGGCCAAACGAGCTACTCCAACGCCCCGGGTCCAGAGGTGCCGGTGCTGTTCTCGGCGGACAAGGGGTCAGCGACTCTCATCTGTCAGCTCGGGAGCAAGAACATGTGGCGCGTGTGACAGGTTCTCCTTTAATTACCATGGCAGGTAATAAGAATGCACCACAAACCAGTGGAGGTCTAGTAGGTGCAATTGAGGCAAGAGAGCGAGAAAAACAACAAATGAAACAGGGTTGGAGTAGCCAGGCTGCACAATACGCAATTAATCAGCGTCAACAACAAGCTTTTCAGCAGTATCAACAACGTACACCATCGCCCAGTATGCCACCGCCTGCTGGAATGTACTCTAATATGGGTCGCGGTAATGTACCTCAGACTCCTAGCTACGGTAGCTATGGAGGTCCAAGTCCAATGTCTTACGAGCAAGAAGGCGGCTGGTCGTCGCCTGGGCCGGGGTTTAGGTCTCCACCCCCTGGGAACTTCGATCCTCGCGTAAACCAACAGGGCATGCAACCATACGCCCCATTCTCAGCACAGAGTCCACCGCCTGGCGGACGAGGACAAAATCCTCCTTACCACGGACACGCATTTTAACCGACATATGACATAACATTAAAACGCACCGGATAGCATTATTGGACGCGTTCACTAATTCCTTGGCTCGAAGTTTCTTTACGTCGAAATATTTACAAGAATGAATGTTCTTGAACGCGCAAGCGAGTACTCATCAGTATTTTTTTTTCCTTTTACTCAATCGGGTTGGCAATTGACGAGTCACATGGTAGAAAGGCATAGCATAGTCCCCGGTGCTCATTTGTTATTATGTAAATATTTTGGTCCTTTTGAACTCTTGTCTTATCTCCAAGAGGAGGTTATTGCATCTTCAGCATCAAATGGATTACTGAAGTTATCGGAGCGTGGTTATTCTTAGTGTATATGAATGATAGTTTACGGTACACTCTGTTACCAGCTGATTGTTTGACTTGATTGTGAATTCACTTTGATTCCTTACTCTTTTGTATTATCGCATTTCAAACTCTTGACAACTTGAAGGTCGACTTATTACTTCACTCGTAGGACCTATTACAACGCTCGTAAACGCTAACTATATACAAGCGCGTAGGTTCGAGATATACCAACACCATTTTCCAACAAATACCCTTAACCACGTCCCGGACTATATCCGATTCGGCCACTCGGGCAAGCTTTGTCTAACCGCCGTAAACAGTAGAGTTTCAAGTTTCAACTCTATTGGTACTATAAGCTGTTTGTAGGCCTTTCCCCCGTTCAATTTCTGCCATGACGAAAGTATGGTGGATCAAACTTTCTCGTTGACTGTTTTGGAAGTCATGAAGGAGTCTGGGAACGACTCTAGTGGTTTTTTTTTTTTTTTTTTACAAGTGGTCGAATACGATTATACGATTATACGATTTGTAGTTCTTCAGATTTGTATAGAGTGAAAATTCCGGATAGGAGCCTCTGTGCTAGATGGGTCCTTTATGTATATTCAAGCTACTTTTCTATCTGCTGAGGTCTCCGTTATCAATGATGCATGCGATGTATAGAATGTAATATAAAAACGCCAATCAACCAGCATATGTAGCAATGGATGAGACATGTGGAATAATAAGGGTTCAATCATTTAGCTTCGCAGGGCTGACGCTATACAGGTATGGTGGACGGTTAGGACATTTGTGCCAAAATCGAAAAAGTCGGTGGCACTATGTCTAATACGGTAATAGTAACGCTAGGGGTACAGTATAAACTCGACTATCTGCCCTGTGTACACAATTTACAAAGTAATACATACATTTTTTTCAACTTATACTATAATAACGTAACGAATATTTATTTAAGTCTTTTTTAAAAAACAATACTATTTCAATTAAAAAATAACAAAAATTACGGCTCCAGTTGCATGTAATTCAAACTAGAATTGGTAAAGATATTAAAAAGCTATGTAATTATATATATGTAGCTATACAGGCCTTATTATCCGGGCCATCCTCATTAAAGGATTCCATTATCAATTCAATCTTTAATTGCCTTATACACACAACACATTCAAATAACTTTTCGAATATAACAATTCAAACGTTATAATTGGTATCATTTTATAGCCTTAATTGATGCGAAAATAATGGACCAAACTGCATGTTAATGCGATGTGTATTAAGTATTATATTGCTATTAAAGTATCTGGAATCTGTTTGGAATAACTTCATCAAAGATGCTTTTAAAGGGTATCACGTGCTTGCCTCTCCAGACAAGCGCTATTTGATTCTACTATAACATAACAGCCAAAAGGCCGATTCAAATGCAACTTAAATCATTGTTTTCGCATCAATTAAAGCTATAAAATGATACCAATTATAACGTTTAGATTGTTGTCTTTGAAAAGTTATTTGAATATGTTGTGTGTATAAAGTAATTGAAGATTTAAATTGACAATCAAATCTTTTAATCTGATTGGCCGAATTATGCTTATCTAATATAAAATAATGAAAAAAATATATATTTTACTTTGTATATACCCCGCATAGTATACTGTGCACCTGCTATATTACCCTTTTTGGAAAGCCCCGACCCATTTTCTTGATTTTGGCACAAATGTCCTAACCGTCCACCATAACAGGCATGACCCCAGCTCTGCCCCACATAGCTCCGAAGCTTATCGCAGCTGCCGGCCAAACCTATTGAAGGAGAGGGGCAGTTGCCTGACGCATCATGTCGCATTGCCAACATTGAAACCTTTAGACTCATTCCACGTGCTTTCCAACATTTCAGCCTTGCTCATGCTTCTCGGTTCACGGGTTACTTTGTAATCTTAAACTTCTTACCTTGGGTTCAAAAAGGACTGCTCTTGCTCTTATTTTACTAATTTCTTTTGCATCTGCCGAACTTGCTCGTATACCTTTATTTCAGGTAGATACCTCACACACTTGCTACTTAGTATTCGTGGATGTGTTGACGTTTAGACTGGGTCTCCTTATCCACTGCTCCGGTTCAACCTCGTGACCCCTACCCATACCATTCATATACTCTCGACCATCTGATCCATTTCAAAAATCGAGTTCCTCCTTCGATTCAGTTATCCGCCTCTGGTATCCTCGATACTCTATCGGCCAAATGCCTAGGAGGACGCTGCGCATTCTCTGCTTCGGCAACTCCCTGACGTCTGGGTTCCCGGTGGGCAAGCCGTACGCGGAGAAACTTACTGAGAAGCTCGAGGAGGCGCTTCTAGGTCACGGCTATGGCGAGATTCAGTATGAGGTCGAAGGCGTGCCGGGCGACTTGGTGACGCGGGGCTCGTTTCTCGATCGAATGCGGGATTCATGTGAGTACTTCTACTTAAGGTCGTTTTCTACGAAATACATTCCCTGCTCATTTCGATATCTCATATGAATCACTATATTCATTTGAAATCTGTCCCCCCCCCCAAATAATAAAAACAAGTCAACCGACTAGCCAACTTAAACTGACTTATTCTATTAGGGAAAAAGAGATCGGAATTTTATGATTGGACTATTGTATTAGGTGGAACGAAGTAGGTTACCTTCCTTTAGCTCACTTCTTTTCAAATTACCTATGTATCCATCTCCATATATATCCCTTAAAAGGGAAATAATCTCAGCCATTCAAGTACCCGCCTGGAGCTCCTAAGCTAACTTTAGCTTTTACCCGTACGTAGCGACCTTGGTTGGGGATGTGCGGTTGAGGATATCGTCGCTGGCTTGAAGCGAACCTGGGATATACCACTCCTGAAGGGTAGCAAGGTACTCGCCTTGACGATACCAGACACCAGAGCCCGATATAAGGACGTTAAGGAACGACGCGATGAAGTAAACAACGCCATTAAGGAATACAGGAAGCCAAACTTGTAAGTGATACTGCTTTCCTCTAATATCTTATATGAGAAGCGATACCTCTGCACCCCTATCATCGGGGAAGGGGCTTCCACCGGTTCCTAAACCGACGTAAGATATTATATATATTAACATTGCATGTTATAGCTTCTATTTTGACTTACACGATGTCATACCATACCACAACATGGAGCCCTCAGATAGACCTAAGTACTGGCAGATGGACGGCGTGCACCTGACAGAAGCCGGCTACAACCTGATGGGAGAGAAGATCGCCGCAGAACTTATCAAGCTCATAAGACTTGCGGAAGCTCAAGACACGGATATTAGCAGCATCGCAATGGATGCGCGGCAGAAGCAAGCCATCGAGGACATGATATACGAGGAAGAAAGAGGGAACCCGAGACTACTTAGCCAAGGCTACATCGTCGTGCGGAAGACAGATCTAGACTAGATTAATAGATTAAGGAGCTTTATCTTCGTTTAATTCATCCGTCTTAACACTCTATTTCGTGGGGAGGGATTATTCTTGTTAGAACCCCCCTGTACCATTTACAACGTGTCTGTCCTTGACGCCGTATCTATGCATTTAGTCATTATCCGGCAACGCCATACTCGTAAACCTAAGAATTCCCTACAATGCTTCGTTTCCCTTTTCTTTTCCCCTCTGCTTGCGATTTGGTCTACCCTTTATACTTCTATTATACTACTAGATTCGCCGCGACGAATTCGGGGAACTCGCGTTGCAGCGCGTTCGTCACGTTTTCGACCTCTTCGGCTAGGCTCTGAACGTTGGCATCCCATCGGCGCATCTCCTTTCCCACGGTTACTTCAGCGCGGCCGCTACCCTTCTCGCCTGAAGCTTCGCCACGCTCAAACCAGATTATTCTTTCTATCTGGTCGATTCGGCCCACGAGGCGGCCCTGCTCGATCATCTTGGCGGTTGTGTCCTCGGCACGGTCGGCACCTAGTCCTAGCAGCTCGCCTAGCGCGTCGAAGCCGATATTGCTGTATAGTCGCGAGACACCTAGCAGGTTGTGTTCTACAACGGCACGGGCCAGCACTGTCGACCCGTCTGCCGTGGTTGCTAACTGGTGAGGCGCAAGGCCTTCGGCGAACTTCTGCACCTCGCTCGCTGCTAGGAGTCGGTCGAAGAACATCTTCTCCAGCATGCCAAATTCAGGTAGATTCGGCGAGCGCTCGTCCTTGAATAGCCGTCCGAGAGCGCGGCTGCGCAAGGGACCTGCGGGGGCTAGGATGGCGCATTTCACAGCCATGCTAAGAGTGTGCAGACGCTCGTCCTCGGAAATGGCGGGTGATAGGCTTATCTCGTGGTAGGCCTGGCTGGCGGATAGGAACTCGCGCTTGGCATCCTGGATGCGGGCCTGAGAAAGGCGGAAATGTAGGTTGAGAGTCGGATCGGTGACCTGGTAGATGACGTTCTTGAGCTTGTTGAGGTAGGTCTCGGCGGCGGTGGTGTCGTCGACTTCGAGGTAGTTGCGCACGATGCGGACCCATACGCGAACGCGGTCTTCGGGCGACACCCGGCGCTGGGAACTGTCGAGGGGGATCTCGGAGAGCGCGCGGGCGGCTGCTACGTTATCTTCGTTGGTCTCGTAGCCGTCGGCGGCGAGCTCGAGTAGGGCCGCGACTTGGTCGGCGAAGGTACCCGACGTAGTTGCCGATGTCGCAGTAGAGACCGATGCGGAAGCCTGGCCGCTAGCGGCGGACAGGGTCTCGAGAGCGTGGTTGGCGATGTCGACCCATAGGTCTGCGTTGTTGAATTTTCGCGCGGCGGCGATGAATGAGTTGAGGAGGGAGCGCTGGGCTACGACGCCGAGTTGCGAGGAGATCTGGCTGCTGGTGATGGCTTCTATGGTGGCCTTGAAGTCGTTTGATGCGGTCTGCGGTGTCGATATGGATTGGAAGTTGGTGAGGAGGCTTTCGAAGGCTGTTGCTGGGTCTGGAGACGACTGCACCTGGGCTAGTGCCTCGGTGACTTTTGGGCTTGCCATGGTCGGTTTGGTTATTTCTTCGGGGGTTTTTTCTGTTTAGTTCATAAGATTAAGGTTGTTTGGTCTGTGGAAATGTGGAAATGTGAAAATGTGAAAATGGGGAGGGTATCACGTCGAGTAGGAAATTAAGATGAGGATGGAAGTCGAAGGTGAAGTTGTGATTGTAAGCTGGAAGGTGGGGCTTGTAGTTGTTAGGTACGTAGTTGTTAGTTGGTACCTAGGTCTCTGCTGCTTGCTGGTGAACGTGGGGAAGCTTGGGCGGTTGTTGGTGGGGTATAGCAGCCTGGAGGAGATATATTCTATAGCGTTTTGTTGCATAAAGCATTTATCATCATAACGGTATACAGTGATTCGCTCTTCTAAGGAATGTCTTAACATCAGTTCAATGTTCTCATCTTTCTATATTTCGCGTTGCACTGCATATTATGATATGTTTATTTCATCGTTAGAGACGGACATCTTTTAACGCTTTGTCTAAGAAATATGTGCACTACTGGTAATTTCTATGTAGCTTTACAAGAGGTTGCTAGTTGTTATAGCATTGCCTGTTTCTTTGTATTCAATACAGGTAGGTAAATATCATACAAGTGGTAAATTGTCCAACTATCGAGATAGAATTCTATGTAAGTCGTAGTGTTAAGGATGAAGCTAGGGTTGAGAAATTGTATTGCGAGGACGTCCGAAGTTGAGGCTCTTTTTACTTATACAAGCATAAGCACCTGAAATGCCAATCTACTCTAATCTCGTATTTCGTCGTGTCTACTTCTATGATAAATTATGTCCCGAAAACTTAATCCTAAGGAGATCGATTGGAACGGTATCAATTGGATTTCATACTGAAAAGACGCTATTTTCGGTGTGATCAGACCCCGGCTTACATGGAGCTCTCTACGATCTGCGTAACAGGGTATTAGATACGTTAATGACGAAACTACAGAGTTTAGAAAACTACTCTTACCGTATAGGCAATTTTCGGCTTGCCATATAGAACCAAGTCCTTAGATACCTAGGTAGTAGGTTGGCAGGGCACTTTACCGCATATGAGGTAGTTAACTATAGCAAGTCAAAGTATAGTTCCACTATTGTGGCTGCGTATTGTGCACATGAGCTACTGCATGCTAACTATTCATCTGATGCATTAGCAACCTCGCGTGCAAAGAAACTTGAATCGTCATTGGCTTAGAGTCCTAGTTGGAGGATTCAATCATTTTGAATATCGTATCTTCGTCTTGCTCGATGTGTATTTCAGTATCTTAGGCTCTCCCGCTGTCGTTCGAAAAACAGTCATTTATATAGTTAGGGGTACCAATCTAACCAACAAACCGAATTCAAGAACGCCTCGACTAGTTCTATCCGTTACCTAGCTGATAAGAGGATAATGACTGGATATGATATTAGATTTCATTCCACCACGGCCCTGTAATTGGATGTGAAGGATAGAGCTTGGCTTGCAGCACGGTCGATCTTGGTACGCAAACGAGTTGTAAATGGATCCGTCATACTTTGACTACGTAAAATATTTATCTCGGGACCGACCAGATCTAAGACCATTATCCGGGTTTCTTACAGGTCCTTGCCAACAGCCAGATGTCGAGGAAGTCGAATGCCATGTCGCGAGCCTGGAGTTTCGTAACGATGGAACCACACGCTACTCCAGGATAGGCACCGACGAGCTGAACGATACAGCATCAAGATTCATCGCAAAAGATACGTCCTCAAGTTGCGTCGGACTTTGTCTTCTTGTAGAGGACATCGGTCCTAGTGTTATGGAGACACTGGGTGGAATTCTGGATGTCGACCCTTATTTCTTCTGTGGGCATATTGAGAGGAGATTCGTAGACATTGAGAAAGACCCGCCATCATCTCTCATGACGTCTATTCCGTCTCGTATCGGCTCTCAGAACTTCGCGAACTTTCACTACCAACGACCAATCGATTTAGGAGAACTGGATGCGTACCCTAGTATCCCACACGATCTCCGTCTTCGCGGCAGTTCTACGCGACCTCGCCGGGCTCTCCCAGAGCTCTTTGGAAGATATGTTGGACTTATTCGCTCATGCTTTTCTATATTATATAAGAAACTTGACGGTGATCGATGGGTTTGTATGTGGTTAAGCCTACCTTACCTATATGCTAAATTCCTTAAGCTTCTTTCTCAACTTCTAGATATATTTCTCTAGCATCGCGTCTTATTCGGCAATAGCTAATATTGACTAGGTCTAATGTTGATGGACTCTATATCAACTGATGTTATAGGCTGTCTCTCGACGAAGGATAACGCGCAAGAAGCCAGCTTCAGAACACGCCAAGTCCCGTATCGGAATAGGAGAGGCAGCATCAGCGGGATGCCAAAATTCTCAGAATTCCGCAAAACGCCAGGTTTCAGGGATGTGCGGCCTATTTCTATGATGGACGAAGTCGCAAGGTTATTAGAGGATTGCGCAAGCGCGTCGACGAGGTCACCGTCAACTTACAACCTGTTCTTCTTATCAACAGGTCCCATTAAACTAATTATCGACGAGTGGCTGACATATTCGCTCATTATGAGCCGGTATATTAAAGTGTATGAATATTCGACACAGAGCGTGCAAGATCGCCTAAGCAATTTCGAAAGCGAGGACGTTGTTGATTTGTATCGGTGGCGGCGAAGGAGCCAGCACAGCTTACACAAGCTTCAGGTTTTAAAGTGGTTCGTTGAATCATCGCTGAACCCTTCTAAGAGGCATCATGACAATTCCCTTCCTGTCGAAGACGGGGATGCTCTAACACGGGATATCGACTACATCATAGCCCAAATCGAGCAGAATGGGAATGCGCTTGAAGCGATGATACCTATCATGGCGTCTATCATTCAACTTCTGGACTCGCGTAGATCAGTTGTTGAAGCGATATATGTCAAACGATTAACATACATCGCGATCGTATTCCTTCCGCTTTCATTCGTCGCAACTCTCTTCAGCATGAGTGATAGTTTCTCGATCGCTGGTACTGGAGTCTGGATATATGTGGCAACTGCTGTGCCTCTTTTATTGCTGGTATTGGTAGTCTCCGGCTTGCCTACTCAGGCGGCTTTGCGAAAGGCGAAATCACTTTGGCGGGGCGGTGCGAGGTTTACTAGATCATATTAAAATCAGGTCGTATTTAACCATTATAATATAATTGTTCTATATATTAGGTAGTTTATACACCATAATTTGATGAATTGGATAGTCGTTTAAGTAGAAAGAATTTGCTAAGTCTGAAGCAGAAAACTGAAGTTTGGCTGAGGAATAATCCTAATGCTAAGACAAGGGCTATGCTTTCGGTGTGCGATATCATGTATATTGAGACTGGATTCCCTTCGAAAGAGGCAAGCTGCTAGACTCGAGCAGAGGAGCTTAGAAAGCGGATGTCTAACGGAGGCGGGAACTAGGAATTGTATTGGAATTATATTCCCAAGTATATCAACACGTTTTCGTCTATGAGAAAGGAACTGAATCTCACCCTTGTTCTTATAGCTCCTCGTGCTTTAATATAGTTGCGTTCTTACTTTTTACTCGTACCCTTATGGTTTTACACACAACAGAGATGAATGATCGCTGGGCCCCTACCTCTCATTCCGTGCAACACGATCCCTAACAGCCTGTCTTGGTCTTAGTGGCGGATATGTACGATGGAGCATACGGAGAGAAGTTTTTCTTTTAGTGACCTGTCTACCTGACCTGGGCTGTCATAGCCATCTAATACCCCTGAATGCAATTCCGGCTAAGTCTATCAGTACCTAGGTAGTTTACGTTAAGAACCATCCCTAGAACCGTCTGAATACACCCACGATGCTTCTTACGCTGCAAAGAAACCCTCATCGAAAAGCCCCCTTCTCTTGAAACAGTACAAATCATCAAACTACCCTCCTCAACCTCCACAACCAAATATCTATCTATCTATCTATCCATCCCACCAAATGCCTAACCTAACCCACCCAAGTACATCAATGCTGCAGCACAACCGGCTTCCCCTCCTCCCAATTATGAACCGCATCCCTAATATTAACCCAATACCTCAGCCTAGTAACCTCCCGCCTCGCCCTCTCCCCATCGTCCTCCTCAAACGCCCTAGCGAGCCTATCCTCGCTCTCCCGTATCCTAGCCTCGTTCTCCGCCCTCACCGGCTCCAAGTCCTCCTCGGACCCCGCCTCCTCGATCGCCTCCCGCGTCTCCAGCACCAGCATCAGCAGCTCCGGGTCCTCGACCCGCCCCGTCTCTTCGCCCGCCGCGTCGATGCCCCACCGCTGCCGCAGCAGGTATTGCGCCCGCGAGAGCGGGTCCGCGAGCGTTCGGTACGCGTCGTTGATGCGTGCCGAGGCGGCTTCCGCGCGCCGCTTGGATGATGCGCCGGGTGGTGCTAGGTCCGGGTGCGCGGTTGATTGCAGGGTGAGGAATTCGCGGCGGAGCGCGCGCACGTCGATTGCGAAGCGGCCTTTTGGCGGGGGGCCTTGGGGCAGGGTCTGCGGGAAGAGGTCGTAGTGCGATATTAGCTTCTTTCCGTCTTCTCGTTCCGTGCTGGCCGGCTTGGGGGTTTCCTGTTCTGCTGTTGCTGATGCTTCTTGTTCGCGGGGTGAGGATGCCGCGCTGCTTGATAAGTGTCGTCTTGTTTGAAGACTTAGGCTATTGCTGTTGCTGTTGCTGATGTGTGTTCTGCATGGGGTCGGTCTTATTGTGGTGAGTTGGCGAGAAGAGAAACTCCTGTTTGATATGGCGGAGCTGACGGGAGCGGCATTATTGATTATTGTTGAAGTTGCATGGCGGCTCTGCTGCTGTCTGCAGGCGTCGCAGACACGCCGCAGCGGTCTTCGAGGTAGTAAAGAGGATCGCATTAGTACGGAGTAGTTGCTGCTAATCTTCTAACTCGACCGCGGTAGTAGGTAACAAGACTTATATACTCTTGGATTTTGTTCTTGGATTTTATTTCGAGGACTAAAAAGAGTTGAGAGTTGGGGTTGGAGTGATTTGGAGAAAGAAGCTTAAAATCGGAACAATGACGTTTGCTGCGGTTTTCCTCGGCCATAATCCCGCACATTGAAATCTCGGCGCCGAACGGCCGGTGTTAACAACCGGGAGTACCTTTATTACATAACTCATTCAAACTTCAATATTTGGATCGAGGTTGTATGTACTCTCTTCATAATGCCATAATATACAATATACAATTCCAACCGATAAAAACTACTTTCCAATTATTACATAGATGGGGTATCATATATAGACATAAATATAATAACATGGGAGTCGTACCCATTCTCCCCTTGCTTCCTCCACATTTCAGATATAGGTATTTGAACATAAATTTCCTCCCGTTTCCCTTAAATGGTATATATATGTGCGTAAATGAATCAGAAAAAGTCATTTTTACCCAAACCCTAAGCTGGGTCCATCCGCTGCCACTCCTCATCATAGTGTTACAAGACGCCAACGTCCGCGTTCCGTGTGAAACCAGCGTTCGCGTTCCTTCTTGTCAGCAATGTTTCCGTTATACGAGTTCCAGCGCCCGTTGCATCCCTCCCGGCCTTCAACTTTTAGGTTTTCACCCTGGTCGCCAAGTACGTCAGAAATATCAACGAGCCCGCCGTTTTCGTCTGTCGCACCCTCATCTGGCATCACGCAGTACCAGATCTTTGACTCTACTTGGCCAATGAAACCCGCAAGGCCATAGTCTTCAGCCACTGACCCGTCCTCGTTTATCACGTTTACGAAAAAGCGAGGTGTCTGCCGCGCCGCCTCTAGTCTGCTCTGCGCCGCGGTCCGAGACTGCGAGAGGTTGCTCGACATCTTGGATGGGAAAAGCTGGTCCTCCATTGGGAAACTAAGACCTAACGGGGACTTGCTCGGGGTCTTCGGCGTGCTTGGCGTTGTTGGAGTTGCCGGAGGGCTAGGTCGCGATGTGCACTTGGAAATAAGACCGCGGAACTTATCGTTAGACGTCTCAATCTTCTCCATCGGCTTACAAAGCGACTGGAAAATTCCTTCGGGATCATTCGGCGCGCGCAAATTCCGTAGCGATGGAAAGCCGTTTGCTTCTATGCTCCTAGCAAGTATCGAGTCTGCCCTATTTGCGGATGATTGGTTACTCGTAATATCCCAGTGCAGCCTGCGCAACGACGGCGACGCCAGATAGGGAAATAACCATATCATCTCATTTGGCGGCATAATCGGCGGCGAACTCTGTACTAGAGAAAATGTCTCCAATACCGTAAGGTTTGAGAGAATCTGGCTGAGCGTCGGCAACGAGTCAACATCCACATGTTGAAGAGTAAGCTTTTTAAGTGATCGAGTCGAGGGTCGCCTGACAAAAGAGGAAAGACCTTCGCTAGATACACCTGGAAGATGCGATAATGTGAGTGTTTGCAGCGGTGGCAATGAGAGTAGATTCGCATCATTGAAAGCTGTAAAAGGTAAGTGAGATAGATGAAGATTCTCAAGAGCTGGCAAGCGAGATAATATGTCAGGTATAAGAGACACAGGTGTAAGCGTCGCGCCCGGGAGGCAGTGTATCGACAGAGTTTTCAAATGCTCCCAGTCCGCGTGAAGCTCTAAGAAGTCCTCACTTAGCTGATGTGGTAAGTCTCCCGGGGCTTCTTTGTAATTTGGATTCTCCGAATTCAGTAGCGCCGCGGCGTTTGAAAGACGGCGCTTCCTCTGAAATTGAGAGGGTTCAATGGTCCAATGCATCTCTACTAACTTGCGCCTAGTGGATAAAGCATGGAATAGACGGTTGAACGAGTAGTCGTGGTTCTGGTGAAATCCAACTAATCGTTCGAAGTTGGGACATTCCATGATAACAGAAGCTACTAAGTTCTGGTATAGGTCAAGAGGAACGCCTTGGGTCACAGCTGGAGCTTTCAGGCTATGAACCATTGCCGCCAGTTTCGGGTTTGATCTTAATGTCCGCCGAAGTAGTACGAGACGAGAACCGAAGTTTAGCTTGTATCGCTTCCTTTGCATTTGCGAATCTGCCCCGACCAATTGAATATCCTCGTATCTTCGACTATCTGTTAGTTCTTCCTGTTTAAGTCTCCGCTGTTGTAGAACTCACAGTGCGACCTGGGCGACTTTCAACAATCCCCGCCCTGATACAGCGACAGAGCACAAATCCCTCATCATGCATGTTGCACAACTTGTACTATCAGACTTTAGATGCAGTTTCTTTAGTTCGTCCAGAATAAGTCCCAGAACTTCTTCGGGGAGAGCAGCTAAGAGTTCCCCTGTTTCTCTCCTCTGCCTGTATTGTTTAATTGGCGCCGGTCGCTGCCATCCGTACTCGATCCTTCGTGGACTCGAATTCCAAGACTCGAGGCTCGTCCTGCTGCTGGCTGGACTCGCAAGAATAGCATCGAAAGTCTCGTTCGTTCTGACTGAGCTCGCAACACTAGACCCGCTACTTGAGGTCCTCCTAGAACGATTAGGTACAACGGGCCGCATATCGATCTGCGCGTAATTGCTCATCATTGCCGGCGGTAACTTTGTTGGTTGCTGGGCTTGCTGAGCATACGTTGGTCCCATAGCGTTGAAGTTTGGGCGGTCGGCCCTCGTTACCGATTCTTTTGCCGAGTGGTCTCGTATCGTAAAAGAATTAGGAGCAAATCCGGGGTCGCGAGAAGCATACGAAGGACCCATTGTGGAGCTGTCTAGCAGTGGTACGGGTCCCAACACGTTATCGTCAGATCTTGACTGAAATGCCACTGCAGATTCAGTTTGTGATCTCCGGTGTCTCGTGGTTCTACAAGAAAGAATAGGTTATTAGTAGGAAAGAAAGGGACCCGACTAAGAAGAATAGACATTGAAAGACCAGAGGTGAAGATCGACAGGTTTCGATGGGTCCACAGAGATTAAAAGACCGGGCGTGTGCCTTGCATCAACTAAACTGGCGAACTTTTTGGTTGGGAGCTTGGACATAGTTGTAGCTCTAGGTCCATAGCGTTTCCTGACTTGTTAACAACTGGTTAACGACTACTACATAGTCTGGGCTTCCTGGCCATATTTGGCTTAGGCTATCTAGAAATAGTCCGAAACCAGTTCAAACTCGTAATAGGCGGCCACGCTGGGCTGTTGGTAGCGCGAGGCTACCGTTATGTAGCAAATCGCGGTGGAAATTAATTAACCCCTGACAGAATGGATGTGTTCCCTTGGGAGAGCGGCATACCTATCACCCCAGGAACACCAAAGTAGCCAAGGAACGTATGACGCCATTTGACAAGTTACATAAAAAGGGGGAATATGGCATGGAACATCCTCCTTGACTTTGGCACGAGATGGACCAGGAAACCCAACTTTGAGAATATGAAGTTCAGTAAAAAAGGATGTGTCTGGAATTGAAAAACTGAAATATTCGTATATGGCTTGGAACCTGAGACAAGGGCTGATGCTCCTCACCAGGTACCCCTCAAGCCATTCGGAGGTTTGCATCAAATCGAATTTAAAGAACTTACAATGATCTAAAATTAGAGTCGGTGGCTTCGGTACGGCGCTCTAGGCTTTGGCGGTCATCACCGTTGTCGACTAGGCGAATTGTTGGTGAGCTGAATGGCCTCCGATCGCTTGTTTTAACCGGGAGTGAATTCCTTTTCTGAAGCTTTCGAACTAAAGATCGCGGCTTAAAGAAGGAAACATTGACAAATGCTGCATACCAGGATCGCCTCGAGTTTGACGACGTGGTAGTATCCATTACTGAAGGAGGCCTGGCCAGGTTCAAATTCTTAATGCGTTACACTTCGAGCGCAGGGGTAATTCGGCCACCGAACTTCCCGTCGTGGTTACGCCTCGGGTCTGGTCCGGTACTTCTTCACCGAAACCTGGGCTGGGTAGTTTTGCGAGACAAGTGTTAACGCATCTATATTCGCTATCCTTTTCCTTCGTGGGGATTTTTGAGAGTTCGACGTCCAATGTAAAAATACGGCAGACGCTTCCAAATGCCGTAAATGATGCAAAGTCGCAAATAAACTGCAGTCAGCGAAACTCTTCAGTATCGAAATCATATAAACTGCAAGTTAAATTGGCGGCCGAGGAAGATTGGGGGTCAAAGTCAGTCCAGGTCTGAGTATATTTAGGAACTAGCGATCGCGTATAATATCCGGTATAAGAGGTAGGTAACTATTCAAATGGTATTGAACGGTAGAAATTGTATGGTCACAGTCGTGCAGGCCTCGACGACTTTTTCATATAAACCACGACAAAGTCATCGGCAGGCGGCAAAGCATATATATATATATATACACGTAGGTAATATGTCAGCCGTTGCTCCCGGCGACATGATATCCAATAGACTGTAGCGCCTTGAATGATAAAAAGACGCTCGAACCTGTAACAACCTAACCTAGTGGTCGTTTTGCCTAGCCAACAACGGACACCGCTTCTTTGCGATCCAACTCCCCGATAGCGCTAGGGTGGTCTTCAGGTTTTGAATAGCAGGTTCGGCGAGAACGGCTGAGAGGCTGAGCGAAGCCAAAAGCTTTAGGGCAACACGCCAGCCTCCGTTAAACTTGCAGTTCGGTAGAAGGCCCATATTTAAACTTCTAAATATGGTATCTGCACGTTATTAGGGTAGTGTACATAGTTGGTAATGGTTGGTAAGGTAGTTGGGGCGGCAGGGCGGCAGGGCGGCTACCGTTAGGTATCCAACAGATAGGCTCGCCTCAGACCTCACGCCAGGGTTAATGCGTAGGTAAGGTAGTTAATGCGTCTAATATGGAAAAGCAGATCGCGGGGTCCTCTCGAATCTGTATGGCCAAGGCTGATTGATGAAGCAGACTAACGCAGCAGGTAGATTGAAGAATGGTGGTGAGTCGAGCGAGTCAAGAAGAATCGAAACCCCCGAGCTGTAGGACCTTCCCGCTTGGGATCAGCACGGCCCGTTTATTCGATGTTCCCCAGAATACCCAAACCATATTCTAGGAAGGGTCTGGTAAACGGGTCTGGTAAACGAATGATTGGGGACTTGGTGGGCATGTGAGCGTGGCTGAGATAGCCTAACCAATCCAACAAAAAGGAAGGACTCGATGCGGTGTAGCACTGATAGTCGTTGCCCTAGGCGGTATAAAGTTATGAAGCTCAAAATAGATACCCTGAAAATATAAGGGCAATTCTACACAATTGTAGAGTTAATTGTAAAGTGGGAGGTAAACTTTTAAAGACAGAATATCTGTGAGATTATTTAAGCATAGCTAGGTACCAAGGTACCTACATCTGCATGCTTGACAGCTCGGTTACTTATCGATAAATTGTCTTATTATGTACGTGTACCACCTCAGTTCTTTTTTTTGTAGTTCAACATCCCGTTATGTTTTTAAAACTAGAATTTACTATTCCATCATGGCGAAGTACATAATCAAATAGCATCTCATCCTTCATTTTCAACCACGGATCCTTTTCTCGAGGCTCTCATTCTATCGGGTCACTTTTGACTTGTTAATTGTACTTTGTTGGTTATCCAGTCCCAGTAAAAGGAGGCTTAATCTGCCTATCTCCTAATATTCACGGATATCGTGTCCACCCATCCCTATCACGTAGCAAGTTATAACTTAGACAATGATGCTGCAGAACACTGCCATTTCCACTAAATAGCCTCTGCTGACACCATGCGGTGCTTTATAGGTCCGGCAATGCTCATAAAGGCCCACCAGAGTTGCATGACTTGTTTGGTGTCCTAGAGATTTCATAGTCCCACGTTTCTGACCATCCTAAATATAACCACAATAAATCTATTTGTAAAAAAAATTGTAATAATACTTATGCCATCATTATGAACACTGCTGTCCGATAGGACATAGTTTGGCCTGCTTTTCTTAAAAGTTACAAAGCGTACCACCCGGAGAATCAGGTAGTTCACATCGTCTAGATGATAATCCTAACTAAGGATATTACTTTGACGTAATACTGTAAATATACAAACAAATAAACCACAACATATCTAACTTATTAACAACTGCTCATTCTTAGGTTTAAACTTTCAAGAATAGGTTGATTTCCCTTTCCCTTTTTTCTCCGTCTCTCTACTGTTAAATACAAATATTCAAATAACAAGATTAATGACCTGGAAAACAACACTCTGATGTAAATTTCATAACGAGCCGTTATCCCCATTGCCAAACGTTCTACCACAGAGTAGCAAGATCCTACAATATATATTGCCCTGTCTCTAAGTCTATGTCTGTTAGTACTTAATACATTTTACATGTAGTGATAGTTAACTCCTACTATATCACTTCATACATGTAGTCCGTTCACTTGTAATTTTTGATGCTTTCAGTTCACCGTACTTACACTCACTCTGTTTTTTTCGAAGTAACAAAAGCCGTCTTCCATTTCCTTAGTATCGACGTCTACGCCTGGCAGTTATAAAATACGGTCCAGTGAAGCATATTATAAACACTCTTAGGCTATTATTCCCAACTTATCAGTTATTTGTAACTATTCCTGTGCGTCCTTTTCGTAGCTTACATAACTTGTAGCTACGCTTCCGGTCGACAATGCGAGGATATGAGCAAGAAGTGACAGTATAATTCTGTTGAACTACGAACTACAGATCGAGCTGAGAATGGCCCACCGATTATATCTGGGAGCCCTTTGTCCTAGATGTCTTGGTGGTTTAGGGATCTGGCAGATAATGCTAATCAAGGACCTACGTATAGCGGAAGACCTGATACTCAGGAGTAAGGTAGTGACTCAGTGTGAAGCTTCTCACATCTTTGTGTTGTTCGTTCTCAAGTCGGCAATCCTCTGCTGTCGTCCTTCTGTATGTAAAATATACAAAGAGGTTCATCATTCACATCAATAGTACATTGTCAACTGTCCTCGACATCATAATACTTGGCAACAGTCGTGTTGCCGGCGGCGATGGTCACATGGGAAACCAGAAAGTTTTAGGCCACGATGGAAAATTAAAATTAGACCAGTGTGACTGCATATTTTTTCGAGAGAAACAACCCAACTTCTCTCCAACCCACCAGGTCCTCGCATTCCCATCCCAAGCCCATACTTGTGCAAGGTGCTACCTGAGAAGTGGACAGTCCCCTACTAACTTGTCCATCCATTCCCTCTTTTCTTCCCTAAGTTCGCGCATACCTTGACAGCTCATCAATCTACCCATTTTGACCGCACTTCATCATGTCACGCAACTCCCAGGGCAAGGAGCCGCCCCAAGATCCTCCTGGCGAGCCTTTTGGACCTACTGAACTGTCAGATGATAAGGATTACAATAGGCGTATGACGTGATAAGGGTTTTAAAATTTAAGCTAAAGCTATTTACCAGCTAATTATTCGTTATATTATATATAAAAAAACTTTGGTTTCCTTATAAATTTAGAAAAAAGCAAGCGTTAATAACACTAAAAATTATATATATATTATAAGTTATTCATTAGTTAATTATTTATCTTTTTGTAATGGTTATATATTAAAAGTTATTTATGACAAATTAACGCTTTTTTTCCCAATTTGCAAATCGACAAGCGTAAAGTAACAAAAATCTTATTATAAAATAAAATGAAAATGGTAAAAAATAAGGAAACGGTTAAATAATAGTTGATAAATAATAATTAAATAATAAACGTAATAAAAATTTTAAATTTTAATATAATGGAAAAATTAATATTTAAATCTTAGTTAAATGTTAGGTTAAAAGTAACGATACAAAATCGAAAAATATAACGGAAACGAAAATATTTAAAAACTTTAAAAATAAAAATAAAACCGGATTTCCATTTAATTAAGGAAAAAATAAATAATAATAAAAAAGATAAATAATAACTACGATAAAAAAGTTATTCCCAAATCAATTTCTTAATTTTAAAGTATAAAAAAAAAAGTAAAAATAATTTAACAATATTTCTTACGAATTTAAAAAAAAGGTTTATATTATTAATAAATAATTTTCTAATAAATAAAAAAAAAATGGTATATGTAAATATATTTTTTGAAAAAGTAATAAATTGCCGGTAAATCCATTTTTTAACGATAAAAAAACGTAATAATTTAATAAATTTAATATAAAAAAAATTCGAAAATTAATTAAATTTTATTATTAAAAACGAAAAAATACGCAACTTATTAATTTATATAAAGTTAAATATGTTATGTTAAATTAAAAGGAAAAAATTTAATGCGTTTTTAAAACGGTATAAATTAATAAAAGTAGAAAATCTAAATAATTTAATAAATAAACCTCGAATTATAAATTTATTAATTAAAATAACGTTAATATTATAATTGAAAGTGGTAAAAAAAAGTTTACTTATTATTAAGGTAAAATTAATTAAAAAAGTTAAAAATGTTAAATTAATGTTTAAAAATTTAATTGTAAATATAAATTAAAAAAAGTAAAAACGTTTTTAAAGATTTTAAATTTATAAAGTTTAAGGGATTAACCGGTTATTTTTAAAAAAAAAAGAAAAAATTTCCGATAAATTAAAAAAAAAAATTATTCCGATTTATTTCGGATGTTATAAGATAAGTTATTAAGTTATTAATTATTTAAATTTAATATGTTATTAATGTAAAAAAAAAAAGCATTTTATAAAACAATATCAAAAAACTTATAATAAAGCTTTAATATTTAATGTTAATATCCTTTTTATTAAAAATAAAAAAGAAAAAAAACAGGTATAAAAAGGCTTAATTTTGTAAGTTTGCTTTAAAGTTATGGTTAAATTTCGATTAAATAAAACTTGGGTACGTTGTAAAAAGCTTATTAATTTTGTAAATGATGTAAACGTATTAAAAAAAAGATTATTTTTTTTAAAAGAAAAAAAATAAAAGGATAATAAGGAGTTATAAACTTTTAAAAAAGTTATATAAATAAAAAAGCAAAAAATAATATTAATAAAAGTAAAAGATAATGTAAGTATTTAACGGATAATCTATAATAAATTTAAATTAATTAAAAAAATATCGAATAAAAAATATAAAGTAATATTAAATATTTTTTGGAATGTTAAAATAAATTTAAATATAAATTAAAAAAATAAACGTTAAAAATACCGTTTAAAAAATAAAAATTTATATTTGGTAATAATAAAAAAAGAAATATATAAAGTAATAAAAGAATTAATAATAGTAATAATTATTGCTGTAATAAAAGTGGAATTTTAAAAAGTTAAAGAGAAAAATTATTAAATACTTAAAAAATATAAAGAATATGTTAATATTTTTAATATAAAATTTTCTGGCGTATTAATAATATATTATAAAATAAAATATTTAATTGATTTAAAGTTAAAGGTAAAAACCTTTTAAAAATTTATTTATGTATTATTTAAGGTGAAATAAAAAATACTCCGAAATTATATTGATTAATTATTAAAAAAAAAGTGGATTAAATTTTTAAAAAATTTAACAAAAACACTAATATTATTTGCGTTAAAATTAAAAAGTAAATTACGATTTTATATTAATTATTAAATTTTAAATAAAATAATAAAAAAAGATAAAATAACATTACTATTTATAAATGAAATATTAAATCGTTTAAAAAAAGTAAAAATAATAATTAAACTTAATTTAAAAAATGCATATTACCAGATATACATCCGTGAAAAAAATGAATGGAAAATAGCATTTAAAACAAAATATAACCATTTTAAATATTTGGTATTACCATTTAACCTTGTTAATGCGTTAATTACGTTTTAAAATTACATAAACCGCGCATTAATTGGTTTAGTAAATATAATATATGTTATTTATTTAAATAATATATTGATTTATTTAAAAAAAAGGGAAAATTACTATTAATAAATTTGCAATGTTTTTAATAAATTACGATAATAAAAACTTTATGTAAATTTTAAAAAATGCGTATTTAATATAACTTAAATTACGTTTTTAAGGTTTGTAATTAATGTTAAAAAAATTTTTATAAATAAAATTAAGGTTAATATTATTATTAAATAACTAATATTTAATAACGTAAAAAATATTTAAGTATATTTGGAATTTACGGGTTTTTACAAGAAATTTATTAAAAAATATTCGAAAGTAATTACTTTATTAACCAATTTATTATGGTAAAACGAATTAAAATAGTTTTTATTACAAGGTAATAGTTTATTAACTTTTAAAAAACTTTAATATTTGTTTATTTATATACCATTATTTAAACATTTCGATTTGTAACGAGCTATTAAAGTGGAAACGGACGTTTTATAAAATGCAATAAGGGCAGTTTTTACGTAATTATATAGAGATGTGTAATATCCGGTAGTCTTTTTGTTATATAAATTAAAAGGAATAAAGTTATATTATTTAACCTTTAATGTAAAATTAATGGTAATATTATATACCTTTAAATAATGGAGATATTACTTAGTTTATACTTTGTAAAAGATGGTAATGTTAATAAATCATTTAAATTATCAATATTTAATGACCAAGGAAAAACCAAATGCCAGATAAATTTGTTAGTTAAAACAGTTATTTAGTTTTAATTTCGAAATTAAATATTAAATAAAATATTTAAATCTGGTAAATAAATTATTAAAACGTTTAAATCATTAAAATTTAATTGTAAAGTTAAAAGTAAAGCGTGATATTTAAGTGTAATTTATATTTTATTTTAATAATGAAATTAAAAAGAATATAATGAAAAAAGCTTTAAAGCCGTTGTTAAAACGTAATGGAATAAAGAGTAACGGTAATTATTATATAATGTTAACGGGTAATGTGGTAATAATATGTTAAATGGAACTTGTTAATAAAAATATAAATAAAAAGTTTTTACGTAAAGCAATTATAATAGCGTAACGATAAAATAAATTTATTATTATAAAAAAATGGAAAGAAACTTTTTAAACTAATAAATTAATTGTATGAAAAACAAATGATTAAAGTATATTAAAGTATAAAAATAAAATATATATATTTTAAAACTTATAAAAAAAATTATTACATGATTATTATGATATATTTATTATAAGGTATCCAAGAATTTTTAAAACGATTTAACAGTTAATTAAATGTTATTTCTGGTAAAACTTATAAAAAAACGTAAAATATTATGTTAAGTCGTGCATTATTTATTAACGTATAAAAACAAAATACCATTTTTTTTATAGTAAATTTTATTTATTATTTGTTTTAATTGGTTTAATAAAATAATTATCAATAAATTTTATAATAAAATTATTTAAATCATTAATTAAAAATGGAAAGCGTTATGATAATATTTTAATTGTAATGGATAAATATTTAAAATACTTTATATATATTTTAACAATCAAAAACTTAATAGCGTTAAAGCTAATAAATTTATTTTTTTAAAAAATATTTCCAAGATTAAGATTATTAAAAGGTATCGTATTAAATAAAAGTTTGTTATTTATAAGTAAATTTTAAATTACTTTATACCACCGATTTTATATCGAAAAAAAATTAAATATTGCATTTTATTTGTAAATAAATAAGTAAATAAAAAAGTAAAATTAAAACTTAAAATATTATTTATATATTTATTACAACCTAGTTTAAAATAATTAAGTAAAAAAATTAACATTGATAAAATGGATATATAATACCTTAATATATATAACATATAATATAATACTAGTATATGTATTAATAAATTTCCAATTATAAGGTTTTAACAATTTAACTAATAAACTTTTAATTAAAATAACAATAAAAGCTTTAAAAAGATTAGAAAAAATACAAAAAAATAAGTAACAAATTAACCAGTTTTTACAAATAACAAATTAAACATACGTTAAATAATACAATAAAAAGAAAACAATTGCCACTTATAAATTAAACGATTAAATTTTATTATTAATTAAATATATTAATTAATAAAAACCAAGTAAAAAATTAACAAATAAATATTTAAAATTATTTAAAATAATTAATATAATTAAAGAAAATAATATGGTTTATAAATTAAATTTACCAACTAATTATAAAATATATAATATATTTTTAATTAATTTTTTAAAACCGTTTTATAACCAGGCAAATAAAATACCAAAAAAACAAATGGTAAATTTTATCAAGGAAAATAAAATTTATAAGGTTAAAGCTATCCTAACCTATAAGGATATAAGTAAGAATAGATAATACTTAATTAAGTGGTAAAGGTATAACAATAATGAAAATTTGTGGCAAAGGTGTGAAAACGTAATAAAAAAATTAAGAAAAAATTATAAAAACCATTTAAAACATATAAAATAATTTATTTATTAATTTAACAAAACTACTGTAAGGTATTGGTTAAATGCCGGTAAAATAATAGTTAAAATTAAATAAAAACATAAGGTATTTATACGTAATTAACAGCAAATAGCTATTTATTAGATAAAAACCGGTTCGATTATTTATCGTTTCCATTATTAATTATATCTTTATTTTTATTTATATTACTTTTTGCTATTAAAGTATTACGGTTTTATAACGTATTAACAATTAATTAACGGTTAAAAAAATAATATTTATAATTTTTTTATATAATTTAATAAAAAATAAAATAGCAATAAAAATATCTTGCTAGTAAATTAATTATTTTTTAACAGTAACAACAATTTTTTCAACAATTTTAACATTACGTTTTAAGGTAAAATAACGGCGTTTTTTTAGTTTAATTGTTTCGGCTTTAGCAGTTTTAACAGTTTTATAAGTAGGTAAATTGGTTTGCGTTTTTTTAACTTATAAGATTTTTTTAATATTAACTTACGTTTTTTTAACAACATTTTAACTATAAGTTAATATAATATAAAAAAAAGATATAATAATTAAGTTTACGTTAAATTCACTATTACATTTGTTTAAAAAAATAGTAAAATTTATGGCTTTTATTTTAAACGTTTTAATAAATTATTGGCCATTTAACCATTAATATACATTAAAATATTAATAATAATTTATAGAAATATAAAATTTATTTTATTTTTTGTAAATTTTATATTTAATAAAATTAATTAAAATTATTAATATTATATCGGTTAAAAAATAATAATGTATATATAATTATTATTTTTATATTAAATAAACGGCAATTTTTTTTAATTTTTTTAAAAGGATAATGCTGAAAGGTAATAATAATATAATATAAAACGGTAAAGTATTAAAAAAATAACAATAGCGTAATTTTTATTATTATTATTATTATATTATTAAAATTAAAAAAATAATTAAAAAGATATTTATTTTAAAAATTTTAAAAATATATTTACAAATTTATAAAATTAATTATCTTTATAAATAAAAATATTTTAATTATAATAATTAACCGGCATATTACCAATTACCTTATTATTGTATATAGTTTTTAAGGATAAGAGTATGTTAAAAGAGGTAATTTTATTAAATAATAAAGATTATAATAAGTATATAACGTGATAAAGGTTTTAAAATTTAAACTAAAACTATTTATTAGTTAATTATTTATTATGTTATATATAAAAGAACCTTAATTTTTTTATAGATTTAGAAAAAGGTAGGCGTTAATAACATTAAAAATTATATATATATTATAAACTATTTACCAATTAGTTACCTATTTTTCCGTAATGGTCACATACCAAAGGCTGCTCATAACATGAACCTATTAAACCTACTGGACCTATTGGACCAACTGGACCTACTGGACCTTCTGGAGCTCCCGGACCTCGGGATCCTCCTACCTTTCGAGGCAATCCTATCCCAACACCCGGAATAGATTCTCCTATCTTCTACTTCAGAGGTGGCACAGGTCCCTATGACGCTGCCTTTTACTCGGGTAAGTCCTCCTTTCTTTGGTGATCCATGCTGGCTACTGGCAACATCCTCCACACGTCCTTTAGTAAATTATCTTCGTGATTATTTTGGGAATATCATCTAACACAATCATCATATGTAGCACTTCCGGAGCCGTCCCAGCAGCCCGCAAACGAAGAGGAGGCAGCCGCCGTACCTCATCAATATCACCACTACTATGGATGCGGCTGTGTTCATTGTGTCCGTTACTACCATCCGAACAACTACTTCATCCACGGCACCCATGATCCGACTGGTCCTCCTGGAGCCCATCATCCTGGCCCTGGCGGCGCAGCCCCCCAGACCCCCGCGAACGATGTTCATACCCTAGATAGAGCCGGCCTTGAAGCTCTCAACCGACAAGCTCAAGATTACGTCTTTCAGACAGCTACGAGCCACGCTCACAACGTACGCGTTCCTCAGATGCAGTACCAACAACCTCAGTTCCAATTGGGACCCGCTCATGGTCATGTTTCAGTCCAAGGCCAGTATCAGGGCCAGTATCCAGGCCCCTCTCAAGGTCCTCTTAAAGGCGCTCATCCTCACTTCAATGAAAAGGTAAGAATCCCCTCTAGATAACACTTACCGTTTAACTACATGTGACTAATGGAAGTTTGGTATTCAGGAACTCAAGGAGCTTAAGGAATATAGGGAGCGTAAGGAACGCGAGGAGCGCGAGGAGCGTGTACGACGTTTCCGTGAACAGAATGAGCGAGCGATCGGTTTCAACGAGTCTGACGATGAAGAATTCATCCCCAACATCCGAAACCCTTGAAAAATGACGAAGCAATTTGGACGGAATGGCAACGGCGAATCATGGAGGCTTACTTTGCATTAGTTGACGATCGAGCATAGCATTCTGGAGTTGGTTTTGCTTATTGGTAGCTACATATTTCACTTGCATAAGGATTGATACGGTACGGTAGTCTTGTTCTTCAAGCATAGTTGCATCTGAAAACTTTCGGTACTTAATACAAAGCCCATATTTTTAGGAGATCAAAGCCTCTCGTTTCCCCCGAGTTAGCTCCTTTTCAACGGTTCGTAATAAGCAATGATAGTTTCCGAAGTTTATTTTCGAGCATTTGCCCCTTGGAGGCCTATAAACAGTAGCTCGGTCCCGGATAATTGTTGGGACGCTTTGAACCATAATATACTTAATTATTGTTGATTGCAGAGGACATTTTGAACCTGTATTTCCCGACAGTTTCTCGACTATACTTGACACAAATATTCGTCCTTTGATACCTATTTCTTCTCCCCCTTTAACGCCCCTATCTTCACTAAGTTCTTGCGCCATCGAACAAAATGCACCCGCGGCGCGTTCTTCACCACCTGGCTATAGGACTACGCATTTCTAAAGCTGCAGCTGTAATCTGCTCCTCAAATCTCCTAGTTGACGACTTCTCGCGGTTTTCCAATAAGAGAAATAACCTTGGACTAAAGGCAAGCGGTAAGAAATTCATGACCGCCAAACGATGTAGCTATGAAACCTATAGCCACTGTAGCTAATACTTAATAGATGATGGTTCTATCACATCAATTTCCGTTCTCGGTGATTCTATCTCATTTACACCCCGGCCAATGTCCTACTTCTATGAGATCGTGCCCTGTGTCGACGCAGAGGCGTCCGGGTACGAGGCGATCGCATTTACTATGAAAGCTCCCCAGAACCCAGAACGCATCTATCACGCTCGAGATGCAGACGATGGAGAACTGTTCAGCAGAGGCGTATAATAGTACATGGCGATATGTTACGAACTTCACTGGCGAGCCCCAGAGGATCGTGGTTCCTGTAAGCTCGTTTCGAGGAGCTAGAACGAATGGCATTGCCGCGTTTAATTGGGCGACTTGGGAATCGCAGAGCACAGGTTTCGTCTGGGAGCTTGGCGACATAGAGCTGATCTGCGGTGCGGTATCTTAGAAGATTACCTAGGTCTCTAACCCATATGTAATTGGAATGTTCTTGAAGTAAGTCGAGGATTCGGAGCTGTAGTCCTGTCGGGTTCTCTGACACGGCGATAATTCAACCTATTTGCTCCTGCGCGACCCCACGTCGTATTTTCCGTGAAGTTCCTTTGGAGCAGGCTGTTTAATATCTAGTACACCAAGAGATACATTTGGTAGGAGCGTGTTCTCTTGAGGGTAGAGCTTTGGGGATATGTCGTAACCATCGAGGATGGCATCGGGATATTGTTCTCGGAGAAGTAATAGGAACTTGCCGGTCCCGGTCCCTATATCTGCAATTCGTGGCTTTGGAGGCAGGCTGGCGACAACAGCAGGATGGAGTAGATATCCAATATTACTATGTGGGTGAAAGAAGCTACTATAGGTAAATCTGTATTTGGTGCGCACCTTTGGACCTCGCTATCATTGCGGGTCATATTATCGGTATAGACGTCAGACATCTTGGTCAATTACTAGATAATATCTCCGGGATCCGTTGTTAAAGGGGCAGCAGAATTTCCTGGCCCTCAGAGCAGTTGATTTCGTATTTTTTGTTTGGTCGTCTTGAGGAAGAAGCATCTCGTAAAAGGGTTCACTAATAACACCTGTTATACAAAGGGGCTCAGGAGTATACACTACATGCTTATGAACAATCGGGTCCCAACCAACTAGAATAAACTATCGTAATCAATGCCACATACTATGCGCGTTCTAAGACCTTTAATGAAGAAATAGAAAAGCACTAGCTTAGGTGTCATTCGAAGGATTGTTCTTCGCCAAGGAAATTAGGTCAATATCTTTTACACGGTCCCACAAGAGCAGATCAATGCTATGCTACACCAGAGTAGAAGCGCCAAGCCGAATTAATGCCAACATATAACATGATACCTTTAACTTGGGTAATTTGGTTTTGTAATTGTAAGCTTTCAAAATCTACAGTCTTCGACTACAGTGCAAGTTTGAAGTTATACCAAAATGAAACCATCCCTCCAGAATCCTAGCTTTGGCTACATCTACAAGTTATAGGTTACCCCGTGGGGTAGTGTAATGATAGTTCCAGTTTTACCTACTTCTTACACAAAGACCGTATTCTTTATACAATAACCTAGGAAAAGTTCAGTCGAACTCGGGAGTTTCCCACGCAAGTCCAAACACCGGCCTCACCGTCCATCTATCAGCCGAGAACACCAGCCGCCCCTCATCAGCAAGCTGGATCGGATCGACGTAGATGTCAAGGGTAATGCGGCCGCTGTATAGTTCGGAAACTCGGAAGATAACATATATCGAATCTTCCGTGGAAAGCCTGGCCATCTAGAAGAATACGTGATTTAGCTTATGCAATAGTCGGACTGGAGGAGGAGATTATTTACCTTGTGGTATTGAGCATCCGACATAAAAAAGGGGGTATCTCGCCCCCCTGGAGTAGTCTTCACTTCAATATAATATTTGGGTCGTGAGCCTCGCCAACTACTCGAGAGAAGACCCTTACTTATGAGAATTGCTGTTAGTTTACTGCTATAGTCTTGGTACTCGAGGTCAGACGTTTCAATTCCGGACCAGCCGCCCATATCCGCGTATTCCGGGTGCACTGTGACGAATTTCCGAATAGTACTTGTCCAATTAGCCCTGGTAAACCCTCTGAGAGCCGGGTTCATTGAGGAGAGAAGCTCGTAGACCTAGGATATCGTTAATACCATTCTCGGTTTGATAGGGGTTATGGGAACACTTACGAAGAGTTCCCCCGCGGCTCCTACTTTCTTGTCACGCTCGAACCGGGGCATACCCAATTGAGGATCAAATAGATCATGTTCGTTGAAGATCGTGCTGTCGATGGTATTATTGCCAGTCATAACATCTAAGAGCACCGAAAGATCCATTGCTTCCGAGAGGAGTCGGCTTCTCCTAGCCATCCGTATCACTTGTGATAGAAGAGCACAATACTCTTGAGTTGCCTTTCTCTGTCTTTCTGCGATAGTCGTCATGAATGGATCTGGCGAAGGACTCGTTCGTGCGGATGAAGAGCGGTATCTACCTGAACTTGTCCCAGGTGTAGAATAATATGTGTAATCTGTTGCCGGTGTCTCTGGATCCTCATGCGGTGATTCGCTGTCGAAAAGGGGCGTTGCCGGCTCTGAGGGAGGCGGGCGTAGTATTCGAGGGGTAGAAGGTTCGACGAGCGTGGGTGTAGAAGCAAGGGTCGGTGTGGTTTGATTAGTGATGATATCTTCTTGATCGTCCTGCTTTGGTATGGTAACTTCAATAATGCCATATCCGGTAAGATAATGATCAACTTGTCTAGGCTTCATCGTCAAGACGCCTTGAATTAATAACGACGCACTAGAGTCAATATCCCCCTTGGAGTTTGTCCCGGGATCGGTCATCATCCACTTCATTAAGCGATCGGGAAGAGTAGAGAGGTAGGATTTATCTCGCAAGTCTTCGTCACGCGGGACGTATATTTCTAAGCCATCTTTATCGTCGATATGGATCATGCCACGGTCGACATCTTGGCTCACAGTCTGTCCGCCTATGGTGAGTACTAGTTTTGTTGATATTTCCGGTGTCTCCCACGTGCGTGAATTGCGGAGCAGATCGTATAACGCTTGGCCATCACCTTCAATCCGAGGGCTCCTGAAATGAGTTGCGATGCTACGAAAGCAATTTATTAGCAGAAACTCCTATAATCTTAGAGATGAGTCGACTTACCGAAGTAGCTCATATGCCTTTTTCCTGATGTCTTGGATTGGGTCTGATATTGGCATTTTTAAGCCTGAATCCAAAACAGACGTCTCCTGGACTAGTCGTGATAGATACCTATCCTCGAGGCCCGCCCACTTTATCAGAGGTTTGAGTCTAACAATTTCGTTCACGGTGAAATCGAGAATTTTGACTTTGTCGTAGAAAATATCACCAAGTTTCTTGCGATCGATAATGCCAAAGCCCGTCTCCGCCGAATGCAAGGCTATGTTGCCACCAGCATCCCTAACCGGTAAGATTCGACGTTCTAGTAACTTCTCGGGAGAAGTATCGAAGTGTTCGAGCTCGATATATGAGTTAAAAGTCCAAAGGAGATCTTTAACGTGCTCCGTCGTGGCCTCTTCCGGATCCAGTTCCAACAATTCGTTGTAGATAATATCGGCGTCTAGCCCACGTACAGCTAGCTTTTCGACGAAAAAGCTCTCGAGATTCCCGTCATATACATTTCTCAAGTTTACCTTACCTCGAATTGCTGATGAGGTACACCATAGACACTGCGATGGGATATACCACTTATGGGGACCGACATCCGCAAAAATCAAAGCATTGTTTTTGAATGCGTTTCTATAGATAATATGGTTAGCATAGTTAACATATGTTTAACATGTATTTCGGTTATCTAATATTACCTCATTTCGTTTAATGCAGCACTAGATAGTTTCATAGTACCTAATTCCGAGTATAATTCTCGAATTCTATCAACGGGCCCCGGGGGATTCGATTCTTTGACATGCTTGAGCTCTTCCACAATATGATTCCATGAGCACTTCGGGATTTTGAGGGTTTCCTGGAGGAATGTTTTGAAGTTAGGGAATCCCGGAACGGAACCCTTGAATTGTGCATCATATATCGGGAGGACTGGAAAGACGGTCTCCATACCCATTGGCCCATTGAGTAGACATTTACTGGGAATAACCCAAGTCGACTTACGCTGCTCCCAAGCAGGTATAAACAAAGCTCGATGCTCCTCGAGAAACTCACTAGTTTAGTAGTTAGTCTACCTGATATGAACCCAGTTCTAGCCTAAGAAATAATGCATACATACCGTATCTGAGCCTGTTTCGTTTCTTGTATTTCTTTGCCTTGTGAGTCTAAGCACTCTGCATCAAGGCGTAAATATAGACGCAAAACGCGCAAAGGGTCAACAAAATCGCTCGCAGAAACGTTGGAAACACTTATGCAAGAGAGAATGTCAAGATAGAACTTTATACTGGTGCTAAACTTCACCCCAAAAGCGCGTAAGAAGTCCCAATGAGACAGCGGGTCTGAGTCATCGTCGATATGAAGGAAAGGAAAAAACTCTCCCTCTCGCATGAACTCGTCACGCCTTTTCAATAATACCGGTAGAGGGAAATATGTTTCTGAAAGGTCTTTTAGATGACCACCTTGGCATGGTACCTGCAGCTCTTCCAGGTCTTCTGTCAGTTTGGGTGTCACACGGGACTTTTCTAAATCCCAACTTTGTTTCAAGAGATTCAGAAGCTCTGAAGGTAGGTGCTCGGCGACGAACATACACTCGTTTGAAAGCATGTCCCCGGAATGATTGAATAGTCTTGAGTAATTGCGAACCTTAAGGCATGTTTCGAGCCATTCTCTCCACGTCAGATCATGTTCCGTTGATTTTCCTGGGTCGTCTTCGAAATATTTTCTATTTATAAAACGAATCTCCCACTTTGGAGACTTGTCGGCCTTGGAGATTAGTTCCCAGAATCCCTTGTCCGAGTAAGACACATGTGATTTCAATGGATACAGAGACCCGCGATCATCACATAGCCACAAATCCTCATAATCCTCTAACTTATCGTACGTGGAATCTTGTTTGTGTGTTAGATAGAGGAATTTGAGATGAGAGAGTGAAGCTTGGTAGTTTATCCCTGAAACATCCTTACTCCGATATTCGTTGAAGACTTTGACACGGACATGGCGCACTGAAGCAAACTTTGCATCGAGATGAAGGAACAACTGTTTCCTTTCAGATATTGTTGTTGCGGCGGGGTCTATGAGGTTAAACCCGATATCATCCGGGATTGCGAGTCCGTTTATCGTAGTTGCAAAATGCACATCAACTTCCCTTGAACTAACCCATTTCTCGTCGATTAGGGGGATCAGTTGTAACAACTTAGTTCGCATTATCGTGCTCGGCAATCCGTCTTTAAAGAATAGACTTAAACATCGGGCTGCACGAGCGTGCCAATCAGAATCGGTCCCCGTGGATCGCATCCTGGACGTATTACTAGACAAATCTCTCGATACTCTCTTAAGAATCTCATGTCGATCCATGTTCTTGAGTCCATAATCTTGGAGAATATCGAGGTCGCTCGTCTTGTAATTAGATGAAATATAACTGGCTTTGTCGCCGGGGAGGTCTTTAAATAGGGGATCTCCGTGTTGATCAAGTGTGTCCCATGTGAGTCGTCTTGCTTGCGATATCTGTCTTTGGATCGTTGAATCCCGCAAAATCAAGATCTCTTCAACGGAAATACGGGCTTTGATCTTATCAACGAGCCTTAACCAGAATGGGTCCCATGGATAGTCTGATAACTTTGGAAGGTAACGCATCCACTGATACTTCAAGGTCGGGTGAAGGCAAAGCGATCTCATTGCAACTACGAAAGCCATTGCAAGTGAATCTAATAGCTGAATATTTCGGGATGAGGTGGTCACGATATCTTCTCGGTTCGCTTGGGTTACGAAATCGCTATGGATTAGGAACTAGCCAGCTCATTAGTATTGGATTTATTTGATACATATTAAGTTCTCAGGGTATTTCTCACATTGAATCCCGCTCGGCGGACTGGAAGAAATGCGAAGACTTCCTGTTGTTCGATGAATGGTTCATCATCATATGAGAGAGGAAATGCGAGGACGACCGGAGCAGTGCTGTATGCTTTCGATGCGGCTTCCTGGGGAGAGTACGTTCTGTTCTCATTATGAGGAAGATTACGTGCAATATACTCCACGATGTGGTATCTCTGTGTTGTATGGGTCGTATTTCCGCCTTGGGTATGAATCTTCTCGAGTATGCGATTGCTGACTTGTTTGGCGTGATTTATTTCAAGTAAAGAGGATGATATCTCGGTCCCAGCATCGTCGTATATGTGCACCTTGATTTGCTTTAGCTTCTTTAGGAAAAGGAGCATCGTAGGCTGAAGCTCGTTCAACTGATTTAGGATGTTTTGTCGTCGCGCATCTTCGGTGCCTAGGACATCGTTGGGATGCAAAAACAATGTAATTCTAGTCAAGGGCGTCGGTATCTCTTCTGTCGGTTTGCACCATTCCGGAGATATCATTCCCATACCGGAATCGCCTTTTCGGTGAGTAAATGTGAATGAATAGTCTCCAGACTGAATGTGGACTTTCCATGCTGCCTTGAAGACTGACTTGAAGCCAATTCCTTTCTCGCCAATGTATCCTTGAGCCCCTGTCTTTGAACTCGCTCCAATCTTACATATCGCTCTTAGATTTGCTTCAGTAAAGCCATCTTCGTTGCATTCCACGACAACTCGATCCTTATACACATCAAAAGACACGTATGGCACGACGCCTGAAGATTCTGCTCGGGAGAAGCAGTTATCCTCGGCATTTTGCAAGAGCTCGAAGATCCATCTAACGTCCTTAGTATAGAGATTCTTTGCCAGTCTAATGTAGCGTTATGTCAGTATCTCTTCCTATTTCCGGCAATAAGGAGTTCGTACGTTATGACACTGGTTCCTACCAGCGTGTGAGCCATAAGGAGTGCTTCTTGAACTTGACGGCGAGTGTCTGCGGTCATAGTTGCATAAACTTCCTCGCCGAGGTAGCCATGCTGCTTGGAAATGCTTTGCACGAGCCGGCGTGCTGCTTCTTTCCTAGAGATACTGGAACTTGCCATATTTAAGAAGGCTGGAGACGTATTTCGTATGATTAAATGATGTTTTTTAGTATATCTGTATTGTCTCTAGCAGTATAAATTCTACTGTATAAGTGATAAACAGAAAGTAATTTAAAGGAAGTTGTAGCAGGTCGAATCGAAAGAGTATAGCACAATATAGTCAAGTGCTTAGTTGTAAACATGCAAGGGATACCATGCATCTTTATACAGGCTATCGGTCGGATGCATTGCCAGACAGCTTGTCTTCGGCCCGGGAAGCTTACGCTCCATCCTCGGGACCGTGCCCGTGGTTTCGTCGGTACTTGAAGCGCGCGCTTACACGAAAACCTCGGGGTCTACCACGACAAGACCTAATCAGGCTTTGCCAGGTTAGGCGTGCAACATGAATGGTAATTTTAGCATGCGACATTTTATTGGTAGCAGATATATTCCCGAGGCTACGGTCGCATTGCGTTGACCCGTTTGAATAAGCGAGGAAGAGTAGCGCACCTAGATTCGGGAGGATTTTCTACTTCTTCGTATATTCCGTATCACATTACTGCCTAGGTCATTGGTTATTACACAATTTTCCTACCACACCTAAGAGGAAATATCGGATAGGTACCTTACCTAGCTATTGTTTGGGGGCTGGGCAAATGTACGCATGTCACGGTCACATTCGACTTATGCAGTTAGGTTTCAAGTCCAGTGAAGACTTTGGACGTGTTTTAATTGCAACCAACAACATGCTGGGCACAGCCTCGAATTGGAATGAACTCGGGTTAGAGTCCGGGTTTAGCTGGTTCCATTAGCACAACTTTTCAGCCGTTTACCACTCGGCCTACTTACTGCTCATTTAGTAATCGTCTCTTCGTTTAATGTGCCGAAGGTGGTTTTCTCGACACCAATTTATCTTACATGTGCGTTTGAAGAGACGGGCTGAATGATGCTTAGTAAGGTATTATGAGCTCTTTCTGTTGGCTAGCTGTAGTATATTTCCCTACCCAGGCAAGTCAAGGAGTTAAGAGTCATTGAAGACTTTAAGGTAAAGAGTATAATAGACACCTAGGTAAGTTAAGTACCTAAGATAGGTAATTTTATATACGTTTAAATAGTCGATAATTATTTAAGCAATTTGCTCATTGAAATATCATGAGATAGAAGTGGCTTATTAGAGTCACAAAGCGTGAATACTTATGGTTAATTAAATAACTAGTAATACTATGGATGGTTATCGATAAAGATTCTGCCGTCCTAACCAGTGAAGCTAAGCCTCTTAGCTCTACATACGCACACACCGCCCAGCGCCAATCAGCCCCAACCCAACCCCCACTTTCCGTCTTAGGCGTCTTCTGTCCCGCCTCTCCCACCTTCGCATTCGCAGTTCGCAGTTCGCAGTTCGCAGTTCGCAGGCAGCTATCAGGCCGAAATTTCGAGAACAGAAGCAAGTCGCATCTAATCAACATTCCAGCCCGCCAACTTGACTCACCTATATACTACCTAACTCTTCACCTACGATATTAGGGAGTTAATTTTCTTTCCTTTCTTTCGCTTGGCCATACATTAACTACCAGTGAAACCTCTCTTCTCATTCGCTTGGGACTCAACCGACTGGCTGACCCCTCAGTTGAATTCTTTAACAAACCAAACCAACCATGGTACGAACTGATATCATCTAATATCATACTTCCCCTTTTCCTATCCTACCCTATCCTACTCTACCTTATCCCGCCTTTTCCCAATATACTTCTTACCAAGCCGTATACATGCATATAAC
Organism: Daldinia loculata; assembly: GCF_022478755.1. Lineage (NCBI taxonomy): Eukaryota > Fungi > Ascomycota > Sordariomycetes > Xylariales > Hypoxylaceae > Daldinia > Daldinia loculata. Next base: position 616,592 of record NW_026054857.1, on the reverse strand, counting down.
ATAATACTAACCCTCCCTGCGCACCCTAACAGGCGACAACAACAAAACAACGCCTGGCCCTCGCCATCTGCGACTTCCTATCTACCTCCCTAACCGACGGCACCCTCTCAGCCGAGGACAAAGACAGCATCGACGTCGCCATCAACTGCATCGGCGAATCCTTCAAAGTCGACCCCACCGACCCCGCCGCCGTCTCCGCCGCCACCGGCACCCAGAACCTTCTACAGATCTACGGCGTCTACGAGAAGCTCAAGTCCACCACCACCGCCTCAGCCGCCAAACCCGCCTCAAATACCGCCGGTACCTCCGAGAAGGCAAAGGAACCTACCGATGACGAGAAGGCTCGCGCCGAGGACCTCAAGGCCCGCGGCAACCGCGCCATGGCGTCCAAGGACTACCCCGCCGCCATCGACCTGTACACCCAGGCCCTAGCCCTACACCCCCGCAACGCAATCTACCTATCCAACCGTGCCGCCGCCTACAGCGCCGCGCGCGACCACGCCAGCGCCCGCGCTGACGCCGAACAAGCCGTCAGCATCGACCCCAAGTACACGAAAGCCTGGTCGCGACTCGGCCTAGCCCGGTTCGCTCTCGGCGACGCAAAGGGTTCCATGGAAGCGTACCGACAAGGAATCGAGCACGAAGGCAACGGCGGCAGCGAGGCCATGAAGAAAGGTTTCGAGACGGCAAAGAGACGCGTCGACGAGCTGGAAGGCGAAACCGCAGACGCAGCACCGACAGCACGTGGTGGTGGTGGCGGCGGTGGTGGCCCCGACCTAGCCAGCCTAGCGAGCCTCTTCGGCGGCGGCGGCGGCGGTGGAAACCGCGACGGAGCTAGCGGTGGTGGTGGAGGTGGTCTCCCTGATCTCAGCAGCATCATGAGCAACCCCATGTTTGCGAGCATGGCGCAGAACCTGATGTCGAACCCGGACATGATGCAGAACCTAATGAGCAACCCGCGTCTGCGCGAGATGGCCGACCGTTTCTCCAGCGGCGGCGGTATGCCTGACCTAGGTTCTCTGATGAACGACCCTAACATCGCCGACATGGCGAGGAATATGATGGGCGGCGGCGGCGGTGGTGCCGATGATGGGAGCAACCCCGGTGCCGGGCGCGGCGCAGGCCGATGATCGACTTTGCTTGGAGATAGATCCTGTCTCATTCATCTTCAGCGGAGTTGTATAGGGGTTTCCAGGCAAGATGATGCGAAGAGCGTAGCGTAGCGCTGTGAGAGAGAAAAAATCGGAACAAAGTTGGTTGGACGGGGGGAATATGAAACTATAACCAGTCACGGTTCTTACATTTGTCTGTTTTACCCTTTTGGTCTTTTGGTGAATGAACGGATGAGGGTGATGGATGGCCGGGTTTAAGCTACGTAGACCACGAGTAGACTTTGCTTATAACAGATGAGCACTCACGGTAATAATAGAAGGCGAAAAATGGCAATATAAGGGTTTACTATTTATAATCCATCGCATCTGCTAACTGAGGTCCTAATGGTCCTAATGGTACACTGCGAACCGTGCGTGATGATAACGAGACAAGTTGATAATCTCGGACGAGGGAAGCAGTTGAAAAAAGGGGTAAAATAAATCAGTACTCGTCTAAGTTCTTCCACCGTACACCTCGACTCCGTACCATGCTGTAGTGTCCCTTCGTTTTCTCCTCCAAGCAACAATATGCCCAGCCCCGAAACACATAGCTTTTATGTTTTTTGTTTAGTCCTCGAATGCTACCGACCGAGAAATCAAGAAAGGAGAAAAAATACCATGCCCGTTTTTTTGTTTCTCACCCCCTTTTCGCCCTCCGTCATCCGTATTCCTGCGATCAACCGATAACTAGATATTTTATAAATCAGAACCGAATAACACGCAATATAAAGCATCCGTAATTAACATTCTGCATCCCTTTGTCTCCGACGCGAAAAGCCTTTTCCGCAAAAATGCATAACAATACATATAATCGGAATCGTAAAAATGCGCACGAGAAAATGAGATGCATATCCGTAGGCAAAGGGGAGATTAAAATAGAAATAATGCGTCATCGAAAAGTACCGTTTGCAATGCCGATTTACTTTGCGCGAGATGTAGTAATTCCGCGCTTTTGCGAGGGTTCTGTGCCGTCCTTGTGGCCGGACCTGGGGCTAGGTGGACCTCGTCTTCGACCCCTTCCAGCGCGGTAGCGGCCGCGGGTTCGGCCGCGGTAACCGCCTCTACCCCTACTGGGACCTGGTAGGTTTTGTTTGGCTTCAGGAGATGGTGAATGTTCGTGTTGTTCCCGTGGGAGTTTGCTCTCCCTTCGAGAAGGTTTTGTAGGTGTGGGCATAGGTTGGCTAACAGAACGAGTCGGGCTATCTGAAAAACAAAGTGGTGGTGGCTCGGGACAAGACACAGATTGAAGCGTGTTCCGACGAGGCTTGGAGTCGGGGGCGTCGAACACTGTTGATTGCGCGGCAGACTCGGGAGATATGACAGGTGAAACGGCATCATCATTTTTACTCGGGGGGATCGCATCGCAAGCTCTTATCGCAGTAGATACAGAAGCGGACTCGGAATCAGCCGGTGGCGTATTGTCAGAGGAACTAGCTGCCTCTTCGACGTCTTCGGCCCAGCTATTTCGCATAGGAGATGTATTGTTTAAATTTGGCTCGGCTGTAGAACGGGGTGTAAACTCGGGCGCACCAGGATTCAGCCTTGAACCCTGTTAGAGGTTAGTATCAATCAAAAAATCATGAATGATTTTTCGACAGATCTACCTCTTTTTGATGCCCATTTGGAGTATTCACAACCTCCCCGTTCGCCTTTCCTGCGATAGGAGAGTTCTCGGCCGTCGATACCGGCCGCGGTGCCTGGGTACCATTTGAGGCGCTGACACCATTTGCTGGCTCGTCGACGGACCCATCCGTCTGTATGACACTTGAAGTTGCCGCACTATCGCTAGAAAGTTCTCCATTTTGCTTATCCTCCTTTGATTCCTTGGGCTTGAGGAAAATTTGTTTGGACCAAAGCTCGGCGTATTTGCCACCCTTGGAAATCAACTCTTCATGGTTCCCTTGTTCAGCTATCTCCCCATTCGCAACGACGAAGATAGTATCAGCATTCATAACGGTTGAAAGACGGTGCCTAGATTAAAATCAGTATAACGTCACAGTATCCAGCGGCTAGTTGTTAACATACGCTACGATGAATGTGGTGCGACCTTGGCATAGGGTACGAAGACCGTCCTGGATTTTCTGTTCTGTGTCGGTATCGACAGAACTAGTCGCTTCGTCGAGGAGCACGATCTCGGGCTGCTTGAGGATAGCCCGTGCGATCGCAATTCGCTGCAGTTCGCCACCGGATAGTTTCCTAAGTTTGTTAGCTAACAAAACCAATGCCTGTCGGTTGAATTGCAACTCACACACCACGCTCGCCGACGCGAGTCTTGTACCCCTCCGTAAAGCCCATTATATGGTCATGAATTGCCGCTGCTTTACAAGCGCTATAGACATCTTCGTCTGTAGCTGATAGCCGTGCATATCTAATATTATTTACCACGGTGTCGTCGAAAAGAATTGGTGATTGCGGGACAATACCAATAGACTGTCGTAGACTACGTACGAGGCAACGTTAGTAGAGGCAAAATCAAGAGATAGGAGGACATAAAACACAATCCACCCCAGAAGACATCCATTTAAGAATTGAAAAAAGTAGACATGGACCATACCTTGAGATCGTCACATCGCGAATATCCTGGCCATCGATTTGGATAGAGCCACCTGTCACGTCATAAAAGCGATCAAGGAGCTTCAGGATCGTTGACTTCCCAGCCCCCGTTGCGCCAACGAATGCCACCGTAGTGCCAGACGGAACAGACACTTTCACGCTCTTCAAGATGTCCTTCTTCTTGTCGTAGCTGAAACTGACATTCCGGAACTCGACTTTACCACCCTTGAGCTTCAGGGGTTTAGCATCGGGCTTCTCAATGACGGTTGGCTTCGTCGTCATTACGTCAAGAAGCCTTTCGGCATGCACCAGATCCTGGCTGATGTTCTTTCCGAGCTGAGAGAAAAAGCGTAGAGGTGATGTGAGCTGACCCCAATATGTCAATAGCATGACAAAGTCACCAGCAGTAGCCTGGCCATTAGTAATCTGGTATACAGCCAAGAACGCTCCAGCGAGCAATCCTGCGAGAAGGATTAAGTACTGAAAGGCATGCCCAACAAAGTAGCTGTAATACAGGGATTTCGTAGACGAAACGCGAGAGTTAACTGCCACACCGTAACGTCTCTCTTCGTATGGGATCTGGTTGAAGGCACTGACGGTCTGCCAGCCTTGAATACCAGCCTGACGGATATAATGTTCCTCAAAATACCTAAAGAAAAAGAATCAGAACCGAGTCCATCAAGAATTAATTTTCTAAAAAGGCAAAAGAAATTCAACAAAGATCGGGGGTGAAGGTCTTGGCTGAGCTACTGGAACATAGAAATTGGGCCACTTACGTCCTAACCATCATCTTTCTTTTCTCCTTAAAGCTTGAGATGATATGAGTGGCAGCTTGGATGAACGCCGTGCCAGTTGCAATAGTGATGAATCCTTCGTACGGCCCGAATTTTGTCGACAGGTATGTGAATGCAATGACCAAGTCAATTAGCATTGGCAATGCCTGGAAACATATCGAGTCCAACATATTCGAAATAGAGGTCCCATTCGAAATAGCTACGATAAGATCCGATGAGCTCTTAGAATCATGGAACTCGGAAGAAAGATTCATAATGTGAGAATACGCAGCGGTTGTGAGGGCTTCCCCAGAGTAGTGCTCGATAGGTAGCCATAGCATCTGCCTCAAGAAGTTAATTCCAGCCTCCGAGGCTAGAAGTCGAAGCCCAGCAAAAATCGCGACTTGAACCCAAGGATTACTGTCAGAAACACCGCTCAAGGAATCCATAACGGCGCCATACTGCCGAGGAATTAGGAAATTGAGCACATTTCCAGCCAGCAGGCACAGGCCCACGAGAGCAGCGTAGATTTGCAGGCGACGATTCTTGACAGGCCAAATGTACGGAAAGAAAATGAGAAATCCCTTAGCATACGCAATCCAGCTACCCTCATTCTTCAGCCGCTTCTCAATCTTCTCTCGAGAAATACGCTGCTGACGTTCCCATGGTGATTCGACGTCTCTGGGCGAGTTAGCCGTCTCCGTGTTAGTTGCATCCGTATTTGTACCCTCCGAGTTTGTCCCATAGCCGCTATCCGCCGATGTGTCGACACCATTCGCTCGTTGGCCTGGCTTTGGGAGTAGAGGGGCCCGTTCCTCGTCATCATCATCATCGTCGATTCCGTCTTCTCGCCAGACGAAATAAGCCAAAAGAGCGCCTAAGGCAAGAATGCAGCGAGCGATGACGATAGAGGCGTCCAGTCGGAGGAAGGCTGCTGAGTTGTCACCAGTTGTTGGGGTCGTCACTATCGGCTCAGAGGCTGCGATGAATAGGAGTGCAGCGTTGAAAGGCTCCAACACAAACGCGATAAGCCACGATCCGTAGAAGGGATACCAAACTGTATCCGACCCGTCGCCGAGACTATTCTGCTCGATTCCAAAGATTAGGATGCAAGATAGCAAGCCGATAACTGTGTCCTGGGATGGCCATCGACTCCACGTAACAATCTCAATTATCTTGAGGATAAATTGAGCCACAAAGGTGCATAGAAAGCAACAAAGAAGGCAATATATAACCTTGCGTCGAACGTGGGTTGACTTCTTCGAGTCCGAAGTCTGCAGTGTGCAGATCGCAATGGCTGAGGTGACGGCGAAGTATAGGAACACTACAAGGGGGTAGACATAATGCAGCGTAACCTGCACACTCTGCAGCTCCAGTCCCATCATTCTCTCGGCCGCTACCTGATCGAATGGTCCGAGCCCAAAGTGCGTAAAGGTCCGAAAATAGCTGAATGGGCTGGGGGGAGTTCAGTGCAGATCAACGGCGAAGAGGCGGTGAAAGGATGGGTAGGTCCTAGATACTAGATGGTCAGTTCCAAGTCTTCTTTCGAGTTATTTAAATAGGTTATGGGAGAAGAGATGAGCAGTAGAAGCATTAGCAGCAAGTTCAACGGAATTGCGAAGGTTGCATTGATTGCTACTATCCGAGTAATAGGGACTTGTGTAGTTGTAACTGATGGAGTTTTGGGATTTGAAGACGAGTGTGGGTGGTAGGTAAAAGGCGAGAGAGAGGGAAACTTGGAAGTTACATGACGAGGACATCAGATGATGTTTCGTCGAAACGACATCCAACTCATATCTGCCCAAGTAGAAGGACCAAGCCATTTCTAAGTAGTTTAGTGCTGGCTCCAGTATCGCTCTTCCTCCATGAAATCATGAGAGTAGCTAGCTCTTTCCTTACTGCCTCCTACATCACCTACTCGTCTAAGCAAGTGATGTAAGTGATGTAAGTGATGTAAGTAATGTAAGTGATGTGTCGGCAAAAGGTAGGAGGTGACATGACTGCCTGACTAAGGTAACTAATCGCCAAGTCCCAAGCTTTAACAGAGCCTTCTGCCATTACACCACAATACTAAAAAACAAATGCATGGTACTATATAGGTACATTCCAATACGAACTATGCATGTATGTATGTGAATGACGATTACCTTATACAAGCCTTTAAAGTTAGAAACCCACAACGGGGGGAAGGGGGGCAGGGGATATTGTGAATGGAAGGTTATAGATAAAAAGGGATAGCATCATAACCATAGGTCATTTCGAATCTTTTGTGATGGAGTGGTCGATGCCTAATGCATGTAGCGAGGTAGGTGGATCGTGGATTAGGAGGGAGCCGCCTTTGCAGCCAAGACATCTTGTCTGATCACGGTTCTTATGCCGGAGGGTGTCATAGGAAGAAGAATCACAAACATTTGACATAATGCAGAAACTTACTTAGCCAGGTCATAATCCCTCGAATAATCAAATCGCTTCTAGTAACACCAGCAGTGCTCCTATGTATGCAAGTCGATGAGGCTTAAAGCTCGAGTGGTAAGCCTGTTGGTCCGGTCGTTCATAAGAGTCCGGCATGAACCGTCTAACCAAGGAAGGACGATCTGCGGCGATATCTAAGCCTTGACCAACGCCTGGCCTGTATACTTCCAACAAAAGTTATAATTAACTTTGTAAAGCGTAGCAGCCACGTGAAAGAGTAAGTCGAATGCCGGGTTCAGCCCTACGGGTGACGCACACCTGAACTGCAGTTTATTGTAAACTGTAAGAACAGTGGATAAACGGTAGATGAGGTCAGACCTAGACCGGAAATAACGGGACTAAAGTTAGTGAAGAGGACTTGTAAGAACCAAGACTGTAAGAACCAAGTCGGAGGTTGGCTGACAGGGTAAGACCAGCAAAGGCCTAGGTCTACGACTCTTCGCCCAGTTCCAAGGTTATGCCTTGCGTATCGTTAGACGTCGACTTAAGCACCAGCAGAACGAAGGAAGAACGTTTAGACGAAGCGAGACACATGACTTAATGTGGAACGAAATAAAGACTAGACGAATGCTAGCATATTAAGCTTCTAAGGGGACCCGCGCCGATGCTCGTTCCCTGAGATCTGCACCGTCTAATTTCCAGGTTTGCAATACTCATATCACGCGGGTTCCAAAACAAGGCGAAATAAAGTCTAGAAGCGGCACTAAGCTCGTCTCGGGACACCCGGCTAAAGTAACCGGTCATCGCGGCACTAGATAAGAACATGGGGTGGAAGGGGGAAAACATAGCATCGACCAGCATTGAGCCGCATGGGACAAGGAGTCCATGCCATTCCCAAGGGTTCAAAATCTGTGCCGCCAAGCCGCCACAAGTATCACAGCACGACGTCTATTTCCGTAGCCGCAGCGGTGTGCGACGCACATTGTACAAGCTGAAACTGTACCTCATAAGAAAAAGACCATATAAATTGAGAGCAAACTGTTACGGGAAGAAGAGGAAGGGAGTTCTTTGACGCCGACTCAACAACTCAACAGAGATACGCAACTGGGCAGTTACCACTATGTAAGTTAGACCCAAATACGGGCGGAATGCCCTATTCGCGAGCCAAGAGTATTGTTTGGGGCTGATTTTGGTGTCTTTTTATTTCATTTCATTCGACCCAGCAATCCAACATACACGGGCAACGTGGATCGCGCTAAGGCGAGCCATTTGACGCCACTGGTTAGTCTGCCGGCTTGTCAAGTCAGTAGATGGGATTGGCACTGGGCAGGGGAACAGGGGACGCATGACTTTACCCCAAGGCCGAATCGTCCACTTGGAAAGATGCCAGCGCTCTTTGTGGGACAAATATCTTCTGTGGTCCTCCTACTACCGTTAAACAAACCGAGCAGTTTGATGAGTCCACATGGCCAGTTGCAGGAACTTGTCGCGCGGTGACACGTCAACTTAATCGGAACTCTCGTCAGTGTGAAGAGAGAGTGAGAGAGGAAGAGAAAAAAAAAATTTGCAGCTAACAAGCGCAAGAGACAGGGAAGAGCAGAGGACAGGGATTAATGCGCGAACGATCACGGGCCGTGTTCGTATTCCTATCAAGACAACGTCCAATGCTGACAATTGAATTTGGTGGAAATTTCGATTGCCTATGCTGGTAGGTACCGCGCAAGGACTGACCGAGACAGCCCCCAACTCCTTGACTTGTCTTCTCGGTGTGTACCTATGTAAAGTGAGTGGGATGAGTGAGTCAAGGACTATGTATATCGGAAACTAGATGGTCTTATTAGCACCACAGTCTTGTTCGGGAATGTAGCTCGAACGTAACACGACTGGACCGTTGTGGTTTTGCCGCGCTTTTGTTCACAGCGGTTACGTTAACGTATTTGTAAAAGGTTGGCCACAAACGTCTCGCAGGGTTGTGCTCTCGCAGGGTTGTGCCGATGTGCCCAGAACACGTGTCGGGAGTAAGACAACGGAAAACAGATAGATTGGTGTTTCCACGACGCCGGAAAAGGGTCATATATGTATTATTGATTAAGTTGCGGCATTTGGTACTGGAAACTGTTGGTGGAAAAAAAAGAAATGGGCGAGGAATTAACTTGACTGGTACTTACCTAAAGTACGTAGGTGTAAACTGTAAAATGATTTGCGACCCGACCGGACGGATCCAATTGCCAGTGGTGAAAGAGCCAGGGGTTCGGGAGAGATATGTGGGGGGTAGCTGCTTGCTGCCGTACATAGAATTTTTAGGAGGTTACGTCGGTACCAGTACCATGTGTAGGAGGTACCTACTAAAAATGTAGGCGAACCTTAGTAGGTGGTACAAATACAGTAACAATAGCGGTGACCTCAGGGCCTACAAACAACATGGCAGGTACAAGTATACATATGCTGTAACCGACAATCAAACCCTCGTACTGCCCGTATTTTGCCCGTATCAAACTTCTACCTATACATATTCCCATTTGCAAGTAGATACGACGCGGAACTCAAGGACATAATCACAGCTTACTTCCGATGGGGTCAATAACGTACCTACCTACGAAGTAAGCGTAGAAGTATTACGCGTGACCTATAATTCTACTATTATGCGTCAGTCTAATGAATACCTACATAAGATACATCTCACTATCAATCCACATTAGTCCCGTCCGCGCACGATTGTCTCATCACGAATATCAACCGATCATCGATCCGCCTATCTACCCGTCCCTCCTCGGAGATGCGACTAAGAGAAAGCCCACCGGTTACCCGATCCAATCATCTCGGTAGTTTTATCTGCATATGTAGGTGCAGTAATGTCCGGTCTTAAGATACGATGGAAATTGTGATATATCATACTGCGGGTTCCCATCACTACTTATCTCAGGCTTGACATTTACCGCCGTCTAGCCGAGTTTGGTCCGCTAGTTGATAGTCACATTGACTGGTAAGATCTCAGCCTCGACGCTGACGCTAACTGAAGATCATCGTTGAGATCATCGTTGTCTTCAACTACAACTATTAAAGCTTTAAGACTATAAAAAAGCTATTATACTATCTCACCTAATACCTATGCTGACTCAGGACTCGTGCACGGCGGTCTAGATTCGCGGCTCTGCTGAGCAATGCTTTATCAGTAACGTGCTGATTACTCGTCTTACTACCTACATAAACGCCGGCATGCAGACGTCGGCACGAGACTTGTCATCTTATGTAATGACAAGCTGTGGCTGAGCGCCTACGACTTCAACTTCGGTACCGGTTTCGGTCAGCAATCGACAGGCCTACAAGCAGGACAGCAGCTTTCACACCGCTATCGATTACGGTGAAGTCCGTAGGTAGTATTCATATCCACTACCACCCTCTCTATAAGGTAACTCATCAGCAGACATCACCAGATCTGCAGAATAAGATTAACATCTTATTCAATTTAACTAGGTGATATATTTACACATCTTATACGCATGCATTCTTACAACATTGAGGTCACGCGCCTACTACTTGCATTACTTGCATTGCCGTAGTTTAATTCCTGCATATTATCCTAGCCTCGCTGCTGTGTCTTCAATAGCACGTGGAAAAGGGGTAAATTAGAGGAATCATTGTGTATCAGATGGCTCATATGATCGAGATGATTAATACGGCAGCTGGTAAGCGGTATCATCCTCTCGCCCGAAGATTTATAATCAGATAGACAAGAATTCGGGTATTCAAATTACTTCTATAGTGGGGGTCGACATTCTTCAGCCATACCTCAACTACGAGATCATTAGATAACTAATATCTAAGAGGGGAGCTCGCAATCCTATCAGTGAACCAATTATAGTTAGGGCTATAGCTCTTTGCAATTCTATCAAACTTATGTCCTCTCCTTACTTGTATCCCTTACATTGGCAGTTCCTGGACGGAGAAACTTCATCTTGCCTATTCCATAAAGGAGAGAAAATATATAAAATCACAGGACACAAATAATAGTACCACGCAAAACGGCCAAATATCGGTATCAAGAAGAGCCCATTACCGAGTTAGTAGTAAAACAAGACCAAGACTAACTAAGTTGCGGGAAGATTTACTTTTAACATTAATATGAGGTACTTTATATAAACTAGAAGCCTTCAACACAAGATGTATTACAGCCATCCATATTTAATAAGGAAACTTAATAAAACCAACAAGAAATGGCAAAATGTGCAACTATGTACCTTATAAGATTTAAAGCAACTAAACGTAATAGGAATATATCGTCAATAGTATTATACACAGTCAACAATTAACAGTATAGCACCCTGCTTTCACTCTTATATACTATCTATCTAAGGCAATTATCGAGACTTATTTCTCTAACGTAGAAAGAGACTGAATTGGAGGGTTTCTTCTAGGTAATAATAACTAAACTACCTAAGTATATGCGAGCGCTGCTGCCTAGATCTGCCTAGGATTATTATCACGTGGTATTTATATGTTCTCAAGTGCCAACGAGCTACACAGTTGATCTAATATCTAATCATATTGTAAAGTGAGGTTATTATGGGAAGGCTATAAGGTTATTTAGCCAATCATATCCCTTGAATATCACTTGAATATCCCTTGAAGATAATTAAGTACCGTATCTATGACTCGAGGACACGATTCTCCCACATAGACACTTACACAAAACCAACTACTGACTTTAACTTTGATATTATTATTTAACTTCACATATTCCTAGAATTCCCTCAAATATAGCCATGGCCGGCACCGCACCCGAAGTCCCCGTGGAGGAGCGCCAAGAAGATATCGATGTAGTCGATAGGAAGGCAGAGGCTCTCGCGGAGCACATAAAGAAGAGCAAGCACTTCATCGTTTTTACCGGAGCCGGGATCTCTACTTCAGCCGGTTAGTTCCACCGCCTTACTATGCGGCCATCGTCCGGTCTAAATCTTACGTAGACACTAGGTATTCCCGACTTCCGCGGCACCGAAGGCGTCTGGACGCTCATGGCCCAGGGAAGACAGCGGCCGAGTGCGGTGAACACCCTCTAGGCTGTACCAACTGCTACGCATATGGCTCTTGTTGAGCTGCAGAATAGAGGGGTATTACTGAAGTATCTGGTTAGCCAGAACTGCGATGCCTTACACCGGAAGAGTGGAATCCTACCAGTAAGTTTATAACATGGCATATCTGCCTTGATAAGATGCGTATAGTCTATAGTTTATAGTAATTTTGGTTTTAGGATAGGATATCCGAGCTCCATGGCAATAATAACCGCGAGTACTGTAAGGACTGCGGGAAGGAATATATTCGCGGTACTTTATCTCCCCTAGAGCTGATGACTCGAGTTATGGCCAAACTCGACATTCCCATTCCACAATTCATTCTCCGCCGCCGCCTGACTATGCAGATGGAGATGATGGGTGAAAACCGACATCAGCTGAAAATCTGCGGTGTCGATGTCGACGGAACGCCTATGACTTTCCTCCGCTCCGTAAAGCTTGACCAGTATTGTAGACGAGCAGCTTGTATAGAGCCCTTCACTATCAGTTTTCGCAGCGACTTAGATACAGGGACGGCACTGAAGTTAGAGTTGGAGTTTATGGGGAACAATGGCGAGCCAAACTTAGAGATCATATACGAGTATACAGGTGAAGCTGATATATAAATACTGTATCTCCTTGAATTTAACCCACAGACTGGAGAATGAAAGACGGAAAGGCAGGAGAGTCAAAGTGTCGATGAAGATAACAAGCCTACACGGCGAGGGAGGTAATAGGCTAGGCTGCACCTAGTAGCATGAGAGATATCGAGCTAGATACATTACGCATAGCATCACCAACTATCGGGTAAAGAACATTAAATCTTAATTCATACCCTCAAAAGCACGCCTAACGCCTCATATCCCAATGAAAATAAACCCATACCCAGCAGTCCTTATACCCACAAGATAGAATCACTTCGAGCCATACTCCTCATACACCCCCCGCCGTCCCAACACCCACCCCATCGCAACCGCAGCCCCCATCGCAGCCCTAGTAGCCACACCACCAACCCACCTCACGCCCACGGTAACCGGATAATTATCCGCTCTCCAGAACAAATTCCACAGCTCAAGCGTTACGAGCGCCTCGCCCCAAGCACCCCCCGCGGTAGCATCCAGGATAATCCCGTTCAAGTTCCGAAAGAACATCTCTTTGGCACCGTCTTTCGGCTCCGTCCATTCTCTCACGACCAACTCCTCCGTATCCGCCCCCGTCTCTTGTCCAGCTTCCCCCAGCCCGTCCTCTTCCCGGTCGGCGCGGCGCCACTCATGTACCGCGCCCCGTGGCACCGTGACCACACCGTCAGCGGGACCGACGCAAAATATCCGACCGGACAGCGTGACGCGCGCGCGACCGGCTAGTACCTGCAGAAACTCTGTATGCGAGTTATGCCAGTGGGGTCCGGATGTCCATGCAGAGCCAACCGGGACCCGGATCGTGGCCTGATCGCGCACCGAGAGGTCATAAGTCACGGCTTCCGGACCCGGGCGTGTGAAGATATCCTGGTCCGTCCTGCGGGTTCGTCTTGAAGACATATTCGGTTTTAACCTCTCTTACCTTACCGAAGAATTGGTGAGAGGCCAGATATCAGAGCAGACGGACATAAACTTTTTGGTAATAAGTCGTCAAGCCTTAGTTGGGAGTTAATTGTTACTCCTCTTTAAGAAAATGGACGGACGGTTGAGTTGGGGACTTATAAAAAATAAGTCGTCCGCTAACAAGCCAACATGGCTGGATTCGGCCAGATATTAGGTGCTAGCAAATGCGAACTATTCCTTCTGTGCCGCATGATGCTAACATGACCCTTACCAAGCATAGATATATGTACTACTTTGATAACACGTTGCTATTTGAGATGCTTGGTAATTGGTAATTTGATCAGTTAACAAAATTGTATTTGATGATAAAACCATCGTAGTCCTTCATCTAGGTAAACTGTCACTTAAAAGCATCCATCGTTAGTAATTTCGTTGAGAGATCAACAGAAAGTTCGTCTTGCAAATACCTGGCCAAATTATTACTAGGGTTTTAAGTATCGTGGATCTGGCCAACGTCATATCAAACCAGCCTTACCTTGGCCCTCGCGGATGGACATACGTTGGCTACCTGATGTAACTAAATGTAAGTAAAGATTCTTAGAATGGAACTAGGAGTAAGATTATGGGTGGTTTGGGTAGACCGTATCTCATACGTGTCCCAAGCATGAAGGGCAATTACCTGATATCGTACACAAATATTACGCAGTCTGCACCATGGGTAGAGCTTACATCTCTATAACTTACGCATACGCATATGCCTCAATAACCGAATACCGTAATCCATAACATAACTTGAATCCTCCCTAAAAACGCCGGCTTATTTCCCTAATAGGTATCGCTATTATGTCTCTGCACTAACGACGTCGGTTTCGATTCTCCGCGTTCTTAATTTTTCTCGATGGCCAATTCATTATCTTCCTGTACTTAACCCATAGGAAGAATACGTCCTTTAGCACGACAAATAAGCACCCACCGACAAGGCTTCGTCCCCACCGCTCTTGGAGCAGACCTGTACAAAAGCCAGATGACGGTCGTGTAACAAATCGCGACGGAAGCACAAATCTCAATATCTCACCCATTCCGTAACATACGCCTGGGAAAAGTAATGACCCGGCCAAGAAGTTTTCGAGTGGTCTACCCCGTGTCACCCCGTTTCGACGATTGTCTGGTCTATGGCCGATTGCCTCCTCTTCATCAGCAACGGCTATCGCAATATCGATTTCAAAGTCGAGGAAGTTGTCGCCATTAATCACTGGTTCTTCGTTCGAAGGTATTGCAGCCGGCTGCTGGCCTGTCCTACTGGCCATCAACTTCCTTGCTTGTTCTTTCCATCTTTTCTCAAGGGTTTTGGAGATTGTGCTGTGGAGTTGGAAGTAGGAGTTCCTGAGGGCTGGGTAGATGGCTAAGGCTCGTTGCGGGGATGGAGGCCACGTGAAATACTCGTCCGCGTGGTCAATGAGCGCTACGAACGTCGCATACTATTAGTTTCGTAAGCGAAATCTTGTTAGCAACTAGACTGATGCATGGCAATACGTGAAAGCTGCTTACCAGTACTGAAGTCGGAAATAAACTAACACTCTGTAAACGAAATCGGTTGAGTACCAGTCCTGGGGCGATGAATGGTAATATTGCAAAGTTAATTAAGTTAATAGGGGGCATGCGACTCCTATGCGTTACGCGAACGGGGAGACGTATGAGACCAAATAGAACGGGGTCCTCAGTACCGAACAGGAAGTCCATCGTAGCTTCAGGGCCCGCGAACAAATCGAGAGCCTTGAGACCATAAATAGAACTGCTCACCAGCGCGCCCGAAGCAAGAAATCCGAATAAAATCTGCGGAGACCACCTTGAGCATGTGATATTCAGGTAGTTATCCAGGTATGTGGCAAGGTCCCATCGCTCAGTAACTATGACGGGCGCTTTGCAGATGGGACACTTAATATCCTTGGACTGAGATTCTAGGTCTGTGATCCAAGCCATTAGACATTCATGATGCCCTTCTAGCGTGCATGTGCATGGTGTCGACCAGTCGGTGGGGAGGGTAGCCTCAGGCTCGTCTACGAGGCAGATGAAACATCGACGGGTATTCGGTGGAGGACCAGAGAAGGTGTGGCGACTTGTGCGTTCATGGCTATCGATAATCTGAGGCGCTGTCGCAGTTGTATCGCTGTTCGTCGCTTCATCGGAGGACGTCTGGTCTGGAGAAGATGCCATCTTGAGTGAGTTGCCTGCGATGACTGCGGAAGGCTTTGATGGATATTACGCTATGCCATGCTTCGATAAACGACACTGAAGGAGTGGATGTGATAAAATTTAGATTGACTGGAGCTTTATATGTTAGATGTATGATATCTAAGTTGCTTTGAGGTTTGATCTTGTAAGGCTACGGCATAGAATAAGAGGATGTGCAAGTTTATTAACTATTGTCTCTAATAATTTGTCGCTGATATCATTGTTAGGTGCACCTCTGCACCTGCCCTTAGCATGTGCTTACATAAGGTAACCCGATCATAGGTCCCCACACGTGGATAGCTTTTTTAGGACCTAATGTTCCCCGCTTCCAACTGCAGGTACCTAACATGAAGTAGCTGAGCAAAGTGGGTTAACAGCATACCTTGTTTAATTACAAGTTATAATTTTATCATGCTATCACATGTAAAATACGAAGCATTCTTAAAAGCAGGCAAGATACTTCAGTACTTGATTCTATCAACTGACAGTTATTATATCTTTATTTTGCTATTCATCTTTCTTTCAACTATTGCTTCCCGTAAAGTTATCGTTGATCCCTAGGGTTACCATCATGTAAGTTATGATGTTACTCGGGACAATACGGAGTCGACTTCTCATTGCTCGGAGATGGTTCTTCTATACCTCTTCGGTTTCAGTTAAATCACCTTTCCTAGTATCTTCGGAAGGTGTCTATTATTTAATCATGTACCGCTCAGTGCCTTGTGACACTGTTGTCGTAGCATAGACACTTATAGCGATTTTAAGATGAGTGCCTGTTATAAATACCTACCCAGATACTTGAGAAAATAAAGATAAAATAAATTTATTTAGCAGCGGATAGTCTATTGCTTGAACGGCATGGGAAATCGTTCCCGAAGAAGGCCGCGAATACTCTTACTATAACAGTTAAGCCTGAACCGTCCCGCTGTGCTGATGACTAGCCGCCAAGGCGACCTTTGCATCCGAATGGACGGGTAATATGCAACGATCCTGAATCCCAGCTCCCGTACGGGACCCTTAATGAGCTCTTACTAGGGGTTTCTTTTAGTTTACGGGATATGTAACATTACAAAAACATCTTACTCTGTCTTTCTTGCTCTTCAACTTTCATGTTGTTTGTCCTTCTCGTTCGCCCTCGAGAGACATGACAAGGCCCCGTGCGCCAAGAGCGGCGGCCGTTACGGGCGCGATCGCGCGAATTCTTGGCTTAGGTGCCTCTGTGGTATTACTGGCCAATCTTATCTACGAAAGTGTGAACTGGGGAAAGACGCTGGGGCTTTCGGTCTCTGTGGTAAGGCATCAAAAATACCACGCGGAATATGAATATCGATGCTAAATCTGAACCTTAGGCTGTGATTGCACTCTTGGTTGACGGCTCCGAGCTGTAAGAAACCTCTCAAATCCATTTGTCGTAATTTCTATTTTTTACCAGACTCTTGATATATATCCGAAATTCATATATCCTTACTCGGAGAAGTCGTTACTAACTTGTCTATATAGGACCGGGTTACTTGACTCGACCCGTACCATACCCCGTGTTTCCCCGTCTTGCTTAATCTGCGAAGATTTGTTGGTTCTTTGCTTGGCGATTCCTTCAATCTTCTTGATTATTTTGAGCAATATCCATGAGACCGCCGCCGACGCGCCGTACCCCTGGGAAGGCACCGATTCCCTATCTCTTACGGTTACGATCGCTATATGGTAAGTTTCGACCAAGGTCTGATGAATGGGTTATGGCCGTGCTGACTGAACTAGCGTCCTAAGAGTTATAATCCTGATATGGAGCTGCGTGGATTGCTGTTACACACTGAAGCATCCAAGACGATCCGAGAGCATACTTACACCTGTACATTCAATAGGCGAGTTACGAGATGTTGCTCCAAGTAGATAATATATTATTAACGTGCTCCTCGTATGCTGCGTTATGCTTCGGGTAGCCTCGCACTACACCACCCCTCAAGTATGCTATCAATATGTGAGTACATACCTAAATAAGCCTCAGCGACCGTGACATATTAGCGCTACAACCACGAATTTCATCATGGAGCTTTAGCGCACTCTTCTGCGTAGCCATCCTTCACAGGACACTTTAACTGCCCAGGGTGAGGCCTACAGGCGGTCCCTATGCAGCAGGTAGTGCTACGACTACAACCAGGGAGATCTACCTTGGTAGCAGTGTCATCTGTAGGATATGTGTAGGCCATGCCTCGACAGTCCTGAAAAATGTTCTCGGGGCCAGGTGGATGCTGGGGATCATCTCTGTATGGGTTTGCGCATGTCTTCCCATTCAGCTGAAGGTATTCCTGTGGTCATGAATCAGCTACTAAGAAAACTGATAGTATTGCCTCAATGGTGACGAACCGGGCATATCTCTTGCAAGTTAAGGTTGCAGCCCAATTGTACTTGATCATCGCATTCGCAAACCACTGGGACGGTGAAAGCGTCACTAAACCGCGGTTAGCAGAACTAATATCAAAGTTCCAAGTAATAACTCTTACACATAGCTGACATCCATCGCCATAATTGCATGGCCAGAATTCATGAAGAAGGACCCTTCCAACAATGTGGCTCGGTCTACAACATCAAAGTCTTTCTCATACATAGCCAGTCGCCCAAACCACTGGGTGATTAACATTAGAATTATGTATTAAAAAGCATGTGTACTCTTTGATTTGTTGTGACTTTTCGGAGACGATAGTCACGAAATATACTGAAAACTAAACAAAGTAGAGGATGGGGTATGTCTGCGCTGGGTTTCAACTTACCCCTGTTGGGACTGCAAATGTAATAGTATCTCCTGGCGCGATAGTGTTCGCCGGGTTATCCCCTCTAGTTGCTGTCGGACTGCCAGCGCCTACTTGATGCAGTGTAGAAACAGCCGCCGTGTGAGAATTAATCACGGTAAATACGAAGTCACCTGCCTGGCCAACCGAAGCAGGAGCCCCCGATGGTTGCGTCTCCGTGGGCAAAATGACTGTCGTGATAGTCCCTAGAGCTACTCGGCAGATCCCGAGAAGCACTAAGACAGTTGGTGCCTTAACGATCGTGATAGAGATAGTTGAACGCATCCTCATTTCATTTAGAGGAAGGTGAGTATTTCTTAAGATTTGCCATGGGGATATGGAGGTCAAAGAGGAAGTAAGAAAAAAAAGCTATGGGGGTCCCGACAGGTTTATATATGTGTTGGTCTTCAAAAGAGCGCCGTGGGGAATCTACTCACTTTCAGAAGCAATTTGGAAACATCTTGGTAAGAGGGGTTACTTGACATGAGTTTCAGTGATTCATAGTGACTCGATCAAATTCATCTTTTGAAACCGGGCGTGATTGTTGGGACTACTGATTTAGACGGGAGGTGACCTGTGTGAGAGTTACGCCGTGAGACAACGGTGTTGTTCTTACAGCGGACTATATTCCACGCCGAAGTATAAGAGAGAGAATTGGCACCACGTTTACACGCCGTACGAATTGCGGTTCCTGTGATACATTGGTATTTTGAGTTACTCGTAATATCACGCCTTGAAGCCTACGAGTCTCTGTTAGCTCTGTTAACCGGTTGTATGGTTATTTCGGATGGCGAATTTTGTGCCATTGGGCTGTCTCGAAGTCCGCATTGACGTGAATTTAATCTACCTAACGTATCCCGTTAGTAAATCAAACCTACTTAACATATATAGAAACTTGCTAGACGCACAGATCAGTGTACATAGGTATATTACGAAGTTATTTACTACGTGTACAATATTGTAGCACCTTCAGTCCGATCTGTGCAATGCTTCCATGTTCCCATTTTAGGCGGGCAACGTCTACGATTGTTAGTGTAGCTTCGCGCTGTATCAATGTAAGTTCATCACGTCTGGTTCGTATTTGTAGTAAGTGCCGTATTAGCCAAAGGGAACATAAATGCGATTCGATATTTAAACGCCCTAGGGGCTCCAACCATTAGACAATTTATGATTAAGTACCTAATTCTAGTGATTAAATGTCAGAAATTCTATCCACGGACGAACTACACTTATAGAACAAGTCGATGTCCGTGATATTGGGCACGCTGTTCATTGGCTTCCAATACGGTGGTGTTCGACCGCTCGGGGAAGCCCTTAAACGACGCTGCAAAGGTGGCAACGGAGTGAGCAACGAGCTGTGAGGAAGGTTAGCAACATAGTACTTAGACAGCGCGATCGAAGAGGGGAAGGAGGCTGACCTTCGTGTTGACAAGCCAAGCGGTTGAATTAACGTTGCCAACATCGTCACATAACTGATGGTAGCAAGGATCATACCAATCGCCTGCTTTACCACCAAACATGGCTTCCTCCTCCTTTGTCTTGTGACCCTCGGCCCCCGTAGCAATACCTCCACCAGGGATACCGTTACGGATAAAAGCATCGTAATCACTACGTCCGTCAAAGGGAATAAATGTGTGATTAAGTCCCTGCGCCTCGTACCAATCCACGTACAAATCCCTTAGCTGCTCTGAACCTTCAGGATTCGCAGCATTTGTCGCATTATAGACCTGATAGGCAAAGTTTGGACTGCCCATCATGTCATAATCCATAAAAAGGCGGATCTTTAGGTTTTCTTCCTTCGGTAAGACCTCGACATAGTAGTCCGAGCCAAGAAGACCCTCCTCTTCTCCAGCCCACCAAGCGAAACGCACGCAGTTGTTGACGCTAAAATTGGTCAACTGTGTAGCAACTTCGAGGAGAGTAAGGCTACCCGAGCCGTCGTCATTAATTCCCGGACCCTCGGCCACGCTATCGCTATGGCCTCCAAGCATGACACAGTTGTTTGGGTCCCCTTCGACAGTCTGAGCAATGATGTTCGTGGTTTCAATCTTCTTAACCTCCGAGTCGATGTATGCGATAGAGTCAATGACTTCGCCCTTCTTTAACTTCTCAAGTATGGGACCGGCGTCCTCGCCTGACAATCCAAACGTAGCAACATGGTCGGGAGTGGGACTCCCCAGTGTACCCGAAAGCGGCCCAGAAGCGTAGTTATACACGATCGCTGCCACTGCACCCGCCTTGCCGGCGAGCTCCGATTTGGCACCAAAGGAGCATTCGCCACGAAGGACAAAAGCAATATTGCCAGTTACGTTAGATGGATAATCAGATGCATCGCATCCTTCGTTTTCTACAAAGATAAGATCGCCATGAACAGGCTGTTTGTTAGTCGTTGGGGGAGTAAGCGACATCGGAAAAGCAGACTTGGGAACATCATGGCCAATAACTAGACGGGATTCGTAGACATTGCCCATAACAGCCGGAAACGGCTGCTTCGAGAGAGTGTAGTAACCATCAAGCTTCCCTAAGGCAGAATATATATATTCCAAGGTAGCGCTATGGCCTATAACAAGAGTCAGACGCGCTATTCGTATGCGTGCGAATTTAGATCAATACATACCTTCACTTCCGATGACTCGAGTTGGGTGTCCATACTCCGGTTCTGAAAGCTCTGCAAGACCGTATAGACTCTTGGCACGCTCGACGAGGTTCTCAATCTTGATGCTGGCTTGCAGATCTTCAGTGTTGACTAACGGTTTGACAAGCGCGTTTCCTGCTTCCAGCGGTTTTTGCGACACCAAAGGAATTTGAAATTCAGATGCCGTAGCAGTGCCCAGCACCGCAAATAAAAGCGTACGAGGCCATTGACGTGTTAGTGCCATAGTGTTGACGCCTTCTAACCTACTTCGATGGATGAGAAGGATGGTAAGAATAGAGGAAGATAGGAGGATGCTTTGTTTTGTTCCGTCACTGGGGAGATAACGCCATACTTATTCGCGTTAGACTAAGGAGAGACGGTGAGCTCTGTGGCGAAGCATCGTGGCGCCTTTTGTGGCGGTGAATAGATGTAGGTATGATTCCACTGTGTGAAAGGAGATCGTAATGCATCTATCAAGGTTATCCGTTTAAAGAAGACAGATTGTCAATATATAGTTCGAACACATAGTATAACCAGAAACTATATTTAAAAGAAGTGGACAAGTAAGGTAGGATAGGTGGAGAGCGGATCACTTCTAGGGAACTTACCTTGAACGAGTTGGTTTGTCGTTCTGCTTATTAACATATACTGATAGGATGGTAAATCTGGCGCGTAGGTAGATGGACAAGGAAACAAACCTAAGGTAATACTATTTCGACAAATATGTAACCATAAATGTGGTCGAAATTATTGAACAGTTAAGGTAGGATGTGGTTTGGATGTGCAGGAGTATGGCACGGGTGTATTTGGGATGGGTATTTATATTATGGGTATAACCAAGGCAATGACCACATGGCTAAGTTTGTGATCCAAGTGTGAGCGAAGAGGCAGAAGTTGAAACTAAGATGGCAAAGTTATAATCTGAGAATGAGACTTTGTCCGTGTCAGTGCAAAGTCTGTGCATATTCGGGCGAGGTAACCGAGACCGAGCCTATAGCTTGACACCCTGATTTGTAATTTTTAGGCTTAGGCTCTCTCGCTCGTCTGTTTCAGATCGTTTTATAGAAGATCAGAGGGTAAAATACGAAAGGTGACTTATACCATGTGCAGCCTTAGCGATTAAATCAACTGAGGTAACCTATTCTCTAATAATACAACCGGCACTGCCAAATCTTTGACTAAGCTAAAACTAGGGTATCTCTGGGAAATCAGACTCTTCGTTATTCGTGCAAGGTGTCACCCTTGCTTAGGAGAAGGGGTGGATTGCCTATACTGGGTGTCAGGCAGGGATGAATTCGTTGCGAATGAGGATCGCATCCTGTTTATCCCGCATAACAAAGCCTAGTGTTGTCGAGGCCTTTGAATAAAACTTGCCATTCGTCTAAGAGATTACAACTACCTTCTGCACTTCCAGCAAGTCGGACGACACTGTCTTGTACCGTAAGTTCCCGAAACGGTACGAATCTGCGCATCGTGTAACACGTAATGTCCGACTTTGTAAACAATCCATTGCTGACGCCGCATCGGTATAGTCGTCGAAGGATGTTGGAAGGGGGTATTTACGGAGACAAGGTCGGGAAAGTCGATAGACCCCGCCCCAAAGAAGAAAGGGAAAGAACTTAGACGCCTGAACACTGGCAATAAGTGTTCTCTCGCCCAGGAGTAATTAGCATTGTCAAGCAGAGCAATGCCATGTTTGCAGTGTTGGATGGCTGCCTCTTTGTTAGACTGTAAAAATTCGATGCATATGAAAAGAATGCAGACTAATAGTACTAGGGGTTGGTTGTCCGTTGTCTTTAGTTCGCGAATAGCAGCGTTATAATGCTGTAGCGCAAGGCTATTATCTCTCAGCTGAACCCCTGAGTGGGACTTTTCGCCCTCGGCTTGGAACTGTTCATACAACGAACTTATAGCTATGACAGAATGCCTGACAGCTAGTTCAAAATCGCTAAACTACATAACTAAATGGGTCCAGAAGTACGGGTCGGTAGCCCCTGATAAAAACTGGGCCGTCTTCTCGCAGAAGAAATGCAGGGCTCTCCCTTCACTGGCGCTGTCTATACTCTGGAATAGCTGACGCGGGCGGTTCCAGAGCAGTCCCGAGCTCGGTTTAGCGGAATAGCCGCTACACGCGCGCCCAGTGGTAATACAACGGTTACAGTGTGGCTTGCCTTCGTCACACTTGACCTTGCGTGCTCTATCAGATGTTAATCAGGGCTGCTGGGTAATTGGTTGGTGATTACTCAAGCAGAGCCTACTTGCAGGTTAGACAGCCTGTCCTGACTTTACGACTCCCTTTCCGAGGCATTTCTATGAATAAGTCGAAAGATGCGCGTCCGGTATTTTGTTAGACTTCCAGCCTAAGCGATCCACCAAATGCGAGTCGCCCTTCTTTGTATGACACCAGTGCCGTGAATGCCGACCTAATTGAAGTTTGTGATTGATATCTCAAAACGCGGAGTATCCCTGCTAGATGGATCGCGTTAGGTACAGTCCAGCGGGTCGACAAGGCTCGAGTCCGAGCAAGCCAATGAGAGGCAAACTGTGTGCCTTAAGAGGTTAGGTGGTTGATATAGATCCTTGTCCATCCTGATGAATTTGTGGAATACTTCAACTTAGCTTTCTAGCAAAAACACTACTTCACTTATCTTACGAGGCCTTTTTAACAGACTGTTTCATATATCTTATAGCTTCACCACTACCTCCCTCGGCTTAACATAGTACCTATGTAAACCCGAATCCATAGCAGATGGGATTTAAACGGATCGCTAACATCGAATAAGCTAGAACAAGGTCCGTGCGTAGTCGTTACCATCACGGTATATCCTAGTTGCGTAGGGCTGTAACAGGTATATTTCACAGCCAGAAAATCAAACGCATGGTGGCAGCTTCTCCATTTCATTCACTTTCGGAACCACTCCCATTGGTTTATTGTTCAAATCCAGTAGACTCCATATTTCTTACCAAGAAGTTACATTCAGAGACGCGAAGCCGGTAAACATTCTTAAGCATCTTATAGCCACTACGCCCTAAATAATAACCAGATGATTTTAGTGTATAATTATGTCTTATCTACATATTAGATGAAAGCAGTCGTGCCAGTTTTACTACGAACCTATATAATGTTAAAAAATTGACAGAATTTGCCAGGGAAATTCTATCTACCAGCAAACATCTTAATATATACGTCGATAAGTATGACAATACAGATGAAACATACTCTTCACTGAGTGACAAGCTAAAATATTATACCATAATACTTGTTTCTCCTACATTACAAGAAACAGATATAGTCATGTAGGTGTTGGATAGTAGGTTTACAGTGCGAGAAGTTGATATCGCTAAAGGTTAAGGATCAATGAATTATATTCGGTAATGACATTGTTCATGGCGACCGTTGTCTGATCTTTGAATGGCGTTTCCTTTGTTGGGAATAGTATAAAACCTATTACTATTAGTTGCAAAATGATCAAGGGACAAAGCCAACAACTATATATTAGCACTCACACCCAACTGTAACAAAACTTCTAGAAGCATGGAGCGTTTCGAGAACTAGCCAGACTAGAATAAGATAACCCAGAAGTACCCGTCTTCATTTATTCTTCCTTGGGTAGCTTTTTGGATACGATGGCTTCTGAAATTTAGTCTTGTCTACCTAGGAGATTTACAAGTGTCGAACATCCTTACACCGCAGTAGTGCTTTAGCTATTGATGTGAAGTCTTGGTATATCCGAAACTAACTAGTAGCCGCTGGGATTTTCGGGGAGCTAAGCGTGAGAAATCACCGCGATTAAATTACCTTAAATACCTAATATGTGCGTTATATTTGAGTTGTGTTAGTACCGGGAAGATGTGGACGGGAATTACCTTAGGAGGCAGTCAAGTAACTATAGTGCAATTGCCATAGTAAGAGCTCCAGGATGCAGATATAATTGAATAATCACTTTCTTCAGCTGGAATTGGTTTAACTGCAGTCACCCTCCAGAAAGGAAATCAGTCTTTCTAAGGAGTTTTCCAGAACAGTATTACCCTGCGTGGAAGTAAAACGAGGAAGTAGTTCCCGCACTAGGATCTAACGAAGTGATGTAAGGAAACTTCTACTAAGAACTTGTTATCTAAGGCTACGACTGTGCGAGACATATGTACTTCAAACCTAAACAGCGCCTTCGTTCTGTAAAGAACAAAGGCTTATATAAATCTCGGAAGCTCCCACGCTCTTTTAGTTCTAAATCATACACGACCAATCTACAGTCGTGAAAGTTTATATTTATTTCTATTCCACCACCAAGATGTCTTCGAATGACAAGCATTCCTATACGATACGGGTGCTTCAGAGGAAAGATAACTCATCTTCCAGCTCCGAAAGTCGACGTCCAAGAGATCAGGCTACAATCGGATCATCTACACCTTTAGTCTGCATGTCGCGGTTTCATAAGAAGTCTTCTAATAAGAGAAAAGTATGGTTGGATGGCAGGTTTCAGTACACCTGCAACGCATGCAGACAGAAATGGTCAGGGCAAACGAAGACGGTCGAACAACTAGACGAAGAGCAAAAAGCCCAAGAGGAAAAAATCCAAGAAGAAAAGGCTCGCCAAGAGGAGAAAGCTCGCGAAGACGAGGCCGTGCGCTTGTTCATGCAGAGAGCGAACTCGGTATTTATACCCCCCTTCTCGGTGATGTAGAGGAAATATCGGCGACCTCTGTGAGTAACTTATGCTCCCAACGCTCACCATATAAGGTAATCGAGTTGCCCAAGGCTGATACCGTATACCCCTACAATAGAAGCTCCGGGGGCCTCAACAGCGAGCTCAGGGGTCGAAAGCGTAAGCCCGATGTCCTAGACGATAATCCTCGAGAAAAGAAGAGACGAAGAACTGAGGAGAAAACGGAAGCCAACGTCTCACTTCCTCTCGAAATTGTTTCTAGGGCTTTATCCGAAGCGCTGCATTCTAAAGCCCGATGCGCTCTAGATTTATTAGTCCCTGACTGGCATCCATGTAAGCAATATGACCCACTATCAGACAACCTCTTGAATTTAACGAGAGTCGTCACATACACACGAGGCATTGATGGCAAAGTTGGCAGTCTCTTAACCAGCCTTGGGCATGGAGACGGTGATCATAACTTTCTTCCTGTAAAATTCCCTGATAGGAATCTTTTAACACTTAATAAGTGGTGTAATAACGAGGTGATCAGGACCCTCTGTCTCGAAGGCGCACAGGTTTTCGAACTCGCTGCGGACAGTCTTCCTCCTAATGTCGCCGAGGAATCCTTTCTAGGCAACCGAAGAGATACGTTTCCCATCAGAGGAAAACGTTCGCGAGGTATTCTTCCCTATGATGACGAAGAACCTGAAGCCGATAAGAAAGTTATGCCAAGTGGCTCACCGTATATCTTTAAGCTCCTGCGTCATATTGTACTTCGTTCACCGCTGACCCTCATGGAGGTTGACGCTCGTAGTATGGCCGGATTCGATTCCCGGATAAACGATACTAACCTCGAGGCGCTTGATATGGTTATCGACCTAGATCGAGGTTCACCTATATGGCTATCGTGGTCACAGATGCCGATGCTGGAGAGCGTCCTCCTTGACCTACGCATCTACAGCCACGACATTAACACTGATCGCGGGTGCATCGGAAAAGGCGAGATCATAAGGCGGGCGCAAGAAATGGGCCGCTGGCTACGATTGAAGTTGTTGGTTATTGCTGGCCTGCAGAGCTACAGCTTCGATACGAGTTATGATACATACACGGCAGAACTTATTGAAGAAGCAGACGAGATAGACGGGGAGCCTAATTGGATCAAGATATTTTCGCCGGCTGTACGTCCTGGAGGTCAAGTTATTCTCGTAGATCGGCTGATGGATGAATCAACGGATTTCCTTTTTCTTAATAACTGAGTGGCATGAGAGAACGACTCGTGTCGTGTAAGGGTATTATTTTCCCTACGACTATGATAAATGATTAGTACGAAGCTTGGATACGCAGATAGATATTATGCAGAATCATGACCCAAGGATCAAATGGTTACCGCGAACCCGAGGCGAGTAAGTGTCTTGATGGAATTTGTCCTGAGAAGGCGAACTGAGAGGTACGTAACTATTCATAAGGGCCGGACCTGCAATAGTGAAAAGACAGTCCAAAATACAATCAATAGGGGAGAGACTATGTGTCGAACAAACCGCTATACCACTAAAAGGTTATTTGGTAACAGATTTTATTCTATTACATTTTATATGTATCGGACAGACATTTTGTCTGACACTATGTTACCTAAATAGAATGAAATAAATCTCCTTCGTTATGAAAACGTGGTGTCCTTTACAGGGACCAAAGATTATAATACTTGTTAGCGTCATGTAAGTTAGGTGCTTTCTTCAACTTTAACTATCGGAATGCGCATCCGATATCATGTAAACAAATGGTCCTTTATCGAATTATGTTCTAATAATTACTAGCTCTTTTATAAAAGCTCACCACGGACTTTTCCAATTTCTTAATCACATTTATCTTGGTTTCAGCACGATGGATAAGCTTTTTTCGATCCTCCCGCAGCAACACGGCGGTTATCTGCCTTACTTCTTGTTCTATGTAAGTTTTGATAGTCAGGTACCTAGGTACCTTATTGCAAAAATAAATCACCTAATCTGAGATGGTCTTTAGAATAGTCTGTCTGCGGCGATTTATAGCGTTATGTGCTATGTAAATAACCCGACAACAGCGCTTCGGGCGTTTAGCGGCCCTGGGGCGCCTCCTCTGCACTCGTTGTTAGCACATGTGTACGGCGTGAAAAACTTATACACGAGCATGATCAGGATTTATGCTGCATATTATATTA
This sequence comes from Daldinia loculata, assembly GCF_022478755.1. Taxonomy (NCBI): domain Eukaryota; kingdom Fungi; phylum Ascomycota; class Sordariomycetes; order Xylariales; family Hypoxylaceae; genus Daldinia; species Daldinia loculata. Next base: position 588,624 of record NW_026054857.1, on the reverse strand, counting down.
CCAATCCCCAGGTGTACGATCTTGCCGTTTGGACTTTTGTGGGAGTGCTTTTTTTATACATCACCGAAGTGTTCATCTATAAAAGTGCAAGACTTCGTGAAGCCAGTTTCCCCCATGTGCTTGAGGTACTGGCTTAATTTGGATGGTGTTGGAGCGAGACTGGTACCTATTGCAGTAAGAGGAATATACCTCCTATGCGAGTATTAGTGCATGCAGGTAAGCGAGATATTTATTCCTATAGGTACAAAACGGGAATATCGGGTATTAAAGATAGCTTGCATTAGGTAGGTACCTAATATTCTTAACCTAGCCATTTGCCAACTCTACTCTATATGGTTACAACCCGCCAGCTCGATAATTTGAAATATCGTTTCCTCTTTTTATATACCTTCTTTTCTAATTTCAACTTTTCAGGGTAGCTTACAAGGCATGCTAGTTGGCTACAGCTCATAGTTACCTATGCTGCATTGTCTCACGTGGCTTCACATAATGTTTGGTGCCACCACACCACCGCACCACCAAACGAAGCGGTGGAAGCTTCAAAGTTGTCGCCCAATTAAATATGAGGTATTAGGTACCTGAAACATTAGGTCGCGACCTATTCACGGATGAGAGATAAGGTACATAACCTCTATTTCGAATGTAGCTCGCGCTTTGCCCCGCAGACCGCAGACCGCAAGACGCCTGAGGATTATCATAGGTCGCCGATTTACGCAAGCTATGACTCTCGCTTAAAACTTCATTTTAATATTCAATAATGATTTAAGATGATGAAGTTTACTTAACGTATAAATCATTATCCCGTTCGATAATTCTTTCCTTCGTTTTATTGGTCGTATCAGCTCTAGCCACTCCAGTTCTGCCACATGGATATTGTATCGAGCAGCTATATCTATTACTATTACATGTCAGCAACGATCAACTACCATCCCTAATTTACCCGCAACCTCAATCATGTTTCCACAACGCCGGCCATTGGCCTCTACAAGTCGCTCTGCGGAATCATCACAGCATCGCAGCGATAGGCGCACGCAAAGTTCAAGACGTCGCGATTCCTCTCGGGAGAAAAGGAGGGTAGAACTTGTCGACCTTGACGATATCTTTACCGAGCGGAATCCTGTGAAAATTACTTTTAAGACCTGGCAGTTGCACGACGTACATGCCTCACTGAAGAAGAGATTCCCGGAGGGGGCCCAAGAAATTCCAGAGGATGCCGAGGTGCAATTCTTTTCCGACAACAAACGCTTGGAGGGAGACGATATCCCTAAAGATTCGCGCCTATTATTTTATAGGGTGCTACGGGAAGGCGACGACGGCTCGTTCCGAGTCGTCTGGCGAGGGACTAGTGTGAAGCTGCGTAAGCCGGAGAGGGAAGCAATAGCTCGTGAAGCTACTATGGGAAAGTCCGTAGGTAGTCTTCGAGAGATTGTAGCAAACCTCCTACGAGACACCAACAAGTCCAAGGAGGGTCTAGTACAAAATGCCAACCAAATCGTGATCGAAACAGAAGCCGGCCTGGAACAGAGGCTGCTGGAAGGAAATAGTTGGGAAGTACGCAAGGCGATGACATGGCTCTGTCGTTATCTGATTATCAGTATGAAACCGGTCGACAGCTACTTCGTCCTGCAAGGGTTCAACGAACAGTACATCTGCCATAAGCCATGCCTGAACCGCCGTGGTTATGCAGACACTCTAAAACTCAAGAACTGGCTTAAGAACGAGGTATTGGCGACGGTTCATTCCGATAATAAAGTTCGCCGGCGCCACATCAACTTCGAAGATATCAAACTGACCTATAACGGTAAACCGGTCACGAGAGCTAGCCACATTCGTCCCGGGGCGACTATCGACTTTGAAGTTCCCCGTTCCATAGAGGACAAATTCGTTCGCGCGGAAAGTTGGCTAGTCCCTACGTCGGAGACGTGCATCGTATGCGGCGACGAGAAGAGAGTCTCCGAGATGCCGAATAGGAAACGGATTACGGCGGCCTGTGAGCATGATGCCACTACTTGTAAGGCCTGCGTTGGCCTCTGGATAGCTTCGAGTTTGGAAAGAATTACGTGGGACCGTTTGAAATGCCCAGAATGTCCTAAACTACTCAAGTTTGAGAACGTCCGAGCTTTTGCCTCCCGAGAAATCTTCGATAAATATGATATGCTAGCCACGAAGGCCTTGCTTGCAAGAATCCCGGAATTTATGTGGTGTTTGAACCCTGGATGTGAGTCAGGCCAGATACATCCGGCGGGTTGTTCAAAAGCGAAGTGTCACGGATGCAGAGGTTATGTTTGCATCCATCACAACGTTCCGTGGCACAAGGGGGAAACTTGTGATGAATACGACAAGCGAACACGTAAGCAGAGGAAGAATGATGAAGCGTCCGAAAAGCACATCAAGGAGATGAGCAAACCATGCCCCGGATGCAAGAGGAATATCAACAAATACATAGGGTGTGACCATGTCACCTGTAAGCTTTCAATCTCCTTAAATCCCTTAAACAACGATAGAACACCAAACTGACTTACAATTACTAGGTATTTGTGGTCACGAATGGTGTTGGCTATGCTTCGAGCCGTATTACAAAGACGAACAAGATTTCCTCCAGTGTCACCACTCGCAAGAGTGTCGGTACCACGACAACCCACCTAATTACGAGGGAGGCAGGGCCTTCATGCCCTTTATGAACGCGCCGCCAAGACCACATGTTCCTATCGCTAGGCAACGAGAGCCGCGGCAAAACTTCCTATTTCCCATCAGACCCAGAAACCGACCGCCGGAACCTCGCCCTAATCCCGGCCCCGTGCCTCCCGCAGGTGACGAAGAGGGAGTGAATCGGCTCAGGGGGCGCCGAGGGGGTCTAGATCTAAACCCATTCAATCCGGCCCCCGATATAAATCGCGCGCGTCGCCAACGCTTCGATCTGCCCCCGGAATTAATCGACGAAGCAATGATGTTACATCTGGGACATCTGATGCATGGTACGGGCAGAAATTGATATGCGAACTTCAAGATAGCTCTGGAAGGATACTATATGAAATTTGGTCGCTATAGATAAGGACTTTAGATAGGATTATCGTTCGAGGGAGTCGGCTTGCGAAGGCTACCTAAGGGTGTCCTCTCTACCTACAAGGTAGGTGCTAGATGGATTAATCCGGACTAATCCGGCTAAGCTCACCTGGTTAGGTGTATTTCAGCAACAGAATCTACATTCGCTTTTGATGTAGTAAATATTCGTTAAACGAAACGCTGTGGGCGTAACTAAAATAGCTATTTAAACTACTATAAAACATTTCTTGACCAAATACCTAACAGATAGGTACTTTTAATAAAAGTATCAAATTATTAAATAGCCCTTTTCGTTTGTTAATGGTGCAATTAAGGGTAAATGGCGAATGTAGGGTATGAGTGGGTTAGGGATAGATACAGGGGTAAAAGACCATCTATGCGATATATTATAATCAACTTAGTTCTTGCGGATATTTCTCCAGTGTCTTCGCATTTATACATATAAAGAATCATCTATAGGCTTAGAGATATACTCATCCTCTCTAGTAAGGCTCAGATGCATTACACTCCGCTCAGGGTCAAACATTGTAGAAAGATCCGGAGGTACCTCTGTAACACCCCTTTTAAGCTTTCCCTCTGAAAGCTTGGTAAGTAATTCCTTCACCAACTGATCCACATATCAGTCCCTTAGATAGTTTCGAATGAAACAGTATTGCTGCCTCGCCCTTCGAGTGCCTTGCGATGTGTGCCTTTAGATATAAGCTTAAAACCATACCATTACTCAACCTTTAATGCTGATTAGAAATATTATATACCTATCACATTGACACCGTAGTTTAGATCCCAAGTCAGACTTATCGAAAATGAATCTTTTTGGATATTAATTCAGTATTAGTGATCAGACTTTGCAAGTGGTTATCATATGGACAATAATGCCAAAAGATTATTGGTTAAAGAAAATAATTAATAAAAAATATAGGATAATTATTTCAAAATTTATTAAATAAAAAATATTATAAGATTATATAATTATATATAAACAGAATTAATATATTAATAAAGATTTAGCTAAATTAAAAAATATATATTTTAAATTATTTATAAATAAGTTAAAATCTTTTTTTTAAAAAAAAGAAAAAATTAAAAACTTTAAAATCCTAAAAAATTATTAATAATTTTAATTATATTTTAAGTTTTTTATAACTTTTATTATAAATAATTTTTTATTATTTTAAAAAAACTTAATATTTTAAAATAACATATATATTTTAAATTATTATTTATTCCATTTTATATTAAAATTTTAAATTAAAATTTAATAAAACTTAAAAAAAAAATTTTATTATTTTTTTTTATTAATAATATTTTTTTTATTATTATTACTTATTGGAAAAAAAACCGAATTAAAATATTTTCTTATATTAAACTTTATATTTTTAAAAAAATTTTTTTTTTATTTAATTAAAAAAAAAGTTTATGGAAAAATTTAAAGATTTTATATTTTATAAACATATAATTAAACCAATTTTTAATTAAGATTTTTTTAAAAAATATTTTCGAAATAAATATTAAAAGTGTTTTTTAATTTAATTTAATATTTTAAAATTATTTTTAATTTAAATTGATAATATAAGTTTAATATATTTTAATAATAATTATGTTTTTGTTTTATATAAATTGTAAAATTACGAAATAATTATATGGGACGTATTTAAAATTAATATTATTAATTTTATTATTATTAATTTATTTATTTAATTAATTTGATTGTATAAGTAAATGGAAAAGATTTATAAGTTTTTTCGATTTTTTATACGTTTAATAAATAAAAATTATAAAAATAATTAAAATTAATTTAATTAATAATATTAAGTTTTATAAATAATGTATAATATTATAATGTAAATGTATTAAGTTAATATAATAGTTTTAATTAAGTAAATTATTTAATTTAAACGATAAGTTAAATAATTTAATTTAATGTTTTTTTAAAAGGTTTAAAAAATAATTGTATGTTTTTTTAATAATGATAAAATATAACGAGTAACGATTGTTAAATTAAAAAATGTTGTTTAAAAATAATATAAAGTTTTTTTAAACTTTTAAACTTGATAAAAATTTTAAGAAAATTTGTTAAAAAAAGTAATAATTTAAATTATTTAAAAAAAGGTTAAATTAATGATTTTTTGGTTTAAAAATATATTAATTTAATATATATAAATAAACGTTTTTAAAAATAATTAAAGGAATTTTAAGTTTATATAAAAGTTATATTAGTTAAATTTATTTTAAAATTGGTAATTAATTAGTTTATTTTTGTAAATTTAATTTTATAAAGTATTAAAAAAAAAGTAATGTTAAAGTTTTTTTTTAATTAATTTTTTTAAAGTTATTAATTAATAATAATAAAGGTATTTTTGTTTAAATATTTTAGTTTAAAAATTAAAATTAAAGGTATTTTATTAATATAAACGTTATAAAACGTTTAAGTTAAATAAATTTCGGAAAATATTTGTATTTAATTTAAAAAAATATATACCGGATTTTTTATTATATTAAAAAAAAATGAATAAAGATTAAAGTTATTTTATATATTAATAAAAATTTCGGGAGGAAATTTAAGAGATTTTAATAATAATAATAATAATAATTAAAAATTATAAAGTTTATTTTAAAAATTACTTTATAAGTTTTTGTTTTTAAGATTTAATAAACTTAAATAAAATTTAAAATTTTAACGCATAAATAATATTAAAAAACGATTATTATAAGTATTAAAAAGGTTTATTAAACCTGTTTTTACAATTATTAATTTAATATATTTAAATAAATTATTCATGTATAACGGTAAAAATTTTGTTAAATTCCGAGTTTAATAAATAAAGGTTAAATTATATTTAAAAATTTATATAAAAAGTTTTTTTAAAAATTACGTTTGTATTAATTAAGTAAAATTATTATTTATAAATAAAACTTAATTATAATATTAATAATGTTTTAATTAAATTAAACGGTTTTATTTTGTAAATTAATAAGTTAATTACATATTAACTTTATAAAAATAATTTAAAAATTTTTTAAAAAAATATAAAAATTTAAAAAAAATATATAAGTTTAAATATATAAAAAATATAATTTAATATATTACCGAATTTTTAAATTTTAATAAAATTATTTAATGGTTTAAAATTACTTTTTAAAATTATATTATTAAAACCTTTTTTAATAAAATTACTAAATTAATATATTTTAAATAAAGTAAAATTTTAAATAATAACGAAAAATTTTTTATTATAATTTAAAAAGTTGGTTAAATTTATAAAAATATGTTAATTAACTTAAGATTTTTAATAGTAAAAAAGAAATTTATTTTAATAATAAAACATTTAAAATCGGGTTAATAAAACTGTAATAAAAAAACCTGTTTTAATTTAAATTAAAATTAATTTTTAAAAAGTAAAAATCGGTTTAAATTTATTAGTAAATTAAAATTTAATTTTAAAAATAACCGATAAGTTTTAAATAAAAAAACTTTTTAAAAAATTAATTAAACAAATATTAATTAACGTAAAAAAGATAAAAAAATATATTAATAATATAAACGTAATATTTATAACATTTTTATTTATTTTATTAAAAAAGATATTAATAATAAAAAATTGTTAATATTTTTAAATTATAAAGTTTTTTTAACTAAATAAAAATATAATAATAATAAATAACCAACTTTTTTATTTATAAAAAAAGCTAAAATAAATATAATAATAAAAAAAATTAACCAATTTTATTTTATTACCGAAATTAATAATAATAATTTAAATTTTTAAAAATCCTTTATATTATATTTCGTAAAATGTTAAGGCAAAAATAAAATATTTATTTATACCAGTTTATTGCGACTAAATAACTAACCGAAAAGTTTAATAAATTATAAAAAAAAAAACAAAAAAAACTTTATTTAAAAAAAAAACCTTTAATAAAAATAATATTAATATTTAATAAATAAAAACTTTTTATAAAAATATTATTTAATATAAAAATAATTATATTTATTATATTTATATTTAAAATTAAATTATAAAATCTTTTTAAAATAAAAAAAAAATACGTTAAAAATAATTATATTTTTTAACGTTATTTATATAAAAAAAAAAGGTTATTATTATATAAATTCTTTAATATTTAAATATTAAATAAAATATTATATTTATTTAAACTTTAAATTTAATATTATAAATAATAAATATAATTTTATTTTTTTATAATAATAGTTAAAAATTTATTAATTTATAAATATTTTTTTAAATTTTAATAAAATATATTTCCCATTTAAATATTACCAATATTATTATATAAAAAAAATTATTATTAAATATATTATATTAACATAATATAATTATAATAATCCTTTTTTAAAAATATTTAAAAAATTTAAAAAATTTATATTTATAATAATTAAAAAAATCGGAAAACGCTTTTTTAAATATTAATTATAAAATTATATTATTAATTTAATAAAAGAAAAAATGTTTTTATAAAACTTTTTTTATATTATAAATAAAAAAAAATTTAATATTTTTAAGTTATAATTAAAAAATATATTTAACATAAAATATATTTATAAATCCATTTTTTTTTATATATCTTTAATATTTTTTATATTAAAGCTTAATTTTAAAAATTTATTTTATTTAATGGTAAATTATTAAAAATTAAATATAATAATTGTTAATAGGTACGTACGTATGGTAAAGCAATAAATAAGGTAATTAAAATAATAATGGTGTTAAAATTGGTATATTAATAATATTTAAAGAAAAGAAATTATTTATAAGGTTATGTTAAAAGTATGGTTTATTTATATGTATATTCCTTTTTTTTATTATAAGAAAAAGGGTTTTTTTTTTAATTATTATGTAATTATTACTTATTTTATTTTCTTTTTGTAATTAATTAATTGTAAATTTTCTTATTAATTAATTTTGTTTTATTATTTTGTAATTTTTTTTTTTATTTATTTTTTTAGTTTTAAATTAATTTAGTTATTTTTTATTAATGTTTATATAATTTTGTTTAATAAAACTTTTATTATTATATTAATTAAATTGTATTTGTTATAAATTTAACAAATATTATCGATTTTTTAATTTTTGTACGATTATTGTAAAATTATAAAATTAATTATTAACTTTTTTTTATTAATATTACTTATTTAAATAAAGTATTAATATAGTGAAAAAAAGTTAATATATAAAACGAAAACAATTTTAGGAAAATTTATTTGGTTAAAGATTATGTTAATTATATTATAAATAATATAATTTACGTTAAATTTTTATATTATATTATAAATTTTATTTGTAAATATATTATAAGTAATTTGTTTATATTTAATAAATAATTAATAAATAATATTATTTATAATATATATTTTATTGTTATAATTTATAGGTTTTTTATTATTAAATATAATAATATAATTAATTTAAGAATTTATATTTTAATTATTAATAAATAATTTATTTATAAAAACGTATAAGCGTAAATTTTATAAGTTTAATTTAATAAAGTTAAAACTTTAGTTTTTATGTTTTATTTATTATTTAATTTATGCGTTTAATACTTTTATTTCTTTTAAATTAAGTTTTATATATTATATTATTATAAAATAATTAAAAGTTATTTTAAATTAATAAATAAATATAATATAAACGCTTTTTATTTATTATTTTATATAATATTTTATTATATTAAATACTTTTAAATTTAATAGTTTTAACCTTTTAATTTATTTCTTTTAAATAATAGTAATTATTTTTTTATAAATTATAATATATAATTTATTAAAGTTTTTAATTATTCCCGATTTTAAGATTTTTTATAATTTTGCCTTAATATTTACTTTTATAAAAACTTTATTTTTTTCGGTTAAAAATTTTATAATATTAACATTTAATATATTATTTATTTAAAAATTTATAATATTAAATAATTAATTAAAATTTATAATTAATAAATATAAGTTAAAAATTAATAAAATTATATTTAATTTTTTTTAATAATATTTAAAATAAATTTTAAATTAATATATATTTAATTTTATTAATTTATATAAAAGTTTAATTATTTGTAATAATATTTTTTTAAAATATTTTTTTTTTAATTTTAAAAAAAAATATATATATATTATTTTTTATATAAAGGTTTTAAATTATATATAAATTATAATAATATTTTAAATTATTATTTTTATATTTTACCGTTTTAAAATAAATATTAATGTAAATATTAAACATTAATTAATATATTAAATTATAAAAGTATATATTATAATAGATTTTTTGTTAAGATTTTTATATTTTTATATTACAAATTAAAACTTTTTATATAATATTAACGTATTTTTACTTTTAATTTTTTAAATTATATAAGATTTAAAAATAATTATATTTTAATAAATTGTTTTATTATATATTTTAAGCTATAAAATATTATTGGCAAATAAAGTATTTAATTTTTTTATATTAAAGATTTTATATGGCTTTTTTAAAATAATTATTTTTTTATTTAATTTTAATTTTAAAATAAAGGTATAATTATTTTTCTTTTTTATATTAATATATGTTACGTTTATGGAAAATATGTTTAGGTTTTTATTAAAAACGATTTTATAATTGGTTAAATTAAATTATAATAATAATAGTAATAATTTAATTTTAAAGTTTATTTTTAACTATATATATAATTTAATATATATATTATAAAACGTAAAGGTATTTTTTAATATATTTAAAATAATTATTATATTTTTATTTATAATTACAATAATTTTATATAGTTTTTTTTATTTATTTTTTTTATAGTAAATTAATATATTATTATTAATTAATAATAATATAAATAACGTTTTTAATATGTTAAATTTGTTTTATATATTTAAAACGTTATAAATAATTTTTTACGTTTTAACCTTTTTTATTTTAATTATAATTTTTTATATTATTTAAACTTTTTATAATTATAATAGTATAAAAGGCAAATTTATATTAATTTTAAAATAAATATTAAATATTAATAATATAAATATAAAATTATTAAAATTTACTATATTATTAATAATTTTAATTGTTATTTAAAAATAGGTTTTTTTTAATTTTTATATTTTTTTGGAAATAATTTTATATACCTTTTAAATTAAGCCATAATATTTTTTAACCTTACCAATAAACCAATATATTTTAATTAAAATTTAATTATAAATAATATTTATAAAATAAGTTTTATTATAAAATTTAACGTTATTAAAATTAGTATTTATATCGTAATTAATAATATTAAATAAATTAAAATAAATGTTAATTTAATATTATTTTAATATTTTTTAAATTTTTTTTGCAAAAATGTTATATATAAATTAAGCCGTTTGGAATTTTATTATTATATTAATTATATAAAAGATTGGTTTTTTATTTAAATATATAATATTAATAATTATTTTATAATTAAAATTTATATTAAAATTTTTTAAATTAAATTTAAAACGTTATAATATTTTACTTTTAACTTAATAATAATAGTAAAATTTATTAATTTTTTTTAAAGTTTTTAAAATTTATTTTATATTTTATTTTATTAAAAAAATTGTAAAGTTTATTAATAAATAAATAATTAAAACGCATATATAAATAACGTAGTTTTATTTTTGTAAAATAAATGATATTATTAAATTAAAACTATAAATATCTTTATTTTTATATAATTTAAACTATTATATCATTTTTACCAATTAATTAATTGGTAATATTATTAAAATATACCTTTAAACAGTTTATATTTTTAATAAAAAAAAAAATAAAGTGTTAATTTTTATTATATAAAAATTTACTTTATTAAATAAAATATTAACGGTTATAGTTTTTAATAATTTAATAAATAAACCGTTTTTAAAATATATATTTATTTTGTTAATATAATTTATATTTAAATTATTATAATATTTTAAATTTTTATTAATAAAGATTTAATATTATTTTTTATTTATTATTAATACGTAAATTACTTTTATATTTAATATAATTTTTTAAAATATATTTTTTGCGTATTAGTTAAAAATAAAAATGGTATTAATGTTAAATTTTTTATTATATTTTTTATTAAATGATAATTATAAATTAAACCAATATTAAAATGATTGGTTATAAAGATAAGTTATAATTATATATTATTTATTTAATTTTTTATTTTTTTTTAATAAATTTTTTAAATTTTTTTAAATTAAGTTTGTTAATATTTTTATAATTAGTTAAAAACATTAAGTAGTTTTTTTTTGCTTAACCTTTTTTAACTTTTTATTATATTTTAACTTTTTTACGTTTTTTTTCCAAATATTTAATAAACTAATATTTTTTTTTTTTACATATTTAATAATAATATTTCCAATATTTAGTTAATTTTTAATAAAAATTATATTTATTTTTTTTATTATTATAATAGTATTTATAATTAATATAATATTAATTAATATTATATTTATTATTATTATTATTTTTATTATTAATATTAGTTATATATTAATGCATTTTTTTAAAAATTTTAAAAATACCGATTAATGTTTAAAATTTATTTGTTAAATTTTTGAATTAATATAATAAAATAAATAAAATATGTTATAGTTATAAAATATTGCGGTATATTTTATAAATGGCTGTAATAAATTATTGCTTTTTTTTAAAATTTAATCCAAAAATATATTAATATAATAATAATTTATTAAGTATAATTTTTAATATTTTTAGATTTAATTTATCTTTATTTTTTTTTTTGGTTTTAATGTTAAAAAAAGTAATAATTATTTAATTTTAATGGTATTATATTTTATTTTATTTTATATTAAAATGTTATTTTATAATTAAATATATATTTATAAAATATTAATATTAAAATATATTATAAAAAAAATAAATTATTATTTTTTTTTTAAAAATGGTAAAAAATATAATATAAAATTAAGTTTATTAATGAACAAAGTTATTAACTTTAAACTTAAATTAAACCTTTATATTAAATTTAATGTTATGGTTTAGGTAATATTATAATAAATGAAAAAAATGACTTGTATTCGATATAGTTAAAGTTATATAAAATGGATATATGTAACCATAAAAGGTATTTATACTAAGAATTTTGATAAAATAAAGTTACATGATTAAATAAGGTTATTTAATTAAATAAAATCAAATAAAGTTATTTGATATATAACTTTTGTTTAACCCTTTTTTTAAATTTAATTAAAGCCACGAAATTAAATTTAACTTATAAAACAAAGGTTAAAAAAAACAACAAAAATAATACAACTGGAAATCGAATTTTAAACCTCGAAAAAAAGAAAAAATTACACTGTTAAAATAAATCAAATCTTTCGCAATAAATCAAGCCTTTTATAATACAATTATTTTAATCTTTAACTTTAAATCGTATATTGTGTAATTTAAATAATTTACCAAGATTTAATCATCTTTAAAAGTATTTTATATCATTAAATCTCGTTTTTTAACTATATAATTTTATATAATAACAAGTTTAATCGTAATATTTATTGGTTAATAAATTAAATATATAATAAACGTATAAAAAAAAATCATAATATAACTGGCTTTACTTTTTTAACAATAAACTTGATTTGATTTAACTCAATTTAAATTAACTTAAATTAACTTAAAAAAAATGCTTTTAACACAATTTTTCTTTTTCCCTTTTTTTTTCGTATCGTAATAACTTTTGTAATTAAGTTATTTACCTTTTTTAATATTTTAATTTAAATAACTTAAATAAGTTTCCGTATTAATTAATTTAATTATTACTTTTTTTATAATAAATTAATAATAAATTAATTAATTTATTAATTAATTAATTAATTAACTTATTAATTAATTAATTTAATTATTACTTTTTTTATAATTAACTTTTTATAATTAATCGTTGTTATTATCTTATATATTAAATATAATATAACTTAAAAAACATTATATAAAAAATTGTTTTAAATATTTTAATAATAAAATAATATTTATTAATATCTCGTTAACTTTATCCCCGTAATCTTTTATACACATTTAATAAAATCTTTTTTATCTCTTAATATTTAATTAATTAAAATGTGTTATGGCTTTCACGTACTATTTTTATAACTGTTTTTATAACTATTTTAATAAACTATTTTAATAAATTATATAATAATGTTTTTTAAATCGTATCGTACTTTGTATATTTTAACTTTAACTAATAAAAATAACGAAATAAAAAGATTAACTTAATTAATAAATAACGTATTTAACAAAACTGTCAATAAAGTTATATTAAATCGTATTAATTAATATCAAAAGCCATAATATTAACTGTTTAAATGGTTACTTGATTAAGTGGTTATTTGATTAAGCCACGATAAAGCATTTTTTAACAATAATAACGGTCCTTTTAAAATTAAAATTACAAGTTTAAATCTTATGGTAATTACCATTAAACAAAACTATTAGCTTTAAACTTAAATTAAACCTTTATATTAAATTTAATGCTATAATTTAAATAATATTATAATAAATAAAAGAAATGACTTATATTCGATATAATTAAAACTATATAAAATAAATATATGTAACCATAAAAAATACTTATATTAAAAATTTTAATAAAATAAAATCACATAATTAAATAAAATCATTTAATTAAATAAAGTCAGATAAAGTCATTTGATATACGACCTTTATTCATTAAATTTTTATTATATAATATACGTTTAAGAAAAATCGGAATTTATTTTTTAAAATATTATATATTTTATTTATATAATTATTTTTATTATTTTAAATTTTTTTAAAATAGTTTATAATAATTAAAAAATATATTTTATTAAAGATTTATATTAAAACAATATTATAATAAATTTAATTATTTTAATTAATAATAAATATAAAGGTTTATTTTAATAAATTATTTATTAATAAAAATAATAAAGTTATTTAAAAAAAAAAATTATAACTTTTTATTAGTTAATTTTTTCTATTTAATTTAACGTTTAATAAAATTACCGGTATTATATATAAACCATTTAATGGCGGTTTAAAAGGTTTATATATATTTCCTAAAATTAATTGGTTAAATTATCTTTTCCGTATTAAACTATTGTTATGTTTAAAATTATATTTTAAATTATACCTTTATTAATTTATATTTAAAAAAATATAAAAATAAACGTTATTTAAAATAGTTTAAAAAAATATAATTATTTTTTATAAAGTTAAAAAAAAAGGGAAATTAACTAATATTTAAAAGTTATTTTAATTACTTTATTAAAAAAAAAAGAAAAAGGTTTAATAAAGTTTAAATATTTATTAAAAAAAAGGTTATATAATAAATTTTTATGGTTGGATAAACGGTAAAATATAAAATACTAATAATAAATTATTAAAAGTAAAAAAAAAAGGTAATATTATTTATAAAGTAAATAATATATATTATAAGTAAAATGGTAATGTTTTGATAAAAGTGGTAAATAAAAATAAATTTTATTTTATGTATATTATTGTATGTATTAACGTTTATAAGTTAAAAATTACCAATTATTATTATTATAATATAATATATATATGCGTAAATACTTATATATTAAAATAAATTAATTTTTTTTTAATATTATATATTAACATTTTTTATATTAATATATTAAATTATCTTTTTATAATAATTTTTAATTTATTAAAATTTTATATTAATAATTTATTTAATATTATAAAATTAATAAGTATTTTTAAATAATTAACGTTATATTTTTTTATATAAATACCTTTTTATATTAACGCGTTTTATAATATTAATTGCAATTATTTTAATATAATTTTAAAATTATTTATTATAAAATTTTTAAAATATTTTTAATATTTATTTATTATTTTTTTAATTGTATAAATATATAATTTATTTTTATTAATAATTTTAAAATTTATTAATATTATTAATACTTAAATTGCCTTTTATTTAAAAATAATTATTTAAAGATTAATTAATTTTTATTTTATGGCTATATAATTAAATTATTATATAAAAAATATATATTAACTAAAAATAAAAAATAATAAATTTCTTAATTTATTTATATTTTTTATTTTAATTAAATTAATTATTATAACGTAAATTTATGTTTGTGTTAAACTTTTTGGTTATAATATTTTAAAATATGTAAGTTATATAAAAGATAAAAATGCGGAAAATAATAAGTTTAAATTATAATATAATAATAAAAATTTAAAAAAATTGCGTAATTATATAAAATAATAATTTATTATAAATAAAATAAAATATTTTAATAAAAGATTAAATATTATTGTTACGTATATTATTATAATAAAATTTTCTGGATTATTATAGTAATAATTCTTTTAACTTTATTAATTTATATTATTATTATTTAACAATATTAATTAATATTAATAAGTATATACATATAATAAAACAATAAAACAATAAATAAAATAATTAAAATAATAATAATATTAAAATTAATATATTAATAATATTTAAAAAAGAGAAATTATTTATAAAGTTATATTAAAAATATAGTTTATTTATATACATATTTTTTTCTTTTATTATAAGGAAAAGGCTTTTTTTTTAATCATTATATAACCATTAATAATAATATTTATACGCTATTTTATTCCATTTATATTAAAAATATAAAATTAATTTTAAATTTTATAATAATTTATTAAAATAAATTTAAAAATTAAATTTAATTTAATCCACATTTAACAAAATAATAAATAAAAAATAATATTTAAATATAAATATAAATTTTATAAATATTTTATCATACTTTTTAAATTAAATAATATACTTGCCACTTTTTAATTTATAATAAATAATATTTTTAAAAATATAATAAATAATAAATTATTAATATATATTAATAATTTACTTATATATATTACCATTTAAAAAAAGTATAATAAAATAATTAAAAAAGTTTTAAAAAAACTTATTATATACCATTTTACAATTACCCCACATAAGTATAAATAAGTAATTTAAAAAGTAAAATTTTTAAATTATATTATTAACTTTTAAAACATTTTTATATTTAAAAATAAAATTAAATACATTATAAAATAAAAACCGTTAATTAATTTTAAAAAATTATAATAATTTATAAATTTTATAAACTTTTATAAACAATTTATTAAAAGATTTTTAATAATAATTAAATTTATTATAAAAATTAATAAAAAAAATAAAAAAAATTAAAAATAAATATTAAAAATAAATAAAATTTTTAAAAATTTAAAAGTTAAATTTATATTAACCTTAATTTTTATTTATTTTAATTTTAAATTATAAGTTTTTTTTAAAGTTAATACTTTAAACTTTACTATCGAAACTATTTTTTTTTTAAAAAATATAAAAATAAAGTTTTAACTTATAACCTTTTATTTTCAAAAATTAACTTTAATAAAAATAAATTATAAAATATATAATAAAAAATTATTTATAATTATCGACTTTTTTAATTAATAAAAATACTATTTTAAAAAAATATAATATTAAATTAAAATATTTTTTAATTATTAAAATTTATTTTATTTTATAATTATTAAAGTTTTAAATAAAAAATAAATAAAATAAACATAATAATTTTTATTATATTAATTTATTATTAATTATTACTTTAAAAAATAAAATAAAAAAATTAATATTTTATTTAAATTACTATAATATCGGTTTAAAAAAAGGAAATTAAATATTAACCAATTATATTAATATTATAAAAAAAACATTTTTTACATTTATTTAATTTTAATATAATACACTTAACAGCAATTATTTTTATATTAAATCGTTTAAACAACTTTTTAACTTTAAAATAATTACTTAAATTTATAAAACAAATTAAAAAAATAAAAAGAAATAACCTATTATATATAAAAAAAAAATAATCCAAGCAATAATTTTAAACTATAAAATAATTTTTTATATAAAAAGAAATATTTATAAATACTTTAAACACTTTAAAAAAAGGTTATAAAATTAAAACATAATATTTTAATAACAAAATATATAAAAATAAATAAAATTTTAAAATTTATTATATAAAACTTTTAATAATTTAATATTAAAACTATTATATAAAACTTTATAAAAAAATATTTAAAATATTAACGCAATAAAATAAACTAATATATTTTATATAATTTATTTTAACTTATAAAATTACATTATATATTATAATATATTATTATTATAAATTTTATTATTAATTTATTTTTATTTAATAATTACAATTTTATTTAAATTATAATTAACTTATTTATTAAAATAACACATTTTATACCTTTTAAAATAAAAAAAAAAAATTATAAATTTAATTAAAATCTTTATTAAATTTTATTAAAAATTATATAAAATTTCTTTAAATATTATTTTTAACCAAAACTTTAAATTTATTATTTATTTATAATAAATTTTTTTTAAATTTATAAATATTAAATTATAAATAAATATAACTTTTTATTTTTAAACCAATAATTAAATAAAATAACTTAATTAAATTTTTAAAATTTACTTTTAAATATTCGTTAATTATAAAATAATTAATTAAAAAAATTTATTATTAATAATAAAATTTATATATAATAATTTAAAATTAATATTATTATATATAATATTATTTTATATAAATTATAACTTTTATTTTATAACTTATAATTTATTTATTAATATTTTTCGAAATTTAAACAATTAATTATATATATATTAAATAAAGTAAATTTATACCGAAATATAACAATATTTAAAAAAAAATTATTAATATATAAAAGATTAAACTAATAAAAAAAAAATATTAAAGTTTAAAAAAAATTAATTAATTATATTAAATAATAAAAATATTAAAATTAAATAATTTATTAAAAAATTAAATAAAAAAATATTAAACTTTTTTAAAATTTAAAAAATAATTTTTTTTATTATTATTAAATTTTATTTATTTAAAAAGTAAAAAATCTATAATTTATTTTACGTTTTATTTATTAAATTTTACCGCATTAATAATTAAACATTATTTAATTTTAATTAAATTTTATAAAAAATAACTTTAATAAAATTTAAAAAATATTATATAAATAAAATTAAAAATTTTATATAAATTTAAAAAAATATAAAATATTTAATTAAATAAAAAAATTAATTAATTAAAAAATATTAAATTTAAAAATCTTTTAATTATTTTAATAATAAAAATATTAAATAAACAATTTTAACATTTTATTAATAAAACTTAAAAAAGCTAATAAATTTTTAAACTTTATTAAAAAAAATTATATTTTTTATTTAAAACTTTAACTTAAAAATAAACTTAAAGGAAAAAAAATGGTATTATATAAATAATAATACCAAAAGATTATTAATTAAAAAAAACAATTAATAAAAAATATAAAATAACTATTTTAAAATTTATTAAATAAAAAATATTATAAAATTATATAATTATATATAAATAAAACCAATATATTAATAAAAATTTAATTAAACTAAAAAATATATACTTTAAATTATTTATAAATAAATTAAAATTTCCTTTTGGAAAAAAGGGAAAAACTAAAGACTTTAAAACCTTAGAAAATTATTAGTAATCTTAATTATATTTTAAACCCTTTACAGCCTTTGTTACAGTAGTTCGCATATTACTATCGCTGTTAGCTTTAATCTTGTCGTATTATTTGGATTATCCGGACCACGACTATGGTCTCGCCTTAGTATGTTTATCTCCTTCTATAAGGGACAGAGGCTTTAACCAGCAGCAGGCCAGTGTCGAGCTATTCTGGGCATTGATGCAAGCAATTGATATGGATTGCGGAAGTCTGCCTGAGATTCCTTCGGTAACACGTATATGCCTCGATATGCTCGTAACTTGTGTCTCCGTTGGCATGATGCTACGACTAGGTTTTTGTATTCCTCGTCAGCAGTTTCGACTGGCATACTACTGGTGGGCTACGTTATCATGGACAGTTCTCATGTAAGCTTTATGTTTTTTTATATTCTTATATATCGGTTTAACATTTTAAATAGGGCCGTAAACGTATTTTTGGCATACCGCACGATTGGAGGGTATCTTAAAAGACGACGAGGCCGTATATGTATATTGAGGCCCAAAATTATGTTCAAGCTTTCAGGAGACCCTGTTGTTGTGGCGTTTCGCTCAAGAAACTCTGTTAACCTAAATGACCACCACACTGAGTTTGGAGATGTTGATAATTTGCAGAGTAACGAAACCTCCGTATAATGAATGAAGCTAGATATTTCCTTAGAAGCCGGTGGTATTCAATTGGATAGAGAAGATGATAATATTGCTTATATCGGGGGGAAGGGAAGGGGGAATAGGAGGCGTGCGTACGGGGTTGAGTCTTTACTGTAGGCGATCGCACTTATAAGACGGGTTTACATTTAATTAGTTAAATCGTCTTATAAACTTAATTAACGCTATGATGCTCGTACAGTACATACCTTAACGGATTATATGTTTTTTCACTTTTAATAGATATTGTTTATTTAGTACGTATGAAAAAGCTAAACTTATTACAGGGTAGAAATGATTACTTAAACTTAAAAAGACTTACATGTATTAGCTGCGTTACCCGTTCGCGCAGGCGTTTACGGGGAGTGCCTAGCTTTAGGAGTGCTTTTTACGCCACATATAAGTTTGGCCTTTTTGATTGGTTAGCCACACCTTAGCGCACGTACGATGAATTTTTTGTAAAATCAATTGACTTATTATATTATTATATAAATTTTTTAATAATTAGTATTATTAAATAAAGCTCGTTTTGCATAACCTTTTTATCTTATTTGCATATGTTTCAAATATGCGATAGAATGGCAAAGGAAAAAGTCGCCAACTGCGGGGCGATTCTAAGGATCTGATTGGTCCAAAAAATTGTGGCAGTACTAATAAAATATAAGAGAGTTGATCATAACCTCTTGCAATTGTCTTTCGGCTCCCGGTTTACGATAGAGGCGTTACGCACGCTTGGCAAGACGGATACATGCATTACTCCACTTTCGCAATCGACCTTGTCTAATGTCGTCAACCGAAAGGGCGCGTAGTGGATATCAACATGTACGAAGGTCCGGGCCAAAAGTCTTGCACATCTGGTCTTGGCAAGCCATGTGTAAGTAAAAAAAGGACCGCACGGTATTACTTCAGCTATAGTGGCTGATGTTGCTATAAATATAGTGGTAAGCCACCCAAATTTAGCGTATGGGCCACTATCCAAATTTCAGCTTAGCAGGTAGCTGATACAGTGTTAATAGAAAAGGATAACGTTCGAATACGGTGCTAGGGCCTTCCACATGTGCAAGACTTTTGGCCCGGACCTTCGTACTTCGTATAGCCAAATATTTCGCCGACAGGCCGACTATGTATATTACGGAACGGCCCGTCGCTCACCGAAACTCGTATATTGCATTTGTCTCAATCTCCCCTTTTCCTCAACTTAAACTCTCACAGACCACCACGACTGCCTGTAAAGCGTGGGATTCACTATGGATGAAACTCAGCCTTTACTGCAGGATGCGCATCTGGTGTTTAACGAGAGGCCAGATCAAGCATCGATTAAGGACATTGTGGATTTTCATCCAGATGGAGATGAGGAGAATCCCCTTGAATGGCCACAGGTGTATAAATGGGCGATTGTGGCTCTTTTGGCTTTGATGGCTTTCACAGTGTACGTGTATCACCAATTGATCCATCAAAACTCTCATGAAACTGACTGTCGCGGCAGAACATTCACATGTATATCCGTCGTGCCTGTCGCAACGCGTATAGTGGATGATCTTGACCATGGCCACTCTAGCAAATCTGCTAGCGTGTTGCTGGTAACCATTTGGGAGCTTGGTGAAGCTGCCGGGCCCTTGCTTATCGCGCCGTTATCAGAAGTCTTCGGTCGGTACCCTGTCATGAACGTTGCCAACGTCCTGTTCATTACAGCGACGGTTCTGGCAGCGTTATCCCAGAGCACGACGCTGTTCATTGCTGCGAGAACTCTGACGGGTCTCGCCGTGGCATCAAATGTGCTAAACCCCGCTATCGTTGGCGATATATTCATATCAGAGCAGAGAGGCTCAGCCATGAGTTTGATCCAACTTGCACCGCTAATCGGCGGAGCGGTCGGGCCTGCGATCAGCGGGGCTATCGCCGAAACCATGGGTTGGCGGAGCACAATGTGGATGTGTGTGATACTGGCTGCTACATGCGAAGTAGTGTTTCTTACGTGTTTCCGTGAAACATATAAAGTCGCAATTTTAAGACGAAAGGCAGCGAGACTCCGGCTTGAAACTGGTAACGCAGCGTTACGAACTGTGTTTGATGCGGATGATGGCTCAAGATCCGAGAAATTGTGGGGTGCAATCATCCGCCCCTTTACGGTGTTAGCGGGCTCGGGCGTCTTGCAGATGCTATCGCTGTTTGGTTCTATCACTTTCACATACTTTTACATCTTAGTCACTACTCTCCCGGACATCCTTGGGACCATATACGGGTTGTCACCTGCGGGTGCTGGATCCGCGCTTATTAGCTTCAGTAAGTTTTTTTATTCCTAGAAGTATTTCTCTTGTCAAAGTACGCTATGCTAACATACGTGCAGGTATTGGTTCAGCTTTAAGCGTGGTACTATGCAACCAAACTCTAGACAGAATCTACATCAAACTCCGTGACTCTCATAAGGGGGTTGGCCAACCGGAATACCGTCTGCCCTTAGTTATCGTCGGAGGGTTTACCCTACCTCTGGTCGCCGTATGGTACGGATGGAGTGCACAATTACACGTTCCAATTCTAGTACTACTCCTCTCGGTTGCAATTATGGGCGTTACCCTCATGCTAGGATTCCTTCCGCTCTATGCGTATGTTGTAGACGCTTTTGGGTTGTACGCCGCCTCTGCTATGACCGCGGTGATTGTCACAAGGTGCTTAGCAGGCACATTCCTACCATTAGCTGCTGCGCCTCTCGTCGATAGGTTTGGGTATGGGATAGGCTTGTCAATTCTAGGAGCGGCAAGCTTCCTTCTCGCACCGATCCCAGTATTGGTTCTGAGGTATGGATCTAAATGGCGACAGGGCTCCAAGTATACCAGAGACGAATGAGCTACCCTGTCCTGGTATATACAAGGAAGCTATTGCAACTTCAATCTTGATATCAATAGTTTAGGTATCTAGTATGCTAGATTGGGTTGGACATTTAAAAGCTATGTCAATCTGTTACAACAAAGCTACGTTGAGTCACGCCTTTGAGTCATCGGAGTGACCCTGGAGACTTTGGCTCCTATACGTCAACCACGAACAAGTGACTATATTGGGACCAAATTAATATCTAATGAAGTCATGATATTGTTATATAAAGATGAATACCCCGGGTTAGACGCCAGATCATCATTGCGCAGTCGCAACTGATAAATCATAAATCATATAGACAATCATGGTCCGTGCGTTCATGACATATTCATTTCAATATGCAGGAAGTATCCTAGACAATGTGTGCTGTTTGCAACTCAGATGCGATTCATTCATCTTTTTCGCATACATTCAAAATCCAGTCAGTCATTATTCACATATATCATTGCTCTTACTCTTACTATTTGAACCATACCTACAGCCGTTTCTCCTACCGCGACTTCTACAACAGCCATTTCAACCATGAATCTAGAGTTGAGGTATTCCAACTTAGCCACCCCCTCTTAATATCAATCTATTCCTTCTCCTCATCATACAATTCCTAGTATTTCGAGTTATACTTGCTGCACTACGACCAGACAGCTACTTCCCCAATACCAAATTCTTAATAACGACTAATAAATACCTGCCATCATGGGCGGCTCCGCATTCTCATCTGGAAGCAATCCGCTTTTCACTCCACGGATGTCTCCCAGAGTATACCAACATGTTCTCAGTACATGCCATGCCAAGCTTCGAGAGCTCTTCATCGTAGTCGCCACTCCCATTGAAGGCCCTGCAAAGAAGGACCACGGCGATATCGATATACTCGTAGCATTGGAAAAAATTGCTGCATTTCCGTCTTCTGGGGCTTGCAGCACCTCACTCTCGCCGCCGACTGAGGATCCCCTCAAGGTTGCTGCTTTCCTTCTTGGCGCCGAACGTTCTATCAGAGAACAACCGAATGCTATTAACTTAGCTATCCCGTGGCCGAATGACTTACCTCAGGAGGGAACGAGTAGCGATGTGCCTCGCTATATCCAAGTCGACCTCCATCTATGCAACTCCGTAGAGCACCTGCAATGGATGTTACTCAAACAGGCCCATGGTGACCTTTGGAATATACTCGGAAGCACCATCCGCCCGTATGGCCTCACAGTTGACGAGGTCGGCTTATACATACGCATTCCCGAAATCGAAAATTTAAACAAAAAGCAATCTAAAGTCCTCCTTAGTAGTGATCCTACGGAGATTCTTAGTTTTCTAGGCCTCAAGTACGATAGTACCCAATGGGAGCGGCCGTTTGCGTCGGTCGAGGAGCTTATGGAGTATGCGGCCACGTGTCGATTGTTCTGGGTGCGGCCCGAGCAAGATGATAGCGCGACAGAAGCCGACGGGGGTGACTTTGACAGGAGCAAGTTGAAGGCTAATGACCGCCGCCGTATGAAAGGGCGTGCGGCTTTTCGAAAGTGGTACGATGAGTTCATTCCCGCATGTCGCGAAGCAGGACGCTTTACCACGCCCATTTCAACCCGGGACACAGTACGTGAGGATGCCTTCGAGCAGTTCCCCGGCACGCGACAAGTCTACGCAAACCGACTCCTCGAGTGGCGCAAAGAGCAGCAGCGACATACGCTTTGGCGGGGAGTTATCAAGGCGTCCATACCGGAGTGGCAAGAAGGTGAAGAAGAACATAACAAAAGACACCTGCGTAGCTTGGCGGCTAGCTCTCTAAAGAAAATAGTCATGCAGGATGACTACAGTCTAGGTGTACGTCCGCCATCGACGCTGCGCGACCCTGATGGGTTTTACAACGAGGATAAAGTTAGGGAATTCGTCGTAGATAATTGGAGACGAGTTGGCGAAGCTGCTTGGGAGGAAAGCCAGAAAAAGTATGCTAAGCGACTTGCAGAACAGGGAGATAAGCGCACGTCTTAAGAGGCCTAGAAGAGTACCTAGATAAAGTACCGTGGCGAAGAAGAAGAAGGTTGTTGAAAAGTGAAACAGATTAGAGACCAACTTATGGTCGGACGAAGTATGTGCTACTCAAGGCTGACACAAACATCTCACAATGGTGTGGGGAGGTAACTTAGGTAGCTATAGAAAGATGTAGGTATCTAGACGAGTGCGTAAATGTTCAGGGGATAAAGGATGCGCCGCATTGAATAGGTCTCTAGCATAGGTATTAAAGACTCACAACCATAAATATCAGAAAAGCCTTGGAAAGTGCTCGCGATGCGAAACAACTCAACCAGGTAGATATAGCATATAGCATTGATTTATTATTCTTCACTGTCTATCATGCTCAAATGTAAACCGATGAAACGACCCCCCGAAAATATAACAACCAACCCGAGTTAATTAGACTATGTGTACTTGTTCTATAGCTTAAAATCTGCGTTCGTCTTCTCCCATCCTAACGGTGTAGGCTGTTTGGAAGCCACCCGCTCTGCGAGTCTGAGCTTGAGGTTTTTATGTCTGTCGGTACAGAGTTCGTACATCGTAGTTAGATTGAATAGCAATGTGTGAGATGTCGAACCCGCATCCACCAGACCTTCCAAGGTATCCCTTGCCTAAGTAATTGTTAGCACCGAGACAACTTTACACCGATTAAGAACTTACCTCAGTCATGTTTCCAGTGTAAAGCTGGCACACAGCAAGATTAACCCCGACCATCTCATCATGTACGTCGTTCTCCTCCATTGTGCCCTTCAACACCTGCCACTTCTCTAGCGCGGCCTTATACTCACCGTCCGCCATGTCAGCGAGCGCATCCACAACACGCTCTCCCATCTCCCCACCCTTACCATCTCTTACACATCGCCGCGCTGCTTCAACATCACCCAAGTGCAGCCACAATAAAGCCTGGCTCATAGCCAGCCGTCCATTACCACCAATCTTAAAGTGTTGGTTGCTATCACTTAGCGTAGCAAGATGCTCCGCCGCACCCGCCAGATCGTCCATCTCGATCAACGTGCCCGCGACCTTAAACCCAAGCTCCGCAAGCCGATGCTTCCAAAGCTCAGAAGCGGAATGATCATGCGCCTTTCCCGCCTTAGCAATTTGCATACGCGCTTCCCTTGCTAATTCATAGTAACTCATGACAGCACGTCGGGGATCGCCGAAACCAATAGCCTGCAGGCGCACGCCGAGGATGCGCAGTTCCCAGGGCACCAGGTGCGCGCCGGACAGGGGATCCAGGTAGAAGGCCGAATTAAGGTCCTCGAGAGCCTTGGACTCCTGGGCGGCGAACGAGGTGGCGTCTATGAGACACAAACACGCCAGTCGTGTGTATAGCAGCTCGAAGATGCGCGCGTGGTCGGTGGGGTTAACGGGCGGATGCGCGGCTGCAGCGACAACGGAGACGGGACTGCTGGTTAGTGCTTGGACGGCAGCGATGGCGGCCGCGCGGAAGTGCCCATTGTTAAGCAGTTCCGGGATGGGCGTTTCTGGCGCGGGCTGCCTAGAAGGATGGCGAAAAGGGGCTGGGATGGATAAGGGTGAGAGCTGATGGTAGATCTCGGGTCTTAGAAGGAATGAGAAGTCCTTAGATGTCACCGGCGCGATAGACGGAGCCGGAGACCTAGAAGCCGGAGAAAATCCCCGGGAGAGACTTCGTGGACTAGCCTGTTGGCTGTTACTGAAGCGGCTGGCCTGAGACGCGATGGGAGACGCTACAGGAGCTCTAGGGTCTCAGTGTAAGCAGATATCATGTAACTGTTAATGATCACCGATGCTTACTCATCTGCATCGAGTGGCCCCTTAGTTGATGATCTAGGCCGAGAAGCTATAGATTGAAATATGTTAGCAAAAGCCATCTTTTGATTTACATTGCTATGAAGAGATAGAAAACATGATAATGACAGAAGGGAACATTGATGTAGCGTGGGGTTAACGTATTCCTATAGGATAGATGCACTTGCAGTCAATCAATGTTGCTATCTCCCCCCTTTACGAGAGGAATCGCAGGTACGATAATAGCCTATCATCCTTTGCGATCTCCAAATGCATTGATTCTAGCGATTATCTGATTTCGATTGGAAATTAAAGAGACATATATAACCGAAGGTTTACTCACGCCTCGCTCCTGATTTATTCCTCGTATGCCCCGTTGAGGAATTTCTTTGCACTGGCTGATCCATGTTTAGTATCTTGCGGCGAAGGAACTTACGTCACAATAAGAGGCCGCGATAAAACGACGTTTGCTTACATGTACTGACCTATTCGGATGAACCTCGGCAGACTTTATTTAGAACTGGATACTTGGATATCCCGATAGTGTACATACTACCTCTTTTAGTAATATAGGATATTTAATTAGAGGGTTTAAGATATCTCAAGGGAACGTCAACCTTGCACGATGCCTAGTACTTGTGTAAAGCATCATAATGCTTTGTCCAATTAATATCACGGAAATATGAGGATATAACTCCAAAGGATCATCGGGTTAGGTCATCGAGAACGGATAGCACCAGATTTGCTTGACATGATTACGTGATACTAGATGAACAGAATAGGGGCTTTTCTAAAGTCCTAGAGAAATGACCAAAAATTAACTACGAGACAAAGCTACCACCAAGGTAGCACCAAAAAAGTCTTATACCCCCATTTCATAATTGTCTCGCAGCGTAGGTGAAGGCATAATCCAAGGAAGTCGATATTAACGTATCTAAGTGATGTTAATCTTCATACAGATATAAGTTGACTCTAGGATTCCCAACGACTATCTCAGGACCATGGCACTTATGAGGTCATCTAGTAGGATCTTATAGTGTTCTAGTTAACCTTTATTAACTAGTTGAATTATAGTCTAAAGGGAATCGAATGATTACCCATTAACTAGGAGCAAGCATGGGCAGTGTGGCAAAGAGCATATTGATTTGATTATCCGCTTTGGAGGACTATTACTGACTGAAAAGACATAATCGAAACCTTTACACTAATCTACTGTGAACATAGAAACGCAAACGCTCAAAGCCAATCGCCATCTCAGGGTCTTTCAATGTGGAAGTCTTCCAAGTCATATACCATTGTACATCTAAGGGTCTTTTGTACTTTGCTCCTGTGACATCTTTTCCTTGCCCTTAGGCGACTGGTGTGGACTGGGTGGGGGAGTTTTCTTTGGGCGCTGGGAAGAGGAGCCTTGGGAAGGACGAACCGCTCTTGTGCGTAGGTCTGGTCGAGGAGGTGTCGCAGGTGGAGATTCGTCAAGAGCCAGGAAAAGGTTGATAAATGATTCTACGACTTCGTTCTCAAAGGTAGTGCAGCGACGAGTATCGCCTTCGCCTACATCTTCAATCTCAAGCTTAGGCTTGCTATCCTTCTTGGGTGGGATCGGGGGTGCCTCCTTGTGTCCCGACGCTTTTGCATATTGAGGTGCATTGAGCAAGCAATTTCTGAGCTGCTCTACGGTTTCGGACTTAATTGTAGCCCCTGATGCCAGGAGTCGTTGAGTGTCTTGGGTAAGAACTTGGCCCTGCAGCTCAGGGATGTATTTAGATAGCACGTCGAATACTTCTCGCAAAATGACCAAGTAGTGCTCTAGATTACTACCGCCGACCTTGGTAACTCTTTTCGGAATCTCTACCAGTTCCTCTAGGAGTTTCTAATCCCTTTCCGAGAAAGTGGATAATATCTTTACGATTGTCCGGTTAAAGTTTTCGGCTTCTGTTTGGGTTACCATTCTGAGAGCAGTAGAAACTATTAGCATTCCCCTTAAAAGAGAAGCAAAATACGTGCGAGGATATTGGATGAAGGAAACTAAGGCGTACGTGAGGCCTGTTGTTTACTAGGAACCTAAATCCCGTATGAACGATGATTGTTCGGTAAAAGGTCTCTCAGGCGGAGGTTTTATGCAGTGATAGCTAAAGTACTAATAGAATAGCAACAAAATAAAGCAATTGGCATAGAGACATTAATTTGATGCACATAAGTACGGCGTGGAAATGGTTTTTTTTTTTTAATTTGGTTAATCGCCGGCACCCACTAGGATAATATCTTATTTGGACGTAGTATCCCTTTGACTTCCGTAGAAATGAAAAAAAGGAAAGTACGGAAAGACTAAAAATTTGGCAGACATAGGTACCTACGTACCTAGAGACATCAGGAAGGCGCCAATAGTGAAGTAACTCTTAGGAAGGTAGTAACAATATCAATACAACAAGTGTACGACAAGTGTACGACACTTTAAGTTGCCTCGTAACTTCCGTGCACTAGACTAATTTAATGTTGCGATCATGTTGACTAGGTACATGTAATAAGTCTCTAATGCTCCTGCCGTGCCGGAAGGTACACACAACTGTCATCGAAATATCTACCTACGTACCTTCCTTTACGTAGCGACTGCCAAACGTAACTTCGGCTCATGACTTACCGCCGGCTTACCGCCAACTTAGCGTCAGGCAAAATATTCCAAAATAGATATTTAAACACGGCCTCTTCCCCTCTTCCCCGAGAATTCTTCTTTTCTTTCCACCATCTTTAACTGTTAACATATTCACATTCACATCCTCTCTTATCCTAAACTAAATACTTATTCTAACACAATAACATCTAACAACCACCTAAAATCCGAGAACAAAATGACTTCCAAGAACGCATACCTCTACCCCTTTTACCAAACAATTATCATTGTCAACTACATAACCTCTTCATTTATTTTTACCGAACTATCACATAGCAATTCCACTAAATAATATCATCAACACCAACAACAATAACTGGTGTGTTAATATTCTAAGCTTTATACTACAACACGTCGTATGTATTATAGCAAAAGCTAAACAAGGTATTTGCTTCTTCTACACCTTCAAAACTAATAGTTATCAATACTAAGAAACATAGGGGCTATAGAGGTAACCCTCCCTTCTAAGCGCAACACTACAGCCTAGTCTAATAAGGTATGTATCTAACACCGCCCGTCAATTAGCATTCAACTCCCTATAACCTAACATTAGGTAAACTACTCTCTTCGAAATTTTTTCTAACCTTATATTCACAGATAGCTGGCACCCCAATGATACGCGGACGAAGGCCTCCTCCCCCCGACGTGTCCATAAATAAACGGCGCTCGGGGGAGAGTAAACAGCTACGGCCGGTATATGTCAAATCCTGGTCAACGGAAGAGCCAGGGGTGCTGCTATGAAGAATGAGAAACGAAATATTCGTTCTCATTTGTCAAAAAAACAGGGCTGGCCCCCTATAAATACAGCCTTTAATCACTCCTTTCTAAACTCACAAGTAATTATACAACCGGAAGAGTATCTCAGAAATGGTTCGCTGTTGCGTTTCTCGTTTCAAACTTTATCACTACAGAGAGCAAAACCGAAAACGAAATGACAACCATCAGACGGTCATAACAAGCTCATAACATAACGACCTACTAAAGAGATTCATGACAATGCCTGGACAGACTCTACCGCGCCAGAGTGTCCTTTAAGGGTCTACTCTATAATCACCGCCAACACGAGGATCTGGGGTGGGGGTGGGCCCAGCATCTTGTTCTACAACGGCAACATGAAGTCCAATATGGCCGTATAACACTCCCGGCTTTCCCTAACCTCAATATATTGGACAAGTTGAAAAAATGTCCCTACATTGCGTTGAATGGAAGTTCAAGCGGATGGGGCAAGACAACGATAAACAACCCCCCCTTTATTAACTATTGTCATCATGTCAACCATCGTGACTATGCTATTCATCATTAAAGACAGCTCACCAGCTTTCTTCTATTCTATTTTCTCTATACCATGGCTATTCCAAAAAAACACGTCAGTGACTACATTGCTTCCATCTCGGAATGACTCGACTTGCGCCCCTCTATACAACAATCCTAAGGCTCTAAGGTCTGTGCATGGCTACAACACACCACCACCCCGATACTCCTCGAATCCTACTATTGAGACACGTCTGACCCTGTTTGGAGCTCATAAATGGCAAATAAGATAATCCCTTATATATATATATATTACCGACGAGTACTCGGAGCTTCTCCACTAATCTGAACTCCTTTATCGCCATCGCCAACATCTTCGAGCAGATATTTCCTACATGCCAGTGTGAACTTCGTTCGAGCCATCGCGATAGTGCAGCGATGGTCCGGACAAGGTGCCATCTTCAAGGTCAAACTCTACAATAACTGAGACGATAGCGAACCCGTTCAATAGTATGTCCTTTCTCCTGATATTTTATTATGTCCCGTACTAACCTCGTTCAGGAAATAGTAATAGAATTACGTCACATTTATATTCGACACGGAGTTACAAGATTACAAATACAAGGTCGACGCTATCTCTCGCACAGACGCAGCTAACAAAGATGTATATGGCATTTGGAAACATACCCCTAATAGCACAGAAAGACAGCAGATCCGACAGATCCGATTTGCCAAAGACAAAATGGCTCTATGTGAGGGACACCGTAGTAGATTACTTCAAAACGACAGCAACTTTGAGGCTGCTGAGAGAATATAAGGGTTCGGAAGGGTATATATACACTCTAAGGATAGGGGTTCTAGACCTTAATAATGCTAGACATTGCGGGTTTTGTTTCTTGAATTTGCACGCTTAGATAGAGATATCATTAACTTGGCAGAAAAGATATCATGTAATGTTTGTGAGACAAGGCATGAATGTCTTTAGCATGTGCATCCAAGTGCCCCTTTCTACAAATAGGGAGCCACGTGACATGCTATATATATCCACACCCATCTGTGCAGGGGCCCCCACTTAGCTCCATCCACGGCATCCAGTAGCTTGGAAAATCGTTGATCCACATTATTCTTTTTTCTTGCAATTGATCAATTAAAGCAACCCACCAAGAGCTATTCTCGACCCGATTATCCCCGGAGACATTGGAGGCTTTGGTGTAGAAGCACGAGGAGCACGTATCTGGCGAAAACAGGAAGGCTTATAACGTTGGAGGAGAGCCGAAATCCCAGGAACGAAAACAGCCGTGAGGAGTAGAATCAGAACTAGTCGAGGGTAAACGAGAGATATCGAGGGTTAGGTTCAAGGTTGCGCTCGAGCTATCAGCTAGGTAGTTACTCGCGGCCTTGAGTTGCGGCGGAAACGGGTAACCGACGAAGCGAGAAGTAGCAACGACGAGCCGTGATCAAAGACCATAGGTTTGGACGAGGGGACATAGCGACGATTATAAAGATACCTGATACGCAGGCTTAAGCACGATGTTCACACCTACCTTCCGCGGCCTCTTCACGAGGCTTCCATCGACTACTCCTCTCTCCAGTCTTTTCCATGGCCCATCCTCAAGTCGGACTGTTGCCGCGACGGCTGTAGCAGCATGTTCATCGCCTTTCTTCTCCACACCTGCTTCTCGGCAGATACATACGACTCCTCCTCGGAATGCGAGGATCGGTGGCGGAAAAGGTTCCAGTGCTAAAGGTTCTGGTGGCAAAGGTTCTGGTGGCAAAGGCTCTGGGAAGAAGAAGCGCAAGGGAGGGAAGGGCGAGGGCCCCGATCCCAGAATCATGAACCTGAAAGCTTCAATGCCCCGTGCCGTTCCCGCCCCTCTGAGATTCGCGCGAAACCGTGCGCTGCGTCACTGGACTATTCATCGCGCTTGGTTATTGTACCAGCGCAAGGAGCGGGATAGGAAGGCGCATGAGCTGGAGCGGTACGTCTAACCTCGCATACATTTTTCTTGATACTGTGTTGTGATAATACGTTTTACTAATCGGATACGTAGGATGTATCAATCGATGCACAATGCCTGCGAGGAATTGCGCAAGACTAGTGGACCTGGCACGCGGGACGAGGGATACTTGTATCGTGTGGCTATGGAAAAGAAAGGTGTATACGGACACAACAGCATCCCGATCGAGTATGCGAGACCACAGACGGAAACACCGGCTCGCGAGCCTTGGAATCACGGCTGGACCCGGTGAGGAGTCCTCATCCGGCCCGCATCCGAATTTCCCGTCTAGAATTCGTGTAACATAGAATCG
The DNA here is from genome assembly GCF_022478755.1 of Daldinia loculata. Lineage (NCBI taxonomy): Eukaryota > Fungi > Ascomycota > Sordariomycetes > Xylariales > Hypoxylaceae > Daldinia > Daldinia loculata. Next base: position 556,405 of record NW_026054857.1, on the reverse strand, counting down.
TCTTCGACATTATGTGGACTAGAAACCATCATATCCAATGAACTATTAGCTGCATATCTGCTGCGTAAGCTTCGGGCACATCTGCGTGTGCTGTTTTTTCTCTCATCCGATCGCCACTTTACCTTGGCGTGTAGAGACGTGGAAAGATGCAATTAATTACATCGTTCGATCATATACTTTGATGCAGATGCAACGCCTACGGTGGCTGCAGTGATGGACATGCCTAGTTGGGGAGGTAGGTAGATGTGTGGTTTTTTTTATATTAATGAATGTTTGCTCGATCCCCTTGGCCCGACCCTCGGTAAGAAGGCATGGAAAGGAGTGAGGAAAAGCAAGTAAAATACTAGATCCACTTTGAAACTGTTGGGAACGCTTCGCCGAAATCCTATGCTTCACTTTACGTTAGAGGTGAACTATTATCGATGTGAAATTATGCTCTGATTCAATGCTTCTCCTTATTAACAATAACTATTTTTCTCTTCTCGCGATAGAGAACGTTGGGATTTCCAGGATCGGCTTTACTAATCAGTTCATTTCAGTCTGTTTCCAACCTAGATACAGGTGTAGTCTGTCATCGCGGTTTCGTCTGTGGGTGAGCGAGGGTGAATATATCGCACTGGAAGTAGTAGATCTCCTTGGTCATTTCGATAAATAGATGGGGGGTGGGTTAGATAGATTGGTCGTGATGCTGGGTACGTAGTTTGTAGGCCCTGACAAGAGCTCGTCTCGTTCGAGGTAGATTGATGGCTGTTATGAATCCCAATTCCCAATTGCTTCCTCCGGCACGCATAATCCGAGCGCCTCCTCCTCCGCCTCATCTGCTCCTCTTTCTCTTCTGCGGCCTCCTCTTGTAATATTCCAACAAAGGCAAAACAAAAGGAAAATAGTATTTCGGAATAGATATTCAATTCCGCCTAGTTAAGCCAAACTCCACTAAGTGAACACCCATTTTTGGTTTAAATCTGTTCCCCGGGGACATTTCCTGCTCGTGTTCGTGTGTCGATTCCCGTGGCCCATTCTACAAGTCGCGTCGAGTTCGTACCGTGCCATGCCATGCCGTGCCGTGCCGTACTGCGCTGCGCCGCCTTATAATATGACGCAGCATCCGCCGCCTTCGCCCTTTTCGAAGGTGAGGAGAGCGGCGCGGGTGGCGGCCTCAAACACGTCGTCGACGCCCTCTCCGCTCAAACTCGAACACTCGAGATACTTGCGCGCGCCGATTTCCTGCGCGGCTTGCTCGCCTTGTCGCTCCGTCACGAATTTTAGGCTTTTCTTGCGCATCTCCTCGATCGCTACCGGGTCGTCTCGTAGATCCTTCTTTAGTCCTACTAAGATGACAGGGACGCCGGGGCATCGTTCTGTCGCTTCTTCTACCCACTATTTCTGCTGTTAGCCAGGATTGTTCCGTTGTCTCTTATTGCTCGTAGTGTGGAACGTGAGTTGAGTAGAGGCGGGGGGTTGTCCAACCTTGTGCTTCACGTTATCAAGAGAATCAGGCGACTCGATCGAGAACCCTATTAGTAGCACATGCGCCTTCGAGTATGCGAGCGGTCGCAATCGCTCGTAGTCTTCCTGACCAGCCGTATCCCATAATGCTAATTGTACCGACTTGCCGTCAACTCTGCAATCTGTTACGTAGTTCTCAAAAACGGTCGGAATCTAAGGGGGCGCGAGAATCGTTAGTCCGTCGGCCAGGTAGGCTTATGATAGGGTTCGTGGTGATGTCTGCTTACGTAGTGCTATATGTAATCTGTTAGTAAATGTTTGGCCGGAAGCGCGGAAATGAGAAGAGACAACGTACGGTTGGGAAGTATCCGAGCGTGAAGACGCTCAGTAAAGAGGTCTTGCCGCAAGCTCCATCGCCAATAATGACTAGTTTCCTAGCGACCCAATTAGTTATGTGTTAATTCGTATAGTAAAACATGATAGTAGTCGAATGCGAAGGGCTATAGATAAAAAGTCGTGGATCGGTAAGTCTGGCCGGAACGATGACAGGCTCGAAAAAGGGGGTGACGTCGTGGGGTGTGCGTGATGGTTGTCTTCGAAGACAACCGAGAAGAGATCGACAGCCAAGGTGAAGCATACCTGCGAATAACATTCTGCGGAGTTGAACTCGCCATTGCTCGACGCGAAGTGAAGTGCACCAATCCCAAGGGGGCCTAATAGTTCGTATCGTATGTCTCGTCGTCGGAATAAACTTCTAGATTCGTTTTGTGGTTTTTTAGGACGCGTGGACTAGCGAGGAATTCGAAAGTCTATTTCTTGTTATCCCCAGCTTGGGGGGGTCGTCACCTCGTGTCGGATTGGAATTAGAATATGTAAGCGCAAATATAAGGCCTCCGGTGACAAAAAGGTGACGTGAGTTTGTTTAATAAGTTATTATTTTTGGATAGGGATAAGGGAGCTTTCCAACGGGTCTCCGGGTCGGGTACTAATAACGGATCAATCGTTGATGATACTGGGTATTTCCAGATTTCCCAATATAGATGGTATCTCGTTTCTTCGGATTATACTCTTTTACTGCCCTTCTGTGTTATCTTAAAGATTTAAGTATGTTTGGGTTAGAAAAAATTGATCGAATACGAGAGGCCTGCAAACCAGAGCCGGGTTTCGCGGTCGAATTTAAAGCCTTCCGTTAAAGGATTCCCTGGAGTTCCTTAGTCCCTGTCGGTGCTATTCCCCCCCTGTAACTTGGTAATTCAGCTTCAAGAATAAAGCGATACAATTGGTCGGGTTCGACGCCGGACCTTGACTCGTCGCGAATGTGTCCAGCTGTGTTAGACTAATATAACAGCTCTAAGAGCCTTACTATTAGACGGGGGGACTCCAGTTCAATTTATATACAGAATTCCGCCGTCGTATAGATGAAAAGCCGGCCTCAAGAAATATTACCATTATTATTTACCATGACTTCTACACGACATGCTGAGCTGATGTAAAGCTGCGAGATGCCGCCACTCAGCTGTAGCCATGCTAAACCCCGAGAGAACGCTACGTTACAAGGACCTGGCCGGATCAAACAAACTGCCCAGGCCGTGCCACAGCATCAGTTAATCAACAAGGGGGTCGTTGTAAACAGAATCAATTTTCCCAGCGCAATTGGTCCGGCATAACTCGAGATAAGATGATGGATGCCGACTTTAACAGCTGGTGAGTGACTTGGCTGTTAGACAGCCAGATTGTAAACTATGAAGGAGCCAGTGACCATTAAGAATAGACAGTTAGGTATATGTTAAAACTGCGATGCTACTTCGTTGCTATTCGACAAGTTAACGATATACGCTGTTACTTGCTGATTGTCGCGAAGCATGTTTGACGATGAATTAATGACTGGAGTGGAACCCAATAATATGCAAAGTGGTTCTTGTCCATTCACTTGGCTTCACTGGGGGAGCCTATGCAAAATAGACAGGAGAATCTCAAGCTCTCGATTCGTCAACGTCGAGAAATCAAATCAAGCTAGCCTGTCAAGCTGACCGCTCCCGCTTCGTCGCACTGACCCGACTAAGATCGCCCAACGGCTGCAGGTCTCAGCATAAAAAATTGGAATGGTGCATGTCTCTGCTGCATACTCCCCTCTTAATCCCACTTGAACTTGCGGGTAAGTTGTTATGTATAAGGACCGTGTCCGACCACACTTTTTTCTATTGAGGCGATCATCATGGAGAAGAGGTCGAACATAGCATCGACCTGACGCCATTGGCTTGCAGTAACTATTAGTTCTAGTACATGTTTCCTAGCACTGTAGTTTGACAAGTTGTGCTACATGTAGGTAAGACCTCCTCTCTTATTAATTGACTACCTGGTTAGGTACCTAATCTAGTCAATATGATGTAGCACAAGTCATGTTAGTATTGTTATTGGCATTGGTAGTGTTAGCAGTAGGTACATACATACGCGGCCAATACATACAAACCAGGTGCTTCAGGTATGGAACACTAGTCTGTTGGCCTCAGCAAGATAGGCACACATGTTTCCCGTTGCAAGGCGTGGGGAATAACTGAAACCATTAAATTTGTTTGGGGGACGCTAAGATGCAACTCCTTTCACGCAGCACACGGTCATAGATGTGAGGAATGCCTTGGGCAACCCGCATTCCAGTATTCCGTATTTCATACGTGTAATGATATCTACATTACAGTTAGCAGTTTTCTTTTTTAAAATAGTTTCAGTTATCTACGGTACTTCGTACTTTTCTTGAAAATAGGCCATTGATCTAAATCTACCTATCTAATAGATTTCACAATTATTTTATAAATATAATATTAACTATCCGTAAGTGATAGATGATTATTATGGTTTAATGTTATCAGCCTGGTATAAATAAAATGTTGTTGAACGTTGGGAGATATGTACATAGAACTGGCACCTAGATCAACCGGGTCAAGGGGTCCTAAGGGGTTGTGTTAACGGAACTAGTGACGACTTACAGCTTCAGCCATCAGGGTGCTGTATTGGCGTACCTTATTGCTGGGAATTTTGGGCTGCCTCAGCTTCTAAAATCCTGGAGGGGTTACTCAAGATCAAGATCATGTGATTCCTTTATTCCCCGGCTTGCCGACCGGCAAAACTGGGGCTGATGGAGATGAGGCTGTGGTAACTTTAGGGAGGCCTTACTTAAGATGCCTTACCTAAGCGGTTATGTACCTACATGTAAGGTTTTAGCATAGTTTTGGAAGAACCGATCCAATAAGCGTGGAGGTACCACAAGCCAAAGTACCTCCTAAGCTGCTTTTCGAGATTGTACATAGTACATGTACCTGCCTACCTAAGATTTCGACGTCTTTTGCATGGAAAAGCCAGACGCAAGAAACGCCAACATCTCCAAAACCTCGGCCGACTACAGCAACATCTCTGACCACCGAACATAATTCACACCTGGTGATCAGCCATCACTCCGACAGGCCTGTCGGCGTTGCACTCTTTAGCATATTTACGGTGCCAAGGTTAGATACAAAAACCCACTATCTCGTAGAATTGCAGCACCTATTTCCGGTTCGGACAGTTGCCAATTTGCATGCTCGGGAGGGGCACGACCACGATTCATTAAGATTCACCTTCGCCAAATCGATCATAATACCGACTTATCCGGCAGCTAATCATCCTTCTAACTTAGGTGATACCGTTAAATCTGCATCTATCAATAAGCAACGTCTGTCAGCGAGTTGTTTAACTCGGACTGTCTCTTAGGAGTAGATCGCACATGACTCCCCTCGCTTTCGCGTCATAACCTCCCTTGAGAATGCCTGGCAAAAATAACAATCGACAGTCGGCCGCGCAGGGCCCCCAGCCTCCGACTCCCAAGGCTACAGCGAAATATACAAACAAGGATGGAACCAAGTATATATCGGTTCCCAAGTCTTCAGCTTCTACTCCTCCACCCCAGCCGTCACCTACGACAACCTCATCCTCCAGAGGCGGTGCTCCGACCAATATCCCGACAGCTGCCGACATGCCCCCTGCGCAGCCGGTAAATCGCAAGAAGCAAAAGCGCCGAGCGAAGGCTGCCGCGAAGGCTGCAGCTGAACAAGCAGAGGCCGTAGCAAATGGGCTCCCCAGCCCCGCATCTACGAGTAGCGTGCCTTTACCTATCGGAACAGAGTCGCAGAGAAAGGACGCGCATTACTCCCGCAATACCATACCGAGCGAAATCCCTCCCTCCGACAACCACACGCACAATGGCGAGGACTGGGGAGATGAGACCGATAGTGACGATGAGCACCCCGAATCAACCAACGGTTCGGCGCAGAAGCCTTCTAAGAAGTCCAAGAAAAAGAAGAAGAAGGGCACGATCGAGGAGCCCGTTAGCAATAACCCCTCAGGCATATCTAAAGAGAAGATATGGAACACATCAAACGAGCAGGAGCGAGAGCGTATCAAGCAGTTCTGGCTGGGTTTGGGAGAGGAAGAACGAAAATCCTTGGTCAAGGTTGAGAAAGACGCGGTGCTCAAGAAGATGAAGGAACAGCAGAAGCACACATGCAGCTGTTCTGTCTGCGGGCGCAAACGGACAGCAATCGAAGAAGAATTAGAGGGTCTCTACGACGCATACTATCAAGAGTTGGAATCGTTCGCGAATCAACCTCACAACCATCCTAATGCGCCCCCTATGTTCGAACCTAAGAGATTCGGACCTATGAGCGGACTGCACCCCCCCGGAGCCCTTCCATCTAGATTTTCGAACCATCACCCGTCTCATGGTCGCATAGTGGAACACGTGGACAACGACGAAGACGAGGAAGATGAAGTAGAAGGGTATAGTGATGTAGATGGTTTGGATGACGAGGATGAGGATGAAGATGAGCCTGAAGAGATCCCTCGTGACCAATATCCTAATGATTTCTTTAATTTTGGTCAAAGTCTCACTGTCAAAGGTAAGCTGCTTCATTTGAGTCCGATTCATACGTGTGTCCAGCGTGTTTGAATAACATATTTTAGGCGGCATTCTTACTGTAGCAGACGACCTACTCAAGAACGACGGCAAGAAGTTCATAGAAATGATGGAGCAGCTAGCCGAGCGAAGGATGGCGCGCGAGGAAGATGCCAAAGATCACTACGCCGGTGCATACGGCCACACTGTTAATGGTGCTTCTCTGCCTAACCCTCACAACCACCCACCTCTCGAGGATGACGAGTCAGAGGAGGACGAAGAGGAAGAGGAGGAGGATAGTCAGGATGAAGACTATGAAGAGGAAGAGGTAGCTAGCGAGCATCCACCGTAGGCGCGCCTTCTGGCTGATAAATTATACAGGACACCATGACTGAGGAGCAACGTATGGAAGAAGGCCGCCGAATGTTTCAGATATTCGCCGCACGAATGTTTGAGCAGAGAGTATTGACCGCATATCGAGAAAAGGTCGCCAGGGAACGTCAGGAGAAGCTTCTTGAAGAACTCCAAGAAGAAGAAACGCAAGAAACCCAACGAAAGGCCAAGAAGGCAAAGGAAGCACAGAAACGCAAAGACAAGGCGGCCCAGAAGAAGCAAGCCCAGATCGAGGAGAAGGCGAAACGCGATGCTGCCAAAGCGGCAGAAGATGCGGCTCGCTTAGCGGAAGAGGCAAGGAAGGTTGAGGAAGCCAGATCCAAGGCAGAAGAAAGGCGGAAGAAGAAAGATGCCCAGAAAAAAGCCGAGGAAGAGGAGCGATTAAAAAAGGAGGTTGAGCGGCAGCGACGTGCTCAGGAGCAGAAGGAAAAGCAACTGGAGCAGGAACGCAAAGCTCGCGAAGCAAAAGAACGCGAGAAGAAGCTAAAGGAGGAACAGCGACGCAAGGAACAAGAGGCTCGGGAGCTTAAGGAACGCGAGACTCGAGAAAGGAGAGAGAAGCATGAGAAGGATAAGAGAGAAAAGGAGTTAAGAGCAGCTCAGGCAAAGGCTGACCGTGACGCCAAGGAAAGGTCTAAGCAGGAAGAAAAGGAGAAAGCGGCTGCTAAAACCGCAACTCCTATAGCCCCTATTCCAACTCAGCCTGCGAAGAAACAGCATCCCGTTTCGATTCCTGTGCTCCCTCACCAACCCCCGCCAAATCACGCCTCGCCTCAAATAGCAGTTGCAACTCCCGTTCTGCCCAAGGCTCCCACACCAATGAAACCTCGCTCCGTATCTCATGAGGTAACGAGATCAGCTTCTCAGGCTTCTCACTCTGCTTCCGGTCCAAGCCAGAATGTGTCGCCGCTCACCCAAACTCCGCTACACACTAGCCCTGGTCCTATTGGCCCGCCCAGAAAGGCTTCATCTACCGGACCGGTAAATAATATAGGAACTCCCGTCGCCCATCCAGCATCTCCTCTTCACATAGGAGTCAGGAGCCCGCCTAGCGTCCACCAAGGGCCGTTCACGGGACTACCTATGAGCCTCCAGGGTCCTCCCGGAATACCACCTCCACATATGGCTCCAGGCTTCAACCGAATGCACGAACCAATATTCCCCCCTCCTGGAAACTTGAACTTCCGTCCCGTAGGTAGCATGCCGGCACCGCCAGGCTTTCCCGCTCCTAGCCCGATGAGCAGTCGATCTTTTCTAACTCAGCATGTTCCCCCCGGGTTCCATCACCCGGCAGAGCAGCCTCCGCCGAATATGTCTCACCAAGGTTTCTCCCCGGAGAGCGTATCGGGGCGGCCGCATTCGCACTCGCGACAAACATCTGCTTCTTTTGACGCGAATTCTCTATCCGGCGGTCCATCTCAACCAATTAGCAGACCAGCACCAATTGGTAGACCAGGAAGTGTAGTTCACGGGCAGAAAAGCCATAACCTGTCAGCCGATATCGATGATGTGAGCAATCATCTCGGGAGCAGCGCCTTACTTGACGACACCGATGTACCTTTAGAAACTGTAAACTCCCCTCGACGAGGCACCGCCGCTCCAGGTCGGATTCCGTTCCCAAGCGCGCCATTCATGGACCCGTTCCTAGGCTCGCCACTCAACACTACATGGGGTCCTCCAAACGTATTTTCCCCACCGCCCGGCTTCGCCAACCCTAACCCTACATGGCCGATGAATCCTTCGTTTGGTGCTCCTGCCTCTGGTATGCGAACCTCTCAACCTCGACCTGTTGCTGTTCGTCAAATGCTTGTGAATGCATGCAAAGAACTACAGGCTCTCGGATCCAATGCAAACGGATATGTCGACCTGCTTGCCATTAAAGGTCGCGTGAATAGTATAAATCCACCAGGACACGACCCCGTCTCTGAAGAGGAGTTGTTAGATATGTGCGAAACCGTAGGCAGTTCACATAACGGCGGCGGAAGCTTTGATGTGCGGATAGGCGACGATGGGAAATTATCTGTCCGCTTTGAAGCTGATAGAGGATCAGTTTCGGGGCGAAATGTGCTGGGAGCTCCAGGCGAAATCGGCAGTCCAATTGTAGGAGTTAGTTCACCAAGTCGTGCGGGCCCCCCGACGTAGGAATCGATACGCTCGTTGAAAATACTATTGGAATTAGGGATAAAGTAATTCTGTTACTGGCAGGGGTGGATAATGGGCCGACGTCGAGGCTAGGAATTATTTTGAGATTCTCTTCTCCGCATGGAACCGGAGCTATTTCCGGCTCTTCGGAGCTCATCGTGTACCTTTTGGGCCGCTACTGGGTGAGCAGTCGCAGCGCGTTTGTAACCAATAGGTCGACTATCCCTTGGGACGGTCGTCAGAGCACGTGGGAGTAGTCTATGCCTTCAGAGATGCGCGAGACGAAGTGGCTTTTTACACTTTCTCTCGCCCCCGATTTTTAGGGCCGTTAAGCAGGTCATTGTTATGAATGGGAAACCCCGTTGAGCATCCGTACTAGAGCGCTATTTGTTCAGTATTAGCGAAATTAATATTTTACAAGAGTGCGGCCAGATGCTGGATGAGTCGCAGATGCATATTCTTGGGAAGTTATAGACCCATTTAATTTATATGGTGAGCGCAATTGTGAATAGGGACCTTGATAAGTCTTCTCCTTATGGTTCCCGTTATGTAAGTGTACTGTCGATATACGAAGTCATAACCGAGAGCTTCATTCATAGCAGATTATAGCAGATTACAAGAGAGCAGGTATTAGCTACGAGAAAACAAACACATCCGTTTGTAGCTTAACGGCTAGCATTCATACAAAGCTCATTATAGCTGAATTCAATTATATCTGCCAAGGCTAATGGTCATTGCATCATAGAAGGGCATTATAAAAGGGTAACAAAAGACAATGGGCACAGAGGTATGTGGAGGGAAAAAATTACTCCATAATGATAACAAAGACAAAGACAACCGCATAGCGCAGGACTGAAAATACCAATTACCCGAGGTATCTAAGCGAGTTGCAACATCGTGAGCCCGAAAGTCCCGTTTTCCATATCCTCGCCACGCCCGACTTTGCCTAATTCCATGATATGATATAATTCATTCGTCATTTCCGCTTCGTATGAACACATTCTTCATCTTCGATTCTCTTCGTTCCATTCCTCTTCAATTTGACTCCGCTCCAGCTCCTGGGAATACACGTCTCCAACGCACCGTTACTAATGGTGGCTCGGAGCATGACCCGGAGCATCGTACGAAGCGTCCGCGTACGAAGAATCCACAAAGGGATTTTGTCCACCAGTCCCTACGCTCGGCTCGCGCTTGGGCGGGATAGCGGTCTCTTCGTTTACCGCCATCGTAGCACTGGTAGCGTTCGCAGCAGCCGTCTTGGCGATGGCCACGGCCTCGGCATGCGCCCTCCGCTTGCGTTGGGCGCTCTTATCGCGGCAGCAGAAGAACAGCAGGGTGGCGAAGCCCAGGCCGAAAACCGCGGCTAGGAAGGCGGTGACGATGATCTCGCCGACGTCTAGAGTGTCATGACGTAGCATGCACAGGTCGTTGCCGTCCTTGTCCGTCGAGCAGAAGTTTTCGGCCTTGCAGACCGACGTCGGGACTTGGGTCTCGAAGCACGGGAGGGTTTTCCCGGATTCGCTGCCCGTGGATTGGATGGGGCAGGAGGTGGCTTTGGTGGTGGTTTCGGAACTGCATTCGATGGAGGCTGAGAAGACGCTGCCTGTAGCGGTTGCGGATGAGGTGCTGATTTCTGCTGGTGCGGGCGTAGGTGCTGGTGTAGGAGCTGTGGTAGATATTTGGTTAGCTATATTATATCCCCTAACTTATCGGTACTTATTTAATCGTTAAAGGTAATGTCTCACCTGGCACGGGTTCAGGCCCTCGCCGTCGAAGTTCGGCGACGGACTTGCCGTTGTGGAAATTGTTGATGATGAAGGCGGCTTCGATGGTGGACTCGGCCCTCGTGCAGCCGGCGTTGCGGAAACATCGCTCTAGGTCGTCGGCCTCGACGTATTCCGGCACATTGCGGAAACAGTGCGTGAGAGAGCCTTTGTCACCACAGGCTGCAGCCGCAGAGAGCCCAAGAGCGGTATCGCGGATATACAAAGCTCGGTCTGCTATCGCCGGACTAGCGCCGAGAGACGATGCCGGGAAAAGTAGAAGAAGAGATAAAAGGGTGGCCGGGAGGGCCGCGGCACCCGATCTTCGTCCGTGCATAATGATGGCTGGTTTGGTTGGTAAGATGTGTAAATTTTAGGATTTAGAAGAAGTAGCAGCACGCTAAAGATGTACTGATGCGAGACTGTTCAGGCGAAGATAGGTAGAACTAGATGTCGCTCTGTCGAGACACCGGCTTTGTAAGTTGCCCGAATAGGTGACAACCTAGATAGAGGCAAAGTCCGAACCGCGATTTCTTCCCAAGAACATGTAGGTAAAACCTAACAAATCCACGTTCCGATTTGGCCGATAAATATGTATCTAGCCAAGAATATTTTCTTCTCTGATCCGTCTCCAGGTTTTTAATATCCTGATTCTTGCCCTAGTCACTGCTAGAGTAATAGTTGTCGGTCAGAACCCGTGAGCCACGCAAAAGTCCTTAATGACGAAGGGTATGAGATGGGAAACACAAGAACCAAAAGACAAGAGAATCAGAGAGAATCTGACCAGACGGAAGTACGGGTTGGCTGAATATGTATGTAAGAAAAACGCATCCTCGTAAATGCTGTCCAGATGCAGCTAGGCTACCTAGTCAGTCCAGTCCAGCCCAGCCCAGCCCCATCATGATGCTTTTCAGGGTCTTCTCTTATTTTTATTTTTTTACAGGGCTACTGGCAAGGGGAACAGCCAGCTAGCTCTCACAAAGCTGTCGGGTGCCTAGGGCTCCTACTACGGAGATACATGCTATACTATATCCATATGTATCGCGCAGCAGAACACTAGCCGATAACTACATAAGGTAACCTGATGTAACTACCTAAGAGGTACCTAAAGAGCGGGAATGAGTTTCGAAGGCTTTGTGAAGTGACCTATTTTGGTGCTGACCTACGGCATGGAGGAACGAATCACATATCGATCCCTCGCGTTAGAAACAGAAGCGCTGCGGCTGGCTCGGAAACGGCACAGCCCTCATTGAGCTATCGTGATTGGGTGGATGACTTTGGAGAACAATTTTGGTGCCGTCTCGTCTGTCTAGTTAGTCGGAGATTGAATCAGGAAGTCTGTGTTTCCCATAGTGAGTACAAAGAAATAAAAGGATCTGTTAGGTTAGACAAGTGTTTCTCTATGTAGGTATGTATGTAGAACGTGTCGGTTTGGGAGGATACGAAAATCTGAAGAAGATACATCTGCCAGAGCAGATTGTGGGGGATCAGCAAAAGCTTGGTTTTGCCTTATCTAAGCTGATCTGATTTTAGCAGAGACCAGGGCTTTTCTTCTCTGCATGTCAGATTTTTGTTAATGCCCATGACCGTGTCGAGGCGGGCCTATGGGAAGCCACCAGCTCGGGATAATTCGTTTATTGCAATGCCGATCTGTACTACCCCTGCACCGCTGTCAATTTGGCATATGGGCAATACCCGATACCCTTTAAACCCCTTTTGCTTAATATCGTCTACCGCCGATAGTCCACTACACAGAGTGAAGTGCCTCAAGCGAGTCGGACTAGAACACGTTGGGCAATTTAAGGCTGTACCCCCTTGTCCATGCAGGAGAGCTAGCATGGTGGCTGAGCCGAAGCTCCGCAAGGGGCTTGGAGAGGTGCTGCAGCTGTTGGTCCCGCGTATTTTGCTGGGTTCGCGTTTTGCATTGCAGGATACCTTCTAAATCGGTACTGATTAGGCTATCATTCGCGACGAACCCAGATATTTTGTGCGATGATCGCTAATGCTTTGCTCTTGTCAATGGTAAAATGTCTGCCGAACAACGTTACGTTGTATACTGTTTACCTACCCTAGGTGTATTTTCGGGAGTTTTTTAATACAGTTCGAGTGTCATCTTGGAGTACATGTTGAACTTACTATCAGATATCAATCAATAGGGGGAATATTACATTTCAAGTCTTTGTTGCTTTATAAGCAAGTCAGACCTTCTCATGCGTCTGCTTCTACCCAGAATATTGAGTTAACAATAATTATACCAACTGCAGTTATAATATTCAAAGGTTAATGGTACCTAAGGTATGAAGTATAGGTATTCAATTACAACTGGTTCCTCTGTCCTGCTAGCTTCGCGATCTAGAATGAACAACTAGCTGCATAGTATTTTTTCATAGTTAACGAGTCTATCCGATATAAGAGACAGATATTACATCATCATAAGAGATAATTTTATTGGAGGGTCCCTTGTAGATTATTCAAACTGCCGTTATCTACCTTCATATGAGATTAAAAATACCATTGGTAAAACATGAATGCGGTTATCCGCGATGAGGTTGACAGTAGGAATGAAACCGGAACTTTCCGTGTTCAATACGTCTGTGGATAGCTCACCTCTCTTCTGATGGGTAATCTTTAAATTGACGAATACCATTTCTTAACCCGGAACGGCGAGGTTAATAATCTAGAATATTTTAGATAAGATAAAATATAGGACCTAGGTATAACGCAGTGAGCTTCCTTTTTGTATACACATAGGTTCAAGTCCATCGATTGTCAAATACTTAATCTTTATGATTCTTCCAAATAATCATCTCTATTGCCTGTCATTCTGCCTTTTGGCAACCATCAAGGAGGAATGTATACCTAGTTGATATACCCGTAAAGTACACCGATTTTATTAAAACCTAGGTATTCAATATAAAAGAAGTCATAAGTAACGAGCTCATAACTATTGTATCTGAAATATCGTGATTCATTGAGCTTTGCTCTTAGTTTGGTGATAACCTGGCATAAGAATAAAATTCCCAAAACGAATATGTAGGAGCATGAAGTGACCGAACTTACAAACTTAATGACTAACCATCCGAGCCTATATTTACATTTATAGACCTATCTTACATACTGAGTTACCTCATAAGGAAACTCAAATATGAGATTTCTCGAAGTAAAAGTGACTGAATTAAGGAACTAAGTGATTACCTAAGTCGACAGGGGATATCCACGTGATTTTTGGTAGCACTGACTGCCCTGTTTAAATAGGTGTATACGTCATTGCATACGAGGCGGATGCATTCCAGGCAGGTATCTATGATTGCTGCTTGCCTTACCCTTACATATAAGAGACAACATCTCTTCCGTCACCCAAAGTCTACGAATCCCGAACTTTAGAAGACACACTCCTAACTACTATCAACATCTATTTACGAAAACACTTAACACTAAACCCGCCAAAATGCCTCTCGTCGTCCCAGGAATCACCGACAACTCTCAGGACAAGACCACACAGTGGTCCAGCAAGCTAGTAGGAAAGACAGTATCCGAAAATGACCACAGCGAGACGGTATGTACCAATTTTCTCTCCTCGTATCTCCCCCATAGAGAATAATTTATACGCATGAAGATACCAGCTAACGCATACAAATTATAGAACTTCTGCAAGAAGGATCTCCCTCAGCAATGCCGTGTCATTCAACCTGGCATGATGGTGACTAAGGATTTCGTCCCGGACCGACTGAATGTCCATGTCAAGGACGACGGCACTGTAAGCCACGTTCAGCATGGTTAGACATTTTACCTATGCAATCCACGCCTTTGTATGACGGATATGAAGCTGTTGGGCTCAGCTGGTTGGGCTTGGAATGGAGGGGTTCGCCGGAAAGGAACATTATACGTAACCTATGCACTTAGTACCCTTTAATATCAGCAATAAGAATGACTAGCAATTACTCATCAGCAACAATATCTTTGACATGGTTTTATTTTTCCCTTTTAACTAGACGGATCTGCGACGTGCGGCATAATGAATGATGGTCATTTGCTGATATGTAGTGTTGATGGCGTTGATAGAAGGTACCTTTGTACCATGTGCCCCGCTAGACCGGGAGCTTCGAGGGGTCGAGTCTGCCCCGCGCTTTGCTGCTTTGGACTTCTGAATTATGATTGCGGGGCATTTCATCCAAATGCCCCTCCAAACTTTCACGAGCTTCTACTCTAAACATCATTTAATATCGGTTTAGACATCATCCAACAACTCCTAAAAATACGTAGTAGTCAATTGGCCCTCAATCCGTCAAGATGTTCAAGAGAGAGTAAGCATTCCTATCCTTTCGGCACATCCTAATCTTCTTTACCAGATTTTCGGTAACTATGGTTTAGCTAATTATCCCACTTTACCAACAAATAGAATAACCGCCGCGCCCAAATCCAAGCTAAAGTCGTCGGTCCAACGATCTCTGCGCCAGTCTTTACTGTCGACCTACCCGCTACTAAACCCCTACATCGATGAAATCCTACCGAAGAAGGGGTCGCTCGAGGCCATGAAGCTTCCCGATCGCTGCACACTGTACGTGTTAGACTCCCAGCCGCTCTTCTTCCAGCAGGACACAACAACGCTGCTACCGCACCTACGCCTCGTCCACCGCTTCCCAGACGCCTTCCCTAGTATACGCATAGACCGCGGAGCGATTCGCTTCGTATTGTCCGGAGCCACACTCATGGCACCCGGTCTGACAAGCACTGGCGGCAGATTACCCAGCGGCGTCAGCACCGAAGAGGGGAAGGAGGGTCTAGATGAAGACGAGAGGTGGACTAGGGAACTGGAGAAAGGAGAGCCCGTGGTAGTCCGAGCCGAGGGGAAGCTCGAGGCATGCGCCGTAGGATTCTTAGTCATGGGCACCAAGGAAGTTAAAGAGAAGGGTAAAGGGCCTGTTATCGAGGACGCGCACTACCTGGGCGACGGATTATGGAAGCTCACTACGGACTAGAGTGAGTCGCGGTGGAGCGTGGTCGATTTATTGGTTAAGCGAGTATCATTACATGAAGCACGTGCACTAGCCCGAGAGTGCCTCGACGAAGCTATCTCAGTTGTGAGAAGCGGTACTATCCGAGGGATTCATACTACTAGGGCCAATTATATTTACATATCATCTTGTGAAGGTTCCGAAGAGGCAAAGCTATCAGAATATGAAAGTGAATAAAAGGTATTTTTATTAATGGTATTTCGAAGGGGTGATTCTGGTGAGACGTGTACACAGAGTAGAGTATCGGATTGATAGGTACTAATTTGCAAGGATATGTGTAAAGTTTAACATGATTGTTTGGCTGGCCGGCCGGTCGATTTGAATACTCTTCTAGTGGGATTTCAAATACCTTCTTCTAAAAGGTACCTCCTATGTATTGAATTAAACTCTGTTTGGGAGGGTTGTTTGCATTCGTTATGTTTGCTACCGCCGAAGTGGGGCCGTGATACACATCGGACCGGCGCCCCGCTTAACCTTTGCCTCCGGCAAATTCACCGGAATGCTCCGAAAAGGGGTAGAATTCCAAAGAAGTTACAATAAAAGTTTGTTTTGATGTGTATCACAACTAAATGTGCTAGTGAGCTTCTTTGATCTCTGCTGAAGCCATTCACTTAGCATCTTAGACAAAAATTTCCATTAGAAACATGCTACAAAGATCACAATGCGCTATCTTGAAAATGTCTGACTCTGTGGGTTATATCTACCATTATTGATACGAGTCAATCAACTTAGCCCTATCAGAGTCAATACTCATGTCCAGTAATGATGTGATAGGGAATTTTTGGTTACATGGCTTAAGCCGGATCTTACATCTACGATACCAAGTCAAAAGGCGATGGCGAGTTAGACAGAGGAAGCCACAGTAGGAGAAACTCGCACACTGTTTCAATTTTAGCGGCTAAGAATATGAATTGATTAATCTTCGCAAGTAAGGACTATCTATAGCTAGCAAGTGCTATCAACATGCATGCCTGCAAGAGTCTGCAAGAGTCTGCTCGTTTGCCATGAAGTAAGTTCATCAACCGTGAAATCATCTGGCTCGTGTAATCATCTGGCTACAACATTACATATGTCGTCCAGCATTCGTAGTAATTGTAAGTTTTTTTTCTGCAAGTTGAAATAAGAATGCTGTGGTCTCTTCAAAGAATCGTTCAAGTGAAAAAGCAATGCGCAGTGGATATGTTGAAACATATCATGACTCGGAGTAAAGTTTCTCAAGAGTCGAACGGCGGTTGGTGTAAAGAACCTCGCTCATCAATCTAAGAAGATCGGCTCTTCGGGGTGGTAATCGAAGATGTGGGCATTGGCCTGTATCATGAGGGCCAAGGTGATCTCTCGGCGGAAACCGTAAGCTAGAAGATGCAGTCTAGTGATCAGGTACGGAGGATAAATTGCCCTCACAGCCCATGCTCCGAACGCTCCCATCGGAAGAGTACGAAATCTTCCGTGAATTGCTTGATAGTGAACGTAGCATCTTTGAATCTCTCCCAATACGTGGTCATGAGCGTTTGCGTTGAGTAGATGGTCCGGAAGGAGGATAGGGTCGTTGCGTAGGGCCATTGCGACTCGAGTACAATACGCTTTGAAATAGTTGACAACAGTACGTAGCACATAACGCTGTCCCGACCATCGCTGTACTAGCGCGATGGCCGCGATATAGTCCTCTCCAGTATACTGATGATCGTCCAGGTTGAAATCTTCAGTGCCGTAGACCGCCAAGAGGGCAATCTTCCAAACGTCGGCGCTCTCGAGGACGCGGACGATTGTATAGTGTAGGCGATCGCGGGGATCGACGAACATCCAGTACAAGTAGGGGAGAGCCCGAAGCATCTCGACATGCACGAGGATGGGAACTCCACGCGCGATCAAGACAACGATTTCACTAAGATATCTTGTTAGCGTTACCGTCATACACTAAGCTGATATAATGATGCAAAATACGTACACGTTGAATAACTCCAACTCCACAGCAGCGACACCTTCCACTAGGAGAAGGCTTGGGTCTGCAACGTCTCTGCAATAGACCGTTAGTTTTGTTTTTACAATGGTAGAAGATGGGAAATAAAAGGACGTTATATATTATACATACCTCTCATGCGGGTAGTTGTTGTGGAACAGGCCGTAGTTCAAGCGGATCAAATCATTCGCATTGGCGGAGTCGTAGAACATGGCCTGGAGAAAACTTCCCTCGTAACGGGGTTGCTCGAAAAGCTCGAGATCCTCACCAAATAGCTCAAAAGCTGGGTTTAACATGGGAGACGGGAGACGCGGAATCTCAAGAGGTCCTACGTCGATGTTCTCCGCAGGCGGAGCAGAGATAGGGGAGTGCTCAGACTCTAAGATACCCCAAAGGGTGGCGGGTCCTGGAGGGGAATCCATGGTGAATTAGACGGCTTGTATAGGAGATGACTTTGGAAGAAGAAATATTATAAAGAGGCAGACTTGCGTTGGAAATTACTGGCGTAAGAGATAGGCTGGGTGAGAAATAACTTGAGTACAGGTGGGAGGAGCCCAGGGCAGGATGAGTTGAAGGTGAAGAAGAGAAGAGAAGAGCATGCAAAGAAGAGGAGGAACTGTCTTCTTAAATCATAATCACTAGGCAGGATTGCAGCCACTCTCAAGGCAACGATTTGTTTTGGCGGGCTGTAATACGCAGCTCACTATTAGTTGCAGGCCCCCAAAAGGTTCTGCTGGTTTGCATATAAGTGGGTAAAGGGAGTAACTTCTCTGTATCATCCTACTAAGAGGGGGTTTGGAAGAAACTATTCGCAGGTTTGTACAGGGCGCGCCCCTACACAATTCTTAGACTAGACGCAGAACCCCGAGGATAAGCAGCTAGCATATGCTATGTACATACCTACTAAGGACTTAATACATGGTACTAGGCCATCTGTACTTACTACGAAGAGAATGTCACACCAACAGTTTAGGGATGCAAGTTAGGGGCTGTGGTATGCTATTGTATGATAGGCTCCCCTGCTAGACACCCCGAGATGGAGTTTCTAGTTCGTCTGAAGCACTTACTGGCAAATCATCTACCTAGGTTCACAGAGACTTGCAAAGTGTACGCATAATACTAAGCATCGTTTGCTAATAGTCATTCAGCGATTTGATTAGGGTCAATCCTGTAGACGCTTCTTAACTTGCCATGTGCTAAGTAGCAATCCGTTTCAATTCCATTGTAACATTGGATAGAATTTTAGCCTACTGATCTGAGTTTTGTTTGAATACAGCAGGTTAAATCCTTGGACTACAGAGTCACCCAGGAAAAAGTGCTGTGTCAGCAGTCTAGTCTTTGCTAGGTTCATGGTCTCTTATTTTTTTTAGCTTAGGTGCATTGCCATTTCTTGTTCACTTCCTCACATGACATGATTAGGGAGAAAGGACATATGAGGCAGGTCGATAATGGGCATCATAATTTTTCTTTTTCTTTTTCCTTTAAGTATTGTTCTAGTCAGGATTTTACTAATTAAGTTTTTACCGTAACACTCACTAGGTGTACACAGTGTCGTTTCTATGATCATATGATAGTATAGAAAGCCGGTCCTATAAGGGGGAGGTATGATCAATCAGCCGGCCGAGTATTGGCGGAGCTCCGATCCGGAGGAGGTCCGGATGCGGCATTCTCCACCAATCAGGAAGTTAAGCGGAGCCGGGGTTTCGGAATGCAAGTGTGACCTTAGAACAGCAAGCGGGGGGGAGATGTTTGCGACATTGGCAAGTGCTAGACAGTTAAGTGGATTCACATACATGTACCCATGTATTCACTTCATCTGAAATGTCGGAATCCCCTCAAATTAGACGAAAGGCTAGTTAAATGAAGAGAGTTTGCATATAATTGTTTTTAAGGGTATTCCATTTTGAAGCATGCTAGGTTCTAACCCTGAATGCAATAGCTAAAACGTGTTGAGTGGGTAAGTTGTTGATATTTTGAGATGATTATGTGTTTTGAAGTGCCTGCTGAACTCACTAATAGTTGAATCATGAAAAATTTATTTCATAGGTACCTACCTACGAATAAGTACGTTTATTCATACATATTTCCAGACGAGAGCGATCATCTTCAACTTGATCTATCATATGCGTCGGATAGTGATCACATTCGCCGACTTGTTGTTTGGTACGACCAATCCTTGGCTAATAGCCCCAAGGAGTTTTCCGCAGGCTGCCTGATTAGTAAGAGCATATCTGACGTATTAAATGACTCTGTGGCACAAATTTCTAATGATTCTGACTCTTTAATTGAGGGGGTCCCTTGGCCTATATACCGAGTCTTCCGCCGCAGTTTTTCTTTCCCAACTACTACACTACTACTTCACCTCTTAGTCTGTTTTGAAAACTGTTATCACAATGGCGGCTCATCGTGTTCTCTTACTTGGTGGCAACGGCAAGGTAGCTCGGTTGCTAACACCGATGCTCCTTCAACGATCATGGGAGGTTGCGAGTATCATTAGAAGTCCAGACCAGGTTGCGGAGTTACAGCAGATTGGAGCGCAGACGAATCATAAGGGCAAGCTAGATGTTCTTGTCCGCAGCATCGAAGACGTCAAGAGCGAAGCACAAGCCAAGACTTTGATAGATGAAGTAAAACCTGACTATGTCGTCTGGAGTGCTGGTGCTGCAGGGAAAGGAGCACCGGAGAGGGTATGAGCATCGGCGTTAAGTCCGAATTTTCACTTAAGTCCGACATATGCTAACATCCTCTTGTCAGACTGAGGCAATTGACCGCGATGCTGCATGTCATTTCATTCGCGCATCCGTGGCAACCCCGTCGATCACTAAATTCATATTGATATCCTTCAACAGTTGTCGCTATGAAAAGATGTCCTGGGTGACGGAGGAGCATTGGCAGGAGTATCTCAAGACAACTCGCAATCCATTGAATAGATACTACGAGGCCAAGATCGTAGCGGATAAGGTGCTGTGGGAAGAAGGAAAGAAAAGAAAGGATTTCGCAGCGGTTTCCCTCCGCCCAGGCATATTGACAATGGAGCCCGTTGGCGGCGTTGCCTTAGGGAAATATCCGCGAGTAGCAGGAACAACGAGTCGTCCATCCCTTGCGTATGTTACGGCTTTGTTACTCGATTCTCCCAACCTCAAGACTTCCTGGTTGGATATACTAGATGGCGACGAGGATCCAGATGCAGCCGTAAAGAGATGTATTGAGCAAGGGGAAGATTGTGCTGAAGGGGAACCCTTCTATAAACCTTGAGTTAAACATGGCGTACTATCTTAGGTACTTAAGGCAAATTTTGGGGCAAAAGGGGAATTCTAGCCTTCAGTGTATTTCACTCGTTCGGTATAGGCTAAGTAACGCAAAAATATGAAACTTTGGCCTTTTGGCTTGTCAAAGTCACCAATTATCGCTTTTGAGTTGATGCTAGATTTCCTAGGGCTATTTGCACTCTTGTAAAGTCTACCCTTAATAGAATACTTAGTGTTAAGTATTTAGAGATAGATTAAGACTTTTGGTAGGTGAATGACTAGCCCTTCTACCTCCTTCCCAACGGGGTCCTTCGAGCCACATGGTCTTGCTTTGCATACATAGAGTCACTCTCTATATACATAAGTGCCAATTAACCTTGCTAAAATGCAGCGCTTTCATGCTAATTCTATAAAACATATAGCTTTAGGTAAAGCTTTGGAACTATCAAGTCTATAATAAGGAGAAATCGGCTGAATTATTTCCCCCTTTTGTTAAACCATTAATTATTCGGCCGCATGTGTAAACGTCCATCGAAGATTGCCATCAAAATGACTTTTTAAACATGAAAGATTGCAACACGTAACGTAGACCACAAGTCGTAGCTAAAATATATTCCTGAAATCTAAATTAGGACTGTACGCACTTCTTCAGAGTATTAACATGTAACTATAGTAGGTTTATTGTCTTTGGTTACTTCTTTGAATTAATTTGTAGCGCAGCTTACAATTCAACTAGTCCCTGAAACTAACAATTTTAACCTCTGTCAATTCCCAGTCTGTGTGATTGCCTTCAATAGTTAAAATCATGCCTCATGTAGTCTAATGTTTCGTACTATGTAATCCCCTTCCAAGCCCGAATATCTCATTCCCGACATGCGGATTACTCGGGCTTTAGAACTGCACGGAAATGCACTTTGCCCTGCTCCAATTTTTCCATGGCATCCTTAATGCCAGCTTCCGTCATCGGGAAAATTTGAACAACAGGCTTAATCTTGTGTAGAGCAGCAAACTCAAGCATACGCTGGTGAATATATCTCGGAGCAACTATGGATCCTTGGATAGTAATGGCACCAAATAAAAGGGGTAAATAGGGGATCTCGAAATTGCCCTCGTCGACTGAAAGGGGATGAATCCATGCCCCAGGAGCTAGGATAGGGATAATCTGTTCCCAGTTAGGCTGGGCAGAAGTGCACACAAGCAGGCGGTTCAGCTGCCGTAACGGTTTAAGCTCCTTCTTGCCTTTGGTGGCAATAAATTCGTGCGCTCCTAGTCGCATAGCCTGGTCCTTCTTCGAATCAGTGCCGGATAGAACGACAACGCGGCATCCCATCTTGGCAGCAAATTGAATAGCCAGATGTCCAAGGCCACCAACTCCCATTACACCGACAGTTTCTACCTGTGTGGTATTGTAGGCGTGAAGAGCGTTGAAAACGGTGGCTCCACCACATTGCAAAGGTGCAGCATCCTCATCTGTCATCTCATCGGGGATTTTGAACAGGAAAGCTTCTCTCCAGATGGCATGCGATGCGAAGCTGCCTTGGTCCCGGTCTGCGAATCCGTACGTGGCACGTTCAGGGCAGTATGTCTCGCTACCGCTCAGGCATAGCTGGCAGTGACCGCAAGAATCATGCTCGTAACCCCAGCCAACTCTGTCGCCTTTCTTTAAGAATTTGCATGCTGGTCCTGTTGACTCGACGACACCAACTCCTTCGTGTCCTAGGACCATATCATCAGTTTTCTAGATGCTATGTTAGTAAAAGTCTTATGTCACTACGCTTAGACCACGTAAGAAGTATTACATACATAATGGAGATCTATATTTCATAAGTCAGTTAACTATCAGTTTCTTCGAGTTTTATGGACCTAACGCAAGACTTACCAGTTCCACATAGTCCAGAAGCCGTAACTTTAACTAAGACGTAATCTTCCGTTAATTTTTCTGGCTTAGTCGTAGTGGCCTTCTTGGGCGCACCAGACTTGTCGCCTTTGAAAACTGTGAAGGTAATGCCAGACATTTTTCTGTTAACTTCTGGCTAAGTATAGGTATAAATGGGCCTAGAAGTATTAGAAGGATAATAGAAGTCGTATGATTCCAGACAAGTAGCTCAACTATCTTATATATCCATGCAAGATAAAAGTTTTTCACATATCCATAACGACCGAGGCTGCTAACCTTGCAAATAATATCTTCATAAATGACGTTGAGACGCAGGTGCGGCATCGCCCGCATTTAGTGTAGAGACTAGAACTAGTTGTTTGACCTTATTCGGAAATTCGGAAATTCTTCCACGGCGGTAAGAGATTGTGGGCTTCAGGAGGCAAAGGCCCACAATCTAAAGTTACCTAGCTTAATTCAAATTGTTAAGACTCGTTATCAGAGTCTTCTTGTCATGATGATGGGATTCTACGCTACTAATATAAACCAGCTTGTGAAAGTTTACCTTTATGAGAGACCTAAGGGACTAGTGTTTGGAAACACAACTTCTAGTCTACCTACATCTTATTCGGGAAGATTATTGAAGCAAAGATGACGAATTCGGTGAATTTCTCTCATATGTTTTTATTATGTTTTGGCCTCGGGGTTGGTCCGGATATCCACTCAATCTACGGCATTTGCCTAGGTATTGATCCACTATGTGCACGAACTCCTTGCCTCCCTAGCAATTAAATATCTCATTGAATTCATGAATGGTTGCGTAGAAAAGAATATAGTGGGCCAATTTATTAACAACTCTTTTTTCTAGGGGATGCATTATAGAGATGTGGGGATAGGGGTTCGAGTTTCAACGTAACAACGTAACTATGGTGAAACAATAACATAAGAAGATTCACATTTAGCATATATAATACCACTTTTATATTTCATGCAGACCGCGCACAGGTTTACCTAATGTCCTTAGGTACCTGCTTGCAAATATTTAATTATTTTACCAAAATATTAAATGTAAACAAGCTGTCACGAGGTGGAACGAAACAGCATGGAAACAACTTCGTTGTTCCGCAAGGAACTCTAAACTAACTATGAGGGTCTTTCGTCTATACATGTTGAACAGGTCCTTTGTTCTAGATGTCTCATCTAGAATCCTGACACAAGCGCTTCTATAAACATCGGACATGGTCACGATATCGTCATATCTTAACTATAAGCTTACATAATACGTTGCTGCTTTTACTTAGCCTCGAAGTAACCTTTGATCTAGCTCATCCGCGTCTCATCGCTTTGGGATCGCAGAAGCCGCCTCTTCATTTCCATCCGTACCAGGAAGAGTACGTGCAGGTATTGGCGGGCCGCTTGGCCGCAGAGGTAAACGGACGTGAAGTCATATTAATTCCAAGTGATGGCGAGTTTTGTCTGCGACCATGGCCCATGGGTTGACCATCGACTATATCCACCTTCATTGCCCCCTCAAGATGACACCGCTTCGAGGCTAGATAGCACAACGAAGTTTTTACTTTCAGGCCAACAGACATTAAAGGCCTTTAAGCTTGATAACGTCTTCTTTCAGAGTTGGTATGCGTATCAGGACGAGATTGTGATTGGTGGCAAGAAGCCTAACCCGATTCAAGTCATATCGGTGAGCTATTAGGCTTTATTCCCTCCCCTATCTGACCTTGGTATATCTTGTGTATATAGCTAATATAGGCAGACATTCGACGCAGGAGGCTCATATCTATCGTTGCCGTGGTGGGTTCCTTTTAGGCATATAATTTCCCAAGCCTCTAGTATTTTGATTGGGAGGTGGCTTGGCGGTTTATTAGGGTACCAGCCATTCTATCGCAAATGGTTGACCGAAGAAAATTGGCAATTGGCCTGTGAGAAGATGGAGTCTTCGTTTTTCCAGAGACGGTTTGCAGATCGTAGACACTCGAGTTGAACAATTAGTTTCTTATGCGACGATTTGTCTACGTACCTTTACAACTTACCTAGTTACAGCTATATATTCAAACGACAATAGAAATGACATGAATCAATCTTAAGGTATTACTAAACTTCACGGCATTCTAGGTACACAGTGACTCAAGTCTTCCACTACGAATCAACCACTTCAAGGGTGAGATATTGTTACAGTATTAAGAGTCAAGGGCCAAAGAAGTGTTCTCCTTATTGATCCTAGCCCAAGTTAAACTCTTCGCCCATAGCGCTTCCTGTTTCTGCTCCTCTTTACTCTCCGGCGAACTCTCGTCCTTCTTTAGAAGAGTATAATAACCCGCCTGGCCCGCATATTTCGAGTTAACAGCTAGCTCGATGACGTCTGCTCCAGCTGGGGCAGAGAGGCGCGCCGTATGGTCCTTTAGTCGAATCAGGGGTAGAAGAGGTCGAAGAACGAACTTCTGCATGTAAGTGAAGGGTTTCGGGGTGTTGACTCGAAGCGCGCGCGAGTCGATTAGGTTCCCCGGATTAATTGCTACTACTGTAATCTTATTTAAACTCGGGTCCTGTTAAACACCAGTTAGGTCATTCGTACGTAACTTTTGGCATATTAAACCAAAAGCATTCTCAGACAGTTACTGACCCTCTTCAAATGCCTATCCAGTGCATACGACCATGTCACAATTGCCAACTTTGTATTTGCATACTTCTGGAATCCTAGACCTGTCTTGTCGGCCCCAGCATCGGCCATCACGAGCTGTTCGAGGTCCTCGGGGATTGTTGGTGGATATTTCTCCACTGCATTGATAACGTTAGCCGCGGCCTGGTGACTTGGCATAAACTAAGTGGCAGCTAAGATCTCGGTTCCCGAACGTGGGGAGTTCGATTGACGTGCCGAAAGACAAGCTAGGATTATGATGATACAAAGGAAGATACTAACAAGAGTTCTTGCCGGGCCAATGCGCATCGCTCGAAAAAAGCACAACTCTTCCACCTTCCGGTCCAAAGCTCCCTAGAAGACGTAGTACTAGAGCTACATGGGCAATATGGCCAATCTGGAAGGTTTTCTCGTATCCATCTTTTGTGAGCTCGGGGTCGCGGACGAGATTCCAATAATAAGCATTGGCGATGATGGCGCTAAGTGGAGGATACGAGTTGTCAGCTACCTCTTTCTCAATTTTGCTGGCGAAATCATGAACGGCGGAGAGGTCAGCAAGGTCAAGCTGGTGGATAGATGTCTTCGCATTTGGGTATTTCGATATTATCTCACGCAGTCTCTTGCTGTTGGCGTCATCAATATCTCGTACGGTTAAGATAGCAGCGTATTCTGGGTGATGACGAAGGAGATAGTCGACAGCGTGTATTGCAAGGGACCCATTGGCCCCTGTGATAAGAACAGATCCTATCATGTTGAACGCGCTGTCTTAGCTAGAGAGGCGAGACAGCTACAACCTACAAATGACCTAGTGAATGAATTCGGGGGATATTCGGAAGCCTATCTCGGGCTAGAAGGACCCGAGGGGATTTTGACCTTGAGAAATATCAGCACGTTATTACAAACCAATGAAAAAGGGGTGAAGGTTTATTGGTTGTTGATCTTGGCAGTCCAACAATAACGGTGATATTAAACTGAGATCTCGAGTCACCGAACAAAAACGGTTTGCGTACCGTAAACGAGTACCACCTAAGATATATGTCCCACAAAAGACTGGCCATTCACATCGAGCCAAGTGATGTCCCGCATACCTTTTCAGGAAACTAAAAGATTACCATGTACCTAAGTATCTTCAGGATCTATAGTCTCATTATAGGTTGTTTACCGAGAGCGTTGCATATACATAGGTAGCATGATTAGCATGATGTTACGACGTTGTAGACTCCACTGGAGAAAGAACCCGTTTTTAAGCTCAGCACGTGTTGAAGAAATACCACTTAGATGCAGCTGTTGGTATCCAGATTTCCTAAAATTTGGGCATTTATTCCTAAGCGATATATGTATGCGACTCGACCACGATGTTTAAAGAGGAAATTCATCCTAGTCAACCAGTAACACTTCTATTGATCTTACCAAATCCGTGTAGTACTATTGCTACCGGAGTGTCTTCGGTCACCTAAGTTCCCTGTCAAGGTTCCATCGTAACTTGAACTTGTAGTCCCCTTATTTACAATCTTAGTAGGTATTCCGAAAGTAACCCAATTGTCATTGACCCCCCGGCAAGCCAGAATCCATATCTGAACCACAACCAGCAACTTAACGAATCCCCGAGATCCACATTCAAGATCATTGTTCCCAGGGACGCAAAGCAGCCCCCAACCGCTAGGATATAATACCAGGGTCCCATCTGGGCTAGGTAACCACTTGCAGAAAGCAGACCCAGCATGCCGCTCAAAAGGACCCAGAGTAAGTGCTTTGTCTTATTCCCGCATAAGACTGCCATACTCTTTAGGTTGATTTTGGTGTCATCCTTAACATCCTGATGTGCGTATATCGTGTCGTAGATAACCGTCCAAAGGATGCATGCAAGGAACAGGAACGCAGTTGAATAATTCTCTAGAGGATCCGCGTCCATTGCTAAAGCACCCATGAAAACCCCCCACGAAAGACAGAATCCCAGCACAAACTGAGCGAAATAGGTATGACGTTTCGCGTAGGGGTAGTATATCGTAGCGACGATATTTGGTACTGCCCAATAGGCTGCGACCTTCTGCTTTGGAAAGCCGAGAAGGAATACTGCAGCGCTAACGGCTTGCGTCGCAGTGAAAATGAAGGCAGCTCGGGGTGAGATCGCACCTCGAGCAATAGGACGATTGCGAGTGCGAGCAACTAACTTGTCGACAGAGGTATCGATCAAATCATTCCAACTATGTGCGCCATTGGAACAGAACAAACTGCCCCCAAGCAGTAGGACAGCGGCAGTCCATAGGGCTGCGGGACTTGAGCCCTGCTGCAGGATGGCCGAGTGGAGAATACCAAGGAAATGCGGAATATAGATGAGGATAAGCCCAACGGGGGGGCTAAGCCGAGCCAATTGTATGTATGGAATCACCGATGGCGGCAGGCGACTAACCCATTTACCCGTATGACCACCTCCATATTGCTGGCCCAGCCTGTCGTTGCCGGCGCTTTCCTGTAAAGGTACTTTCTCGTGGAGCTCACTAGTTGCCATGGCGGAAAGCTGGCGCTTCGGGCTTGGTTGGGCTTTTAGTAGTGTCGATTTGAAGAGGAGTCTCGAAACCATGCTCATATTTCAACATCGTTCGCTTCTGGGTAGGTAGTTATACTTACCTACTTAAATATTCAACTACCACTCTCGATGCCGAGGTTTGAGCAAGCTAGTAGTCGTACCTAGTCCAATCTTGTAAGTCCATGCCTGCCCCTAAAAATCAAGGTACCGAGACACAACAGTTTTGGTTACATGGCCCGTCTATAGTCCCAATCTATTCTTATTTTGATCTTGACCGTTTCTATATGTGCATAGTGGCGTGGATAGCTCCTAAGTGGTCCCACTGATGGATGTGTATCTCGCTCAATGATTCCAATATTCGACCAAGGCGCAGTCATAGCACTCTGCAACAACAGCCACGAACTACTACAAGAGTAGGTCGCTAATCTAGGACATCGAATGCGAAGCGGTTAGAGAATCGTCATATATGGTCTTGCCAGACATTTTTTCCAGCAGGACAGCTTTTCATTAGTGAAGGTTGATGCCATCTTGTTCACTATTGACAGTTGTCATACTCTCACGTTATGCTGAAGCAGCTATTCCTTCTAGCCGCTTTCGGCTTACTTTATTCACACTGCCTAGGGGCGGTTCTTACTTCTGATTCAAGTCTTTCACTGTGTAAACAACTCGATGGTACATTCGGAAGCGCTATCGTATTTCCTAATGATACGGAATATTCTACTTTAAGAACAGAGAATTGGTAAGCTTATTAACAGAACATCTGTCTAGTTACGGAAGCTAACAATGGAAGGTCTCAAACTGCGTGGAAAACGCCGACCTGTATTTTCCAGCCAGAGTCTGTAGACGACTTGCAAAATGTCATCCCCAAGTTGGTAGCTGCCAATGTCAGCTTTGCTGTGCGCTCAGGAGGCCACTCCCCGTCACCTGGGGCAGCAAATATCGACCAAGGAGTTTTGATTGACCTTTCGAAATTCAATGGCGTAGATTACGATGCTGAGAATAATGTGGCGAACATTGGTGCTGGTCAAAAATGGGAGAATGTTTACAAGCAACTTGATCAATTCAATGTCACTGTTGTTGGTGGAAGAGTGCTCGACGTAGGTGTAGGAGGGCTAATTCTTGGAGGTAAGTCTTCCAGTTTTCAATTTAGAACAACGACTGACATCTGAACTGCAAGGCGGCCTCTCCTATTTGTCTGATCTTCACGGTCTAGCTTGTGATAACGTGGTAGAATTCGAGGTATAATCCCATATTTACCAAGTTTATGATATACAATAATATTAACTGCCTACTAGGTAGTTCTGGCTAATGGGTCATTTGTCCATGCCAATGCAAACACTAATAAAGATCTGTTTTGGGCTTTGAAAGGAGGAGCTACCAATTTTGGTGCGTTTGTTTCCTATTGCTCAAGACTTACTAAGCTAAGATATATAACAGGTATCGTAACTACGTTCAAGCTCTCCACGTATCCTGTCCAGCGAGTCTGGGGTGGAATAAGAGGATACACGCTAGCAGACGTTCCGGAGTTACTTACGGCCGCCTTCAAGTATCAAACAGCGCCAAATAAGGACCCTTACGCAAATTTGATGCTTCAAGGGTTTCCTATTAACGAGTCATTTGGGGTTATACTGAGTTTGATCTACCTGAAGCCAGAGCCGAATCCTATAGCGTTTGAGCCGTTCTACCACATCAACACTACATTCGACACTACAGCGATCAGTTCCTTCACGGAATTCCTTAGTGGACAAGCACAAGCACAGCTCCCACCGAGGTACGTATTTGGCAATTCCTTCAACACCGTTTGACGATATATAAGTCCACTCGTCACCGAAGTTACTATGCCAAGCCTTGCCCCTTTTCGTATATTAGCATACTACACTCTTACCCCATTAGTTGATTGAGGCAGATTCTAATGCAGGTACAGGATTGATTGGTTTACTACTACTATAACGCCGAGCAAGGAGTTGTATGATAAGATTGGCTCTATTGTAACTACGTCAAAGGCGCTAGACAAGATCCGCTCGGCTACTGCGGGATCTACCTCCTTCTCTATACAGCCAATATCCAGCAGTGTCGTCGAGGCTGGCAATGCAAAGGGTGGTAACGCGTTAGGCTTAACGGCCGTCAACCAAACTTGGTTCAAAGTTGATTCTGGTTGGCTGTGGCCGGATGATGATGAGGTAGTACATAGCGGCTCAACGCAGCTAATCGGCGAAGTTCAAGCTGCCGCAAAGGAAAGCGGTAACTCTTTACGGTACATTTTCATGAACGATGCAAGCTGGGACCAAGAAGTCATCGACCATTACGGCACAAATAACGTTCGGAAGTTCCGGCGGATACAACGTGAGTACGATCCAGACTTGGTGTTCCAGAGGTTGGTCCCAGGGGGTTATAAAATCCCATGATGTAATGGGAAAAGGAGCGATAGGAACGGTTTCCGTGTACAAGACATACATAAATGGGTATAGTATTAGTTATTTGTAAACCAATGTTCATACTGTTCGTTATACTTTGTTGAGATCCTAAAATGCAGCATGCTTCTGAGAGCACCTTGCTCGGTATGCTGCTTAAGTGCTTACCTCTCAGACCCACAGGAGCGAACTAAAAAGGCCACAATACTTATCAAATTCGTGTATATTCCAAGATCTAGCCGTTGTTTATTGAGATCTCATCCTTGAAAGCGCCAGGTTTATTAGTGAATTACGAGTGACTAACAAGCCTCTACAGCTCGAAGGAGTTAAAAGGATCCTAGACCTACCTTAAACGGAAAATTTAGAATCCTAATTGTCCATGAACATCCGTGGATGTCCGTTATATCCGGAAACTAGTCGTTGGAGAGACTTACAGTACCTTTTAGTAAGTCTTACGTCAATGAGCTAGTAGGACTTCAAGTTTCTAGATGCTGCTGACACATGGTATCCGCTTGAACGGTTTACTGTCAAATCACAGACTCGACTCCAAAGCTACCGCAACGTAGCAGTGCATTCAACTCTAAGACCGTTTAAGCTTACATGCGTTAGCCGTTGTGATACGACCTTGAATTTAAAGTATATTAGGCTGTGCAACCCACCATGTTGGAATCATGTAACCCATAGTATCTCCTGAAAGGCTGATATGTGAAAGGCGGTGACACTAACAAGATTCTCACAAATGACATATGATATTTGCGGAGCTGTACATAGTTGTATTAGATTCGCGACATGCAATTCATTTTTAGGTCGTTAAGCGAGTGTAAATATCCGCTTATCATGGGTGTTCGTTTCTCGCTTCCAACCTTCTTTCTCGAAAGAGTATTACCTAAAGATTGTGCGACCCCAGGTGCAGCAAAAGTGACACTCACGAAGTATGCAGGAGTTACTATCATATTTGTTGGGTAACTTTAAATTATGAAATCCTTTCAAACGTGTCTATTTGGAATCTAGATCCATGTTACCAAGTAGAGACGACATGAAATAGGTTAATGGAAATTGCAACCACTTGGAAATCATATGATCGCCTAAATATGTCGCCAAAAGAGGGAATAGTCATAATGTAACTAAGGTAATAAGGTGGTTGTTGCTCTATATGCTGTGTTTAAACCCAAAGTACTTAATGATGTGTAGTTGAAAGCAATTATCGTATTGATATATGATTATCTATAACTGCCATATATAAGGCATCTCCTGATACAACTTAACTAATAGATTAGAAATTATGGTTTACAATTTAGAAAGTAGGAACCCGTCGTTCTGTTGCTTCTGGAATAATTGCGAAGCATCATACTTCTGGGAGATTTGCTTCAGCTTGTTGACGTTTTCGGTACCGTAAGACGCGAGCGGGTTCTGATCTCGAGAAGCGTCGTTCATGAAGGTGAATGGTAGTGATAAACCTCGCTCGTCTCCTAGTTCCTTCCATTTTTCGCTTGTCTGGATCGAGACCGACCTTACCAGATCGTCGTCCTTCTCATCATCCCAATCAACAATCGTCGTCCACCCTAGTGATTATTAGTTAGGTAAGTTATCTACAACATTATGCTTGAGAAGAGGTTAGACATACATCCGTGGTTATCCTTGAGGATATTCATTGGATTTCCCCCTTTCTGTTCTCCCTGTATGGCAACATTCTTGGGAACAGGCTGGATAGTGAAACTCTGGTTTGCTCCTGTGGCGTTGCGAACTGCAAGGGCTTTCTCCCGCCAAAAGGCGTACACGTCCTTGTAAAGTTGGGCGTCGATGCGGGTGCTGGCGGCTCGGTAATCATGGCTGTTTACAATTTCATCAGCCCCTATTCAAAATAGTTTTTAGCAGTATGGGTACGTACCGGTCTGACCCAGTTCCAGTACTGGCCATTATCGCCGTCAAAGCGGAAATTGAACCGTTGGTTGGTGGCACAGCGACCAGAAGTGGTTCTATGTCTCTGAAGGGTGCAAACGCGCTTGGCTGATCCTCTGTCGGTTCCGAATATACGAGACCAATGCTGATGGAGTCGAGAGAAATACCAAGACCTACGGTGGCCTTGAGATCGGTTGCGCCTTCATTCTGCTGCCACTTGGCGTAAGCCTCCAAAAGAGCGTCAGCTTGGTCGACCGAGTATATCGACGCCTGATACCAGATCCCTCTTACGGGTACGGTATATAGGTCAAATCGAGTTACGATTCCGAAGTTAGGCCCACCACCCTTCAAAGCCCAAAAGAGATCCGGGTTGACAGTAGAACTAGCATTTGTGATCGTGCCATCCGATAGGACAATCTAGAGTACAATTTAGCACGTGAAGTCTAAGCCGAGACCTAGGACTTGATTGCCACCTGCCCGGCACACTCATCAAGGAGTACCACATACCTCAAAGTTCTTCACGTTATCGGCGGCAGTACCAAACTGTCCTGTAAAATGAAAGTAACCCCCTAATAGTGTTAGAAATACCTAGGAACAACAGGGGTTTGTAACATACCACCTAGGATAACTCCTGCTACACCGACACTGGGAACTCGCCCACCTATAACGGTAGCCCCTTGTGCATCTAGAGTCGAGATCACCTCACCCCATCGAGCCCCGGGACCAATACTCGCCACTTTCTTGTCGCAACTTAGGTTGATTTGATTCAGGTTTTGCAAGTCCACAAGAATTCCTCCTTGCCCCACGCTTGACCATCCAGGGTTGGGAGAATGACCACCGCTGCGAACGGCAAATTTGACGCCGTAATAGCTAATCGTTTTGATGACCTTGGATACATCTTCTGGTGTTTTCGGTTGGACTATGCAGTAGGGTTCGGTCACGCAGGCTTTTGACCTTGACACATATGAGACTAGAATGATGAATAGGCTATGCAGAACTTACCAGTTTTCGCCCACCACTGTTTGGTTTAAGGGAGATGTATCAACTATAGAAGCTCCAAGACTAAGTTGTGCCGCTGTGCAAGCTGCCTCAACAGAGTTTGCATCAGTTGTTTCTATACCGTACTTCTCCTTTAGAGTTCCAGCCTGTGCTTCCGACAGGCCTATGCTGTTGTAAAAAGCTTCGAACTTTTCGCTCATATTGTCCCGAAATTCAAGGTAAGCACTTGTTTGTGAGGTAGAATCGGCGAGTACTATGTCAGAACCGACAATGCTCAGCAGTGATAATGCACTGATAATACTGGAGAGCACCGCCATAGCCCCTAGAGCTAGAAAGAGAACGCCTTTCTTGGCCCTCTTGAAATGCAACGTTATGTAATTGTCCTATCCTAACGACTGGTCATTAGAAGCTCTCCCAGTTGTGCTGTACCGATGTTGCTGTTGTGTTACACTTACCTGGATTAAACCAATAGGGTTGCAACCTCTAGCCCGTTGGTCGTTGAGATGCTACCGAAAGCTGCAGGACTAAGAGGTGGCTGGGCTATGTAATCGTATTGGAGCACCAATGCATCGAATATTCTTTAGAACAATGATAGAACAACGGTTAATTAAGTAAATATCTACTCAAGGAGTGCCTTCGTACAGAGTTTAATACTTCGGAGTTAAACCATCTATTAAACTCATTTCAAGCTCGCAATCCGATCCTACCAGCTAGTTAATTTTACCTATACGATTTTCAGCAATTATAGGGCCGCAAGCAGCTAGCTTCAGCTTCAGCTTCCGCTTCAGCTTTGAAAGATAATACCATAACCTCAAACAGCCCCTCGGAGAATACCCCTTTCTTGAGTTACGAAAGAACATTGCAGCTCGAATCCTTCTATGGACATTCTAGACCGGTCTTACACATCCTCTATCTTTCAATGATGCCAGCGTCTCACCTGACCTAGTTAGGACTGTCCGAAGGCTACAAATACCACCACCCTTTTCGCCTGCAGGTGTTTATTTCCTGCTGTAACTCTCCGGGGCGGGGAGCTAGGCCACGCGTTTTGCTACCTATCTATGTATTTAGGTCGTGTGGGTGATGAGTCGGATTATGGTCACCCTTACATGCAGCCTACCATTCTACCCCTTCGGATGGCACGGACTAAATACCTCATTATGTTATTAGGTACTTTGTAATGATCACGGTGATTATTAGAGCACTGTGCCGTAGGCAAGGGACTTCTAGTCGTTATGGATAAGTACTAGCCTCCGTCCTAACTCCCCAGTCAATATGCACGTAAGTTGGAGGATCTACCCATCTTGTAGATATACCCAATCTCAATGTAACATTATAGCATCACTACCAAGTTCGCACTGTACCCTCCAAGTTGATTGGTGCGCTATTCGATATATTCCTAGATATTACATTAATATGTCCTTTTGTCCTTGGCTATTAGCAACTTGAGACTGTTTTGGCACATTAACCTGTTTTCAATTCCTCGCTCATCGTAATTGAATCAGTAGTTTAAAAGCGGACTTGATGATCAATACGATCTCAAGGTTATTTAACGAATATTCATATTCTTTGCTATTATTAATTGAGTGGATACGTTTGGCGATGGGCATTTCTCTCGTAGATAACTTCGTTAAATTGTATACATTGCCTTTTCCATAACTTTTTAATTCATAACTTTTTAATTCATATGTACAACATCAAATCGTTTCCGCGCCCAAGACTCATCATCTCTACCGGCAGGAAACGTCGTGTTATAATACAGAGGATCGGTTGACGAGCCGCTAAATTTACATGATACGGCGACTTCCAGGGCCGTATGACGTGATGCCTACATTCGTAAAAATCAATAATAACTCCTATTGTCGGTAGATTGCGCGCGACTATCGACTTTGGACCTTCCTGTATCCCGTAGCTCGATCTGTGATTCATTCAGGGGTCGAAACCCTCCTTTACTAGCTGTCTGCTTGTTGCCAAATGTTGGTGGATTTGATTGGGAGTCATAAGTCGTAGTCTTGGAAGTCGAAGTTAAACTAGACCATACTTTTGTGACATGCCCTGCAACGAGCCTCATGG
The DNA here is from genome assembly GCF_022478755.1 of Daldinia loculata. Classification (NCBI taxonomy): domain Eukaryota; kingdom Fungi; phylum Ascomycota; class Sordariomycetes; order Xylariales; family Hypoxylaceae; genus Daldinia; species Daldinia loculata. The sequence goes on along the minus strand of NW_026054857.1, from coordinate 521,082 downwards.
AATGGCCGAGTGCTGGTAGCGATGCTCCGATGAGGGCGACAGTAGGCTCGACTTGAGACGGGATCCAAAATGTCTCGCCATAACCAGCGAACGACCCGGCAATAAAGCGCGAGGCGAGGTATTTGAAAACTGAGATCTTCTGTTAGATAGATAGGATAAAGATGAAAAAAGTCTTGATAATACTGACAGACGGGATCCGTAACCACAAATCTTCGGATGCCGTCCACAAACAGCGCCAACTTCAATGCAGCAGCAATGCTAGCCCTACATTTTATATAAGTTTCTACTCGAATACTCTGGAGGGGAATTGCTCACGCTGCACCCAACATGAAGATTACCATGATACCAAGACGTCTTCGCCAACCCATATTGAGCTTCACAACGGGGAATATTGGGAATAATAGTAGAACAACGTCGTACGCTAAGCTAACGCTGTAGAGGCCGATCGTCGAGTACGTATAGTATAAATCGTTGCAGTGTAGAGGATGCTGTAGAGGGTCCCATGCCCAGTAGAGTGGTTGGCAAGCCCAAACGGGTGTAATGGAGAAGACCACGACGTAGACGCCCTGCAAGGCTAAGAATGCATAAAGAACCCGCCTGGTCGTTACATTGTTACCGTGTCCAAAGATACGCAGGTAGAACAGGGTGATGGAAACTCGGATGGTGCCTGACATTATAGGGTATAGCCATGCCGTCGCTACGATTCCTTTGTACCATAGGGAATATTCCTCTATGGTGATCTCCCATAGAGGCTTATCGACTCCCGCATTGAGGTTGATGTAGGCTGCTAAACTCGACCAGCCGATGTACAGTATCTATCTGATAATGAGAAGAAGCGATCGAGTGTAACGAGGTGTCTTTAACTTACAGTTGCTGGTATGATGGCATAATCATCCGGTCCCAAATTCTTGGATCGGGCTCGGAGTGTAAGGCGTGCTACCACGAAGCCCGTAGTAACAATGCAGAGGGCTATACAGGCGGCCGCGATTCTATACACCTTATGGGTGTCGTTAACCTCCGTGGGAAAGGGTATCAGTTCGTCCAGAGGCACAAGTGCAGCCATATCTTGCGATGATGGGCGGTAACACAGCAGTCAAATTAAAGTAGAGGCGATCGAGTCCAACTCTGGATGAAACTTGGGGGGTATGATTTGGGGGAGAAAGGTAAGCCACCTCAGTGATCTCATAGGCGCACCAGACTCGCCTTATAGGATCGTACCTTTTTCACGGAAGGGTATCGCAAGATTCCTCTAACATGTAATGCGCCGTGATAGTCAAAAGTCCCAAACACAACGGCGATGCATAACTCCTTCGAATGAAACGCCCATCTCTTGATATGAAATATTTTACTGTATGAGGAATATCTTAGGTCTGATTAAGACTATTGAATCTACCCCGGAGACGAGAAGGCGACGAGCCCAGACATGTGAGATCCTACATCAGACGAAAAGACGACCCCTCCAAGACCCTCTAGGTCGTGGAAAGGTAGCACTGCGTCTGGAGCCAGCCATGCTGACGCTTAACTCATCATACCCCCCATTACAACGAGCTGTCCAATAGAATACCCGGAAACAAAACCGTTAACACAACGGTTCCATTACGGTTCAGGTGACGAGCTATAATTCTTATCTTAACGTCCCGCCACTTTAGGACTCTTCTATTTAAAGGATGACTAGTTCAATTCTGAGCGCCTGGATATCGTAGCGAATGCTACCCAATTAATAAGTACTGCTACATCCTACTAGTTCCTACAAATGCGCCTCTTTCTAGGCATTCACCCGAATGCTTCCAGGCCACTCGCCTGCTTCATTGCCACTATGTGATGTAACTTAATGCATCAGAAGCGTGGGAGGGTTGGATAGAATCTTGTATATACTCGCTGGATATTACTTATTTAGTTACACAAATTAATCATCTCGTCAGATTGAGTGCAACTCCCTGGTCTCATGATTGGTTGTAGACCGACTCTATCAGATGGGTATGGATAGCGAAGTATTAGCAATTCATCTACTGAATAGTGAGCTAGAACGAAGACGGATGGTATAGCGAGGCTTGCTAGTATTCAAATCTACGATCGTTCGATAAGCTTAACCATCCTACCAACGCCTCTTCCACCGAATTTTCATATCCCGGTCCGGAGGGGTCGATACCGTGCCGGCGAAGTCTTTACTGTTCCTTGGTGGCCGGTCAGACTTCTTGCCGTCTAAAGTTGTCCACTCGATGAATTCTATGTCGAATTTAGACACTATGATAGCCAACCCCATGATGATTTGTTGCCTCGCAAAGTGCCGCCCAGGACATACTACATTGCCTCCTCCTGTTGATGTAACTGTCAGCCAATACACTCTCGTGGTAGTAATAGATTATACTTCTAAATTTTACTGCTAGGGAACTCACCAAATGGAAAGAATGAACTAGGACGAGCCTTTGCGAAAAATTCTGGTTGAGTGATAGGATTTCCAGATTCGTCTTTTCCTTCCACAAGCCTGATATGCCTCCCCGGCCAGAACTCAGATGCTGGATGGCCGTTAATAGCCCAAACGGCCTCTTCGTAATGAGCTACGTCCGTAGGAGCCTGTATTAGCGACCCCTTTTCTATACGATAGCCGCCAATAGAAATAGTTTCCCGAGCCTCTCGAGTCAGCATAAATGATGTGTGCATGCGTAGGGTCTCTTGGAAAATAGCCTGTAATAGGGGCGATGCTAGAAGTTTTTGCGTATTCATATGGCGTTCTCCGGTGTTTGCGTCAACTATAATGGCTTTTTGGGCTTCGTCTCGTAAATCTTGTAAAAGCCCAGGCCTCTGTAGAGATTCCATTATGGCCCACGTCACCGACGGAACGCTATTTCCATTGATCCTGCACATTGTTAGCACGATCTATGCACCGTTACTCCAGTGTAGAGTGTGGACTAACCCAAACAACCTCGCCATGGTGTGGCCGGAGGCAGTTTCGATTGAGAGGTTATTTTCTTTCATCCATACTGCTATCTCCCGAGAAACTCGCGCACCGAAGTGAACGTCCCAGTCTGAATCTGCATCAGGCCCATTCCAGTCGAAATTGGCCCATGCGGCGTTAAGGTACTTCGCCATCATTGCACGCAGTTCGTCTCGTATCTTATACGGCCGAGGGGTAATAAAGCTAGGTAAACCCCAGACTAGCTTCCCAAGGTTAGCATCTAAGCCCCAGAGAGCATCAACAAGGTCCGGGTTGAGCTCAAGCATTCGAGGTCCAAACATGGTGATGACGGCACACTCGGGTATAGTGTATCTCATAAAAGCGAAAAGGTTGATAGTGGTCCACTCGGTGGTAGGAAATTCATCAAGCCGCTTCGCTAGCACATCGAAGAAATGCTGGCCTAGTTGGTTGCTGTAAGGAGGTTGGGTGAGATATCTGTCGTAGATCTGATGTTCCGTATGCCACAGACGCTTTTGATCTGGGCTGGTCATTGTGCCTGGTATGGGAGACGTCAAGCGACCAGTTTTGTCGTCTGCAAATCTCTTAGACTCCTCTTTAGGCACCCCCCATAGCTTATCTATAAGAATAAGAGGTACTATATTTGAGTTCAACGATGAATTTGTGACAAATAGCTTCTGGACAAGATTGGGCCCTGTTATCCAATAGACAGGTCTCAAGGCCAGGTTAAACCTAATAACTCTCCTCTCCCGTAACAAGGGACTATAAAATTAGGTAGTTAGTTTGAAGTGGCAAATTGGAGTAGCCTGGGACGAAGAATCTCACATGGCCCTATCTAGAAAAGCTCCCATGTTGGTCAAGTTCTGGAAAGTGTTGAATATAAAAGGGATAGGATCTTTTAGTTGCGCTGGTTCTTCCACTTTGCCGACAGCATCCGTTCGAAATATAGCAGCATAACCAACCCACAGAATAATAGCGAGTGGAATGGCGAGGAGTCGCACATCCACCACGCTGGATATGCGATCATTGATAATATGAATATTGTCCATGATCGTTCACGAGAGTTCACTTCGTGCTAAACTTCATAAATCGACCTTTACTAATGATGCAACTCATATTTGGCTTGTGGAGGGGCTCCCGACTTATAAGGCAGTCTTATTCAAATTAATGTTCACATAGCCAACATGTACCTTTGGATTCGTATCCATATTCACATGTAGAGATCAGCAACTGTAACCATGTTCAACTATCCGTAGTTATTGGAATAACCGATATAAGGTCCATGTCGGATGGTCCACTTTTAGAATTGCGGGCGCTAAACTAACAATAATAATGGTGTTTGTTGACCAAAATGCTCACCGAACAAAATAGCGAGGCGCTTTGGCGGAGTGGTTAACGCGATGCCCTGCTATATTTTCGATATACCGGTAGGCATTTCCTTCGGGAGCGCAGGTTCGAATCCTGCAGGCGTCGCTTCTAACAAATGTCATCAAATTTCATTTTTTACCTTTTATTTTCAATGGATGGTTTCTTCTTCTTTTTACTCGTTCACAACTTCACATTCCGTTTTATAAGGCAAGCAACTTCATTTCTAGTGTCCAATTAATTAGTCTAGGGAGGAGCGAAGATTCTAATCCCCGACTTAATAATCAATCATTTTTATGAGAAGACCCGATAATTCTAGTTAACTACTGTTTCTTTTATAGGATCTTTTCATTTCGAAGATCACGATGTGTTTCTTATTAGCGAAGAGATAAACGAATCACGTAGTTGAATACGGCGTATATGCACACTCGGTTCTCAGCGAACTCATCACGGTCGCAATCTGATTCGCTTAACATGTTGAAATTTCATCATCGGTCTTTAGACGACAATACTTCGCGATAACATATCTTCTCATCTTGGGAATAAATACCAGGTCAATTCCGGCGGTTATGTTTGATACTCGTGAATTCTCATCAGTTCAATTCCTCATCTAACCGCCTACATTCACGGATAGCAACATCAATTAGAAAGCCCCTGAAAAGCCCCCTACCCGAGATACTTATCTATAATCCCAGTCATCGCGGCATTTCTTAGGGATATCCACCTATAAGTGCCATTGACGATGGGGGCAAAACCTCAGGCTATCGAGGTGCCGAGTAAACTTCAGTTTTCTCGCTCCACGAGAATCCTACTCTGGGTCATCCTACCGGCCATCTTTATCGCTCTCGGTATCTCATCACCCCTGACGGCGCTGCTTTCCTTGTTCGTCCTAACCCCGACGTTCTTTCTGCTACGGTATGACCGCGCGCGTCCCGTAGACCAAAGGACGGATATCGAGACCTTCGTTTGGACGTATGTGCTCGTCGGCACCGTTGGCGTTTTCGCTGTCATTGTTGTCCAGTCCCTCTTATTTTACCTATTCAGCTATGCGCTGTTCCCGTCCTCGGCGCCTACCATTCTCGCCGAGTTCGCAAGGGGTGAGGGTGAAGTCGCTAGCCTAAATGCCGAGACGTTAGCTGCGAGGAGACAGATAGCCGGTAGTTGGCAGTATTGGGCCTTCATGTTCTTGTTTGCGTACTTCGGTGCTAGTATTCCGGAAGAGCTTCTCAAGTATTCTGGATTGGTATATGCTCGACGTCGGGGGCGCATTACGCACGAGCATAACTATATTACGTTGGCAGCTGCAGCCGCTCTGGGCTTCAGCACCTTCGAGAACATGGGGTTCATCTATGCTGCCGTGCAGGAGAATAAGGGCGTTGCGCATCTTGCGTTAGCCATTGTTGAGCGCGTACTTATCGGTTCGCCCATGCATCTCATGGGCGGCCTACTCATCGGCCTAGGCACCGCCGGCCGGGACTTCCGCGGGAAAACCTCGAGTCTAGCACATATCATAGGTCTTCCCGCCCTCATCCACGGGGCCTGGGACTTCTCCCTATTTGGCACCAGTGCCTTAAACGGGAATGTTGGATGGATCCACCCATACGGAAAGTCGTTACTGGTTGTTCTCGTTATTGCTATCATCGTCGAAGGTACGCTGCTTCTCGTGGTTCGGAGACGATTTGCTACCTGGAATTCTCATGAGGTATGTTATTTTCCGTAATACCTAAGCTTGAGATGGCTAGGTCAGCATAGATTGGATTGAGACTAACTTGCAATAGAGTAAAACGAAGTAGATGGCCCACGAGGGGGAATGTTAGTGTACGAAGGAGAATGTATTTTATCGATAGACTCAGCTCAGTACTTGAATACTTAAATGATACCCTGCTCCTTATATCGCACGGCCTATAAGCTCCTTGCTAACATATTATTAAAGAGAGTACATGTTTTCTTTTGTAGCTGTTAGCATCTAATAACCAAGACCCAGGCTGAGAAATTTCAAAACTATTTCAGAGCCAGCTCCTTAATAAACATATCAGCTGCCCTTTCTCCAACAGCCAAAGCAGTATCGTTAGTGTTCGCTGCCACATTACGGGGTGCAATACTAAGATCTGCAATTTTCAGGCCCTGGACCCCATAGACGCTTAGACTGGAGTCAACTACACCCCTTTCAGCTTGTGGGAGCATCTTGCATGTCCCGAGCGAGTGCCAAGTGGTGCTCACGTTCTCACGTAGCCACTTTTCCAATACGACCTCGTCGTCGGCTGAATATTCGATATCAGGCACGTCGGCGGGAAGTGGGCCGTCACTCAACTTAACGCTCGCAGCACTCGATTCAGTCGCGAAGGGCGGATGGCACTGAGCCATCTCGCCGCGGTACGAAGCCATGCGCCGGATTACCTCACGTTGTTTCTTGTATAGCCACGCGTGCTTCTTGATATCAAGCTGGCCCTTATCCGCGAAAAATCCCGTCTCAAAATCAACAGGGTCGCCCACGTTAGGGCCTGTGATGTGGATATGTCCGCGCGAAAATGGATAGACAGTGAAGGCCGTTACTGCAAGACAAGGATCGCCAGTAGCGAGACGGATATCCCCCGGGAAACTATTCGCTAGTTAGAACGACTACCACAGATGTTTCAGAAGTCCTCTTAGAAAGGTCTCACCCGGCGATTACGTTAATGATTCCCAAGGGCTTATCAGGACATTCCTTGAACTCCTTATCCCATGCTTTCTGGAACTCGGGTCCAAGAGCAGCGACCTCGGCATCTGTTGGCCGCACTTTGGCTTGAATTTCCTGGCCATTCCATCCTAGCATTTTCTCGTTATTCTTCACTAAATCCTCGTAGCTTCCCATGCGACCGAGCACGAGCCCATCGAGCGTGTCCGTGGGGGCTAGGACATTGAGGTATGGATAGCCAAGTAAGTGGTGATCTTCGTACCCATTCCCAACACCGGGAAGGTCGACTACAACCGGAACACCAGCATGTTCTAAGACATTCCTCTCGCCGATACCCGATCTCTCTAAGAGAGACGGTGTGCCACAGGCTCCGCAAGATGCAATTACTAGTCTCCTTGCCTTCACACTGCGAGAGACCTGATCAGTATCGTCAGGGTGAAAGAGTGGGTTGGGCCTAAACTCGACTCCTACAGCCTTCTTCTCGTCTAGTAGGATACGTATAACCTGCGATTTAACGAGCACATGCAGGTTTTGGTGTTTCCCGTCGCGAATACGGGGGTGGAGATAGCATGATGCTGCATCCTGGCGCTTGCCGTCAGGCGAGATAAAACGCTTGGCTCTCCACAAGGCATTGACAGAGTCGAGGTCTGACAAGTCCTCGACCTCAGGCCAGCCTAATTTACTTGCCGCCGCAATGCACTCATCTGCAATCTTGGACGAACTATATGTGCCACGAGATATGTGGATTGGGCCGTCGTTGCCGTGGACGCCCTTCTCGTCTTTACCATGGTATGTTTCGAGCTGCGAAATGAGTATTAAGTAAGGGCTTTTAGCATTAGATAAGAAGAATAGTCACCTTTTTCAAATATGGTAACATATCATCCGCTGACCATCCCGGAGCTTTCCACGAGTCCCAGTCGGATCGCTGAGCTCGACTGTACATCATCATGTTAGTAGACGAGCCTCCCCCAAGCACACCACCAGCTGGCATGATGAGAGCTCTGTCTGCCACCTCCGAAGACTGCTTTGCAATGTAGAAAAGGTTTGTCTTGCTATCGGGTGCGAGATGTGACATGAAAAATGCAGGATGTTCAATAGTAGGCATCTCATTGTTTGAACCGCCTTCAATCAACAAGATAGATAACGCAGGGTGCGCATCCGCAAGCCTAGAGGCAACGACACAACCAGCGGTTCCGCCTGGTTTGTGACGTGTTTGTTAGTATATTTCCACAAGCATAGGTTTTTTTAACGAATGATTCGTACCTCCGGCAATGATGACATCGACTTCGTCAACCGCCTCCGGGAGTTTCGTGCAAAGCCCCATGATGCTAGAGAGTATTGTAATCCTATAGCTTAGTTGATCATGAACTAGGCATAAATTAGGACTCTAACCGCTTTGAAGATTTGAAGGCTGTTATCCGGTTCGAGGGGAGGGATTTACTCGAAGGCTGTGTAGCATGTAGGCTACACGCTCCTAGGGGCCTCTGCACGAGGGCAAGTTGGATATAAATAGATTGTATGATCCAATCGGGTAAAATTAATTACGCTATGGATACTTCACACAGTAGTCTTTGTTGCGTCTCTGTTGGTGCAGTCGTCGTATTTAGTATCCCTTACTTACCAAGTCGCTACCCTTAGTTACCGGCCCCCTCAGGCTATCTCGCTCAGGCGAAAATTTAAACCGAGAATGTTCTATTATCGACTTTCGACTTTTAAAGTATATGGGTGGCATCATTTACCTTAGGTAAATTTCTGCATCTTAATTTTAGATTCCGTAGAGTCGAGCCATCGTGTTGCTTGTGTTGTAGAATATCATAGCTTCTTTACTCTAAACAAACACCGTTGCCGTCAAGGCTGAACCTTTCCTGTTTGAAGGTGATGATTCAGTTACTATATACAGAGCTGAGAGCAATAAAATACTAGGTAAAGGATATGTACAGGTAGGTGTCCATCATCGGTGCATAGCTTCGACACGTCTAATGCACTCTTATTTCGTCTTTCCCTTCCCTGGCTTAACTCCCATTCTTAACTCCTATTCTAAGGAAGTTACCCTAGCCGCGAGGCAGAAACTTAACCGGGCCCTAGGTAAGTTAACTACAAATACGCCATGGATGGACCCCTTTTAACATACTGATTCTCGAACAGTCTACTTGATCGAACACCCCTTTACACAGCTAGTATGGATGCCGGAGTGAAAGGTCACCTGATCGAACCCGAATAACTTCATTGTTCCCTCGTTTCAAGCCAACACGTTGTACAGAAAATCTTCAAGCTGCCCGTCATCTACAAATCACACTTTTCTTTTTAAGCACGGCACGCGTTTTTTCCTCCGCATACCGAATAGGCATTTACTCAAGATAATCTCCTGCCCAACGTAGTTCATACAATCCAAGGATTCCGTAATAATTCCATTACCTAGAGTAACAAAAGCCACAGCGTTATGGCTCCAATATCAGTTAGAACATCACTAGAACTTCGCACGGGTATAGGAGCCCAGAGAAGCTATGGTGGTGAGAAGGGGATATCTTCAACATCCGAGTCCCGAAACCACCGGCAATGACGAACCTGGAGTTGAGCGGGGCGTCAGGGGCTTTAGATCGCTTCTCGTTGTTCTAGCAGTCTTATCTTCAACTTTCCTTTATGCGCTCGACAATACCGTTACAGCAAATGCACGGCCTAGCATGATTGAAACCTTTGGCAACCGGTTTGACATGCTTCCATGGCTTTCCGTCTCATATCTTATGGGAGAGGTGGGCATGAATCCTGTGGTCCGTCTCTGAGTACATATTAATTACATAGTCCTTTGATTCATAGGAACTAACTTGGCACAGGGGTAAGCTCTACAAGCTTTTTAATCATATTTGAGATCGGCTCCGCAGTCATCGGCTCCGCACAGTCGATCGAGGCCGTTATCGCCGGTCGAGCCATTGCCGGCAGCGGCGGATCCGGGATTTACGTCGGCACTATAAAAATCATCTCGGATATGACTATGGAAGCCGAAAGGGCAACATACTTGAACTATGTCGGTATGTGCTGGTGCCTTGGGACCATCCTCGGTTCTGTCATTGGCGGTACATTTGCCGACTCATCGGCTACTTGGCGATGGGCCTTTTATATCAACATCTGCATCGCTGCAGTTGCCGCGCCGGCGTGTATTTTCCTCGTCCCATCATCTCCTTCTCGTGCTACAGGATCCTCATAGGCCTGTCACGAGGTGGAACTAAACAGTATTGTAACAACTTCGTTGTTCCGCGAGGAACTCTAACCTAGCTACGGGGATCTATGTCTATACATACTGAACATGTCCTTTGTTCTACATGTTTCATCTAGAATCCTGACATTTACTATACCTCATGACAGTATGGTAGTTTTCGTGTCGTATATCAGGTGGTGCCAAGTGTGAAAATTAAATGATACTCGGTACCCAGGATAGTCCTTTCGGACCCTTCGAACGTTAACGATTTCATCACAATGCAATCGCTAAAAATTCCTCCTTAATACTAACACAAAAATTAACAAGTATATCGTTTATTTCATGAAGTCCATTGTCAATTGCTATGGACGGAAATGGTATCAAGTCTAACCCAGAAACCCAATACATGCGCATGTATCCCTATGGTATACCCGCTAGGTATAAATTCGTAAAACACCGTTGTATGGTGAAACCCATACGAGCAAGACCCGCCAATATACCTCGTGAGAAACTTCGTGCATTCAATGATACCCCGCGAGCGAGGATGCGTAAGGCAAGCAGGTAGCTTAACTGCTCAAACCCCCTTCGTCGTGAACAACAGAGGTGCGCCTCTCCAGGTGCTTCGTAGCTTCTTCGATATCCCGGCCTTGCGCTTCGGCAAACCTCTCGGGTCGGGTTGTGGAGGTAGAGTCGCGGTCCTTGTGGAGGACCAGGGGTGGGTTATCGCGGTAGTAAGCATCTAGGTCCTCCAGAGTACGGTTGGCCGTCTCGGGGTAGAAGAGCCAAATAATGGGCAAGAATAGCGCGTTTGTCACTGTCCAGATAATGTAGAACTTCCAGCCTAGCTTTTGGATACCGATGGGTGTCACTTCGACGACGATGAAGTTTGTGATCCAGTTCGTCATGGTAGCAACAGCAGCTCCCTTTGTTCGCATAGGAAGACTATAACAAATCAGCAATTGCCCCTAAATTTTGAGGATCCCACAAGCTATTGTTGCTTCCGAGAGAGTCTTGAACTTACGAGTTGATTTCAGTAGGGTACAGCCATGGGATACCCAACATTCCTAAACCAAAACCCATATAATAGATGAAGAACCATACGACAGAAGCCTTAGATACTTCAATCTGGTGAAGGTAGCCAGGTTTCTCCGCGAAGTGGAGTAGGACCGTGACAAGCAAGAAGCAGACTAGTTGGATTGCAGTGGAAACCATCATCATGATGCGGCGGCCAACCCTTTCCACAAGGGGCGCTGCTATCAAAGACGCGAAGAGGTAGGCGACTGATGCACAAGCAGCAATAAGACGGGCCATGCTCTCGTCTAGCTTAACAGACTCGATCAACACGGTAGGAAGGTAGTAGGACATGATCTGGTTTATGTTAGCATCCTGAATTTGATTATCCAGTCTAGCTCTCCTATGAAAACGGTTGGGGTAAGGGATATATAGTGTGCGTTCTTTCTTAATTTCAGGGTGGTGAGGGAATAGACGTTAAATTCGAGTTAAGTTACTCACTACCTCATAGTTAGCATTTGTATAAAATAAGCTTCGGATTCAGAATAAGATGCCTTCTTGTACGTACCATTAATGCCACCAAATTGTTGCATAGCTTGAGTACCAGAACCAAGGATCAGTCGTCGAATTGTTTTAGTTCCGGATTTGGTACGACCTCGGAGCAAATCACCCCAGTTGATCGCGTTTTGGCGCTCATACTCAATGCTGAAGACGATTTCTTCGCGCTCGGCGACGATGTAGGGGTCGTTAATCGGTTTATCTTCCAAATCCGCCAAGATCTTAATCGCTTCGTCCTCTTGACCATGTGCAAACAGCCATCTATAGCTGGAGTCAGTAAATCGCACGTATCAAGCAGTTTCAATGTAGACAAAACACTCACCTGGGCGACTCCGGTAGCCATGGGACAGTAGAGAAGAGAACGATGCAGAAAACGAGCTGGAGAGACAGGGGGAACCGCCATCCGACGGAACCTCCAACGAATGACATTCCATAGTTAACCCAATTACTCAAGGAAAAACCGAAGATGTTCAAGCCCATCTCGATCATGACAAGCATTCCTCTGTTATCCACTTTGGAGGTCTCTGTTTGCCAAACAGGGGCAGTAGCTGTGTTGATTCCATTTCCGATACTATTCCACAGGTCAGTTTAATAATTAATTTGTATGAAGTCCTAATGGTGCATACCCTGTAACGATACGGCCGACTATCATGTGCGGAACGCTGAAAGAGCTTGTTTGGAGAATAGCGCCGACACTCATGATTGCGGTGCCAACAAGTACAGTTTTCTTTCGGCCTATCGTCTCTCCGATGTAGAATGCGGTGATAGCACCCAGGAAGCAACCGATAGTATAAATCGAGGTGATGATTGATAGAATGCTTGTATTCTCCGGGCCATGTAGGTTGTGGACGTCTAGATAATCTTTCGAAATAACAACACCGCCTAAAACCAAGGCATTAATACCGATACGCTATGTATCATTCATGCAATGGCTACTTACTGAAAACACCTTGGTCATAACCAAAAAGGGTCATGTCTGTAGCGCAAGCGAGCTACGATTATTAGCTCCATATCATCTATTCGGAAATAGGTGTTATTAGCTTACAGTGATCCAGAAGGTCAGCCATTTGCCCTTCAGCCCAAAGTAGGGCTCTTTCATTCGTGATACTGCCATCTTGTTGTGAGCAACTACAGAGTTGTGTCTGCTCCTTAATTTGTACTCTGGAGACAGACGAGGAGAGATTTGTAAAGAGGTAGTTAGACGTTGTCAAAGCGGAAAACAGAACAATGAAGTACGAGTGGGCAGATGTTCTTTATGTACAATGGACTCGCAAAGTACCATGAAGTACATACCTAGGTCTAGTATTGTACATATTCCCGTATTTGGCTAAGCCGCATGAGTGACCTGTGACATGATGATATGCCAGGCCGGTAATGGATAATCCAGCAGGGGTTTTGCTACCGTACATGATCTTGTGCTTCATCAAGTTTTTGTACACTGTCTGACTGTAAAGTTGAATTGTCCAATTAAACAAGGTTCGCGTACCGGCTGTGGGGGTAACAGCTGGGGGTAAGGAACTGGGGGAGTCTGGAGATGCAGGGATTAGACTTCGGCGCCCCACGCGAAAATTCCACTTAAGCCCGAACGTGCGGAATCAGGTGACTCGACCTTGCCGCATTTGATCAAGTTGAGGCCATTAACGGCTTTCCAATTAGCGGTGTTATTGCCACAGTCGTCCCTTAGCCAAATAAGCACAGCCGATTAAGATTTGCCCCATAACGCCGAGATACATATATGTCATAAGACGACTGTTATTCTAAACTTAGGTACTAAAAAAGAAAGTTGTTCCAGCTTGCCGAGAACGATACCCGCTTAATTATCTCCACTTGGCAACATTTTTAACGGGGACTCCGAAAATGGGAACGAATGAGGCGCGTGAATCTAGACCCTCGTGGTATGGAAAAGTTGGGTGGCCGTCTGCATTCTAACACCCCAAGATCTCTCCACAAACTCCAGTCGCAGCTTGTTGGTAGCGGAGTGCATTGAAAAGACTTTGGGGTTCCTCCGCATCCAGCCGGAAACATTTGGGGAAACCACATGACCTCATTTCTATGTCGAGTTTGACAGAATAATCCAAACCCCTTCGTAAGTACCTAACCTATCTATGTACCTAGTAAGCGCATTGGGAAATACTACATTTTCTACATCTTATGCGTTTCTTCTGCATTTCTACCTAAACTAAGCCCAATAAGCCCATTGCGGCGTACATAGCGTAGCACAAGACTTGAGCCCAGAACATACGTCATAGCGCATAAAGTCGTAACCGTGGGGCCCCATTTCGGAGGGTTTGGGGGGGTGTTGGGGCTGCAGTAGGAGGCTGAAAAAGAACATTGAAATGAGCAAAAACCGTCATCTGCAGAGTTGCCTACCCCTCTACCCCTGGTTATGTCCTACATAACCACGGTCCATGGATGAAAAATCCCGCGTATAACGCACTTACGCGCAGAAGACCCATTATGATCCACAGAACGGTCGATTCATCGACATCAGACTGTCACAAATCAGAAACCAAGTATTGTAAGAAATGAAGTTTATTTGCACACGTACCTGTTTTAGTTGCATATGCCCAGCTGCTAGTAATCGCAGCCGGCGGTATTAGTTGGCTCGAGCTAACAAACACTCTATTATTCAAACCAATAACAATTTAGCATTTAGAAGTCTATGTATGGTATGACCCTGTCTTAAGCGCAGCAGTAGCGCGAACAAGTGTAAGCGAGCCGTGGGACTTAGTGGAAGAGGCTCTAAAAGACTTCAGGAACTATTCAGGGGTTATCCAGGGATTACTCAGGGGCAGATTTGGATAATGACTAAGCTAGTTTATCAGGCAAACGAGGCCAAGAAAAGAATGACAAGAGACACGAGTCATAAAGGTCGAATTCTCTCAACTAAGATACATGCAGTAGTCCGTTACTACTCGGCGTATTGATAGGTCGAAGTCTAGGTATAATAGATAAGGTATTAAACACATTCGTAATATATTTCGCAAAATCTCGTGCAGAGAACTGGTTCTAGGTGCATAGAGTCCCAGCCCTGTTCGATATCTTATTCTTGGCATTTCTCATACATTAGGTGCTGATTTGGTCAACTTTACAATACTGATTCCCGCCCGCTGGGAATCATTCGTATGCAACAACTACTGGACCCGACCCGACCCGACCATTCAGAACGGGATATACTCCCAGCCGGTAAGAAATGCTACCCACCCTCACGCGTTGATGTGTATACCCAAATAACATAAGACGTGACATCGTTCACTTTCTAACACAGTCCCGATATATCTTCTAGTGAGGCCTAGGCAATGGACGATCATGAATCTTACATTGCGGGATTAATGAGTTTTCGCAATTGCTTTTTGTCATCAGTTGAACAATCTGTAAGACATGGCTATAATGTTGAGCTGTCGGGAAAACGGAATGAGCATAATGCAGATCCCAACTAGGAATCTTGTCTCACATAGCACTAGTCTGACTGCCGCATGCATAGTAGCATAAGACTTATATTTAAAGTCAAATATAATTATTGTAATTGTTATAGTCATTAATAATGAGTACGTTAATCTACTTGTATAACATAGTGTATGATACCGACTATAGCTCGCAGATAAGGAAGAGTAAACATTAAGTCGTACATAACATCTGACCGGAAACGGCCACAACTGCAGTGTACCCCAGATATGATTATTCATCGTGTTACTTCACTAGAAAAGCAGTAATAATAATCTACTAGAAACCTAGACGTTTGCACTATATGTTGATACGCAGAACTTTTTTCATGTCGTTATTAAACCCCTAGTCCACGGAGAAAACGCGGCGGCTTGGTATATCACACTAAAAGACAGTATCCCCGCAGTAGGTATAAGATTTCTCCAAGATCTTCAGCCAACATGCTTTGCGCGGATATAGACTATCTAACCCTGAGTCGATCCCCCTCGTAGAAGCACGATATTCCTGCTGTTAGTGCAAGAAGGAATTCGTTGCTATATCAGCCAATAATATAGTTATACTAAGATAGCCTCGAGAGCAAGGGTTCGTCTATAACAGGATCTTGCGCACTTTCTAAGAGCCTTAATTTAACAGTCATTTCTACATAAGTGGAGGTATGCCCAACCCTAGTGAGCCTTGCGAAACGGTTGGCAAAAACTACGAATAGTTGACCAATGTCTACTAAACCTACTGCCGAATTTAACTTGGTAATCCCTTAATTGCCAAGGGAAAAATGGTGCGCCGGAGCGTACGTCCAGTTTTCGATACCCCACCGTCGCCGCCCGAATTAATTTAATTATCCCAGGAATAAAGCCCACCGGTCTTCCCCGAACAGTCTTCCGACTCGTACAGCAGCCCAATATCGGAACGAACCGCTCTCATATATCACCTGCAGTACCTCGCACGAGCAGCCAGACGGGTAGAGCTTTTGGTGTAGCGTCGTCCTTGACTCCGTACTCTGTTTCTTTGCCTCAGACCACTTTCCTTCGAGGACACATTCTTCCAAGACTCATTATTATCTACAATTTTAAGGGTTTGACTTCGACAATACCAATCCTTCTTCAAAAGCAGGTCCCAGCTATACTCTATGTGGTAGATAACTTCATCTAACCCCAGCTTATAAACAACATTCGACTCATTTACCTAACTTCTCAAACTACATTCATCTCGACAGAATATTAGCCGTATAATGTATTTTACAAATTAAATTATCCCATCTTTGTTCATCTCCTTTAATACCACGAGATTCTTCTTAAAATATAGTGTGGGCGACTGGTAGATGTAGTGAAGATAAGTTACCGGTCTGGATTCCTGTAAGACCTTAGGTCCCAGTTATGCCGCGAGCACAAGAGATTGAATTTATCAAAGGCCTTAATATTAGAGAACATCATCGTTGTCAGTAGCGGCAACTCTCCACGTTTATAACACTAAGATGTACTTCATGAAACCCTTTCCAAAGTTGTTGTGTCCACCTAATTTTAAAGGGTTACGTCAAAGAGGTCTTTAGACCAAACCTACGAATCACAATAAACAGTGACCAGAAATATACCGGTATTAAAGTGCATCAAGAGGTCTGCCAAGAATAGTCATCTTTATAGCCGCAATCTCTAGTTAATAAGTTTTATGAGTGCTCACGCGATATTGTTACTTCCGCACTATAAGACTCGGGCTGTGACAAGAGTATTCACTGCAATGAAAAGATTCCTAGTAGCTTATAATAAGGGACTAAGACGGTTCCGCTGAAATGTCTATTACCTATAGTTAACATCACCCAATATTACTACTATATTAAACTATTAATATTCTCAATAAGGGGTAACATGTCTAGCGTGACATTCATACGTGTCTTGGGTATGATAGATGATAGGCCTCCTCTCGCTAGAACTCATTCCGACCCTATTATTTTGTAACAGCTAGGGCTCCTGACAAGGACTAAGTGTCGAGTTTCTATAACCTCGAGGCGAAGTCTTTTTACCCCTTTTCAAAAAGGGGTAGGTAACCACCGACTGTTGGCAATTCCTAAGGATTCGCTAACTAAAATATAATTTACGAGTTGTAATTAGCTTAAATAAACACGAGAAACGATAAATGTCTAGAGCGATGCTATTTGTACCTACCTACCTATTAATCAAGCCTCTACACCATCTAACGCTCCTCGCGATTGTGTTGTTAGACGCACAGAAAAAAAAGAGTTCTTCAAAATAAGAAAGCCAAAAGCCAAAACCAACAAAAAAGCTAAGACCCAGAATCCGAACCACCGCATTTGACCCGAACAGTTGGTCTACCTGCCGCCCTGCCAGCAGCTCGAACCCAAAGCCTCGCGAAAAACCCCTCGAGGGATTATTTCTAGCTCCACCTCAACAACCGCTAGGCCACGACCATGTTGAACCTAGGCGGCGGCTGATAAGAGATGGAAGGAAGGTGCTGTATTGGCAGTTATAAGTTCGACTTCGTTGCTAGGTAACAGGTAGGGACCGGTCCGCCAGACAACTGGAACTGCTTGTCAAATCTGGGATGACACATTCACTAGAGGCAACTGGCTGAGGGGGCGAGAAGAAGATACAAGTAAGGTTATTCCGGCTGGGTAGGTACCTACTTTGATGCATACCTCCTAATAAAGGGGGCACGAATAGAGAACACGATATATTTCACACCACCTCGTGCCTAGTTTATTGGACTTGGGAATGACATGGCATATTCATACATCACGGGACAATACGTACCTATATTTATCAGTTCAAATATTAGCGTACTTACAATAACTTTCTCATGTAACCCTACAAATACACTTGGAGCTTCTGCTCTATTCTACAATAACTATTATTTCTCCCACAATAGTCGACCAGCAACCTCGTGAAGATACCCGAGCTTAAAGGATTGCTTAATATATATAACAGGCAATATATATTCTGCCCTCATCCTGTTAGACAGTACATACGCGTTGACATATGCCTTGTAAAGTACAACTCACCAGGATCTTCAACAATATAAGTGGAGATTTTACCCAAAGAAGCGAAGTATCAGCACACTCGAATTACTATGGCAAGATACAACTTCAGATGAATCTCGTGGTTTCTAGACGAGCTTTATCATCAACAATTACCTATTTAGGCAAAGATTAAGCCAGAAACTTCAACCCGTCTTGTATTTACCATAATAAATAAGTTATGCTAATACTTATTAACTATTTCAAGTAATTATCTCCACAAATATTGTTGAAGATCCTGGTGAGTTGTATATCTGCTTCTTTGGCATACTACCGTAGAATATAGCAACCCAATCTATCAAACAACATAACGACCCTAGCACAGTATACCCTTTGCGATTTTTAGTATCTATGCCGTACCCTCAATACCCGACGTGTACATAGGCCCCCAGTTTCCGCTAATGCAAATGTAAATACAGACAACCGCACCAACCCAGCCGATCAAACCCAAACCTACACTCAATTGACTTAAACTCGCGCCCTGGAGTAGACTGTTGAAGTATAATATACAGTCACACCAAGCCACAATCGATATGGCTTATGAGCTGAGTAGATCCTTGACGCTCATACCTCGTCCCGAACCACTGCTAGCCATCCCCCTACGATCCACATTAAGCATCAGAAGTGCCGCAGAGGCTTCCTGATCTATCTCCTGCTGGGGTCTTAGAGCCGGACTAGTGAGGGTCGAATGTGACGTAGATGCGGTCCCCATATGTTGTGGATACCCCTGAGGACCAAAGGCCGGAGAGGTATTATTAGACGGCCCACTATAACTGTAATGGCGATACTCGGTGGAGATAGACGAGTAGGAGTGATGTCTACCTCGAGCGTCTTGTGCTACTAGCGCCGGCGATATAGACGATTGATTAGAGCGCACAGGAGTCTGCGCATAGACAGGTGACGGCGCTTCCGAACCCGTCATTTCAACATCGTCTTGACCTTCCTCGTCATCATTATCCTCGTCCATATCATATGCGTCAACATCATTTGACGGAGTCAGCTTGAACTGGGATGGGGCTGGTGTGGCCGATTGATCATCGCGTTGCTCCTTTAACTTGGTAATACAATCTTCGAGGTATCGCACATATTCGATAGAAGCCTGAAAGAGCAAAGATTAGTACGGAATATTGTTATAATCTAGGTAATATCTTTAAACGGACGTACCTGAAGGATAGCCAGCTTGTGCATCTCGCCGGTGCAAGCGGGTATCAAACCCTTAAGCACTGCGAACTCCTCATTCATCTTAGATCTCCGACGGCGTTCAATCAAACTATGGGCCGTCTTCCTAGCAATCTTCCTCCCCGCGGCGCTAGTTGCTGACGGCTGTTTCTTCTTAGACCCGGTACCGGCGGCACTCTTGCCGGTGGTGGCAGGTGCCGTTTTATCTGGGGAAGGCTGCTCAACCGGCTCTTCCTGGGGATGGGGCTTCATCTGAATGATCCTGCGGGATCTCGTCGGCGGAGGAGGCAAAGCAAATGTCTCCTTTTGCGCGGCAGACGAGCGTCTTCTCGACTTGACTGTCTCGCTTGGTTGGACCGGGTAGGTCGTCTTAGTAGATGGCGATGGCGATACAGGTGAAGTGTTAGCTCCAGAATTGGGTTGCTGGGACTTCGCATTTGGCCCTATAGCCGATGGAGGCAGCTCAAAAGACATCTGTAAAGTAGAGAGCTGATGTGAATGGTCCTGGCCCTTGATCTCGGTGGAGGACGCCGGCGTTGGCGGCATCTTTAGGCGCGTCATTCTGAATGAGGGCCTAATGAATGACTTCTCCAAATGGTCACACGACAAGGCGGGTTGATACAATGTTATCTTAGACACAGCGTTCGAAAGCCTGCCAGCCGAAGCAGAATGTATTTACAATTCAATTTCTAGCTCGGTTAAAGACCCGGTTTCAAATTCGAAAGTCGGGTGCCGCCGTGAATAATGGCTAGGCCGGGCCGTCACGTAGGTGTAAGGCAACAAGGGATGTTTGCCGCGATAAGGAGAAACTCTCCCTTGCTCATAGAATCATGGCAAGAGGTTAAAGGAGAGAATAATGAAGATGACGATGAGGTCCTGCTTCCGATCATAAAAAGGTAACTTGGGGAGGGGTCAGAGTCTGGATGTATGTTGGACATGGCGAAAAGTTTCATAAAGGTCGTCGAAGCATTGAAAGGTGTCGACTCGAGGCACGCGATCAATTAGAGCTCTGACATTGGTTGAAGTTAATGAGGAGCCAATCAGAGACGAGAATGAAGCAACGTGCTATGGTGGATTGGCCTGTGCAGTCCATCCCCCATCCCCCATCCCCCATGTACGACATCTAAGTCTCGTCTCGGCTTTCACAACCTTCCTGATCCTGGCGAAGTCCTGGTCGGCAGGTCCTTTCGAACTTGAAGAACTCATTGACAAGCCCCACAGTCTCATCGGCGTCTTATATCTCCTTCTTTCCGCGTCTGATGAGATGAAGCCATTGGTTGGCTCTATTCTCAACTTGAGAATCTCAAGTCAACCTCGACCCTTGCCACGATGCGAACTGGAGCACGTGAATTGAGACCTCGCTGAGACACGAGACCATTCAAATGGTATTACGGATCTAAGAACATGGACGGGAAATACCTATCCAATGATCGTGCCGGATCCTCTTGCAGTTCAAGTCTGAAATCCATTTTTCCCAACCAGCCGAAGCGATTACGACTTATGTAAACAAATAGTTGTTTAGCTAAGGGAAGAAGATTGAGATGGAGGGGAAATGCAATATATGAAATACTGTCTGGTGAGTTGAGTTATGTAATCCTCAACAGATCGTTATGACGAAAACTTGATGATTAAGTCAAACAGCATGACTAATTGCAATTTTTATATTAAAAAGCACGTGCTATAATTCCGGTTAGTTCAGTCTTGTTATGCTTATTTCTGCATTCGTATTTCGTATGCTAATTGGTGCATGTCTACGATATAATCGCGTTTGGTAAAGGAAGAAAGCCACAATGTCCTACATAAGGTCTAGATCGTTCGATATGCTGACGACAGCATGCAATATCATTGAATTTCAGCTCGTCGCGTCGCTTAGGTGCCTTCTTATCTTGGGTGGCTTACCGATATCGTAAACAATGAATAAAAAGGTCTCTCTTCTACGTTTCTAGAAAATTATCTAGGCACGCAGGCTTCTATAACCAGCGGAGGAATCATGCGACCATTTTCCTTTTTCGGCGCGTTGCTGCTAGGCCGTGACACTGTTACAGCCGCCGGCAATCCGCAAGTAGTCGACACCAAGAATAATGTTACGTATCGAGGGTTCAATCGAAATGGTGTCGAGGCGTTCCTGAATATCCCGTACGGACAAGACACGAGCGGCCCGAACCGATTCAAGCCCCCGCGAGCCTTCGTGCCAGAGTCAGGTAGCATAATCGACGCTGTATCTTATGGCCCCGCGTGTCCCCAACCCCTGGGAAATGACATCCTCCCGCTAGGATTTACTAACACGACCGAGATATCGGAAGACTGCCTGAACTTAAATGTGATCCGACCTAAGTGCCTGCGCGCCGGGGACCGGCTTCCGGTTCTAGTCTGGATTTATGGCGGCGGCTTTTGGTCGGGCCAGAACCGGGAGATCACTACTGCGCCCGATGGCATGATCCTTGAGTCCGTCGCAAACGGACTTCCCATCATTCACGTAGCGATGAACTATCGTCTCGGGGGTAAGTAACACACGTCCCTAGTAAACCAGGTGAGACATAACCGATATTAATGTAACCATGTCCAGTCTTTGGATTCGCACAATCCAATGCTCTTGAGGCCGAGGGTTCCGAGAACGCCGGGTTGAGAGACCAGCGGCTCGCTATTGAGTGGGTTCGCGATAATATCGAGTACTTCGGCGGCGATCCTGAGAAGATCACCATCCATGGGCAATCATCTGGAGGTAAGTCGCCCTCGAGTTTATTATCCGCCCCCCTTTCTAATCAGATAATACAGGCCTCGCTGTCGGCATGCAGATTATGGCTTATGGTGGAAGCAAGCCAGCTCCGTTCCAGCAGGGAATATGCGAAAGCCAAGCCCTAGAGCCGGGCATCACAGCAAATTTCACTATCGATGCCTTACAGCTCGTCGTGGATTATGTTAGTTGCAACACGAGTGCTCTACATTCGCCAGAGACGGTAGCGTGTTTACGGGATCTAGACATGGATACTCTCTTGAATGCATCAGCGGCGACGCTCCAATCCGACATCGCCCACAATATCGGCGACGTCTGGTTACCAGTCGTCGATGGCGATTTTCTTCCCGCTCCACCGTCCCAACTTATAGCCGAAGGGAGATTCGCCAACGTAACGGTCATGATGGGCTGGTGCGAGAACGATCTAACCATATTTACAGACACCGGCATCTCCACCCCGCAGGACACTCGCAGTTTTATCCAGACATATATCTCTTCCGTGAGCGACGCCAATATTGACGAGCTACTTTCATTATATCCATCTTCCGAATTCGCCGCCGATCCGACAGCTAACCTGTCAAGTGAATTCTACCGTACAGCGCGCATCTTTCGGGATATCCTAATGGTATGCGAGCCGGTATACTATGGAGCCGCGCTCGCGGCCAAGGGCAATAGCGTCTATCTGTACGACTGGAATCAGACGATCCTAGATCCCATCTTAGAATACGCATATGGTGTGTCGGGGTTAGGCCCCATCCACACGTCCGAGTTCGCATACATTTTCGGGAACATATCACACTACAACGTCTCTAACTACCCGTTCAATCCCACCCCCGAAGATTATAGCCTTGTGAGCCGTGGCTCGCGGTCATGGTCGACATTCACGAGCCGCGGAGTCCCAGGCCTTAAGGGCCACGACACGTTCGAAGGATTCGCGCCCTCTTTTCCTGTGGGTGGCCAAGGCGATGCCGATGGGACGTTCTCGGTATTCGTTGCGGGAGGGCCAAGCGAGGGTTTCTCGGCCACTGACGGTCCTGGATCCAGACCCGAAATAGCCGCACAGAAGCTAAAGGAGAGATGCGCTTTTATCAACTCGGAAGAGATCATCAATAAGCTTTACTATTGATTTATATGTAGGTAGGTAGATATTTGATATAATCGCCACTTATATGACTACCTACATACAGTCGCATCCTTACAATTGTACTTGATATGGTAATATATTTATGTAGAGCTAGCAATTACGAACCTAAAGTTTCTTGTGCTAGGCCGGGTCTGATTAGTGTCCTCACGATACGAATATATGAGTGCATCAGATGAACGAGAGTCTTCGCTCGAGATACGGCTTTTTGCACTATTGGGCATTCTAATAACGACGTACATCTAGTTTTAATCCTCGTAAAATCCTGTTCTTTAGAGAGTAAGATCGACGCCGTTGATATGATTCATTAAATTCCCATATCTAGCTTTCCTTACCAGGTCTTGACGTATAAACGCACAGCAATACATAGGTAAATACCCAAGGAGACCGGTTTTAGAGTATTCTAAGACGTTAAGATGCTTGAGTCAGGGGTTAGAATAGATTCATCCTTCTACTAAAAACATAGACATAGGTAAACGACAGTAAACATATTCTTAGACGTGCGAGATATACGTAGGCGGAGGTTCGTGCGGCGTTTCCATCACGGCCAGTTCGCGAGTGCTTGATTGATCGTTACTCTCAAGTCGGATCCAGCTTTCCGTAGGGCGCCAATTCTCACCGGCCCCCTTTTCTGGGGTTTCGTTCAGGTTCGACGTCTGACTAGGTCTTTGATGGTCTTCGGTCCTAGTGCTGAACACCCGGGTACTGAGTATCCTAAATCTTTCGTATAGACTAAGTCTGGGAAGAAGGGATCTACACATAGGTGCGCAACAGCAGATGACACCGCATGCTTGCTGGATAGTTGCCCATATTGCGTCGAGGATATTATTCACATCTGTAAGGGATTCGATTAATAATAAACTTAGGTAATTTGATCCCAATACATTCGAATACTTACAGCTGTTGCCAAAGGCCTGGGCAATCTTGACGAAACCGAAAACTCCAGCCCTATATGTTCATGTCAGTGGTCAACGGCAAAGCTCGGCAAAGCTATAGCTTAGGCACTCACAGCCCCCCTAACGCGAATAAGAAGCACAGCTGTATCTTGACTACTGTCTTCATATGCAAAGCTTGAACCATCCAAATAGCCATACCGACCAGACCAAAGTCAAGTAGCGAGTTAATGCTCTCTCCGCCAGCGAGAAATGCCGGATTATTGATGCAGTGGCCTGGAGCTGTCGGAGTCCATGCCTTCTTCGGGGGTATGCAAACAAAATAGTGGACTAGGTATGTTGCGATAGACCAGAGCAATTGAATAGTACCGACGATCCAGACCCAGATGACAAATGATCGCCGACGAGAGAAGAAGCGATAGTACAGGAATAGGAGGCTGAATTTGGCGAATAGCTGCTGAAGGCAGAATTGAGCAACTAATACGTATATTGCCTAAAGTGATGTTCAGAGTTAATTGAACTTTGTTTAGTCAAACTCCCCTCCTGAAATACTATTATCAAGAGAAGGGAAATATGTAAACTTACAACTTCTATGTTATAGAATTCCTCTTTAGATATAGCCCCAGGTTTAAAGGGGTTTCTCCCATTGAGGGTGACGAGAACTAAGAAAAATGATAAGCGTTAGAAACAATCTACTGTCATAGAGAGCATCGTATACGGCAACTCACCATACAGGAGGCAACCCCCGGGGGCTGCACAATAGCCCGAGTTTACGTAACAACCCTTACGTAATCACCTAGCTATACTATGTATAGTCCCGAAGTTATCCCGGCCACACCTTCCTAGGCCCTAGGTTCGATTCCTCAACCTCGCACCTTTATTTGTTTTTTTAATTAACGCATGACTTAACAGGCAAAGTCAGCGGCGCTTCGCGCCGCTGCCTTTGCCTCTATCGAAAGCGAAAGCGAAAGCGTAAGCGAAAGTCTATCCCTTTTGTTTTTGGTGGCCTATCGCCAGGTCATGTGGTCAGATCACGTGCGGCTACGTATGTGGCTACATATGTGGTCACGTGGTGTTGTTATCTTATCTTTCCAAAGCCCATATAATATAATGATGCACCCAATCAAAGCTATTTTAGCCTTTGGAGCTGGTTTCGACGAAAATGCCAAGCCATGCCCCACATATACAGGTCGTGCACCCAATCAAACCGCTTAAAAAGTGGTGCACGTGCCAGATACTGCCCATTGAGTTACTTTCCTATTTGGGCCATGGAAAAAATTCGACACAATAACCCCTCGTAAACTCGGGCAAAGTAGCAAGGCAACATATATCAAGTAAAATATCAAAGCTAGTAGAGCAAACCAGTCTTCCCATCCAATTCTACGTCTATTTCGTCTTGTAGCTATAAAGCGGAGGGCAGTAGCTGCGACACAAATCGGTGCTGTAATGAGGAATACGATAAAAGCAGCTGTTTGGTGAGAATCCTTGGAGATTTCAAATCCCATTTTAGCATAGATCTCTTATGCAGTTCCTTTTCATCCAGACGAGTTGTGCGTATACTCGATGAGTTAAATAGAAGTAGCGTTATATATCTTAAAGACTCGCCGTAGTTTCCATACTTAATTCAAGGAAGTGTCGGACCTGTATGTTTTGCGATAGGTAATATACGGGCATGACTGAAAATCCTAATAGACAAGTACTTGGACTATGGATAGCCTTCCATATCAAACAAGAATATAGAGACAATCATGTAGGCTAGATAAATGGAAGAGCCACCTAGAGCGCTTATAAGGTATTGTAGTGCCGCACGATGACCTAAAGGATTTGGCTACATATAAGACTTGAGGCGTATTTCCTACCCATCTATTCGCACGTAGGATATGTATATGTATAGGATATCTAATAAAAGCAAGCTTAGCGGCCGCCAAGAGGAGTCAGCGTTGTGTTACTCTATGATATAACTCCTTACAGTTCAGGTGGTGTTTTCATCCTCAGGTATTGCCTTCATAAGCACACCTCTACTTGCACTCTTCGTAGTATTCCGGCGCCGAATGTACAAGTGAACTAGCTGAGATATATCTAGTATATGGTCAAAAGATAAGTAAATCAGCCTTGATTATATAGTTCCGCATAAATAGAATACGACTGTCGTTATGGCGAAGCAAGTACCTTACAGGAAGCCAAGCCGTTTGCTAACCAGCTACTAACACGTCCATACGTACCTAAGTGACATCACCACTTTACCTTGCCTTAATATAAACGCACGAAACCACGGCGATAGATACCTACTTAAATAAGTTGTAAATTATCTAAGCGTCGAGTTCGTACATATGAAACACATAACGGTGCATACAGGTATACCATTTTAGAGTGAGTGCATGCAGGCACATCAATAATGGGAGACGTAGACTGGGAGCACGCAGGGCGGAACGATCCTTCGGGGCAAACCTAGCCCATTAGATAGATATGCCTGCAGTAGTCAGTGCTTACATCGCATAGTCTGGATCGTCCAACCTAGCCATACAGATCTTCGCGATCAACCACGTGGGAGGTCTTCAGGGACAACTGTGACATATGTATCTGCATATATACACCTTAGATATTTGGCTTGAACGTCGGCAGGTAAATCCATCGGAAAGCGCAGTGTTATTATAATACATCGGACACCACCCCTCATGCTTTGACGGCAAGGCTCGATGGTAAGGCGTTCGGAGCTAAATGCACTACATCTTTATAAAACGGTGTGGTAGCTTTCTACTTTGCTCGAATCGTAATGATTAGATTACCAAAACGTGTTACGCGGCGACGTTAATAGCCTGCGTTGTGCTAGGGTTATAATCAAATAACAATCGTCGATCCCCCGTAGCCTTACTTCGAAGTCTATCTTCACAGCCTCTGCTGTCGTCGTACTTGGACTTTTCAAGTCAAGAAATACTATAAGATAGTCCTAGACTTAGTTCGTCCAAGTCCTAAGAAATTGTATCAATCGATGAACACTATGGATGTAACTTAGCCCTAGCTAAAATGCTCCTTTGATTTGCTTAAGGAGGCGTTACATTCGGTATTGGCCCCATCCGGGACAAGACTCAAGAAACTACTTCCGAGGCTTCCGGTTTTTATATTCCATTATCGTTCCGAGCCTCAAGTCACCCTGCAAGGTAACCCTATTTTCCTCATGCAAGTTAGCTCTGGAATGTATGTTGCTTTAGTAGGGTCCTGTCGGTAACCGGAGTCTTGATCCTACTTGAAGGCAGCCTTGCCTCGACACGATCGATCGAGCCTGGACTTACACGCCGCACCCATGCATGCTAGTTGAGTATCCTACCGAAAATGCCTTTCTTATCAGCCGCCCGTATTGAAACCCTCTGGCGTATGGTTATAGGGCTACTACACACAACCATCGTATGCTATTGATCATCACTCGAGACTACTCCCAGCAAGTAGATATCTATATCTTATATGTTATTCTTAGACTTAGGGGCCTAGTAGTGTAAAAGACAGTTTATGATTCTATTAAGTATATCATTAGCTCTGTGCGCTCTCCTAGTATGTAATGCTTCGAAATGCTGCTTTATCTAAACGCCTCTGATGCGGTCATATCGTTTCGTCTTTCGTCATTAGTCATGCCACTGCTTACATGAGCTTTGAAATCCGACTTGCCTCCAAGTCCATCAACGAGTGGCGTTGAATCATCCGGTACATACGAGAACCCCTTAACCAAGTTCGTCAAAATCGTCATCCCAACCCAACCGTTCAAAAATCGAAACCTTCCTCTCGGGCTCCTTCACATTCTCGGTAGTAGAATTCCTAGTATCGGCGATATTTGCAACATCTTTATCAAGAATCCTCCGTTTAATTGGTGTGGCTGCCACGAGCCCTTTTAATGGAATGGGTGCAGTGCGAGGCTTAACTGGAGTTTCTGCGAGTGCACCAGGCGGGGAACTAGGCATTTCAATCCCGCTGTCGCGGAAGGACACCATGGACACTTTCCGAGCCATGATAGGTGATGATGCAAGAATATCCGTTTCATCGACCTCGGGGAAAAGGAGAGAGCTCTGCCTAAGGGTCGAAAGTCTAGCAGGGGTTGCCTGAACCTGATCTGCTGAGGGTTTCGAACGAGGAGAGGTTTGGAATTTATCGAGGGTAAATGCTGCCTCGTGAGTGCGTTTCCTTGGCGCCGAAGAAGGAATTAAGGAAGATGAGGGTGTACTACTTGGTTCAGCGGGCCCCATAATTCGAGAACGACTTGGCTGATTGCTGGCGCTCATGCCTAGTACATCCTTGAAACGCTTTCCAATAGGAGTTGCCTTGACCACGTCGGGAGGTTTGTGTTGAGTCGGCTTTCGTGATTCTATGGGCAGGTTAACATCATATAGAAGTAGGAAGTAAAGCGGAATCAACATCCACTTACTCTTTAGTTGTGAGAGACTAGTAGTAGCACGTCTCTCATCTGCTTCGGCCATGGCCTTACCGACAACGTCCCTATTAGGACGCCTAAGGGCAGATATCGCATCATGCAATTCTGCCTTAACTAAAGCGTCCTTCTTTGCCCTCTCCCCCTCTGATCTTCGTTTGATGGGCACCAATGTAGGCGCACGCGATGTACTGTCTTTAGATGTAATAGAGTCTGCTTTGGGAATGTTCGAGATAGATAATGGCTCGCTGGCTTCTCGCTTCAACATGGAAGTAGAAGCAGATCTCATCAATGCTATCACTCCGCTTGGGCCGCGCGACATGCTTCGACGATGCTTCTCGGTCTCCTTGGAAAGAACACTCTCAAGTGTCTTAGATGGTTTAGACGTTGGACGCTTCGTTGCGGAGCTAGATTTCGACTTAGATTTCACAACCGACTCCGAGTCTTCCAGGTTTCTCGACTTAGGTTTCGATGGCGGCATCATAACTGGCCCACCTAGCTTACGGTTGATCGAATCACACTTTTCCGGTAATCTTGCAGAGAAGCTTTTGGTAAATGTTAGCGATTAATGATTTTTCACATATCAAGGGAGCCTTCTTACAATGGTACGATGATATCGACACAGAAATCTTTCAACGGGTCTGATGTAGCCCTCGAGGACTTCTGCGTCTCCAACTGCGCGCTCGACTGGGTGTCATCTGGCAATTTAACCTCATCTAACGCAGTAGATTGCCAAATGCATAATCGGTCCGCATGAACATCGACGAGAGACGGTAAGTTATGTCGACTGCGTTTCCTCGTAGAGTTATCCTTGAGTGCTTCAGCAGGAAGCTCTTCGAGAGGTAGGCCCGGTAGTTGTGAATCCCGGTTACTTTGAGACGGAACTAATGGTTCTAATGCTAAGATTTCGAGAATGATGATCATTTGCAATTGCGTCTCCCTCGAACGCAACCAGGCTACTTGAAGTTTAGTCTCCGGCGGTTCAGTTGTTGTCATTGCTTCATCGTCCTTAAACTCAGGCTTGCGAGCACTCCACCACTTTTGAATATGTTCATGCTCCATCGGATATAGGCCGTTTTTGCCAAGCTTCATCTTCCTAGTCTTCCGCTTCTTAGTCTTCGCATTACCTTGTTCAACATCAGAGTCTTGGAACATGGGTTTCATTTTAGAAATTAGGTCCGGAATTGTTTCCCGATACTTCTTGTCGATCTGTGTAGTTGTCATGACAAGACTTTTCAAGAAGTCCACGAGATCATTCATATCCAGATTTGAATCACAATCTAGATGAAAAGCAGCACGTGCGCGAGATAGAGGACCTTTCGCAAAATATGCCAGGGAACCCTGGTGAAAATATTAGACAACTAGCAAGGGAAAGTATACTCGAGGAGCCTACCATTGAATGATAAAGAGATTCAAGATACTGATTACGAATATTATCGAATATGCCCTCCGCAGTTGGCGTCGTCATCAACTGGCCCACTGTAGGGGCGCTTGGAACCTGGCTCTGAGTTTGAGATTCGGATTTCTCAGTGAATAGACTTTCTAGAGAAATTTGGCCGACATCAGGCTGCGATTCCTCATTGTCTTGGCAGGGCGTAAGTGGCCGTACGGGTGGAATAAGTTGGGATGTCGTTGAAACAGAACGAGATCTCGCAGGCTTCTTTACTAGAGATTGTATGGCTTCTATCGCAAGTCTCCTCTTCTTAGTCTCGTGGTGTAAGTGGGGAGTAGTCAATGGGTATGATATATTGGAATTTATGAAAGTATTGGTCCGTTTCTCGATAAGTTGGATGCACGACACCGTAGCAAGCCGCCGAAGTTCCCGAAGATCCACCCAGGAGCCAAATTGGCAGAGAGAATACAATCCATCCGTCTGACGTTCCAATACGTAAAGGGTCTTATCGGATTCTAGTCGAGCAATAAGAACAACAGGACGGGATCCTATGCGACTCTCGAGTTCTAGAACTTTAATCTTGGACTCGAAATATCGCGAGAATTCGAAGCTTCCATATGGTGAAGAGAGATCGAGGAATGAGAGCTGAAGATGTTCGCGAGGAAGAATCATTAGAGGCTGAAGGCTACGAGGTTTAATCGAGATATTTGGGGGGTGTGGCTGGAATTGGTTTAGCAATGATATGGGATAGTATCAAGTGGTAAGACGAATTAAACTTACCTTAATCACGATTGAAGGTCGTAGGAGCTCTTCCATAGCTTCGACATCCCTTTTGCGCTTCAGGCTCGGGGAGCCATCCGCGGGACTACCATGACTAAAGTCAAGGTGGACATTAGGTGAAGGCATATGAATGCTGCTGGACGGTAGACGCGACGCGTCTGAACCTAGAGCTCCTGAAGGCATATAGATTCCATTTACCGGGATATATATGGCCTTAAAAGTAAAAGGAAAAGATGCAAAATGAGGTCACTATAAAGTCTATATTATGGTAGAATGAAGGCTACACCAAAATGTACCCAGTCGATCATAGATGATAGATCGAAAGGTACTCTAATGTAAGTACATTTAATGCGCCAAAAGGAGAAAAGTGCACGGACCACATTTCTAAATCTTTTTTATGACTTCACGCGTTTTGGCCTACACGTCTCTGCGCGATGAGGGGTACAAACCGGACAGGCGTGCCAAGAGATATCTCCAACTGCCCTGTACGTAAGCCACAGGTACAACATAGGTACCTAAAAGGTATCTGGGTACATAAAAATTGAGGACCCATCTGTGGCGTATGTTTTCTGATGCCATCGAGAGCTTGAATCAGCTAGGTAATTGCCGTATATGGAATAAGTTGATTATTTATCGCAAGCTAAACACTTTAATTTCGAAGAAAATTACGATAATGCGTTTTAGCAAGTTAAATCCATCCTTTAATGGGTTATCGTCTGACTTTTATCTCGGCATTTAATACATACATAATACCCGTACACAACACTGTACGATGTACTGTCAACAATGTTTACTATTTACAATTTCAATGATGAAGTTGAGGCTATCAGTCGTCACTAGGTAGTAATTTGAAATCAACGTTCTACCTCAACAATATCAAATTCGGAGATCATTTTCCGTAACTGCGAAATCGTGGCGTTGTACTTCCACACTCTGAAACTGCCACTAGACACGTACATTGCTCTTTACAAATGAGTAGATGTAAGAATAATACCTCTGTCATAATGTGCGCGTCCGCTGAACTTTTACTGTAACACGGCAGCGGAGCTCTAGCTCCAAGGCTCTAACAAAGCTTGTGTTACCTGTAGTTTACTTCTGGTTAGCTGCCTGATAAGTTCATACGCTGTTGTCCCCCCGCCGCCCAACCAATCAACTCCAACTTTCCGTGCTGCATCTTTTTAGTCTCGAGTATCGAAAAGTCGCTTATGCAAGTTTCTGAATCGGCAGAGTTACTGTAACTTATTATTACCGATTATCCTGATTCCTCTGATCTTACCTTATTACATTGATCGCCTACTTCTATCTACGTACATGTCAATTGATGCCATTGTCGCCATTGTCGCCATCTTGCAGCTAAAACCCTATTTACTTCCAAGGCTCGGAATATTTAATATTTGATCTTCACTTTGATCTACACTTTGATCTTCAAGTAATTAGTCCTAAAATACCCCATTGTATGAAGTTGATTTCCGTCATCTCATCGGATCGATCAATTTGGTACTCTTCGAATAAATCAGTAAAAGGTACCCGACTGAGTGGGAACCTGCAGCGCCCGAGTCAAGAAGTTTTTGTCCACTTTCGTCCACTTGCAATTTCAAGGGTTTTTTTCGGATTTTTCCCTCATGGATGACCCCGGCCTGGTCTATCGTGAATAGCTGCCAGCTGCCTTGCTTGGCGTCTTGTTTTTGACTGCGACTTAACCAAATTACAACCCTATTGTCGCTTTTTAATACATACATTTCCCTTCTTCTAAACCTCTAATCTCCCTTAGCTCCAGTGCCAATATCTCCGGATGATAAACTGACTAAACCTTTGTGCTTCTGGATTTGGTTCCAGCGAGTGGCATTCGTTAATTCTCGACATGTCCGCCGCCGAAACATCGCCACGCGCCGTTCGATTCTCCCAGAGCGAAGTCGAGCTGGCACAGGATAAGTCTAAATCTCAACGGCCTGTTGCCATTTCCACCGATTCCGACGGCTCGGGCTCATCCGAAGATTATACACCCGATCTGCACGAGCTCGAGCGCCAGGACGAATTGGGGTCTCTTGCCCCATACGGAGATGGTAGTATTACGAGCTCTATGGCATCGCTGGCCCCGAATTCGGTTGCCAACAATGTTGGGAGACCACGAGGTTCCGCGGCCGAAGCGAGCGCTAATAATGTCGCGAATGGTGTCGGTAACCGACAACAACAACAGCAACAACAACAAAGACCCCATGTGACGCGCACTCCCTCCAGCACTTATGCTCCCCAAAGAGGACCTCCCCTGCAACCCGGCTTCATCTCTACTTCGACACGGTCTGGATCACGCCGACGAGATCCTGCCGACAAGTTCCGCGATCAAGAGCCCGCCTACCTGCGCATGATGCGCCAAGACCGTACTCCTAGCGGATATTTTGATCCTTACACCCCTAGCGTCGACTATTCTGATGAAGAGTCTGAAGGCGAGACCCCCTCTTCGGAAGGTGTCTTCGACGACCGCTTCCCTAACGACGAGACTATAATGTTCCAGAATTTGATCGACGACACGCAACCTACCGAGGATGATATCAAGGATCCAACGAACCGCGAGCGGCTAGAGTGGCACGGTATGCTAGCAGCAGTTTTGACCGGTGATGTTGTAAAACAAGAGAAAAAGCGGCTTATTGGTACATCTGAGTTATCAGGTGGAAAGTCTACTTACAAGAGTGAATTGTGGCTCGGAATCAGGTCGAAAATGACAGGCCGGTCCCTTGCTGTCCAGCGGAGAATAATCGAAGAGGCGCGAGGGAACCTTGACCGAACTATTGACGAGATCACTCGGTTCGAAGTGCAAGGTGAGACTGCTGCTGGTAAACCTGCCATCGAGCAGGTCCGAGACATCGTTAAGAAGATAGAGAAGTGTGAGGGTCTATATCCCTCGTGGCAAGCAATGGGAATCGCGCACCAGCAAGTCACGTCTCAGTCGTTCCAGGAAGTCTACGATGTTGTCATGTCTTGGTATAATACCAATGAAATGATCAATACCGAATTATCAATTCTTAAGAAATGGGTAGGTAATGAGGACCTCGATTTCCAGAGGACGAAGCAGAGGTCGCCGAGTACCAATGGTTTAAGCGATGAAACTTCATTTCTAGACCGTCTTTTGAAAGAGGATGGCCTAAGGTCGTTGCACGAAGATGACGAGACTGCAACGCAGGAACACGCTTTAAAGACAAAGTCGCTTATCCGAAGAAGCATGCTGACACCGATCTCAACCACTATTGCCAAGGCTAAAGAAACCCTCATCATGAACTCTGCGGCCTTCCATAAACGACACCTACCTCCTTATATTGAGGAGCTACTTACCCTTATCAGCTTTCCCTCGCGGCTGATCGAGGAAATTATCAAGGTTAGAGTAGCCTATGCCAGGAAAATGAAAGAGACCACACAGCAAACCCCTATTCTTCAAGACCAGATGATCTCGCAGTTTGAGATCTTACTAAAGCTTGCAATCCGCATCAAGCAGGAGAATCTCATGGTGTCCCAGCCCCAACCCGGATGGAACCTACCGCCGTGTATTGATGAGTCGTTTGATCAGGTTGTACTCGATGCCCTAAAATATTACTTCAAGATGTTGAACTGGAAGCTTAGCAGAAATAAGAACACTTTTAAGGAGGCCGAAGTTCTGTTCCAAGAATGGGATTTCGCTAACGAAATTGGTCAGCATCTTGTTGGAGGTGACATAGAAGTCGCCGAGCAATTTAGCAATCTCACCTACAAAGCTCTAAACCGCCTAAGCCAGACATTTGAGCGTGAGCTTCAGAGAAAGCCCAAGGAGAGCCCAGACGATATGAGCAAGAGGTACACGCAAATGTTGGATACAGTACGGGTTAGACAGAGAATGTTACAGCGGTTCTCGCGGATGTTGAGCGAGCATTATGAGAACGCGTCAGACATGAGTATTGCCCTTGGCGCCGAGGGCTTAAGGTCCCTGTACGAACGACTTTCGGTCACCGGGCACTTCCTCGTCGATGAAGTGGATGGCATTCAAATTATAGCATCGCCAGCTCTCATAGGTCGTGACCATGAAGTTCAATCGATACTACGAACTTGCTTCC
The DNA here is from genome assembly GCF_022478755.1 of Daldinia loculata. Classification (NCBI taxonomy): domain Eukaryota; kingdom Fungi; phylum Ascomycota; class Sordariomycetes; order Xylariales; family Hypoxylaceae; genus Daldinia; species Daldinia loculata. Next base: position 486,285 of record NW_026054857.1, on the reverse strand, counting down.
ACGAGCGGATCTCGGAAGACCCCACGGACCCTTACGTATTGATACTCCGTCCGGAGGCTCCATTACATTGGTTTGGCAATCGGCGTCCTCAGTCTCTCAATATTGAGTCACCTGATCTTAAGCTCGGCCAAATGCGTCTAATCGCAGATGGATCTCAAGACCGGCTAGCGAACGCGAGAAAACTCTTCCTAGAAACAATCGATATGCATCTCGATCTTATTGTGGAAGCGCGCTCAAATCTCCACAAAGTCAATACTAGACTATTCGAAATTCGAAAGGTTGGCTTCAAGCTTTCCAACACATTCATGGACAGTGTTGAGATCATCCGAAAGCAAACGAAGGGGTTCGACTGCCAAGATCTAATTCAAACATGCTTCGTCTTTGCTACAGAGTTCGGCCAGAGATCGCTCCTATATATGGACAGCAACCGGCGGCAAATGAACAACATAAAGCTCACCAAGCTTAGTTTGGACTGGGTTAGCTTCATATGCGACGATTGCAAAGTTACCGATCGCAAGTCTTTCCGTTGGGCTGTACCTGCGTTAGAGTTTGCAATGGGCATGACAAGAGGTCGACAAATTTTAGGACTTGGCGATGACGAATACGCAAAATTACGCGCCAAAGTGTCGGGGTGCATGTCGCTTCTCATTTCGCACTTTGATATTCTAGGTGCCAAGTCTAATCAAGCCGCACAACTAGAGCGCGAGCGTATCGAGACTCTCATTGGACAATTCAAGAGGTTCGACAAGAACCGTATGCTTGATGATGAGGAAGCCATCAAATATAAACAAGAGCAACGTCTAATCCAACTTGCTCAAATCGACGAAATACAGAGACGGAATATCGAAGAAAGACAAGGAATTGGACGGGTGCTTGAGGTTTCCAACGAAGTCGATCGGTCGCTGGCGTACTTGTCATCCTCTGCTACGAATGTCACGATGAGATGGCAACAAGGACATTTCGTTGGTGGTGGTACGTTTGGTAACGTCTATGCTGCTATGAATTTAGACACTGGTCATTTGATGGCTGTTAAAGAGATCAGACTACAAGACCCCAAATTGATACCGCAAATCGCAACACAAATCAAGGACGAGATGGGTGTTTTGGAAGTTCTCAACCATCCCAACGTAGTCTCCTACCACGGTATCGAAGTGCATCGCGACAGGGTCTATATTTTTATGGAGTTTTGCTCGGGTGGTTCGTTGGCTGCTCTGTTGGAGCATGGTCGTATAGAGGATGAGCAAGTTGTTATGGTTTATGCACTACAGCTTCTTGAGGGTCTCGCTTACCTTCATGAAAGTGGCATCGCTCATCGTGACATCAAACCAGAGAGTAAGTTCCCCCTTCCCTTTCATTATTACCCCCGAAACAACCCCATGCTAAATAGCATTCAGATATCCTACTCGACCATAATGGCGTTATTAAATACGTTGACTTTGGCGCTGCCAAGGTTATTGCACGACAAGGACGCACTCTCGTACACGGCTTATCTGCCACGAAACCTAATAAGTCGATGACAGGCACGCCTATGTATATGTCTCCCGAAGTTATCAAGGGTGAGAATCCAGGGCGCGCTGGAGCCGTAGACGTGTGGTCGCTTGGATGCGTAATTCTCGAAATGGTCACGGGCCGCCGACCGTGGTCAAATCTCGATAATGAGTGGGCGATTATGTATAACATTGCTCAAGGTAATCCCCCTCAGCTTCCAAGTATAGATCAGTTGAGCGCGCAAGGAATCGACTTCTTGAATAAGTGCTTTGTCAGAGACCCGAAAAGAAGAGCAAGCGCTGTCGAACTACTTCAACACGAATGGATCATGTGTATCCGCAACCAAGTCGTCGATCCACCGACTCCAAGCGACACGAGCAGCAACTCGGCTCAAAGTACACCACATCCTTTTTCGGGAAGCAGGGGAAGTGCGGGTGGAGATGGCTTTTATTAGGAATATGGGCCTGAAGATTTGCCTTCAATTCAAGTTACGGAAACGAAAAAGGATGGGATCTCGCCGCTCAGCGAGATGATACTGACTACACCAGGTGATAATGCTACGATTCCATTTCCGGCTTACGTAGAGAGGGAAATCAACGCGAGTAGCCGACTGCTTCCCCCTACTAACATGCAGGCGGCACAAGAGTCTGCGAGAAGGGCTCATATTAGAGAATCTGTCAGTCGGGCACGAGCGGAATCCGAATCAGCCGTGCCTAGCACTATATATGACATTCTAGAAAGAGAGTTCGGTCCTAGCTCATCTAACAGCGGACCTTGAGACTCCATGATGATGCGGGACTGTCTGGCGGTATGAAGGGGATGAGGGGGATGAAGGGGATAAGGAAAGCCTATTGTATGGGGTTATATATAATACGGACTACGACGGCAGAATAATGTTTGAGATCCACTGTACGACTTGAGATTCATACGTCCGGCTGCATGAGCGACGGAGTCGAGAGTGGTTTTTGTTTTTCGGCATTTTTGGGCGTTACGGACTGTACAATGGGGAACAAACTAAGGACGCCTCGGGGCTATACTTATTTATTTGGCAGACTGCTATGCTAGTCAAGTTGTTACTATATAACCCTAGATAGACCAGTTGCCCGAAGGGAGACCGATGCGGTCGGTCGGTCGGTCAGTCAGTCAGGACAGTAATGGCGGAGTTGGAAGTCTTACGTATATACCTAATGTTATACAACTAACTAATACCCTGTAATGTAATGCTTATCTCTACGTCCCACGTGAGAACGTTACATTGCATCGACGCCATGTTTTACCTTGTCTCACTCGTATTACGTGTGTTAAGTACAAATATCTTCGTACTGTCTTGCTTCTTCCTCATAGCAGCATCCTCGCTCGCACCCTATACGACGCCCCGGCCGGAGAGCAGTCCGCGACGGTACTACCCGAAATAGAGCGGAGTACGGAGTAATTGCCCTCGGCGATGGGTCGTTCCGCGGTGAGACGGAGGGCGCCGCGCGGTGCGGGACGCGTAAGCCGTTTTGGCGATTTGATGGCGCGATTTGATGTATTGGTGCGTTACATATGTGGCTATAGCTATGTGAGGCTGTCAAGCAGGCAGGCAGGTTGGGTGGTTTATGTTGACTATTAGGCTTGGCTTGTCTGTGGCTATAAAAGAGCTACATGGCTAAGATAGGTGGGAAGTAATGAAAATACATAGATGATAGGTAGGTACCTAAAGTAGGTAGATGCATAGATGACGATCACAGAATATTCTCCTCCTTCGTGAGAGGAACTAACCTACCTAGCTAGTTTAGTAAATGAGCTTTAGTGTCTATACCTATATATGCACAGGGACGCATTGGGTACTCTCTTCATTCCGCCGTGAAGGTTCGAGCAGAATTGGTGAAACCAAATTATCACCAAATGATCCCATCTCATCTCAAGCATTACTAGAGCGACCCTACCCTGCCCTGCCTTAAGTCAATGCCGAGATATGTAATAAATATATATCTAAGAAACCAAAGCGCTTGGCATGGACGCTGGGAAGGTAACATAAGCACACATATATAATATAGGTAGGTAAGCAGGTAAATATGTAACAGTCACGCCGCTGCAACGGTGACGGGTGAGGCATCAACTCCTTAAATATAAACACAACAGGCGCAGATGCAATCACGGATAAACAAGTTTTTCTCACGCCAATCATCACAACGGTATTAGATAATAAGAACTAGAAACCGCCGTATCAATTATCTCGTCCGATTGGTAATGAATATCGAACTATACTGCAGCTGAGGATAGGGGCAGGCATACGTGATGTGACTGATGCCCGTGTTAAGGGTCCGGTGTGCTGATCCTAGAGAACGTGAATCTTTCTTGGTGTTTCCCGCTCAAACCCTAAGATACATGCGATGTAGGGAGTCGGTATACCCTAGTTCTCTGCGCGGTGATATCCATTCCAAGGCCAGTCTCCTAGGTTAGGCGGTCTCTCCTATTGAACGATAGATTGGACATCTCTTAGCACGCGCCTGGTTCGGTGTGATCAAACGCACTTCTAGCAGCTTTGAGTTGCGCCGTCACTTCAGTCACTGTCTCCGTCATCAAGAGCGTCGTCGTGATCATCACGGGGTTCGCGGTCCTCTAGGCGGTCAGGGTCATTCCCCCCTTCCTCCTCCTCCTCATCTTCTTCCTCTTCCTCCTCTTCACCACCCTCATTCTCGTCCTCTTCTTCCTCCTCTTCTTGCTCCGGCTCCGGTTCCGTCTCAGCATCGCTATGTTCGCGCGGCTCGTCACCAGCGTCTACGTCCATAGCCGAGTCATCAGGCGCGTTGGGCTTCTGTTTCTTCAGGGCGCGCGGCCCTGATGAATCCGGCTGGCTCGTAGCTGCGATAGAGGCAACCGACATCATAGAGGAATTGGGATCCACACCACCCTTCTCAGCCTTCTTTGCAGCGGCCACCTTTCTGCGGTAGGTATTGCGTTTCGTCGTCTGGGTCTCGTTAAACTCTAGAGTTTGCGTAAGTTATTAGTGGTTTGCGTCGCATAGTATAAGCGAGACAGGTATTAATGCGTACTCTTGAATTCAGCCTCGAGCCTTTCGCGGAAGAAAGGGAATTCTATATCGTCGAGCGCGGTGAAGACATCAGCAGGCATGATAGTCTTCTTGTTAGAGCTTTGTGTGTGCTCATTCGCTCTGTTACCGGGTTAGACATCTGACATAAACCCTTTCCCAAAGCTTTGGTTTTTATGTAGGAACGTACGCATTAGCAAGGTGGCTAATGAATACAGTAGCGCTCTTGCTCATGGCCAGGATGGCATTTGCTTGGATCTGAGTATTCGGAGGCAGGACACCTTTGGCGAGGCGCATTATTATTGACTTCGGAAGGGTGACATCCTATGATAAAATCGAGTCCTTAGTCAAGTTATCTCCTCGTGTATGTTTCCTTGCGTACCTCGATAGTAACATTGTCCTTAGAAGTGCTATCTTTCCTTTCTTTGTCTTTCTCCGTAGGCGATGCAGCAGCCTCTGCAGGCCGTTGGGTATCCATCTCTATCGAAGGCGTGGGTTGGGGCTGCACAGGCTTAGATCGCGCAGGAACAGAAACAATAGGGCGGAGGGAAGTTGAAGAAGTATCGACATCGGCATCAGAGCCGTCGTAGACGAACTGAGCCATGGATAAGTTGCTCTGTCGAGCATTGTCAGTTTTACGGGGCGGCATGGTGCAAAGTTAGTGAGTGCACCGTGGACCGTGCAATTGGGATGCAAAAGCCGTGTCGGCAGAAGACGTCACTAGCTATTACTCTGTACCTAAGGATGCAGAATAAAAAGTTGTGGCTGATTCAGTCGATTAACGATTAACTTAATTGATTATGTCTAAGTGAAGGATGGAGAAGGTACAATACATAGGATTATTCGACTAGTAGCGCGTGCCCCACGTTTTGACGCGCCCCAGACGCGTAAAGAGCTTTCTAAGTTAATAAGGTTGGGAAGGAGCTTTATTCTTTAGTAACCTTGGTTAATTGCTAGGTTATTCTCTTATTCTTTCCCCTTTTTACTATTGTTGCAATCTCGGGTTTTTTTAATAGTTTTCTTAACCTCAATTCTATTATAAACCTTTGAACAGTTTTTTTTCTTTTTTTTATAAATATTGTAATAGGAAAATGTATAAAGTTATAATGATTATAAAGTTAAATAATAATTATTTAATTAATAATTATTGTGTTTAAAAAAGTTATTGTAAAATTTTAAGTATTTTATTGTAAATTTTATATGTAAAAATATATGTATATTAATGGTTTATGTATAAAGATATTTTAAGGTTATGTCGTAATTATTATCATTTATATCTTTTTTATTATAAATTATTTATTATTTTATATTATATATTTAATAAGTTTATTATAAACGAATTATAAAAATATATAAAATTTAACGTATAATATAAAAAAAAATCGATTAATATATTATATAAATTAATTGTTATTTATAAAACCAAATAATAATAATGTTTATTTATTATTTATTTTATAAAGTTTTATATAAATAACGATTTATTAATAATATGTTATTATATATTTATTAATACGTTTTATAATTTAAATTAAAAGGTTTATAAAATGTTTAATTATGTTAATATTAAATTTAACGTTTATGTTAAAGTTAATATATAATTTGTTTGTGTTATTTAATTTGCAATTATTTTTTTTTTGTTTTTTATTAATTTTAATTTAATTATTAAATTTAATTGCGATATGGTTTTTAAAAACGTTAATATAAAAGAATTTATAAAAAAGTAAAGTTACGAAATGTTTTTATTTAAAAAACTTGGATAATTATTTAAACGGGATTTTTTAAAAGTTAAAAGGATAAGTAAAATGATTTAACGGCGTCTTTATTTTAATCTAAGTTGTTAGTTAATTTTGTTATTAAAAAAAAAGTTAAAAAAAGTTTTGGCGGAAAAAAACGAGGTATAAATGCGCATTTTTTAATTTGTTAATTTTAATGCAAGCAATTTACATGTAATACCTTTAATAAAAATAACAATCCTTTTTTTGGTTTTATTTATGTACTTTTTTTATGGAAAATATTTTATTTTAACGGTGGAAAATATTATATTTGTGGAAATGCGGTCGAAAAAATCTTAAACGTGTTTGCGAAATGTATCGGTTACAATAAAAATGGAGTTTTAAAAGAGTTAAATTGTTTACGGAATTAAAATACCGTTTTTACTGCTTTAATAATAAATTAAAAACATTTTAATAACATATTAAAAATAAAATTAAATTTATAACTTTATTAAATCTTAATTCTTTTTTAACAAAAAGTATAATATGTAAAAATAAATTTATAAAAACTTATTTTAAATATTAAAATGTTAATTTTTTTTTATTTTCTTTGGCAAAGATTAAGTTAATATTTAAAATCTTATAATTAGTTTTATTATATAAACTTTTAAATAAGTTAATATTAATGTAAAGTTTAAAAAATTTAACAAAAACATTTTTACTAACTTTAATGTTAAAATCATAATTAAACTAAAATTTAAATTAAGTAAATTAATTAAAAATATAAGTTTTTATAATAAATCAATTGATATTATAAAAAGATATATAAAATAAAACTTATGTAAATATAATTAAAAATTAAATTAAACTTTTAATTTATATATTAATTAAAAAAATATTTACGTAATTTATAAAAAACGGTGGAAAATAAATTTACGTTAAACAGTGTTTTTTTAATATAATAAAAAATGTATTTATTTATTCTTATGCCAATAAAATGTTTTTAAAATTTAAATTTTATAATATTTTTTATAATAATGTATTTTTTATTAAAAAGTTTATTAAATTTTTTAAAAGTAAAGTTAATATAAGTTAATAATTCTTTATTAATAATATATTTTACGTAAATATAAGTTAATTTTAATGTAATATTAAAATAAAATTTTTCGAAAATTATTTTTTTTTTTAATTTTAAAATTAATTTTATAATAAAAATATTTAAAATATTAATAAAAGTTTTAGTTAAAGTTTTAAATGTAATTATAGTTTAAAAATGATTAAAAATCTAAAAAAAACCTAGTGTTTAAAAAAAGTTTAAATTATTAAAATTATTAAAGTTTTTAATAAAGTTTAAGTTTTTATTTTAATAATAATTATAAATATTGTAAATTTAATTTACGTTTTAAAAATATATTAATATTAAAGTAAATTAATTAAAAGTTTTAAAATATATTAATTTAATTAATATGGAAAATGTTAAAAAGTTGGTTTATATTAAAGTTAAAAATTTATTATAAATTATAATAAATGTTAAAATTAACGTTAATAACGTTATTAATAAACGTTTTAATAAAGTTATTAACTATTTTATTAAAATTAAAATAAAATAAATTAATAATTAACAGAAATTATTAATAAAATAATTTATTAATTGTAAATAAAATAATAAAATGTTAAAGTAAAAAATAAAGTGGAAAAAAGTTAAATATAAAGTTTTAAAAAATAAACTTTAAAAAAAAAAACAAGGAAATTATAAATAAAAAGATAACAATAAATTATTAATATTTTTTTTAATTATATATATATTAAATGTTATAAAATAAAATAAAATATAAATTTACTTTTTTTTAATAATATTAAAAAGTTTTTATTAAGTTATTATTACTTATATATTAAAAAATGATAATAATTATTATTAATTAAGAAAAGCTAATAATTAATATTATATAAAAGAATAAAATTATTAATACGTAAGTAAAAAAAAAATGGGTTATATGTAAAAAAAAAAAAAGCGGTTATGTATAAGAAAAAAAAAAAGTAAAAACCTTTTTTATAATATTTACTATTAAATGGTTTTTTATTATATATTCTTAAAATATTTATTAATTAATAATAACTTAATTAAGTTATAATTTTTTAATAGTATTTTTTATATTAATTTTTATTATAATTGTTATAATGTTAATAATTATATTACCTTAAATGGCAGTTTATATTTAATAATATAAACATTAACAACTTTTACATTAACTTCTTTTTTTTTCTTTAAAATAAATATATTTATACTTTTTATTCATTTTTATTTATTAAATATACCTTTATATTTTTTTTAATTAATAGTTTTAAATTAATTAAAATATTACATTTTTATATAAATTTTTCCAATATTAAACTTTTACCCAAAAAATATAAAAAATTTATAAAAACAAATAAAAATAAAAAGGAAAAAGAAATAAATATTAATTCTTTTATTGTTAAAAAATTAATTTAATTTAATATTAAATTATAAGATTTATAAAATAATAACGTAATAATATTAATTATTAAAAATAAAAGAAATAACGGTTATAATAAAAATATAAATAATTTAACCGGAGATTTTTAAAAAATTAATAATAACAAAAATTAATTATAATTTAAATATTTAATTTAAATAATTCCTTTTTTTATATATATTTAAAACTTTTTTTTTTAATATTAATAACTAGGTAATAAAAAAAATTAATTTAAAATAAATTAATAATAATAATAAAGTAAATTTATATGATAATTATATTATATGCTTTAATTTTTTTAACATATTAAAAGTTGTTAATTATAATAAAAAATTAAATAAAATGCTTTAACTTAAACCTTTTAATTAATTTAAAGATGAAAAAATAAAAACTAAAAAGCTTAATATTTTTAATTTAATAATTAAAAAAATATAAATTAAAAAAATACCTTTTAATAAATTTATAAAACTTAACCAATTACAAATTAAAACTATTTTACTTATTAAAATATTAGTTTATAAATTTATAAATGAAAAAAATAAGTAAAATCTTAATATTTTACATTTTATTAAAATAAAATAAAATAAATTTATAAAAAGTATTTTTATTAAAAAATTTTTTACCTATTTTATTAACTTTTAAAGATTTAATTATAATAAATGGATTATGTTTTATAAAAATCTTTAATTTATTTATAATAAAAATAAAAACCAAATTTTAAATTTTATTAATTTTTTTAAATAACTTTTAATTTTAATTAATCGTTAATGTAAACGTTTACCATTTATCAATATACAAAAGGTAAAAATCCTTTTAAAAGTAAAAAAATTATTAATGGAAACGAAAAAATAATGTAAAAAAATCCTTAAACAATTAAAAGCTATAACTTATAAGTAAAAGTTTAAAAAACGTAACAAAAAAAAAAAAACATTACCAAATTAAAATAATAAACCTAATAATAAACTTAATAACAACTTTAATAAACCGTTTACTTTAATTAAACTTATTTATTTCGATCTTTTGTTAATAATTAAAGCTTATATATTATTAAATATTATAAATAATATATAAATTAATCTTAAACAATTTATTAATTTACTTAAAAAAATATATAAGTTTCGGGTGTAAATTAGTTTTAACTAATTTTTTTAAAAGATTTATTTTTATATGTTTATTAATATATAAGTTTTTATTTTTATTGGTAATAATATTTATTATTAATATAATAAATATAACTATTATTGCCATAACATTAAAAATTATAATAAAAAAGTTATTAACCTTTATATTGGCCGTATTATTAAATATAATTAAAATATAAAAGTAAAATTTGTTATAAATTAAAGTTAGGAAATTTTTACCTTATAAATTTAACAATATATTAATAAAGATTTATTTAAACTTAAAATATTAGAAATTATTTTAATAATAAAAAATAATAAATTTTATTTTTTTATTAATATAAAAAGTAAATATATTTCCGAGAAAAACGTATATTATTACATATTTATTTTTAAAAATTATTATACCGAAAAAATTTATAAAAATTTTAATTTGTTTAAAACTTATAATAAAAAACGGTAAAAAAAATATTTTAAATATTAAAAGCTTGAAATTATTTCCAGGATTTTTAAACAAAAAGATTTTATTTATTATATAATTATAAAAAAGTGGGATCTTAAGTTTAATGGTTTTGTATTTAATATTGTTTTATTTTATTACTTTTACCCCATTAAAAGTAAATTTAAAGTAAAATATTTTAAATAAAAAATATTTAAAACGTTTTAAAACCAAATGTTTTTTAATTTATTACTTATTTTTTCTTTACTTATTATAACTTTTATTAATAAATTTAAAATATTTACAAATTTATATCGGAATTTAATAAATTATTATATTACACCATATAATTTTCCGGTAAAAAACCGTTTACGTCCCGGTTATATTATCTTTTTTATTTTTAAGCCTTATAATTTAAACTTTATTAAAATTATTAAAAGATTAAAAATATTAAAAGATTTAAATATAAACGTTAAAATAAATATTTTAAAAAAAGAAAAATTGGTTTATATATAAATTATAATATTTATTAATAATATACTTTAATAAATTAATTTTTTATTACCATTACCCATTTATAACAATAATTAATTCCTATAATAAATTAAGAATAATAACGTTAAAAACCTTTAAAATTAAATTTATTACTGCAATTATTATATTAACATAAATTAAAAAAAATTTAACTATTAAATTTATGGTTAATATTATTACCAAATTAAATTTATATAAAAAAAAATAAAACGTTATTAAAAAGTAAAACGTAATAAATATAGCCAATAATGGGAAATAAACAATCTTTACTTAACTTTAAAAATAATTAATAAATATTACATATTTTATTTAAAATATAATATGTAAAAAACATATTAAATTAATTTAAAATAATAACACTAACATTAAACATTATTTTTACTTAACCATATAACCTATACCATTCTAAATTCGTAAATTTTTTAAATTTAACACATTTTCTTTTCCAAAATAATATTTTAACTATAAACGTTATATAAAAATACACTTTACATCTTTATACCTTTTTATTACCACTTAAAACTCAACGTTTATAATTACCAAAATATCACCTTTTTAATTACAAAATATTAACGCATAATTTTTAAGGTAAAATCATACCAATTTTCTTTCAAAATTAACTTCGGTTTAAACATTTAAAACCAAAATTTTAAATATAAACTAATAAACATAATAAATTAATTAAGTTTATTATTATTACATTTACTATTATAGCAAAAAATATAACAATTTTAATAAAAAATATAACAGTTAATAAAAACTATAAAAATTTAAAATAAATTATTACTAATAACCAAAATATATTTAATTAACTATATTATATTACATTAATAATAATATTTTTACATGTTAATTCTTTTACTTTTTAAATTAAGTTTTAAACAACAATTTATATTTTTAATACATTATAAACCAACTTAAAAATCTAAATAACTATTAAACCAAAAAATAAAAAAAAAAATTTTTTATATATAAAAAATATAATATAATTAAATATTTATATAATAATTTATTACCATAACTTTATAACAAAATATAAAATAATAATTAATTATAATACGTTAATTAAAAAAGACTTTTATTAATAAATTACCCTTTTTTTTTTTCTAAATTTAAATTAACTTATAAAACGTTTAAATCCAATTAAACAAAAATACTTTATATTTAATACTTAATAGTAAATGGTTATAAAAAATTTATTAAACCAAATTTATTTATTACTAAATTAATTATTTATATCAATTTAAATTTAATTTTAATTTTATTTAATATTAATTAATCATTAATTATTTAAATAATTTAAACGTTAAATATATAAAACTAATTATTTAAATATTAAAAAAATACTTTTAATAAAACTTAATATTTAATTAATTTTAAAACTAATATTATAAAACACTTTTAAACAAAATAATTTTAAACTTACCAATAACATTTAAACGTTTTATAAATAATATTTTACTTTATTTAAACATATTTTAACTTGTTTAAATCGTAATAAATTAAAATAAAAAATTAACATTATATTTAATTAAAATAAATTTAAATTTAACATTTTTTCGTTAATTAATAAAAATTATTAAAACTTTTTTATTATTAATAAAATCTTTTTTAAAAAAATAATTAACTTAACCCATTTTATTTAAAATAATAACCTTATACTTATTAAAATAAAATAATTATTAAAACATTTTCTTTAACAACTTTAATCAATTTATTATCGGGATTATAATAAGGCGTTTTATTAACCATTTTATTACAAAAAAAAAAAAATGGTATAATATACTTGTAAGGTAAAATTTAATTAATTACTTATATCTTTTAAGTAAATTTATACCTCCCTTTAAATAAATTAACACAAACCATGGTTTATTTCACTAATAATATTAAATAAATTTTTAATAATTAATTTTAATATTTTTATTTTATTAAAATAAAATTTATAAAATTACCAATTAAAAAATTTAATCTTTTAAAATTAAAAAATAAATTTTTTAATAACATTTGCCAAAATAATTAATTTTTAATCCAAATAAATAATTTAATTATTATTAAAAATAATTTTTTAATTAATAATCTTTTATATTTAATTTTTAATAATAAAAAATAAAATTATTTTTTATTATAAAAAAAGAAATATTACAAATTTTAACAGGTATTAAATTAATAATTTACATATAATTTTTATTTTATATAAATAAAAAATTAATATAATATTTAAACTTAATTAATTAATATATAATAATAAAGATTTTAAACGTTTTATTTTTAATAAAAAAGATTTAATTATATATTATAATAATTAAATCGATATTATTAATTATATTTTCTTTTTTAATATATATAAAAAATATTATATCTTTTTAATAATTATATTTTTAAAAAAAATAGGTAAACAAAACAACATTTTTGATTTAAAAATTATAAAAAAATAAAAAAATATACTTATTATAATTAACATAATAGTAATAAATCTTATTAAACTATATATTATTTATATTTTTAATATTAAATATATTTTAAACGATTAAAATATTAAATTGTTATAATGGTTTTTAAATTTTTCCGAAATTGCAATTTTATTTAAAAAAATTATGGATTTTTTTTATTTATAGTAAATTGGTTTAAATTTTAATATTTATGGTTTAAATATTAATATTATTAATAGGTTAAATCTTTTATAAAAATATTTTAATTAAAATAATAAACTTTTACTTTTTATTGTTTTTAAATTAATGGTTTATACTAGTAATAATTAATAACAATTAAAAAGGAATATATAATTTATATTTTTTTATTATTTTTAATACTTAATTAATTTTATTATTATAATATATATATAATTTTAATATAATTGGTAATATATAAATAATATTAATGTAATTAAAATAATAAATGGGATTTATAACTTTAAATATTTATATTACGTGTTATTTTCTATATTAATTTAACGGTATAATAATTATTTAAAATATAATAATTGTTTAATTAATAATTATTATATAATAAATTAATAATTGTAATATAAGATAATCATTATTTAACTTTATAATTATTGTGTACCAGCGTACCCCGCCTTTACGGTATGTTCAGTCCATACCATGAGTAGCATTAAAGCAATATCCTCTACCAGGTTGATTAGTTGAGGCAAGCTAGGTCTTAAACCGTAGCATTTGGATCACTTTAGCTACACCACCTACACCTTAGACTACCGGATCGCTCCAAGATTCCAGGCTCAACAAGTTATCAATTAGACAAGTTTAATCCAGCCCCCTTAAAACACTTGAATTTTCCGACCAACCCAATGAGGTTCAGTCTTCTTATCAAATGAGCCAGCTTATGATGAGACTTAGTTATACCTATTTCGGGGTTTTAACTACACACCCAAAACAACATTCGGCAACTCTACGTGCCGTATAAGAAATGAGCAAGATGGTATCGTGTAATAAGACATATTCGTTACTATCAATCACCGGCACGCGGGAAGGCAAATCAAAGCCATGCTCTTGCAAAGGAACGCGGAACGGCAGCGGAATACGCCGCATAAAACATGTCCACTTAAGCAACCTGCCCTGGGGAAGAATGTTTGATCGGCTGCAAGGTTAACGGTAGTCACAGACAGGATTACGCACAACAAGGAATATCACACGCATGAATCACGAATATTGATGAACATGGTAATAAAACGTGGCAGACACGAGAATCGATGATCGCGATCACTGATCCACGAGATCCCCGGGATACCCCCAGTTGTGGCCGCTCCGTAACGGCCCCATCCTCCCTTTCTGCAATGTTGTGATTCGGCATGCGTTTCATTTCGCAGATGCAGATTCCGGACTGACGGAAATTTGAACCGAGCACGAGCCTAGCATTAACTGTAATTTCACAACCACGAAAACTTAAGGCTAGCTAGCAAAGACCAAAGACCAAAGGCCACCACCAATGGAAGCTAAGATATTTAAAACGTCATATCTTTAGTGTCACACAGTTAGAACTGGACATGAAGGTAAGCATGATGTTTTACTTTGTTTCAATTAAATTTTGTACTTGAATAGCAAGCAGGAGGCTTCAAGCCAACTACAAGTGTAGGTAGTTTTATCTACAGACTGAATCTTATAAGTCGCTAGAGAATTGAGGATTTAGTAGGTATACCTCACTAGGTATACTCCCCCTATACTCTCCTCCGCTCAAGCCCCTAAAGGCCCATTTCCCTAGGTTAGTGGGTTAAATGAGTCCGGGCAACAATAAGAGCTCTTTCTGCCTTGTCGCCCTGTTTTACTTGAGCTTCTCATAATGCAACGTCCTCATATCTTTAATAACATGATGATAAATCATCAAGATATTGTTCCCATGCCCAATGCAGAAATGCTATCTTGTCAAATCCCTCTTAGGAGGATGCCACAACGCTTCATCAATAAGCTTCCAGGGTAAAACAAAAAAAAATCCGGGGTATATCCTCCGTGTCTCGCGTTTCTCGCGTCTTGACGTTCCCAAAAACTCCTAATGAAGAAAACAAATTAATGCAATTAAAAATATATATTGTTGCTGTCGGCGTTGCGCCACGAAGGCAAGAAATCGGGATGAATAAAAAAATGACATCATGTTGATGCATCGAAAAGGGGCGTGAAGCTGACAGGTGAGGTAAAAGGGCTTGCTATTGGCTAGCTAATATGTATGCAGTTTCCAAAGCGAGGCTGACCCTTAAGCAAC
The DNA here is from genome assembly GCF_022478755.1 of Daldinia loculata. Taxonomy (NCBI): domain Eukaryota; kingdom Fungi; phylum Ascomycota; class Sordariomycetes; order Xylariales; family Hypoxylaceae; genus Daldinia; species Daldinia loculata. The sequence continues at coordinate 470,749 of NW_026054857.1, read as the reverse complement.
CTGAACGATGAGAGCGCACGGTCCTCTTTGTTCAGTTTCGTTCCGTCGAAGATCCACGTGTATGATGGTGTTGTTTCTTCGGCGGTGCGCAAGGATAGTCGAGCCGGTCCTTCTTAATTCCCCAAGGCACGTTCGAGGGCTGAAACAGACGAAGCACGTCTAGATACACCCCCCGGTAAATCTCCAAGGTTTGGACGTAGAGGGATGGGATTTGGATGTCAAAAATAGACAGCAGATCATAATTCTCAGCCGACAGCCAATCCGATTGTGCTTTCATTCCGCCGCGACGGAGGCGGCGATAAGCCCGTAAATTGGTCGTTTTCGCCATAAGATAGTCTCGGCGGCGGCGGAAGCGGTGAATTCGAGTAGATACGATGGCTTCGCGCAAAGCCTTCACTCGAGCCCCTAGGAGGCGATGTTTCTACTGCACTATCCCGCCATGAAGGTTCAGAGAAACTTCTTAGACTATTGCTACGCAATTCTTTCCGATTGTTCATGACAGGCGAATTCGGCGGTAGTTTATGCAATCTTGACGGGTGTCGTCTCGGGGCTGGTAGGAATGGGTCGTCTCCAGGAACCGCCTCGTCCGTCAGACCAGATCGTGCATTCGGTGCCCGTGCTAACACTGCCCCAGGAATTTGCGGCAAGTCAAAACTGTTCTTGTCGCCGATAAACGATCTAGGCGATATTACTTCGAGAGACGGCCTAGCACCGTTTTGATATTGGATTAAGCTTGGGGCTCTTCTGGTAGATGTTGATGTCGATCCGTTCTGCGAGTGAGTCGGCCGAGTTGTAAACCTATTAACCTTCTCTGCTGATCGATTCGACTTCCACGTTGCTATCTCGTCGTCACCGATCGGGGTGATGCCTCTGTTAAACATTGGTAATCTTCTCCGCCGATCTCCCGTGCATAAATAAGCCGCCACTGCAATCAAAACTACACCTGCGATGCTCAGAACCGTACTAAGGACGATAGTTGATGTTGAACTTCCACTTCCGTTATCATTCGGGCTGACACTGCTAGGAGTCGGAGTAGAACTAGTCATCGTAACTATTCCGGTAGGTGAGGAAATAGTGTTAGAATTTGGCACAATAGCTGTGGCTTTAGAGTTTTCACTCGGTGTCAAGCTGGTAACACTAGATGTGATTTTAGAGGTAAGGAAAGTGGTCGGTGAGGGTAATCCCGCCGACCGAGAATTTGTCGTAATGATAGTCGTGAGCTGGGCTGATGGAGTTTCGGGCAAAGCTACAGTAGTTGGAGTAGTTGGTGAAGCGAGAGTGAGTATTGTTGCGCCAACCACAATTTCAACATCAACAATAGTCGGTGCCGCTACTGGATTAGCAGTATTTTCTGCCGGTGGCGATAATTCCACTGGAGGAGTTGGACTTCCAGGAGCGGGCGGGGGTGGCGGGTCCGGAGGACCGATACCGTCAAGACCTTGTAGGCCACGCTCCTGCTTCGTGATGCTCGACGGAGTGGTAACCCGTAACAAAGTAGCTACCAGTGAAGGTGCCAGAGGTTCTGTACGAAGGAGTTAGCAAACCGGCTTATAAATACTGAGTATCACGGAAATCAACACCGTCTGCCTTGAACGAACCCTTCTGGCTGCTCAGACTTGGCAATGGCAGGACTACCGAAGAGTTCCCACTTGGGCCATTCTGACGAGCATCTAATCGTGAAGTTCGAGCTACACCAGGTAAGCCCAGTAAAAGAAAGACGGTAAAAAATATCATAGCGAGCGTCTCCGGTCATCAGTCTCAGCGCAGCTGGACGAATATCCATCAAAGCTCATCACCCGTTCACCACGTAAATAATCGATGAGAAGTCACATTCAGCCATTGACCCGCCTGGCTGTTATGAAGTATTCGTAGCATGAATCGAGCGAAATTAAGACAAAGAAAACGGCAGCTGGATTGTTAGGGAAAACGGGTAAGAAGAAATCAACTAACACTTAATAAGCGTCTCTCACTCAATAACCTGTTGGAGTTTGAGGGGCGGCGGAACAGGGAAGAATAAGCTTGATATTCAGTTTACAGTAAGTTGGTCTCTTCATGCAAGGAGGAGAAGGGAATCCCCGCTGGAGACCAAAGCTTGAAACAAAGGACTGGCGAAATACGAAATTACAGTATTCCACCCCATATGTATAAGAGCGCAAGCTCTATACCCAGGGTGATCTTTTTGCTGCTGGTCGAAACGGAGCCGTGCGCAGAGGAAATCTACGCTAGGGAGAAATGACTGGAGAGAGGGAGGGGGCAAGAGATCTTGATATTCCCACTTGCGTGTGGAGGAGAGGAGGAGACATTCACCTACACAGACCGGATTTACAAGGGTTAATAATACACCATGCCGTAGAGAAATGTGGACAGCGCACGCCGAAGAGGGTGTGCGGTTGTAATTAAGAGGGGAGTGGATCTTGGTGCGGCGTACATACGACGTAGGTGTGGTATAGTGTACACCATGTATGTGAGTGCGAGCCTGCTTTTAACAAGGGGAAGGGGGAAGCTCTATGTAAGTCCAGGTATGTTTTCGCGCGGGTTGTTTCGAGAACATGTGTGTGGGTATGTATTTCAGGAACTAATACATATTAGACACCCCATCACAGCGATCGACAAGAGCTAGAAGATGATAAGTAGATGAGGCTGGAAAACGGGCAAAAGAAAAAGACTCATTGCTGCTGGATATAGCGGGTTCCCGAAGGACTTATTTAGAAGATTCCTTCGTAATCGATCTACATACTGCAGCACTTCGACCTTGTTAAAGTCGGTTGGGACCTTGGGTTTTGGCTTGCAGACGATCGCCGCCGCCGCGCAGAAGAGCTACTGTAGTGTAGCTGCACCTCATAATACGTCTCTACTTACATACACTAACATTAATCCTAGATAAGACAGGGGGGGTTAGCTTAGGTAGGTACCTACCTATGTTAGGTAGTCTTAGAGTTGACGCCCTCGGATAATAGAGAACCTAGCAAGGGTTGCATTTCATGGCCAGACCCACGACCGCAAAAAGCTTGGTCCACGAAGAAATCCGTACGGTATCAAAGGTACACTTTTTGCCCAGACCCGTCAGGATCAGGAATTTCCTAGTACGGAATTTGAAGGCTTTCTCCCCCAACTTGGCCCCATCACATCCCACGATTTACGATTTACGGATTACTTACATACATGGTGCATACTGTTCAAAGTGCGGTTAAGCTCGGTAGGGCCAGTCGATGTCGAGATAATGAGAAACACGGCCCACGAGACCCCAGGTGTTCGCGGCCCTTCTTTTCAGTCTCTGAGACAAGACCTGGGCTGCAGCCTTTCTTCACCTACCTACTTTGAGGGGTGCGTTAGTACTCTTTCCTCGTAGGGCTTCTACTAAGATTCAGGTACGCGAGGCATAAATGAATAGAGGCTGGCGAATGAGAGATCTAAGAAGGCAACCTCTTCCAAAAGTAGGGTCTCGTGGATTAGGCGGGGTGGTGTGAATAAAGTACACTAGCCTCAGTCGAGTTTAAGAGTCGAGGTATGCAGGGCAGGGCCAGAAAAGGAGGAGAGGAGGGGTTCTCTGGATCTAGCGAATAGCAGCGCTCTCAGGGCCGGGTTGAGCACCTTTTTATTGTCTACCGAAAACGGGACCTCGCATCGGCATCTCTGTCACAACTTGTGGCAACCGGGTTACACGCTCCCACGCATTGAGTATATTAGGCAGGGCCCGTCAAGCCAATCTGACGTCCCCCTCCCTTTCCGGAGCGTCAACGTGCTAGAAACGTGCGTGCTATCGTGAGCGTGGGATTCGTCGATCGCGTGTGCGTCTTGTCTCGGAGGCGTTTGCTTACTCGACTTTTGCCCGCTTGGGCTTGGTGTACCTAAGGTAGGCTGGTAGGAAGGTAGGATGAATGAAACCCGCCGCCGTTCGGTCTTTGCATGTCCTGATTCTACGGTGCATGCTGCTTGCCACTGCATAAGAAATCGGAAGAGCGAGCTAACCAGGCTGAGCTTTTGTCCGTAAATGTGAGTCTAGCATCGTGCAACCTCTTCGGCCAGGTAAGAGTTCTGCCCTAAGCGGACGAGATGTAACAGCCTCCTTCGCAATTGTCTCTAGCCAATATCATATCATCTTCTCCGGCTGTCAATCATGACTTCTATGTTATCGCAGGAGCAGAGACCGGGCTAGGCCACCGACTAGATATGACGAGACATTGACTTATACGGACCGATCCTGAAACAAAAGCAAGCATCTATAATCGCCGGCGTTGTCTCGAATAGAGGATCCATATACCGATGTACGTCATCAATAATAAGAAAGACGAAACAAGCCACAATGCCGTGCTTCAATTCATGTTGTGTTCAAAGAATCGACAACCGGTTTCGGTCTAATTGTTACCCGACCTTGAAGGTGTTGTAACCTCCGTTGGCGGTTCGGTGGTGGTGTGGACTTCCATTGGGCGATCCCCTTCTTTTCGGACCCCATAGTCCGGAACATTTAATCCTGCTTCGATTCCTGATTCCTATTGCAACTACGACACCCTGTCGGGCAAGGAAAGCTACCGAGATCTCCTCACCTATCTAATCGGCCTGGCGAATAGCAGTAGATTGAGCTTAGGTGAAGAGTATTTGACGCTTTCAACCCGCAGGTGATGAAACAAGAGTCAGCCGTCGTGTACGGCTGCCATTGGCCTGGTATGTTGAGCTGCTAATGTGCCCTAGTCTACCTACATGAGCCTCGCCCAACTACAGACTACAGTAGATACATGTAAGATGTACCTACACTCGGGAGCATGGACAGAAGCGTCGTCGGCTCCGAAATATTGAACCGGCCGTTTATTACATATTACGAGCTTCACGAAAAAATATTCCGAACTTTTTTAGTTATGGTGTTGAGAAAAATCGATCAAATGACCAGGCCAGCCAGGCCAGAAGAAGCGGTCAAGCTTAAGAAAATCTCCTGAGGCTCAGAGTGTAAAATTGGGCGAATGCCACAATGTAATTTCACGATAGAAATAAGCGTCGATGGCGATGTAACGGAAGACTTCGCGCGCCAATCTTCTTGGAGCTTAGAAGCTCGAGAAAATCCCAAGATTTGCACGTTGGCCCCCATAATTAACCGTAACCGATCCCGTTAACTCCGTTAGCACTTTAGCTACGTAGTAGGTACGTTCTTTACGGGGATCGGCTGGTCGACTATGCCACTATGGTCCAAGCTCTGATATTTCATACATACACCAGAGATAAAATGATAATCGTCTTTCTCCAGATAAACCAGAAGCATCTGTCTTGAGGTACTCGGACAGCTCAGCCACTCGTATCAATCGTAGTTATCGTACGAGCCGATGTCATTGCTCATTATCCCCAGATTAACGCTCTATATACATACTACATGTCTATATACATACTACATGTCTACATACATACTACATATATACATACATAGCTTTCTACACTAATGCCTACGGCTTACAGCTACGACTAGCTAGTCAGTCATCGTCTGTCTGCTAAGCCGAAGACCGAAAACTCTCCTGTTGATCTTCGTATGTACATACGGGAATGAGGCAAAGCAAGAAGCTTTGGTTTGCATTGCCTGTATTGTGTGTACACTAAAGATAGCAAAAGTTGTGGAGATGGCAAACTCGAAATTGGGAATATCCATTCTCCCTCTCGCTACTCGCTACCAACTCATGCCGTCTCTCGAAGGTTGGGGCGGACAAAGTCATTAATTCTCCGAACCATCGGAATGTTGGTTTAGGGTTGGTTCACTCTGTATTTAGGGCTTACACGTCTTATATTGGTGCACTCTAGTGTATGTACATGGCGCGTGTTGGTTATACGATATCGACAATGCACATCACAATCCTCTTGATAAGCAATCTACTATGCACTTTAGCTGATCGAATAAAGACGGCCACATGACTCGATAGTGAATGCATCCTCGGGGCGTAGCAAGCAAGGGAACGCTATGTAGACTATATGCCTCCTAGGCGGTTGGCTAGCTAAGTACCTAACGTATGGGCATTAAACATGTACGTGACTTACTTACATGCCTAATGTAAGCCAGCCGATGAATTATCGCGTTGTGTAGCACGCTACTCAGCCTTGTCTCGGGAGGACATGAGACAAGCTTGTTCAAGACACGAATATGTAGATTTCGTAAATTCGCCTAATATCTAACATAGGTATAAATGGTACGTTGGAGTAGGTATAAGGTATGCAGTCGAGATTACGTGCAAACGCCCTTGCAGCAGCGCGATGCAGCGTACCTGACAGGTCGTGGGGTTGCTCGGCATGCTGGCTGCACGTCGAATTGATGACGATATATCGAATCTAATTTAGGTTGTCCTGCCGGTCGCTTAACGGGCATTTGATGTAAACATCTGAAGTGCTTGCATATATTATACGTAAAGGTTATTGGTTTTGGAGCTTAACCCGATATTCATCCCTTTGCGGATAATAATAAGGCTCGCTAATACGAGAGAGTATTTGGGGGAATACCTTATGAAGGGTATGCACCTATGTATAGATGTACATAATTCTAAGTGCTCCGTAAGGTGTGGCACGTATGTACCTAACTTATAAGGACTTACGGATTACTAGGCAGCCCTACGCGCTAAACTTACCGATAAGCCACATACGACCCACTCTCCATGTACATCTCTCTCTCCTCATTCGTCCATTTTCTTCTCATCCTTCAACTTCTCAACTTCAATATTGGCAAGCCTACTCCAATATTTCACCGCCAGTCTTACCTTTCTAAATCCTACAAACGTCCCGACGTTCTGGTATGCCTTTGATGATGAAGCACACCATCACGAAGAGTTGCTGAAAAGGGCACTCTGCAGGAAAGATCCCGTGGCCAATATTCGTTCCTGCGCAATAATCTGTCTGTCCCCTCATGCAAGTAGTAAGCCTTTAAGGTACGGCTGAGGACATGCTGTTGATTGGATACCCTACATTAGGTATATTCCTAAAGAAGTCAAAGGGCTAAATCACATAGCTAATGAGCCATAAATCATAACGCCTTGTTCCGGTCATACATGATCACATCAGGGCCAGAAGCAAGATGTATTTCCCGCGTTGCGGTCACGGCATACTACCATATGACCTGCTTAGTATCCTCTGAGTGGAGCTGGTATCCGCCGTCGTTGCGAAGGTGCATAATGACTCGCAGGTCTGCAGCAGGTCCGCAATCGAGCAGCTTGCCCCAGGTCGAAAGATACGTTTCAAGTTCAGCTTGATCTCTCAGCTGCATTATACTGGCCATGCCAATATCAAAATTCATATGTGATAACAGCCACAAAAATTCTACCTATATTCGTAGGAGCTTCGTTGTACCTAGGGTCTCTCTCGGAAAATACCATCTAGCTCGCTATTACAAAGGTACCGATGAGACGTCAGGGTGATCCTACACCAAGACATTCCCTATTCACCACCAACTCTCTAGGCGATGCCTATGTTGCAACCCTACCCTTTGACAAGGTATGGCGGCGGCCAACCCTCCAAACCGGGTTCGCGGCTTAGGCAAGCATTCCAGTTTAGGACGTAATCGTTCGACAAGGCCGAGAGTAAATGCGCCGCCACGGATGCGTAACACGAAGCGCTCGTCTTGATGCCCAACAGAGTTTCCCCGCGTCGAGATGGGCTCAGTCACGCTTACTTCGCTTTTGTACCAGAAATCGATCACCGGCATTCGAAATGAGAACCGATAGAAGGAACAAATTACTGAGATACCCCTTTTTTCTATCACATACATATTAACGACTCAAAAGGTGTACTCGCGAGTGGCGCAAATAATCAATCACGCGTCGTCGAACCAATATCACCGTAATCCTACCTTATGAGCGTAATTACGATATGCCTTCAAGTTTAGACTATGTATAAAGGCCATAGTATATGTGGCAAGAAACTCTATTAGTCAGTTGCGCCGACGTTATGTCTCATCACCCAAGACTATAACACACCGCTCATCGTGAAGGGCCGTTAGGTACCAAAAATTTCGATATACGGACTATTGTAAGCACAATATTGACGGTAGTATTCGTTCCGTCAGCGTATCGGTGACTCTAGGCGCCTTAAATGAGAGCTACTAGTCATTGGGTCTGGTTGTTTATTAATGAAATTTTGACTGACCGCGTGCCATAGAGCTACGCTACTCTCAACCAGGCGACTATAATCACGACTACCGAAATATGTTGAGATACGGATCGCGGAGAGGACTAGCTCCCGTCACGTAGCGATGCTAACCGAAACATTGATGAGAAAAGGCAGTGTATTGCGGGGTGGTCACTATAGCTAGCCGGCTATAAAGTTGCATTCTTCAATGGCACTCTTATGACACCGACTTATTGCCATATACCTCGTGCCTATCATAGACGTCGACCGTATCCACATCAGTGGGAAGAAATATATTATCCGAGTCTTGAAAACCACCATACAATCTCGTCCCTCACGAAGTAGCCTATTTGAAAGGCGCCATCATAAAAGCGCAACTTGATAGGAGTGTAGTTCGAAAGCATAGCATTGGGCAGCGAGACGCTACCCTTGCGTCGAAGTTAGGGGAATTCGTTGTTTAACTCGCCTCAGCGCAATGACATTCTAATCGACTACTATTGCGTATTGCTGTCGAGTAACAACAGTCGTAGGTTTTGCACGCCTTGATGTTTTAATAAACCAGCCACCCACGCAACCGACGGTAACGAATCGCGAAGCTCGAACAAGGGGTTTGCCCATGTGCGGCGCTATTCTACTGGTTCGAAGCAATAAGGTCATTTCACGGAGACACCGCGCAGACGCTCGACCCAGGTTAAGCCAAGGTTCTTCTAGACCAACCTTCTTTGCGGAGATTTTAATTTTACGTTGCATCCCATCCCCCACTTGATCGGTTCACAGGCATGACGTCTCTTTGACCATTTACAGTAATAGATCTCTTATGGTAAGATCCACTTTGGAATTACCGGTCGTGCGTTCATTGCGCGAGTCTCGGCTAGCAAGAAGCTAATTACATAGTGTAGACTGGTGCCGATATCACTGGCTGACAGTGGGATAATGCCGTAACCGCGCGAAGCAAACCTAGTTACTATTCCCAGTTGGAACTACACAATATCTATAACAAACTTGCGAAGTGGGCATCAGAATTTAACTTGTTTAACTAAGTTCCAAGGCGAACGGACATACTAGTCTTCGTTCAGAACGGCCCGTAATGGCGAAAAACTAAGACTGTGGCGCTCCGAACTTCTCGAGTTGTTCGCCCTGCTCATCATCGCCTGGGATGTGAATACGCACTACTGTCCTAAACTCCCAGAAAGCTGGTTCAGCCAACCGTTACCTTTGTCACTTGTCACTTGGCTTTCTGCACCCCCCAACCGCCATGCCCCATCGACGCCGCCATGAACAAAAGCAGATCGAATAAACCCGCCACTACAAGTTACTAGGATGTTGAATGTTATTTGGTGGAGATGTTACTTAAAAGAGTGAGGTATTAAGACATACGAAATATTATGGCAAGATACGCATCTTGTGTTTTCGGGAAGACTTTTATCATCCAAAATTACCTGTTCAGGCAAAGATTAAGCTAGAATCTTCGAACAGTTTTGTATCTTACCATACAAATAAACCAATACGATACTTATTAACTACTTCAAGTAACATCTCCACCAAATAACATTCAACATCCTAGTAACTTGTATTCCATGCATTGTACCGCCGACAAGGATATCCCACCGGACGTCACCCATTCCGGGCTGTGGCACCGGCGCTACATGCCATTTTAGACCCGCAAGCTTTCCCGAATCGGACGGCCTCGATCGCCACTTGGCTCGAATCAGGAGCTCATTGCCGTTTTGGGCCTGACGTATCTTTGCACCCCTTTTCTTCCCTTTTAACCTTTTACCTTATTAATCAGATATATCCTATAATGACGTCTGTTATAGCCCGGCGGCAGGGGAAGTTGGGATGAAGATTAGGTTAGATACTTACGTACGTGAATACAAAGTATTCTAGCATCTTCATTCTACCTACACTACGTATGTAGTGTACAATATTCACAACGTCGATTGTACAATACACATTCCCAACCAAATTCCCATCGTCCCACGTATATAGATTCGCACGTAACATCCCCCGTTCAGTAACGGCGAGTTAACCCGTGCATCCGCAGTCCATGTATATATGTATGCCCCCCAAACCTTTCACGCCTCCCTAGTAAATACATAGGGGACCGGGCACGCGCAGAAGAACACGACGGAAGCTATGGCTGGACCGCGCGAGTACGTGCATATGTAGGTACCTATGCACGCCCATCTCAATATCGAACGCTGCGCCGGTACTTGCGCGGTAAGTTCCGGACGGGCGGTTCCTATTCGCGGACGCCTTGCTGTGCAGCTACGTTAATAGGATTTGTAGTGTATATGCAGGGTACCAGGAGGCCGAGCAGAAGAAGGCCAGATGTCGAATGCCAGGGCCAGGGCCAGGGGCGGCGGTTCTTAGATGCATATGTATGTATGTGTGAATACGCAGGCGGTGGCCTATGAGGCGCCGCGTCCAAGCTGTCATTACTCGCTTGCAGCGCTCGCTTGTCCGGAAGAACCCGATGCTGCGAACTGCAGCCTGTGGTATGTATGTCATGTCGGTACGATACGATACGATACGAAATAAATGGGTTTACTTTGGAGACGGTGGTGTGTCTGGATAGATAGGAGAGCTTTGGCTTTAGGGGGTTTGTCGTCGGTAAGGATACCGAACTTACTTACTTACCTACCTGTAATGGGGGTAGGTTGGGTCGTATCATATGAAGAGTTCGGGATACCTACCTACGGAGATGATCTGGTGAAGAGGCATTAGTAGGCAAGTCAATACGATGCTACTTTTCCAGCGTTAGTGCTGTAGTAAAGTAGGTAGACAGGATAGGTCAAGGAGCTGCTCATGTAGCAAATACCGAACAGATCATGTACCTACCTACCTACTTAGTCCATCCCCTGCCCTTCGAAGCGCTCGTAGAAGCTTGCCAGCCGCTCTCTTAGGAAGTTTACAGGCGGATACCAACCACATCATACTACATAGGTTAGAATATACAACTTGAAGTCATTATACCTACATCTTAGTCAGTCTCAGTCTCTAAAGTCTAGGTTAGAGCCCATATACTACTCGTATCATCATTCCTTCTCTTTCGCGGCCAAGATGTAATATATAGTTCTGCATTATATTGGGGTCAAGTGCGATGTGTTTAAGCATTTGTCTATTTCCTACCTTGATACTCTGAGTACCTGTCATGAGACCTAGTAACTAGCTAATGTTATGTAAGACAGACACCATGGAAAGAATTTTGCAGATAGTACGGATGGCTGAAGAGATCCTGGCTCTGTCGATAAACATACATGTCGTAGCGCTTGACTATATACACATTTACCACCTGTTTCATTCGTGTTACTACCGTCCGTAGTAGCGAAGTCTACGTAAGACCTGTTTCTCGGGGAGAAGTATTTTAGTTAGTAAGTCATCAAGTAGTGAGATGTGAGATCTTAAGGCCTAGGTCAGGACGTAGAACGAGTATGAGATTAGAGTTCACGAGTGACAGTTCTCTATTGTCGACGAAGGCATATCTATTAACTACGCCTAAACAACAGAATCTCATGATCAAGCACTCGACTCTTGTAGCTATGTCGTGTTATCCCTTTATCAAACGACAACACCCAGACCCCCAAATCCATTTCCCTCACTTCGTCAAAATATCTAACCAGCCCTAACAAGCTCCATCTTCGCACCCCTCTTACCCGTCGCCTCATCCTTAACGTCCTGGATACGCACCACCACCTTCATAAACAACTCGACAGTAACCTCCCTGCTCCCACTAGTCTTCAGCGTATACGTGTCCGCATCGAACACGCTCTCCGGCTCCGGCTCCGCCAGATCCCGTAGTCGAATCAAGCCCTCGATACCGAACCTCGGCACCAGGACCACAAACCCGTTGCTGAATATCTTCATCACGAAGCCTTCTTCCTCCGCGACCCGGCCTCGTAGTGATTGTCCGACGTAGTACGCAACGCTGGCGCGGCCCGCGAGCTGCGCGTTGCGGTGCCGCACGTTGATGTTCTTGCACACGGCCTCGAGGCGTCCGCGTGAGCGCACCGATGGGTGCATTGGCTCGTACTCGATGGCGGCTGCGAGTTGGCGGTGGGCGACGAGGTCAGCGTATCGTCGGATTGGACTCGTGAAATGCGTGTAGATCTCAGACGCGAGACCGTAATGTCGGAACTCGGGGAATGCTTGGGTACCTGCGCAGAAGTACTCGGCGCTCATCATGCACCGCGTCGCCATGATACGCACCAGTGTGTTGAAGAACGGCTCTCGCGCATCTACGCATTGGTCTAGAGAGTCGGCCAACGCTTTTGACGAGTCGAAGTGTAACTCGAATCCGCGCTTCACCTTGAGCTGGTTGGCTAGCTCGTCAAAGTTGGTCTTAGGTGGCGCGGCGTGGCGACGTAGGATGGCTGTTTGTGGGAAGGCCTCATAGATTTTACTCGCAACGCTGATGTTGGCGAGTAACATGAACTCTTCTACAAGGGAGTTGGTATCTAGCAGTGCCTTAGTCTTGACGTCAATCGGATCCGAGGTTTCCGATTCCATCTCGACCTTGACTTCGGGCGATGAGAGGCTTAGAGCTCCAGCATCCATTCGCTTCTGTTTTAGTTTCTTCGACAGCATTAATAGCGTTCTCATACCCTGGGTTAGGTCATCCTGTTGAGATGCATCGTCGATACGTAGTTGTGCCTGTTCGTAGCTGAATGCTTCGCGAGACTTGATGACAGACTTGGTAAATCTCACGTTGATGATATCGGCGTCTTGATTGACTTCCCAGAGCACCGAGAACGCGTAACGCTCTACGTACGGTTTTAAGGAGCAAAGGTCAGTACCTAGCAACATCGGCAACATGTCGATACGCTTGTCTACTAAATAGACAGTCGTTCCTCGGATGCTTGCCTCGGTATCCATCGCATTACTCGGCTTCACGAAGTGCGAAACGTCTGCAATATGAACACCGACCTCGAAGTTTCCATTTGGTAGTGGTCTTGCGTGTAACGCGTCATCGATATCCTGACATCCAGGAGGATCGATACTGCAGATAAGAAGGCCCCGAAGGTCCTCCCGATCTTTCCAACCAGGATCGTCGGTGCTGGGTGGTACTATCCAATCGTGTCCCTCCTTAGGTAGGCAATCTAGCACTGTCTTCGGGAAAGGCCGGTATTGGACATCGTACTCGAGGAGTAGCGCTTCAGTCTCCGCGGCCTTGCTCTCTAATTCACCCAGAGACCTGATAAAGTGACCGACGGGGTGCCGAGATTCACGATCCCACGAATCGATTGCGACGAGTATTCGCTTTCCAACAAGCTCGCCAGCTTGCCTTGTACGTAAGCGGATCTTTGGTACTTTCTTATCCATCGGGATTAGGAAGACACTTTCTTGCTTTCTACCTTGGGTGCCAGATTGGCTAACAGATGATGGGTCGACATGACCGACATATTGACGCCAGTTTCGCTTGATTATACCGACCACCTTTGCAGTAGGCTGTGGTCGACCTTCTGTGCTTAAACCATGTGTCTTTTTGACTTGCTCTTGTAGAGCTCGCCTCTCCTGTTCGGTAACCATATCACCACCTTCTTCATTGTCGGCATTCTCATTCTTCGTGATGGCTTCTTCCTCGATAATCTTGGTAGAGGGCTCCTTCCACTGGTCTTGGGGGAGAACTTCCACGACCACAACATCTCCGTCTACTGCACGGTTGATGTTTTCACGTCCAAGAACAATAAGTGCTTTTGGAAACGCGTGGACCTTGATCGAAGCTTCAAGGTAATTGTACGGGGATACATTAAAGATACCCTGATGGAGAATGCCACTCTTGACTCCGGTCATCATCTTTGAGAGGGTATAATACTCGGGATAGAGGAACTCAGAGGTATTCTTATCTCTGGATATGCCTCGCTCCTGTGATTCAGGAATCATGTCGAGTAGTCGGTCTGCGTCCTCGAGTCCTGATACGTAGTCACGTAATGTAGTAGCCGGAATCTTCTCCTTTTTGGCCTTTTCGATATTTAATCTATCGTCTGTAAGCATGACCGTTACCGGTAGCTGTTTGCTCTTGTTCTGGTTTAGGTGGTCATTGTACCACTTGACAGCTTGCCGGACGGCCCTGTCATTCCTGTCGTTGATGGTCTCATCCTGTTCTCGAGGGACGTAGGTCTCGAGTCTGAACTCGTTGAAGAATACGTAAAAGCGTTTGTCTTCACTTTTAGTCAGGCCAATCAGCCGATTATATAGCGGCAAAGACCTGTTGCGTAGTTCCTCTAGGACGGTTTGTAAAATAATAACGTCATAAAATGCAGAGCTCTGCTCGAACAGATCCATAGCATTAAGCAGAGCATTTGTGTCTGGCACAAGGTAATGTCCTTGCGGGAAAGCCTTGGTGCCTGCTGGCTTGTCCGAGAGGACGAACGGGCTTACTTGAGTTGAAGTTAGTCTCGATAACTATAGGAGCTTCTTGCCAACCGAATATGAAAACTCACATTCTCCGCTCGCGTTTCTTGGTGCTGTGGCAAGACATTTTGAACATAGCTTGGAGGAACAAGGAATATCTTGGCGAAGATAGACCTCGCGCACAATCTTTTGGACCTTGCCGCTCTTGGTAGATCTCACATAGGTCTTGCTCGAGAGATTCGGAGAATACGAGTCAGCGCCCTGAGGTCTTTTGAGACTCGTCATCTTGAATATGAGTTTCCGTTTTTATTATTTCAGTTTGGTTCGTCTAGCATTAGCATTCCCTAGTGCTAGAAGTTTGATAAGAAATTTTGTATTCTCAATGTTTAGTAACGAAGGCGATGGCGCGGCTGGATGATCAAATTGCAATGCAAATCGCAGTGAAATTGTACAGCGTCACTAAGCGCGACTTATCGATAAAGGGTTTGATATTAAGCTATTGATTATCTAAGGTAATTAGCTACTAAGGTACTTTCTACTGCCAGCTGTCTATGGCTGTCACCGGTCCGTTATTATGTAATTTATTAATTGAGTTGTTGAATACCATAGCGGAAATGGGGGTTTTCAGAGAACGGTTATTTATAGGGAACGGTTCTTTATTAAAGAACGGTTCCCTGTTTCCAGGCCTCTGATTGGTCCAAATCTGAGAATAGTGGGTCCTAGACCTTAATTTTTGGACCCACTTTTTAGCCGCCGTTTGATACGTGTAAAACCATTCCCTTTTAAAGAACCGTTCCTTTTTTGGGAAGTATTTTTGTTAATTTTACTTAGAAAAAAAAAATTTTAAAAATTTTTAAAAATTTTTTTTTTTTTTAAGTAAAAATTTCTTTTTTGAAAGTAAAAGTTATAAGGGGTAAAAGCAATTAAATTTTTAAAAAATAATTCGATGAGATTGGCCACCTTGTTCCATTAGCTCAAACGTTTAAATACTAAACTTTAAACATTAAACTTTAATAGATTTAATGTTACACAAACGCAAGAGCTTTGGGTTCGAGGATCACGCTTTTTGACTTTTTTAGCTTTTTTAACCTTTTTTTAGCCTTTTGGACCCACTTTTCCGGGAACGTTCTTTAATAGAGAACCGTTCCCCTTTTGAGAATTATTCTTACGATAGAGAACGAGGCATCTATTATGGTATGAAAACTTTATAGGGAACGTTTTTCAATTATCGAACGGTTCCTTGTACCCACCCTACCCCGCTATGGTATATAGAATCACTTTATGTTAGACTCTCTCTCTCACCACCATTTCAATATTGTCAAACCTTGAACTCCAGGATGAAAGACCCAAAATCCTTCTTTACTATGCGAGTAAGTTTTTACGTAAATAGTTGCTATAAATCAAGATTCAACATACCAACTGCCAATTTAACCCATGTAATGTGTGATCCTTATGCCCTTTTACTAATAACAACATCCAAGCATCTCTTCGCTATAATTTCCAAGCATCGATTATACAAGAGACTACCGACGGAAAATAAGATATCCGCATAAGCCGTGAAACTCAATAGGAGATATGTAAACACTTACTACAAGGTTCTCCCCCACTTCCCAGCCCGCCCGGCTCTTCCATCACCTCAAACACGGGCAACTTGCCGGGCGCAAACCCCATCGCAAGAGGAACGCGATGCGGTTGCGGATTTATATTAAATCTGACTCATATGATCCACATATTTACCCGGCAGATTTTCCCGCGGCGCACTGCCTTGTTCTCATTGGTATCCCCCGGTCGATCGACGATATGCGCAACCCTTCAATTTTAAAAATAGCATTATAGCAATTATAGCAATTATAGCAATTATAGCATCTTGTATCTGGTGTTGCCATTAATGCGTCTTTGTCTAGGAGTTTGTGAATATGTGCTGACTTCTTGCAAGGTGAAGATAGGAGAAAAGGGAAAAAACAGGTCTAGGTGATGGAGATATGGAGTCATTCTCACTAAATAGGGCGAGATCGACAATGGCTTGGGAAGTAGGTCTCTTGACGGCAGCAAAGTGGTACGATAGCCTACCTGTTATACGGGCGTATTTCTTACCAACTTCCAAGGTCGGCAGGCCATGTGAATAGTCACGTTTGAACTGGTGTGGTGAGAAAACACGCTACTCCCGCGTTCTACGGTTGCTATCACGGTCGTGAGGATGTGCAAGTGACCGCGAGGGCGCGCAGCGTCTATAGCCTCACTATTCTATTAAGACGCCAGGGAACAGGCAGACTGACTGACTGACTAGGCGTACTGCATAGAGGGTGGTGGTGCTGCTGCTTCTAGGTGCCTAGTCGATCCCGCGGCACTTTGGGATGGTAAACTACATCGGACGATATATCAGCATCGCGTGGAGTGCGCTATTGTTCAACCCATAGCCCTCACAGACTGTATCCCGTCGCGCAAGTAAGCAACATCGGCTATTCTTTATCAAAATGCACACAAAAAGAAAAGTTGAAAGAAGAAGACCTGCGATACCGGAAATTGATAAGGGAAAACTTCATGATTAGGTATTACGGGTGTTTGGTACGTCGTCAAGCCAAGTCGACGCTGTGAAGCACGCCAACGTGGAGAAGACGTCACTTCCGAATGTCTCTCGATGGTTACCTAGAACAAGTCTTGGGGAAGCACTCGGCAAACGTGGTGGGAGTGTTGATTTAAACATGAAACATTACCATCAGCCACCGTTCTAAAACATTCAGGAAGGAAAATAAAATAAAAATATATGAAGAAACATGCTGCTGTGGCTAGCCTCTAGGAAGTTTGTCCGAATGCTGTGGCACACTCGAGGTGTTGCCATATCGGATAGTGTTGGTTTCACCGATTAACTACAGACTTTGGGACTCTATCATGATTCGGTGGCGGAGAGTTGATGAGATTGGGTTTGAGATCTCCAGATCAGCCGTCTGCCTGCCTGCTGCCTGCTGCTTGCTGCTTGCTGCTTGCTGCTGCTTCTGAAGTTCTACTACGTGACATTAACATGATCTCGTACGTACATGCGTCTACGTGCATTAGAGTAGATACATGGTCGATAGGGGGGAGGGGGGTGAGACCTATAGGGGAGACCTCGTAAGAGACCTTTACTTTGGAGACTACCTAGCGCCAAGCCTCCCGGCTACGAATTCAGGCTTCGGCAGCGGCGCAGCTATAAATATTCTGTGTAAATTGCGTCATTGAGCGATGGCGGCGTTCTTCTTCTTCTTCTTCTTCTTAAAAAATAAAAAAAAGCCACATCCTTTTGCATTACATCCGTTGAAAAAAGCAATATGGTTTTCTCCAGAAAAAAAAAATATGGAAAATAGAAAATAACTAACTAGGTAAAATGTTGTGATACGTTTGTCCACCCAAAGTCAAAGAGAGGCTATCGACGCGGCAGGAATCTAAGCTAAAAAAGATCAAATTGTGGATGCTCGGCCGCCTGCAAGAGCGGGTAAACAGGGATCTGGGAAATCTCCCGCTCTGTCGTGCCATGCAGAAGCAACGGACGAGCAGGTCATGGTAGGCTGGTAGGCTGGTAGGCTGGTAGGCACGTCTGAGCGTTCCTCAGTGGGTCGGCAGCTCGATAGACAGATCGTGGAGTGCACTCCTTGAAAAGAATCTGCCGAGGGAGGAGGGCAAGCAAGCCATGGGGGTTTGTTAGTGTCGATGCCGCCGCCTACTACAAACTACACTATACACTATACACTATACACTATACATACATTATACTCCCTAACAGTACCTCTTTTCGCCGGGCGGGATGGATTCATGGCTGTGCCAAACTGTCAAAGAAAGGCTTACGCTTGTGCTCCCGCGAGAAGCATTAAGCAAACACCTCTTATTACCTACTCGGTTCCATGGTTCGGACGGTTGCAGACGGCGAGTGTGGGGTTTTAAGCAAGCCACACTTACACGAGGAAAGATAAGGACACCTTAGTTTAGATCGAGGGGGAAGAACACACACACAAAAAAAAGAAAGAAAAAAAAAAAAAAGAGGGATGCGACGCGAGAGAAGACGCGACTGCTGCATGCCGAGTATAACCCTGTCATCCTGTCAGCCTGTTTTAAAGCAAGCTTGGAAATTCATGGAGGGGACCCCCCCCTAGGCAGATATGTACATACGTACATGGCGTAGGTAGTAGGGGGGGATCCATGGATGGGATCGTGAGCGTGGGGCGAAGACATGGACCCGTAGGCGGCTTGGGCGGTAGCATTTAAGATAGAGTGGGGATGAGCAGGGCGCCAAGATTAAGCATGATTTGCAGATGGTCTGTGGGTTCACGGCTCCAAGCTTTTGAACATTCATTGTGTCAGCTGGTTGGCCGGCAAGACCTCATCTCATAGCTTCGACCAATGGCGGCAGCGAGACCGTCCCTCATCCTCAACACCGACCCCCCTAACCTAGCCTAATGCTCCTCATTGTGCTCCCCTCCTCTACTATAGTAGTGTAGTGTAGTGTAGTGTATACTCTCTTCCTCGCAGCCATCGCTTCACACCATCCTGCCTTGTCTAGTTAGTATAACTCGCTTCCCAGCGCCTTCTGGGGCCGCTATAATCGTTCTTCGCTCGCCCCATAGTTACCTATGTATTAGAGGCTCCCCACCGGTCACATGTACATATGTAGTCCTATACACTAGAACGCTGATAACCCCAACCATCGCCTATCTATACTCGAATGTCTGATATAGATCTGGAAGGTCTAGCTGACAGACAGATATCATTTCTGATCGTACAGCAAAGACGGCTAGTGGAAATTGAATCGCAAGCAGAACCAAACCAGACCGCGAAGAGAGATAGATGAGGGGTAATCTTAACTTGACGCTCGACGGAACACATCCGTTCCCGGTCGTCCCTAAGTGCCGGGGATAACAAGGCAATAGGTAAGTCAAACCTCTGTTACGCCATGCGTACATGGCATTGTATTATTATTATACATCCGGTGTTCGTCCAAGGCAGAGAGTATGTCTAGTTTCCTGCTTTCTTATCACCCACCGGCTTCTTCCCCGTGATATTCGTCTAGGTTAAAGAGGTAATTATACTATACATACAAGTAAAATTCGTATCTTACGATTTCTATTTCTCTTCGGTCTGTGTGTATTGATTTCCTTCCCGCCGGTTCCGATTTATTCCTGGTGGTTACTGAGACCTTTGAGTCCAAGCCTCTTTCTATAGTCCACAGCTACCTCTATTGTGGCCTAGTTCTTCTCAGCTGTGGCGCACTTTCGCATAAGCTATATATGATATGCAAGGATTATATTTGGCAGGCCAATCATGGCTTGTTTCGACATGTGTCGGCCGTGATGGAAGCCGGTCAGAGTCTGTGTTCGGCTCGTCTGATCATTGGTCCCAATGCTCAATGACGCTCTCCGGTTCCATCTTATACTTTTCGATGGGTCTTCCGACATATCGTGAAACGTCGACATGTTGATTTGTTTCTTCAGCAAGACTCTCGATGGTCGATGGTCGCTCGTTTGATGCCATGTGAGCTTGTGTGATATCTGTGAGCTCATAATCAACCGGGTCGTCGCAGCTCCCCACACGCCGGGATGACCTTGGTGCATCGGCAATCGTATACGCATCTGTCTTTATCCATGGATCCATGGCTAGATCCGTGATCGCTGCTCTTTTTCTGGTCCTTGTCGTAAACAGATGATCGGCCTCCTGATAGTGGGAATCTGATAGAGCGACTCGTGACAGATGAGAAGAAGCTGGCAGGTTGGTATCCGGTGCCAAGCGGAGCTCATGCAGGTCGACGAATAGGTGAAGCTACATGTAGCTAGACCTTGGCTGCAGCATCGTGCAGGAAGAGAAGTAGACGGCGTAAGGCCTCGTCCTACCTAACCGTTTTAGTCCGTATGACACATGGTCCTCTGACATGAGGGCACCCCTGCGGTGCGCCACAATAGCCCGAGTTTACGAAGGTCGTAGGTCGATCACGTGCCGCTGCTGCCGGGGAAAGGCGCTCGGCGCGCGAAGCGCGCCGAGCGCCTTTCCCCGGCAGCAGCGGCGGACAACCTCGAATCTTAAGCTTTGCTAAAATTCTTTTAAGAAATAAAAGATAAAAAAAAAGGAGCATGTGGGATTCGAACCCAGGCCCTTGTAAAACTTGGATTACTTTACTTTAGGTATGTAATGCGTGGCTACGTGATTGGTGACCGTGGCTAGCCAGGCTATGGCAAAAAAAAAAAAGATACGTATTTCGAGAAAAAGATGAAAGTGGGGATCTGGAAGAGCACGTGAGAATTCGAGGATGCACCCAATAAAAACGCTCGAACGCTGCGCACGGACGAACTTCCTATTTCGAAAAATGGCCAGGCAAAAAGATCGTCTGACAATATCCCTCGTAAACTCGGGCATAGGTAACATCTCACAAACTCTGTGTTTACGTACAGAGAGATACCCGGATCATGTATGCTGAACCCCTTTACACGAGATCCTGTAAATCTTAAGTATACAACTGTGTTCAAGTATGTCCTATGTATCTAATTCCACCGCCGCGAATTAAAAGCGTGTACTACTGGTGTTTGTGTGACGGACAATTCTAGGTACCGTATATAAACTTAAGGGGCAATGTATCTATTCTATATGTAGGCATATAAAATTACTTGTAAGTGAAATTTGCGTCATGGCGACGACAATGGCGCTTAACAGATCACTAGACCAAAATATCAGCTACCTATTTGAGTAAGTCTATTAGGATTAGGAAGTCAGCTTAGCTGATAGAAGAAACGAGACAAGGAGTTCAAAGTCTAGACTAGATATGCAGTTAGCATGCTGAATGAAAGTCCGAGAAATAGAAGAAGCCGCGTGTATACACGGAGAGGAGTGGTGTGGATTCGCATCATATCGGTACCAGCTGTAAGGTTGATGCAGCAATATTGATTGACCGTGATATGGGGTTTCCTAGTAAATGCTCCATGGCATCGCCCTCATAGAGCTAAAACATATACGACGACTATGTTTGTAATCTCGACAAATCCTCTCTACGGGACTACGGGTGATATTATTAAAGTAGACGTTGCCGAAAAAGCCAGTCCCACAAGGTCGGTTCCTACCGCCATGGCGTTTGGCTGCTCGCCGTCTTGGCGCGCCTAATATTGCTGAGGACTGGTCGAATCCGTGGCGGCCTCCGAGATGTGGCGTTCTTTAAGCCAATTAAGATGCCACTGAGTCGACTCCGAAATAGTTGGAGACTGTGATTGGGCTTCTAGAGCTAAAACAAGATGGGGCTAGCTAGTTCTGTTGTTTGATGTTGAAACTGAATCCCTTTCGCTCATCGATGGCCAGTGTTGTTCTACTGCTCAGCTATCGACTACATACTATCAACCACATACTTAATATTAGGTAACTTAGTCAATTACGTTAGTATTCTTGTTAGGTCTAGTTAGTAAAATTCATTCTCTGGGTACGGTCATGCGGAGAGGTAAGTAAGGGCGTGTGAAGCGGGGCAACGATGCATTCGCGATTCCCGGGTGAGGTGGGATTTGGATATGAGTCAACGCCCCCTGGGATGTTGAACAGATACGTACGTCTTGTCTGGCATGTGCTAAAGTGGCAGGGTTCTACCGCGCAGAAGGAAGTTATGAGCAAGTGCTGACGAAATATTACGTGGTTTGGCGGATATGGAGGAAGCTAATAGCAATAATAGCGAGCTACTGTGTGTCTTTGACGCCTGAGAACTACCCTCTCCTTGGAACGGGGAGGATGAACTTGATGTTCCCTTAGGTAGCAATGATTCTAGACAAGCCCCTCGTTTCCACCTTCTAACCACACATCTCCCCTATCTATCGGCGACAGCCTTGCAGCTAGGCAACTGAGAGATTTGTCTATTATTAGTCCTTGTTCGTACGGCGTGCCGTTCAATCAAACAGCGTATGCTGATATGAGGCCATTGGCCACTTAGCTTGTATAGCGACCCAATCAGAACAGCGTTCCATTTAGCTGTACTTGCGCCAGCGACAGAGAATATGGGTTTGACTAGCGCCCTTTCAAACTGAGCAGATGTCTCCAAGAAGAATACTATGCTGACATTTGCATTTTGAAGATGCCGTAAGCCAGGCTTACACGGTTGGGACAGTTGGGACAGTTTACATGTAGACGGACCAATGTTGGTAGCTTAAACCCCATCCTGCATGAGGTTATGCAGGTAAGAAGGAATAACGACAAGACGTCAAGCGAAATATAGTAGCTCGACGCGTATGTCGCTTACATAGTGATAGCGATGGTATCTTTCGCGTTTTAGCGGCAAGCTCATTTCTTATTATGTTGGTTATGTTAATTATCGTATTGTTACTTATGATCATGTCGAGTATGCTAGAAATGGCGGGACGGACAGATGACGGACAGATGCTTCTTTAGCAATGCTGCCTTCGGATAGTCCACCTGCCGACTTATTAGCTATACAAACGTGTAACAAACAGCCGATATACACGACTTCATTCGTGAGAGAAATAACCCTTGTGCCAACTAACCACTTAACCACTTATCTATTCTCATCCCGTATTTCATGATTCTGAAATTCTGCGGCCGCCACCCGCTTTTTCGATTCATCCTTTCTTTTTCAGATAGCAGATTGGTAATTTTCTACCATGTACCTCCACCGAACTGCAGTTGTTAGTAATTAGGTCTGAGACTGGTGAGACTCTGCATTGTCCTCGTGTACACTCGAAACCTATCCAGGGTCGATCAGGATGGTACCCGCGATTGTCCGGACTCTTGCCCCACAGTCAAGCTAAAAAGTTCCGTAAGAGGTAATGTTGCTGGGTGTGTAAATAATTATTTTTTATTTTTTTAAGAAAGAAAGAAAAAAATTACTTAAATTACCCCAGTTCTGAATTTATCATATGTATGGAGGAGGCAGAGCTGAGAAAGGGTGCCTAATATACCGTAGTAGTAGATCAGAAGCGCCGAGAAATATGATCGGAAACTGCGGCTCACGTTTTTCGCTCGGGCAAAAAACCTTGTGCACGGAATATGTCCAACTAATGCTAGATCTAAAGTTTATTTTCTGAAGGGTACATACCTAGGTAAATTATAGTTCACGGTCTTTTCACCTGCTGCACCTTCCATAACGATCAATTAATTGGGAGAGTCCCGGCCTTGAAACATTCGGCCGGGTCAAATCTTCCCGCAACTCCACCGATGCGCCGATGAAGCCGTTTGTATCTTTGTATTCGGGTACTTTAAATGGGCACCTTGAGATGTGTAAAATGTAAAAAAAGGACCCTTTGAAAAAGTGTCTAGCCATGTCCGATAGGTTAGGCACGTTTTACCTACATAGTACGTAGTATACGTAATATATTCATACCTATAATAAGGCACAATCTGTATTATGCCGAGTATGATACCGTATGATATTCCCATTTAGCCCAGATAGCGATCGTATCTAATAAAATAAAAACAGCGAGTGGCACGGCCTGTAAAGCTTAGGTACTTATCTATATGTGACTCTATATGTGACAATTGCAAATTTACTACATAATATATCGATTCCTTTAGTCCTACCAAAAATATGTAGTTACTCTTAATATCCTATTTAAAGTTTACATTGCACCCGACGAATTGGATAAATTGTAACCTCGTGGCTACTTGGTCGTTGGGGGTCCGTCCGACTAGCTTTTAATGCGTGTAAATGTGCCTGCCAGGTTGTTAGTGTTTTTTTAGAATTATTCCTGTCAAGATAGTTCAAACGGGATGCCGGTCAAACTAGCAAGAACTAGCAAGAACGTCAACCTTCATCGGCGACTTAACCTCAAACCTCTCTGAAATGTCTACACAGCTAATCCGTACACACATATATGCGAGGGAATAATGTACATACATGTACAAGATTATCAGGTGTTACTATGTAAAAGATGATGAATTTAATGGTATGCTAATGCGGAGCTTATCCAACTCGGGTAACTTTACTCACCACACACACGCTTCGTGTTACCATGTGTACTTGCTAGGTATGAATCATCCGTAGCGCCCAGTCGGATTGCTGGTTCAATGTTTTATTCCAAAGTCCGAATCACATCATAAACCTGAAGTTTGAAGCTGCACGATGAAATCCAACGGCCGCGGCTGGATTCCCACAGTACCATTTACGCATTCGAACCGTTCTCTTCGGCAGCTCGTGTGTATCATATGTAAGGCTGAGCCTGGTTTCCAATACGAAAAAAAAGGTGCCATAAAAGGCGGCATATTGGCGATCGACTTGGTCATCTCTCAGCTCGTAATGCAAGACGAGAACTGGTCGAGCCTCGTCGGATTGAAGTTTACATGGTATAATGTAAGTTATCATTTTATATAGTTAATCATCGCTATTTTCGCAACAATTATTGCCACACCCGAGACTTTTAGCAACGAACTATACGGTCTCGCTTATTCTTTAGCAACCTATAACTTATCACTACTACTACAACTACTACATGGCCACGGTACATCGTAGCTTTGCAACTGGGCAAGCATCTGCACTCTGCACTCTGCACTCTGCATTCTCATTCGCCTACACCCCCCAGCTACTTACATACATGTATGTAGTTGCCAAGATGCCCAGCTATGTATGTAAGTATGTATGTACATATCATCTACAGGGTCCCCCCCTTGCAAAGCATCCCCCCCGTTGCCCCGTTCATAAACATCCCTGTCCCTTGTCTGCGTCTGGGCTTGCACAACC
The DNA here is from genome assembly GCF_022478755.1 of Daldinia loculata. Taxonomy (NCBI): domain Eukaryota; kingdom Fungi; phylum Ascomycota; class Sordariomycetes; order Xylariales; family Hypoxylaceae; genus Daldinia; species Daldinia loculata. The sequence continues at coordinate 445,632 of NW_026054857.1, read as the reverse complement.
CCCGGTCATCCTCTCTCTCTCCCCCCCTGTTCCTTCGTAGGGACCCTTGGCTCTGTTCGGCCACTCTTCTCGGCGTTGCTGATTACTGTTCATCATCCATTCGCCATCCGCATAGTCCCCATTGATTTATGGTCGCATTCTGTTACTCTATCGCTGCTTGCTGCGCGTTTTCCGACTAACCTGCTAACTTTATGGACCTTGTCCCGTCTCTATATTCTATCATCTACTGATCCTGGGTCGCGGGGCGCCTTTGGAGATAAACCCGTATCTGGCCCTACACTATCCAGCCAGCACTTGCATACCCGCTCTTGCGTTTGGCTTTAATCCGCATTATACACATGCTCTCTTATGCTATATGCTATACTACCTCGCCTTTCTCCCCTCTCCCATATCCCATATCCCATATCCCATATCCCATAACCGTTGCAACGTACGGGCGCAATACACTTTGAAGCAAGCCTACTCTAGTTCGCAGCCGCACGTCGCGTTGTATTGCACGTACCTGTTATTATTAGCGTTTCCCAAGAAGCAAACGAAACCGAAACTCAACGCCAGCCATCCTGAGAAGCTAAGAGTGCCCAGCTTCAAACGCGAAATAGTCGTCGGCTCTAAGCCTGCTTCTATTTAATCCTTGGACCGAAAAGAGGTAGCCCGGCAGAGGCACGACACCATCTGGGCTTGGCTTCCCGTTGATCCACCCATCCATCTCTTTCGTACAGGTGCCGCCTATCCAGTCGTTATCAGCTTTTGTCTGTACATACTGCTGCCACCCACTGCCACACCACACACCCCAGATTTCTAACTCGCAGCCTGCCCTGTCCGTGCCTATCATTGCAGTTTGCGATAGTCTCAGAGCAGTTCAACAGCATCTGAAACCAGGGAAAAAAAGAAAGAAACATAGCAATATCAATATCGCTATTATTGCAGATACTAAGGACGAGGGTTTTGCGCGTTGGGATTCTAACGCGACTCTTATATCTTTACCTACTTGGCCGACCTTGGAGTCTTTGGACTAAAATAACCCTCGTACCCGAGAGGTCAATCTTTTCCCCTCTCTCCCACCTTGATTAACTACTCCCACTACTACTACCACATACAAAAAGCCTTACGGACTTATGAACGGGGCAACTTTCCCGGAGCGAGAGGCAAATCACAACATCTAAACAGATCGGCACTAGAAATCAGAACTATCCGTTAACTAAGATTACACGGCAAGAAGAGAGAAGAGAAGAGAAGAGGAAAATAAGTAAAAGACATAAGCGAAGAGCATATCGATTTAACATCCATTGTCTTTTAGAAGCGCACAAATCGCAGTTCGTTTGAAGTCGTTTGAAGTTGTCAGAGCCGACCAAGGCCATTTTTACATATTATTCATATTATTCATATCATTCATATCATTCATATTATTCGCCGGCCACATTCCACTCAGTAGTACCGAAGCTAGGTACCTGTACTCCCCGGTTATAAGTACATCATACATGCGCTACATACTGAGCTACATACTGAGCTACATACATACGTACGGGTACACTACATACATAAACTACATCCATGGTATCGACCCCGATACGAAGACTTGAGAAGTCGGGTTTGCGCCAAATCTACCAACCACATGCGCGAGTAATCTGCATCGTCCCCCTCGAAGCAAGCACACTTTGCCATCTTTCCAAGATCTACTACCCTCGCCTTGTTGCGCGCGTCATTCACCCTTCCTCCGCCCTTTTTTTCTAGTCCAACTATATCAAGACACGTCGCTCTGCAGGCACAGCTTTCTCCACGTCTCGTCCGCCGCCTGACGTGCAACATCGCATCGTCGCTCGAATGTATTCCACCCAGCCTAACGGCGCTGAGGGTGCGACCATCAATCCCGCAACTATCAACCCTGCTGCTCTCAATTCTGGTGAGTATGAGTATCCGCGCATTTAATCCAAGCCTCTCCTTTTTTTTTGCCTATCAGCCTTTTTTAATTCTTTTCCTTTTTTGTATCGCCGCGCGCCATCTTTTGCGCGCCGCTGTTTTACTCGAAGCTTGCTTGAGCTTTGAGCTTTGAGCTTTTCAGCTTTTCAGCTTTGAGCTCGTTCCCGTAGCCGCCTTCGTACATATCATATCCTTCTCACCTAGCCACGAATGATCGTCATCGTCATCATTTATCCGTCACTTCACATTCCGCTCTAGCGAGCACGACGCGACTGTGATTTACTTTTAAAACAATCACCGTCGCGATGGCATATACCTGCCTGTCGTTCCGATACCGTTTTCTATTTAATTCAACGGTCGTCTTGTCGTTATCTGATCGCCGATTACTGATCCAAAGCTTCTGATTGCGCAGAATTATTGAATCCAGGGTCCCGAGGTCTCAAGAGAAGTCGTTCTCCGGACTCTTACCACGACGCGCCGTTGTCTGAGATTCCCGGAGATGATGGTAAGCCGCCGTCCCGCTCTTGTGTACCCTATTGATCATGGTTGCCGCTGTGCGCATCGTGCGTTATGTTACATCATGTTGTCGTGCAACGGGCTGCCGCAAGGAGCTACCTGCTAACATTGTTCGCCGTATCGCAGGTGATTCGAAGCAGCCTAGAAAACGCGGCCGACCGATGAAATCGCGAATTTCTGGTGACCTCCCGGAACCACCGAATCAGACTCAAATCCTCCCTCCTCCGCCTCCCGCTCAAATGTCGCAGTCTATACCACCACACACTCCTCAATCTCAGAATGCCCCGCTACCCGGACAGACCGGGGCTTATACTCCGGCTCAAGCATCACCTCCGCCGAAGACTACGCCCACCAAGACCACCTTGAAGGCGCTACCGACCGTGCGCGATCACACCACGGACCAGCTCGGACCTGGTGGCGATGAATACCTGCCGCGCGAAATTGATGATTCTGGCGAGAAGAAGGTTATGCCCAACGGCCAGCTGCTAGGAGGGCGAGAGTATCGATGCCGAACCTTCCTTGTCCCTAATCGCGGTGATAAATTATTTATGCTCGCTACGGAATGCGCAAGAGTTCTAGGGTATAGAGATTCTTATTTGCTCTTCAATAAGAACCGGTCCCTCTTTAAGATCATTGCGAATCAAGTCGAAAAGGACGATCTCGTCACACAGGAGATACTTCCATTCTCGTACAGGTCGAGGCAGATAGCTATAGTCACAGCGCGATCCATGTTTCGCCAGTTCGGGAGCAGAGTTATAGTTAACGGACGGAGAGTACGAGATGATTACTGGGAGCAGAAGGCGAGGAAGCAGGGTTTTACGGAGGCTGACCTTGCGGGAGAGAAGAGACCAGGCGCGTCTAAAGCCAGAGAAGCAGCAGCTGAGGCGAATAGCAGCATGGCGTCCCTTCCAGGAGCCCCTCACGGTGAGATTGTATATGCGAATACTCCCCCATTCGGCGGTGCTCCGCAACCCCTTGTTCAACCAGGTATGATGGGACCGCCAGGAAGCTCGACCAGAATGCCCATGATAACAGTAGGACCAGATCTGAACGATACAAGGACTCGAGACTACAGCAATTTCATCAAAGGTGGCCCTCGACAGGAGATTACCGGCCCGGCCTACCAGGATAGGACGCAGTCCAGTCCCATATCGGAAATAAACCAACAGGCACACCATGCTGCCGAGTTCAATCGAAGCGTCAACCAACAGCGCGATATGCGGACCGACTACATGAACAACTTATGGCGGAGACCTCATGAGCAGCCACCGACTACTCAACCCGTAACGACCGAGCCTTCCCTACCCACGACGCGTCCCGGCCAGTCGCCTCACGCCGCGCCGGCGAGTATGCAGACGTCTGGCATCGTACCGAACCAGAGCCCGCAGATGATGATGACCGCGCCTCCTTACTCGCAACCCATCCACTCTCAGCAGTCGATTAGCCAACCGCCGATGCGGGGAATCCCCCAGCCGTCTTCCCAGAAGCAGTCGAGACCCTCCAACATCCAGCCTGGTGCTTCCGGCAACATGTCTCAAGGGGCCCCGGCATACAACTACGGCTCTTCGAACCAGATGTGGGGGCCTCCCCAAACACCCCAGACGCCTCAGCATTATCAGGGGTATACAACTCAGTCGCAACAGTCGCCTCACCCTCAGCAGTCGCCAGCTCCGCAGCTGCGTCATTCAGGAGGCACTCCCCAGATGCAGCCCAGTACTATGCAGTACCACGGGATGCCAGGGATAGGGCAGAGTTATCCCAACCCGGGCCAAGGCATGTATCCCCCTGAGCAGACACCCAGGCAGTTTATGCCCCAAAACCCTGGGCCTGGACCAGCCGTGACGTCGGCATGGAATACCCCGCAAACTTCAGCTGGCCAGACGTGGTGGGCGAGCCAACCTCAGTGATGACATTCAGACTTTTCAGTTCATAAATCAGAGCCACTCTAAACCCAGTTTTTAGCAACACTGTCACTTACATCTAGGCCGCCTTTCGCGCTCTGTACGTTTATGCGAGGAGGCCTGAAACATAACCACCATTTTTTTTTCAACTTTCACACCTTTGGGATGGTTCTTTGATTTGATGGGGCTATAAACCTGCTTGCACTATTTGGCCTAGCTCGGCAATAGAGGAGTAGGAGAATATTTGGTCGCATTTTTTGGGGGCTTCACCGGATTTACGTTCCTTCGGGCAAGGTTGGAACTGGTAGGCTGTATTGCCCCTGCGCTTCACGCTGCATGATGAGACTTCAGCCAGCCAATCGTTTTGTCAAGTTCGGTTCTCAGACAGCATTTTGCATATACACTTGATACCACCGAGGCTTTGGTCGTTTCTACGCTATCCTCTCATACGCTGTCCTTCATTCGTTTCGGTCAGATGCTTACTTGTTTTGTTTTCTGCGATACCCTTTACACCACAGATGCTCGCAAACCGCTTTGGCTATCAAACTGCGGACTACATGCAATATCATGTTGCTCGCAAGGTGAGATTCGGAGAGGTGGTATACGCTCGCATACTTTGCGGTACAGAGCGTAAACATATGTTAATTTCTCGCCGGGTTTTGTGGCATGATACCATTCTTATACCGGCTCTCCCCGCTGGTTGACTGCTACGAACCTCGGGAAATTAACTATGAGCATACTTTCGATCTCCCTTATGGCAGCTTGGTCATGAATTAGGACTGGCGGCGCCGGGAGCGGCTCGGCTTGGCTGCCAGTACCGTCCTCGGTGCCAGTCGCTGATGGTCATGGCATTGCATAAATGGCGGAGGGGTACATCTTTTTTACGGTCATGGGCTAGGGAGGTTTTTTGCTAATTTTATTTCTACGTTCTCCTTTATTCTTTATTACTTGGCCCTTCGGTATAATGTTATCTTGTCTTTCATGGAGGAAATTGGAAGCAGCGCACGTATCAATCAGTTAGCATTGGAGGAGTTTACTCTATTTCACCACTGTTCTTGAGTAATTTCACTATCGTTCGGGCTTAGGTATCTACACAATACGGGATCGAACGGATTATTCGATCAGGGGCGGTTAGACTCTTGCTCATTGATTGAGTTCGGGTGTGGCTGTCTGTCTATTCCCCATGAATGTTTCTTGTGGGCTTTCGGAGGGTCGAATTTGCATCATAAGGGATACCGGGATTTCTTGTATCGAGCTTAGGTCGTCATCCGGAAGGGAGAGAGCCTACTGCCGATTGTGCTCAGATTTTAGTCTAGGCGGAGTTGCGCGCGGAAGGCAAGGCATCAGAGCGTAACAGGGTAATACAAATAAATATTCGTTGGAATCCGGAATCGTCATTTGACTTTAGATACTTGTGACCGTCTTTTCTGGATCTACGAGAATGTGCTACAAGCGATCGTAGTTGAGCAGTAGCAACAGTCCCTCGTATACCAGATCCGCACTTATTACCACGTATAGACGAGTGGCGGAAGGCCCTTATCCTATCTATCATACGGATGTTAACCGCAATATCCCTTGCGTAGAAGCGCGACGATCACCGGCCAAGTGCCGTATCGAGCTCCAGAACGAGGAAAGAATCCCTTTGGCCATGATAGATAGGTATACAATTACGTGTTGAATCTCATGATGATCGCCAGCTCCAGGCTAGAATCCTACGTAAAAAGGGAGCTGCATAACGCTTCTCGATGCCTTCCGCGGCACACACAATTAATCAGCCGATGGATGGATAGATGGATGGATGGATCGCTCCAGACCGGGCTCTTATATACATGCCTTAGTCGTACATATACGTTACCTTGTGCATACATATATGTGCGTGTTATGTATGTATATGTATGTAGGTACGCTGCCCTAATAAATCATGCTCCACGTCGACGCATGCCATGCCGCATATATGTAGGTCCTAGGTATGTATGTACTTACTTACATAATGCCTACATTACCCATACCACGCCATGCCATGCCATATGTACATACCTCAGGCAACCCCTACCGCAACGTTCCAGACGTTCGGATCCAGCGGGACGGGAACGAGCAGAGCAATAACGCGGCGCGTGGTAAATGTAGGAGTCAGACAGCAGAACGACAGGCAATTCCCACGAGAAGAGCATGTAGGTAGGTAGGGAGGGTTAGGTTAGGTAGGTAGGTAGGCTGGTATGTAAGATGAGGGGGGGTGGGCAGCCAGCCAGCCAGCCAGCCATTGCGTACATAACACATACATTATGCGCATTACATAGCATACCACACCACACACCACACGCCACACGCCATTGAACCAACCGTACGGAGATCTGACTCAGCCCTACATTACCAATGAGAGGGTACCCCGTGCGAGTCCCATGCTTCTGCCGGTATCTTATATACCTACTTCTTATTCAACCTGGCATATATATATGAGGTACATACATACACAAATAAAACTTACTTAACTACTTTATTATTTCCATATCCGCTTACTTACACAACCACAACGCGCCTCCGATTCGACGCGGGGAAGGATGAAAGAGAAGGAGAGAAAGGTTGTCCTATTTGGGGTTGAATTCTGGGCTTATGTGCACTTCGTATGCATATCTGACGGGTTATGAACTGTACTGACTTACATACATTACATACGTACCTAGGTTAGGTACCTAATGTATGCGATATATCCCCAGAGAGCGAACGCGCTCTCTATCCCCGGGTCCGCGATGGGCGGATCGGTATCCCTGCCGTCTGTTGATAAGTTTTATTTTTATTCATTTTTATTTTTTCTCTTTTTTCTTTCTTGCGTGTAAGAATTTACGGTCAGACGCTGCTACGCGCTTGAATTTCCGACGGCTTTTCTACGTCACCTCTATACGGGTACATTATGCATATACGTAATAGGGAAATGCTTTATATAGTGTATATGGAAGTCTAGTTGTCCAAAGGGTAATTCCAAAGTTTGTTCGTTCGGCAGACGGGCCAACTGCGGCGGTAACAGACAGACAGATAGCGACTATGACGATCATTTGGCCCCCGACACCACTATGTATCTCTATGTATGTAGGTATGTATGTAGGTACATACTACCCCCATGCCCTGCTCGCGATCGTTTAACCTAGCTCGATCTACCCTCGGTACACTACGCGCGTGGTGGAGTTTGTTTCTTCGGTTCAAGCACACGTGGGTCGATCGCGTTGTGGTTGGATACCAAGATACGACGGCGGAAGCCCGAGCGTACGGTTTCACCGCCTCTTTTTATTTCTTTCTTTTGTTCTTTTTAGCTCTTTTCTTTCTTCTCTGGTCTAGCAGGGAGATAGGTAGATGGGAGATTTGGGGGCCGTCGAGGCGCAGGGCAAGGGTCTTCTGGGCCGAGATTTTGTTCCCGCTGGTTCGTCGGATATTACGGGAGTACCTAGTGTATGGCTTGCTGGGTCGCTGGGTATGGTTTCTTATTACGATGGAGCTGGACCAAGCCCGGTCGAGCAAATTAGACCCGACACGTGGGAGCCCGGACTATTTAGGCGGACTCGAGAGTTAAATCCTCCGGGTTTTGTATATTTTTGTACGTATATTTCTTATTTCCGTACGAGATAGGTCGGTTGAAATGCTGTGTATGAGCTCCATGTACATATCTCGTATCTCTTAGCCTGTGAGGGGTTAGCCATTCACGGGTTCAAGATGCCGAATACATTAGAAGAGTTAGAAAGGATATGATGTCCTCATCGTTAAATCCTCTACATAGCTGTCCGTGTCCCCGGCTCCTGATATCTCGGTTAATCCTGGTAAGCCTCCCTTTCCCTGCTGCCGGTACTCCATACGAACACCCCCTTTCGACAAATGATACCCTTAAAAGCGGCAATACGGCTGGTATCGCTGCATTATAATCATCGCATATAAGCCAGCCCAGATGCAGATGATATCTGACACAAACGCATCCAGGGCTGCCAGACTGGGTGTCAAGATAAGAGCCGTGGATGTAATGTCAGAGAACAGATAGACCCGGTCAAAATAATCACATGAAAAGCATTGAAGGTATCTGAGCGATTCATCTCGGAAATAAGACAGATTAATTATATAATTCTTAAAGAGGACATAGTGTATACTACATCGTGAACAGAGTTTAGGCACTGTATATCAGCATCTTCATATAGCTATCAAATCTCAACAAATACTCATAACAAAGTCCAAGACCGTGTCTGGCGGGGGCACTGCCGTGATTAATATTTATGCCGATGACAATAATAGTGTGAAGTTTCGTATCTTAGATGGTCCGTCGAGCCTTATTATCACCCTTACACTAGATACTAAAGACATTTGATAAACTCGAACATAGTGCAGGTTAAACTATTGGTTTTCATTAAAGGCACTGTAGTCATTAATCGTTTGCATAAATCGGTTGATAGATTTATTGCCTTAGGAACCTGTGTAACAACATGCCAACTTAAAGCCAATGCAAGTAATAGTTGTATAGACTTATTAATAGTTAACGGAAGTTAAAAACTAGTTTTTTTAACAACCATTAAGCATTAAGCGGAAATTTAAAGTACCGTGCTATGTTATAAAACAGTTTATGTAGTAAGGTAATTACATAAAGTCAAAACTGTTAAAATGAGAATAATTAATAATTGGTAATAATTTAAAAAATGTGTATATATATAAAGTTTAAATAAAGTTTTAATCAAGTATAAAATGTATATTAAAACTTTTTAACATTATATTTAACATTTTACTTATTATTATATAAACAATAATGTTAAAAGATTATTAGTTAAAAAAAAATAATTAATAAAAAATATAAAATAATTATTTTAAAATTTATTAAATAAAAAATATTATAAAATTATATAATTATATGTAAACGAAGTTAATATATTAATAAAAATTTAATTAAATTAAAAAATATGTATTTTAAATTATTTATAAATAAGTTAAGATTTTTTTTTAAAAAAAAAAAAAAAATTAAAGATTTTAAAACTTTAAAAAATTATTAATAATTTTAATTATATTTTAAGTTTTTTATAACTTTTATTATAAATAATTTTTTATTATTTTAAAAAGATTTAATATTTTAAAATGGTATATATATTTTAAATTATTATTTATTTTATTTTATATTAAAATTTTAAATTAAAATTTAATAAAATTTAAAAAAAACTTTTTATTATTTTTTTTTATTAATAATTTCTTTTTTATTTTAATTATTTTTTTTTATTATTATTATTTATTGGAAAAAAAATTAAATTAAGGTATTTTTTTATATTAAACTTTATATTTTTAAAAGTTATTTTTTTTTTTATTTAATTAAAAAAAAAGTTTATAAAAAAATTTAAAAATTTTATATTTTATAAACGTATAATTAAATTAACTTTTAATTAAAATTTTTTTAAAAAATATTTTCGAAGTAAATATTAAAAATGTTTTTTAATTTAATTTAATATTTTAAAACTATTTTTAATTTAAACCGATAATATAGATTTAATATATTTTAATAATAATTATATTTTTATTTTATATAAATTATAAAATTATAAAATAATTATATAAAATATATTTAAAATTGGTATTATTAATTTTGTTATTATTAATTTATTTAATTGGTTAATTTAATTATATAAATAAATAAAAAAAATTTATAAGTTTTTTTAATCTTTTATACGTTTAATAAATAAAGATTATAAAAATAATTAAAATTAATTTAATTAATAATATTAAACTTTATAAATAATATATAATATTATAATATAAATATATTAAGTTAATATAACAGCTTTAACTAAATAAATTATTTAATTTAAATAATAAATTAAGTAATTTAATTTAATATTTTTTTAAAAGGTTTAAAAAATAATTATATATTTTTTTAATAATAATAAAATATGATAAATAACAATTATTAAATTAAAAAATATTGTTTAAAAATAATACGAAGTTTTTTTAAACTTTTAAATTTAATAAAAGTTTTAAAAAAATTTATTAAAAAAGGTAATAATTTAAATTATTTAAAAAAAAAATTAAATTAATAATTTTTTAATTTAAAAATATATTAACCCGATATATATAAATAAACGTTTTTGGAAATAATTAAAAAAATTTTAAACTTATATAAAAGTTATATTAGTTAAATTTATTTTAAAATTAATAATTAATTAATTTATTTTTATAAATTTAATTTTATAAAATATTAAAAAAAAAATAATATTAAAGTTTTTTTTTAATTAATTTTTTTAAAATTATTAATTAATAATAATAAAGATATTTTTGTTTAAATATTTTAATTTAAAAGTTAAAATTAAAGATATTTTATTAATATAAACGTTATAAAACGTTTAAGTTAAATAAATTTTAAAAAATATTTATATTTAATTTAAAAAAGTATATATTAGATTTTTTATTATATTAAAAAGAAATAAACAAGAATTAAAGTTATTTTATATATCGGTAAAAGTTTTAAAAAAAAACTTAAAAAACTTTAATAATAACGATAATAATTAAAAATTATAAAGTTTATTTTAAAAATTATTTTATAAACTTTTGTTTTTAAAACTTAATAAACTTAAATAAAATTCGGAATTTTAATATATAAATAATATTAAAAAATAATTATTATAAACGTTAAAAAAGTTTATTAAATTTATTTTTATAATTATTAATTTAATATATTTAAATAAATTATTTATATATAATAATAAAGATTTTATTAAGTTTTAAATTTAATAAATAAAAATTAAATTATATTTGGAAATTTATATAAAAAGTTTTTATAAAAATTACGTTTATATTAATTAAATAAAATCATTATTTATAAATAAAGTTTAATTATAACATTAATAATATTTTAATTAAATTAAACGGTTTTACTTTATAAATTAATAAATTAATTATATATTAATTTTATAAAAATAATTTAAAAACCTTTTAAAAAAATATAAAAGTTTAAAAAAAATATATAAATTTAAATATATAAAAAATGTAATTTAATATATTATTAAATTTTTAAATTTTAATAAAATTATTTAATAGTTTAAAATTACCTTTTAAAATTATATTACCAAAACTTTTTTTAATAAAATTATTAAATTAATATATTTTAAATAAGGTAAAATTTTAAATAATAATAAAAAATTTTTTATTATAATTTAAAAAGCCAATTAAATTTATAAAAATATATTAATTAATTTAAGATTTTTAATAATAAAAAAAAAGTTTATTTTAATAACGGAATATTTAAAGTTAAATTAATAAAATTGTGGTAAAAAAACTTATTTTAATTTAAATTAAAATTAATTTTTAAAAAGTAAAAATTGGTTTAAATTTATTAATAAATTAAAGTTTAATTTTAAAAATAATTAATAAGTTTTAAATAAAAAAACTTTTTAAAAAATTAATTAAATAAATATTAATTAATATAAAAAAAATAAAAAAAATATATTAATAATATAAATGTAATATTTATAATATTTTTATTTATTTTATTAAAAAAAATATTAATAATAAAAAATTATTAATATCTTTAAATTATAAAGTTTTTTTAATTAAATAAAAATATAATAATAATAAATTGTTGGATTAATTGAATTTAGTTGAATTATATGTAATTACGTCATACGAGAAAAGAGGGGAAAAGAGAAAAGTTGCCAGTGATGGGATATCATTACGTAAGGATAGTCACGTGGTGACACGTGACTATTCCCCACACAAAAGGGAATTCTTTCTAGGTAGCACCCACACACACAATTCGTAATCATTACAACATCAATCAATCAGTACAACAACAGTCATCGTGATAGCCTCGTTTCGTATTTGTATTTCATCTCCTTTCTATTCCTTTCCTATTCGTTACGTTATTCCTTTCTATTACCTAATCCGTACGGATACCTTGTCTTACCTACATTGATCAATGGTTGGTTGAAAGACAAGACCATAGATCAACAAGGTTAAAAAGAATCATAAAAAGAAGCGCTAGACGTTCTTTTTTTTCCTTTTAACGAGAAAAGATAGTGGCCTAAATGGCCACTATGCTACCTTAGGATCTCGGAGCTTTTAAATAAGTTAAAGGATCTGCGTTCCATCACGCAAATTTTACAGCACCCTCGCTATATTCACAACCACCCAACATGGCCTTAATATGGGACAAATATATCGACGATAATATCTCAGGCATCGACCTAACCATCGACCTTGACAACTCCGAACTAGACAAAGCAACAGCAGAGCAAATCAATACGTATTGTGCGGAAAGCTTTGCGTACTATTTCGAGTACTACGACGACAAATGCGACGAGGACGCATGGGACAATTTTAAACAATTTTTTGCGGAATGGCAAGTAAGGCACTTTTAAAAGGCAAACCGTTTGCTCCAGTCACTAATGGCGGACTATTTCCTATATTACGGAGTGTATTCTAACGAAAAGGAGACTACCTTAAAGAGACTAGAAACAATCGCCAACGCTAAAAAATTCCCGGAATTCCCACCCAAGCCTATCCCATAGCCAACAACAATACCGAAACCGATCCCATAAACAATTCCGTTAAGGCCTGATAAGCTTGTTACGTATACCTGACCGATGAGATTACCACAAGGCATTGCCGACCATGTTAAGGTATATTATAACGACAACGAATACAAGTACGAGGATGAAAGGTATGACCTGAAGGATGGCATACCGGACAAAGAGATTAAGACCGTTAAAGATCTTCATTATAAGACTGGAATCGGGTGATTGTATCGAATCCACCACAATATACGATTGTCTCTGATTAGCCCCAGCCGACAATCCTCACGATTCGACAAAATGACCTCGTCCCCAGCCAGACGATTCGACCGAAAATAGCCTCGTCCCCAGCCAGACGATTCACGATACGAAAATAACCTCGTCCCCAGCCAGACGACCCTTACTTCGACCGCTATTCAGCCTAGCCCAGCCTGCCCGAGCTAGCCCGAGACTATTACATGCTATTACGATAGATTGATACCTATTGACAATTACGTCATAGTATAAAAGAGACGGATTAAAGGCAAAAGAAGAGAAGAAATTGTCAGTGTTGGATTAGTTGAATTGTATGTAATTACGTCATACGAGAAAAGGAGGGAAAAGAGAAAAGTTGCCAGTGTAGGCATGTCAATTAGTCATGCCATTACGTAAGGATAGTCACGTGGCAACACGTGACTAATCCCTACACAAAAGGCAATTCTTTCTAGGTAGCACCCACACACACAATTCGTAATCAATACAACATCAATCAATCAAGACAACAACAGTCATCGTGATAGCCTCATTTCGTATTGTCTTTCCTTCCCTCTCCTATTTCGTTACGTTATTCCTTTCTATTACCTAATCCGTACAAATACCTTGTTTTACCTACATAAATAATTAACTTTTTTATTTACAAAAAAAGTTAAAATAAATGTAATAATAAAAAAAATTAATTAATTTTACTTTATTATTAAAATTAATAATAATAATTTGGATTTTTAAAAGTTTTTTATATTATATTTTATAAAATGTTAAAATAAAAATAAAATACTTATTTATACCGGTTTATTGTAGGCATGTCAATTAGTCATGCCATTACGTAAGGATAGTCACGTGGCAACACGTGACTAATCCCCACACAAAAGGCAATTCTTTCTAGGTAGCACCCACACACACAATTCGTAATCATTACAACATCAATCCAATCAGTACAACAACAGTCATCGTGATAGCCTCATTTCGTATTGTCTATTCCTTTCCTTTCCTATCGTCACGTTATTCCTTCCTATTACCTAATCCGTACGGATACCCAGTCATACCTACATTGATCAATGGTTGGTAGAAAGACAAGACCATAGATCAACAAGGGCAAGAAGCGCAAGACGTTTCTTGACGAGAAGAGATAGTGGCACTGGCGGCCACTATGCTACCTTAAAGGTATTCGGGGTTTAACTTGTAAGCCCACAATACCTGCGTTCCATCACGCATTTTACAGCAACCTCGCTGTATTCACAATCACGCAAAAATTTTCACACCCAACATGACCTCTTTACAGCCCGATACGGCCTCAATATGGGACAGATATATCGACGATGATATCTCAGGCATCGACCTAACCATCGACCTTGACGACTCCGAATTAGACAATGCAACGGCGGATGAAATCAATACGTATTGTGCGGAAAGCTTTGCGTACTATTTCGAGTACCACGACGACAAATGCGACGAGGATATATGGGATGATTTTAAAGATTTTTTTACGGGATGGCAAGCAAGACACTTTCAAAAGGCACACCCCTCGCTCCAGAGACTAATGATAGACTATCTCCTGTACCACGGAGTATACTCTGAAAAGAAGACCACCTCTGAGAGACTAGAAACAATCGCCAACGCTGAAAAATTCACGAAATTCCCATCTGATAAAAGCACATCTCTATCAGAACGTTACCCCGATAGCTTCATCTCAATGACTAACCCGTATTACGTCGACAAACTCAACAAAATCACGGCCGAGATATTACAAATACCCTGGATCCCAGCAAGCCGAGTACCTGCCCGTCCAAAAACAACATCCAGACCACCTTGGATGCAAGCGATACAGCCAGATGAGATAGATGTGGAACAATCAACAGTACCGGAGCCGATTCTACAGGCACAGCCGATCCCGCAATCGACGATGCCGGAGCCGATTCTACACGTACAACCGATCCCACAAGCAGTCCCGTCAAGGCCTGATAAGCCTGTTACGTATACCCGACCGATGAGACCACGAGGCATCACCAACCATGTTAAGGTGTATGATGATAACGAATACAAGTACGAGGATGAAAGGTATGACCTGAGGGATGGCATACCGGATAAAGAGATTAAGATCGTCAAGGATCTTCATTATAAGACTGGAATCGGTTGATTGCATCGAATCCACCACAATACACGATTGTCTCTGATTAGCCCGAGTCGACAATCCTCACAATTTGACCAGAAACAACCTCGTCCCCAGCCAGACGATTCACGATACGAAAATAACCTCGTCCCCAGCCAGACGAGACCCTTACTTCGACCTTTTTAGCCAGCCCTAGCCAGCCCGACGAGAGACCATATTAGATGAAAAGATCTGACGAGATCTAATCAGATAAAAGGTCTAATGCGAGATCAAATCAAACGAAGAGATCTGACGAGATCTAATCAGATGAGAGATCCAACGAGAGATCCGACCACCACCTTTACCTCGACCGTTTCAGCCTAGCCCAGCCTGCCCGAGCCAGCCCGAGCCTATTACATGCTATTACGAGACCTATTGACAATTACGTCATAGTATAAAAGAGACGGATTAAAGGCAAGAAAAGAGAAGAAATTGTCAGTGTTGGATTAGTTGAATTGTATGTAATTACGTCATACGAGAAAAGAGGGGAAAAGAGAAAAGTTGCCAGTGTAGGCATGTCAATTAGTCATGCCATTACGTAAGGATAGTCACGTGGCAACACGTGACTAATCCCCACACAAAAGGCAATTCTTTCTAGGTAGCACCCACACACACAATTCGTAATCATTACAACATCAATCCAATCAGTACAACAACAGTCATCGTGATAGCCTCATTTCGTATTGTCTATTCCTTTCCTTTCCTATCGTCACGTTATTCCTTCCTATTACCTAATCCGTACGGATACCCAGTCATACCTACATTTATTGCAATTAAATAATTAATTAAAAAATTTAATAAATTATAAAAAAAAAAATAAAAGAAATTTTATTTAAAAAAAAGATTTTTAATAAAAATAATAATAATATTTAATAAATAAAAGTTTTTTATAAAAATATTATTTAATATAAAAGTAATTATATTTATTATATTTATATTTAAAACTAAATTATAAAATCTTTTTAAAATAAAAAAAAACATATTAAAAATAATTATATTTTTTAATGTTATTTATATAAAAAAAAAAGGTTATTATTATATAAATTCTTTGGTATTTAAATATTAAATAAAATATTATATTTATTTAAATTTTAAATTTAATATTATAAATAATAAATATAATTTTATTTTCTTATAATAATAATTAAAAATTTATTAATCTGTAAATATTTTCTTAAATTTTAATAAAATATATTTTTTATTTAAATATTATTAATATTATTATATAAAAAAGATTATTATTAAATATATTATATTAATATAATATAATTATAATAACTTTTTTTTAAAAATATTTAAAAAATTTAAAAAATTTATATTTATAATAATTAAAAAGGTTAAAAAATATTTTCCCAAATATTAATTATAAAATTATATTATTAATTTAATAAAAAAAAAATGTTTTTATAAAGCCCTTTTATATCATAAATAAAAAAAAATTTAATATTTTTAAATTATAGTTAAAAAATATGTTTAATATAAAACATATTTATAAATTTACTTTTTTTTATGTATTTTTAATATTTTTTATATTAAAACTTAATTTTAAAAATTTATTTTATTTAATGGTAAATTATTGAAAATTAAATATAATAATAATATTTATATGTTATTTTATTTTATTTATATTAAAAATGTAAAATTAATTTTAAATTTTATAATAATTTATTAAAATAAATTTAAAGGTTAAATTTAATTTAATTTATATTTAATAAAGTAATAAATGGAAAATAATATTTAAATATAAATATAAATTTTATAAATATTTTATTATATTTTTTAAATTAAATAATACGTTTATTATTTTTTAATTTATAATAAATAATATTTTTAAAAATATAATAAATAATAAATTATTAATATATATTAATAATTTATTTATATATATTACCATTTAAAAAAAATATAATAAAATAATTAAAAAAGTTTTAAAAAAACTTATTGCATATTATTTTACAATTACTTTATATAAGTGTAAATAAATAATTTAAAAAGTAAAATTTTTAAGTTATATTATTAATTTTTAAAGTATTTTTATATTTAAAAATAAAATTAAATATATTATAAAATAAAAGTTATTAATTAATTTTAAAAAGTTACAATAATTTATAAATTTTATAAATTTTTATAAATAATTTATTAAAAAATTTTTAATAATAGTTAAATTTATTATAAAAATTAATAAAAGAAATAAAAAAGATTGGAAATAAATACCAAAAATAAATAAAGTTTTTAAAAATTTAAAAGTTAAATTTATATTAGTTTTAATTTTTATTTATTTTAATCTTAAATTATAAGTCTTTTTTAAAATTAATATTTTAAACTTTATTATTAAAGTTATTTTTTTTAAAAAAAATATAAAGGTAAAGTTTTAATTTATGGCTTTTTATTTTTAAAAATTAATTTTAATAAAAATAAATTATAAAATATATAATAAAGAATTATTTATAATTATTAATTTTTTTAATTAATAAAAATATTATTTTAAAAAAATATAATATTAAATTAAAATATTTTTTAATTATTAAAATTTATTTTATTTTATAATTATTAAAATTTTAAATAAAAGATAAATAAAATAAACATAATAATTTTTATTATATTAATTTATTATTAATTATTATTTTAAAAAGTAAAATAAAAAAGCTAATATTTTATTTAAATTATTATAATATTAGTTTAAAAAAAAAAAATTAAATATTAACCGGTTATATTAATATTATAAAAGAAATATTTTTTATATTTATTTAATTTTAATATAATACATTTAATAATAATTATTTTTATATTAAATTATTTAAATAACTTTTTAATTTTAAAATAATTACTTAAATTTATAAAATAAATTAAAAAAGTAAAAAAAAATAATTTATTATATATAAAAAAATAATAATTTAAATAATAATTTTAAATTACAAAATAATTTTTTATATAAAAAAAGTTATTTATAAATATTTTAAATATTTTAAAAAAAGGTTATAAAATTAAAATATAATATTTTAATAATAAAATATATAAAAATAAATAAAATTTTAAAATTTATTATATAAAATTTTTAATGGTTTAATATTAAAATTATTATATAAAATTTTATAAAAAAATGTTTAAAATGTTAATGTAATAAAGTAAATTAATATATTTTATATAATTTATTTTAATTTATAAAATTATATTATATATTATAATATATTATTGTTATAAATTTTATTATTAATTTATTTTTATTTAATAATTGTAATTTTATTTAAATTATAATTAATTTATTTATTAAAATAATATATTTTATATTTTTTAAAATAAAAAAAAAAAAATTGTAAATTTAATTAAAATTTTTATTAAATTTTATTAAAAATTATATAAAATTTTTTTAAATATTATTTTTAATTAAAATTTTAAATTTATTGTTTATTTATAATAAAACTTTTTTAAATTTATAAGTATTAAATTATAAATAAATATAACTTTTTATTTTTAAATTAACGGTTAAATAAAATAATTTAATTAAATTTTTAAAATTTATTTTTAAACGTTTATTAATTATAAAATAATTAATTAAAAAGATTTATTATTAACGGTAAAATTTATATATAATAATTTAAAATTAATATTATTATATATGATATTATTTTATATAAATTATAGTTTTTATTTTATAATTTATAATTTATTTACCGGTATTTTTCGAAATTTAAGTAATTAATTATATATATATTAAATAAAGTAAATTTATATTAAAATATAATAATATTTAAAAAAAAATTGTTAATGTATAAAAGATTAAATTAATAAAAAAAAAAAAAAAGTATTAAAGTTTAAAAAAAGTTAATTAATTATATTAAATGGTAAAAATATTAAAATTAAATAATTTGTTAAAAAGTTAAATAAAAAAATGTTAAGGTTTTTTAAAATTTAAAAAGTAATTTTTTTTATTATTGTTAAATTTTATTTATTTAAAAGGTAAAAAATTTATAATTTATTTTATATTTTATTTATTAAATTTTATTACGTTAATAATTAAGTATTATTTAATTTTAATTAAATTTTATAAAAAATAATTTTAATAAAGTTTAAAAAATATTATATAAACGAGGTTAAAGATTTTATATAAGTTTAAAAAAGTGTAAAATATTTAGTTAAATAAAAAGGTTAATTAATTAAAAAGTATTAAACGTAAGAATTTTTTAATTATTTTAATAACGAAAATGTTAAATAAATAGTTTTAATATTTTATTAATAAAATTTAAAAAAATTGGTAGATTTTTAAACTTTGTTAAAAAAAGTTATATTTTTTATTTAAAACTTTAATTTAAAGATAAGTTTAAAAAAAAAAAAAATAATGTTATATAAATAATAATATTAAAAAATTATTGGTTAAAAAAAGATAATTAATAAAAAATAAAAAATAATTATTTTAAAATTTATTAAATAAAAAATATTATAAAATTATGTAATTATATGTAAACGGAATTAATATATTAATAAAAATTTAATTAAATCAAAAAATATATATTTTAAATTATTTATAAATAAGTTAAAATTTTTTTTTTAAAAAAAAAAAAAAATTAAAAACTTTAAAACTTTAAAAAATTATTAATAATCTTAATTATATTTTAAACTTTTTATAACCTTTGTTATATTTATTAAATAAAAGTTGTTTAAACGTTAATTATTTAAAAAACAATTTATTATTATCACGAAATATTGTTAAAATATTAATAATTTAAAATTTTATATAATTTATTTAATTTAAATTTAAAACCGTTTTTTTAAAAGTAAATTTAATAACGTAAATTTAAAAGTTTTACGAGAAAAAATCGTAAATATAACTTTGTAAATAAATATAATTAATTATATTTAAAATAAAAAGTTTTTAATTATATTAAATAAATTCGTAATTTTTTAATTTTAACTTAACTGTGTTTTCGTTTTTCGTTTGTATTGTTACACAATTACATTATAATTTTTTAAATAATAAAACTTATAATTATACCGATAATAATAATAGTTTTAATATGCCCGAGTTTATAAAGGGTTATTGTGTCGAATTTTTTCCATGGCCTAAATAGGAAAGTAACTCAATGGGCAGTATCTGGCACGTGCACCACTTTTTAAGCGATTTGATTGGGTGCACGACTTGTATATGTAAGGTATAGCTTAGCATTTTCGTCGAAACCAGCTCCAAAGGCTAAAATAGCTTTGATTGGGTGCATCACTTAAAAGTGTGGGCCCGACTTTAATAAGAAAAATAACGCCACGTGACCACATCTGTAGCCGCACGTGACCTAACCACATGATTTGGCGATAAGCCACCAAAAACAAAAGGGATAAACTTTCGTTTATGCTTTCGCTTTCGATGGGGGCAAAGGCAGCGGCGCGAAGCGCCGCTGACTTTGCCTGTTGAGTCATGCGTTAATTAAAAAATAAATAAAGGTGCAAGGTTGAGGAATCGAACCCGGGGCCTAGGAAGGTGTGGCCGGGATAATTTCGGGCTATAGTATAGCCAGGTGATTACGTAAGGGTTGTTACGTAAACTCGGGCTATTGTGCAGCCCCGGGGGGTTGCCTCCTGTATTACGAGTGAGATGAGGCGGTGCTTTAGAACTTTACCCCTTACTTAACTGGTTTATAGCGATTTAAACATTAGGGGCATTTGATAAACCCGGACTTGCCCTTGGAATTGATAGCTTTAATTCATACATAATGTGTTCTAGCAGGACATTGCCGTGGTTTCTTGGAATATTTTCAACTGTTAATTGTCAACGGTCGTAGGATCAATAGTTATAACAAGATAGCATAACCGGTATAGTGTGCTATTAGACTTTGCCTCTGGTTTTCAACATGTCAGGAAATAGCCGTCATTATTCACGCCTAGATCACCCACGCCGTGAGATTCGACTACTACATCTACACCCGGGTCAACTTTCGAGTCTCATCTCTTGTCATCTATCTCAATGCTCTTTGGACGATAAGCCAACATATGAGGCACTGTCCTATGTAGGTACGTATGGGATTCAAAGTCTTAGGTAGTACGCTGGATGAATAGTGCCTGGTGGGACAGGGCATGGACCGTCCAAGAGGCCCGTCTCGCCCAAGACCTCCGGATCGCAATATACCATGTCATGATACCGTTTAATATATGTATTACCCAAGGCTCAGCTTTATCTACGTCTGCATATGGTAAACCGCTGCGGAAACGAAATAGATACGCTCCTACAGTATCAACGCAATATGCTAGAAAGATTTCTCGCAAAGACAGTAGAGATTATACATACCACAGCTCATTGCTCACGACTCCCCGCGAGACCTAGGTGCTCTTCGAAGATACCGTATACGCCAAGCAACCGACTCACTAGACAAAGTCTACTCACTCCTAGGGCTATCGGTATGGAACCGAGCTGCCCTGTTGAAGCCTACCTAACTATTCCATCAATACCGAACGGCTTTACGTAAACACAACTATGAAGTTGATAGAGGATAGCGGTTCCTTAAACATTTTGCAAGGGTTACAGAGCTCTTCGAAAAGACTACATCTCCCGTCGTGGGTTCACGATTGGACTATCTAGATTGACGGGGAAGATGGGTCCCGAGAACTAGAAAGGGACCATGGGCTATACAATGCAGGCGGGCAGTTATCCAAAGCTCGTCTTTGTTGCAATTCCGGGCTCATAGTCGATGGGTTAATGGTTGACACTAAGTATTGTTACCACGATCACATAAACACCTCTTTACAATCTAGAGCTTTAGAGGAGTCTAGAACCCCCCTACTTCACTGCCCCAGACCTCCAAACACCACTGTTATGCGCGAGACTTGGTATATTCACTCCACTTCACTTCCCCTCATCATACTTATCTCATATCTACCAATCAACAAAGACCAGATCAAGACCATCAAAGCAACGTCTCGAAACGCAACCTGTTTTCCCAGTCCCTAACTCCAGTCCTGAATATAAGTCAAGTCAGGCTAAGTACCTAAGTTGCGGCGCATTCGCACCCACACCCTCCTCAATTCTTCTTAACCCTATTCCGGATTCGGCATCATCTATTTCTCTCCGGTCTCTTCCTTCTTCTTAAGACATTAACTTCAGCGCAAACGAGCGGCTCTCTCTCACTGCTCCATCTTATCCCCCTCATTCCCCCCATCATCTCCCCACAGACCCTCAAGCTTAAACTCCTTCGCCCACTCCGTAACAATCTCCTTCTGATCGGGCATAGCTGACGGCGCGCTCGCGGACCCCGCCGTAGTAGCTGAGATCTCCGTCGCGACCGGCAACACCGGCGCATCGACCCATCCCTGTATACGTCCATCACGCCAGTCCGTCACAACCGTCATAGCAGCCGCCGTGAGATTCGGCACTCCGCCGCGCCCAAGCCGTCCACGCTTCCGCGCGACCTGGACCAGGAAATCCGTCGTAGCGTCTCCATCCGCAGCCGTCATTAGCGGCGGGATGTCATACACATCCATAAGTTTCTGGAGGAGTTCCGGCGACGCCGCTAGTCTCCTAAGTAGTAGCGAGACAGCCGGTATCGGGTCGTCGATCTGCTTTGGCGGAATGGCGTTGAGAAGAACCAGGTGGGCGTGCGCCTCCACGGCGCTCTTCTTCGATGGAGCCTCGCCTGTCGGCGCAGACGCAGAAGGGAATACGATTCCGGGGGAGTCGAGAAGCGTGAGCTTGCTGTCGATCTTAACCGCGCGGATGCTTGTTGTTACACCCGCCTCGGCGCCCGCGGGGCAAGCGGCTGCGCTGCGGCCGCCGCCAAGTCGCGAGAGTAGCGCATTGATGACGGAAGACTTGCCGACGTTAGGGTAGCCGATAACACCGACTGATACGGCGCGCTTGAGTTGCTTAGTAGCGGCGAAGGATTTTAGGGACTTGAAGAGTGTGGATGAGGTGCTTTGGACGGTGAGATCGCGGTGATTGAAGGTCTGCGCATTGGGCGCGGAGCCAGAAGCGCGTAGTGGAAGTGTAGGGAAATATCTCCGTAGGTACGTGAGCCAGTCCTTGAGGACATGCGACGGGACTAAGTCGATCTTGTTGAGGATGAGTATTAACCTCTTACCGCCGCTTGCCGCGGCCATCACCATGCGCTCGACTTCTCTTGACCTCGTTCCTTCGGGGTCTCTGGCATCTAGAACGTAGAGGACGACATCGGCCTGATCTACGACTTGCTTGAAGACCTTGTCGTGGGCTTTCCGCGACGAGGATTGAGCGCGCAGTTCAGCGCTTCCATCTTCTAAATCGTCGTCTGATGACTCGTTTTCATCCATATCGTCTCCACTTTGGAGTTCGCGATCATACTTCTCGGCGGCAGCTCTGGCGCTCGCAATAAGTGCTGCCATGGGATCTGAGGAATCATCTACATTATCCTCGTCCATCGCATCATCATTGTCTTCAGAGATTCCATCGAAGTCTCCATCCTCAGCGCCGTCCATAGCATCATCGTCCTTCTCAGCTTCGTTCGTAGAACCGGTCTTCGCAGCCTTAGCTAGCTCTCTCCGGCGTTGCTGTTCCTCTTGTTTCCTTCGTCGACCCTCCTCAATCTCATGTAGGATCTTCTCCTTGTAGGGGAACAGGTTGGGGATACCCGGGTCCTTCTTCAGCTTGGACGTCCATTGTGGGTTCTTCTTGGCTTCTTTTCTGGCTTTGCGTTGCTTTGCGGCTGAGGCCTTCTCGATCTTATGCCGTAGACGAACGGGAGTCCGCTTGGACTTGGCCTCTGCACAACGAGTTAGTTGATGCGCTATTCACAAATAAATGTCAATTGGAACTTTATTAAACATACTCTTCGGTTTCGTAATATGATTGGCCATTTTCAACTTGCTGTGCCTGGCAATTGAATTGTATGTAAATTGTACTTCGAGGTTTATCAGCATAAAAAGTTTAGAAATTTGGTGTAGAAAAAATGCGATAAGCTTCTGCCGCTAGTCACCGCCCGGGATGGAACCCCACCAGGCCAGCCGATTCGCCGACCCCGCTTACCGATAAGAGAACCTCCGTTGGAGGTCCCTTAAAACTTAGATCTTTTTAGCGGTGTTTAGGCCTCACGATGGCTTCAATTTCACCGGACTAAGATACTACCTAATGTAATGGAACCGCAAGAGCGGAGTTTCCTAATTCGGTCCCGCCTATCCCGATCTGATTTTAACATATAAGTCGCTTGCCGGCGGAAAGCCAATTTCATATATTTTACATAGAAACGCATACTGCCACCTTAACTCCGATTTATTTATCTCATTCTCGCTTTTAGAATATACACTTAATACAGTACACAATAGAGCGCAAATATCATACACTCATAATGGACTACACAACGCCTCCGTTCGAGGTCTCCTTTAAGGGACTACTCTTCGACATGGACGGCACAATCATCGATTCGACAGCCGCAGTCGTCAAGCACTGGCAAACGTAAGTTTCTCCCCCGCAGGAAAAAAAAAGGGGTATCTGAGAATCGGCCCTAAGTTAGTGGTAGGATCGGAAATGAAATCGGTGTAGACCCGGAGGTCATCCTGCAGACGTCTCACGGCCGTCGGAGCATAGACATGCTCAAGATGCTCAGTCCGGACAAGGCCAACTGGGAATGTGAGTCCACGCTATACATATATATAAGTTTCATATATATAAGTTTCAATGAAGCCGCGGTGGTTGAAACGCTTCTCCCTTTTGCTCTTTTCCCCTGATCTCCTTTTACGTTGCCCCTTGCGGCCTTACTTCTCACCCCCTTTAAAATATGTTTTACTCCGCGACAGTACCTACGTCTACCCCCCTGAGTTCACCGACTAATCCATATGGTTAGATGTGAGACATATGGAGGGCTTACTCCCGAAACTGCACGGCGCAGACGCCGTCGAGATTCCAGGCGCGAGAGCCCTCCTTGACGCCTTGATCGCTGCGTCTGCGCGCTGGGCCATCGTGACTTCGGGCACCGAGCCGTTGGTAACGGGTTGGCTTGACGTGTTGAAGCTGCCGCATCCAACGAACTTGGTCACTGCTGAGTCCGTCGCCAACGGAAAGCCCGACCCAGCATGCTACGATCTGGGGCGAGAGAAGCTCGGGCTCAGTTCTGATGACAGCCCTGATATCCTCGTCTTGGAAGATAGCCCTGCTGGTATCAGATCCGGCAAGGCTGCAGGATGTAAGGTGCTGGGCTTGGTTACGAGCCACACGACCGAACAGGTACTTGCCGCCGAGCCCGATTGGATCGTCCGAGATCTGCAGTCCGTCAAAATGGTCCGAAGCGAGAAAGACGGCTCCGTGACGCTACAGATATCAGATGCCTTGGCTGTTCCATCCGCATCTGTTTCAAATGGGATTTGATGGATGAAGAACCGATAATTCAAAGACATTACAACGCCGCAATTTCCAGAGTCTTAGCAGTTGTAGCAGTAACCTAGGTGACCGGACACGCCGTCAAAGTCACAGCGTGCCAAGACATTTCAATTACATTGATGGAGGACCATTTCCTTACAATGTAGTTACAATCTTGGCATTTTCTATTCACATATACCTCCCTCGTTCGGCATATAGACTGGGATATCGGGCTTCGTAAAGCGGGCCGGGTAACTTCCGGAGTGAGCCTCCACGGGAAGACAATATAGGGGTCGACTGTAATAAATTATAGAGAGCTTATTTGGCCGAAATTATAATAGATTTAACGGGTCTGATTATATAAACAATCTTGATCCGACCTCTTGACTGGTTGGCGACCAATTTTCGTGTCTCTGTGGCTAATTTGCTGGGGGGTTTACGTCACTCGAAAGAGAAGGGAAAAAGAAAAGAAAAAGAAAGAAAAAACCCCCCGCAAGAGCTAGTAACTACAAGGCTACTAGATAGAGAGATACCTAACAAGTGATACCTATGAAAAGAAAAACGCTCCTAAATAGACGCATCTACCCCCAGTCTTGGCGCCTTAAATGCATTAATGACGATCACCAGAACTATCGGAACTTCGCAGGTCTCTTTATCCACTCCCCGCTCGAGAATGTCCACTGTACCTGGTCTGTACTTTATTAGGGCTTGTCGAGATGGAAAATGAGGCTGTCCTGCACAACGCTTATGTCTACGATACGAACGACACTAAATGGTCGTAGCGGAGAAAAGAAGAATATACACTTTCTAGGGTTGGGATTGTGGTGTTGCTGGGGGGGCATTTCCGATTCTGTGCCGTGTCTCTCCACGGAAAAAAAAGAGTCAATGACGAGCATATACCCGTCACAATTCGGAAACGATGCGAGACATACCCTGTAGAACTAGTGTGACTGATCTCCGTCTACATCTAGCGCACCTCATTAAACTGCTCTGCCGGTTGTGCTGCTGTTAAACATCGATCTTGCACAGGGGTCACGATCACGGGACGAGTTTGTGGGGAGAAAGATTGCGATGACGGAACCGTTGCGAGATGTACGTACTCTTCTTCTCCCTCACACATATAGAACATACGCATCTGCGTCTGCCACTAAGGAAGCACTTGGCTTGCAGAAGAGCAGTCTCGAAGGCGCCATTGCCCGATACCCTTCTCGGTATATTGGCTTCTAAATGCCGACTCGGGCCGGCTAGGTACTGTCGATCATTCTGATAAAAGACATACCTAGCCAGGCCACAGAGTGCTCAACGCGGTCATACTGGGGGTGATGGGGGACCGCCCATGGCGTCCGCCGTTGGGCAAGACGGAGGCCCAGCAGTCCAGCAGTGAGGGCCTAGTGGAACTGGCCTGCCACGTAACGGACTGGATATCTCAGCTACCTATGCAAAGAATAAACAAAACCCGACAGGCGGAATCTCCCTTACGTCCGCCCCCCCCGAGTCTTGTTACCCTCTTAAACCTTGTTATGACCCGAAACCATACGCGTACCTGCTTGATGGTTTCTCGCCTCAGAAAGGCATAACCATAGAAGCCATGAGAGCTGAATATGGTAATAGTGGCTTACCATGGGTCTCGGTTACTTATGGATCGGGATGGCAATTATGCGGTTCTTCTAAAGAAACATATTTTGTACGCCGCGGGATCACGAGCTTTCGTGTAAAGGGGCACCATCCCATGGCCATGGATTTGGGCTAAACTTTGCGCGCCGTTAAACAGTATGCCGGCCCGGTTATCTATGAGTAACGAGGTCTACGAGGTGGACGGCGGCATATCTGCTACCTACCTATAGTTCGCGATAGCCTTAATGGAGGGAGTGACTGCAAGGACCCGCTTCCATGACATTAGGTACCGTATGTCACATACGAAGACTTTCGAAGAACTTCGGGTTCTCGCAGCGTTGTTCGGATGAACGATCTCCAAGACATGCAGCATTTTCCCTTGGGGCTGTGTGAGCACAGCGTCGTCGGCTGCAGACTGCCAAGAGATGAAGCTGCCAAGAAATGATCTTCGCAGTTGTCAAATTGTCTGGTCGCCGACCTGAGTAACCATGGCAGTTGGCGGAAGCCCGACGTAGTAGCTGGCGAATGCGTGACCTATGCATGATCTAGACCTCGGGGCAAAGATCGGCTCTCAAGTCAAGGCGGGCGGGGGCCATGATGAGGTAGAAAGACCGTACGGATTAGATAGGTAGCGTCGCTGGTAATTGGTCGCCTTCACCGTCATCTTTACAACACGAAAAAGTAGGATAGCGGCCTAATTCCGAGCGTATCCTAAACTAAACGACCAAAGGTAACAAAGGGAACTTCCCGCTTCTCAGGTGTACACAACAAGAGCCAAGCTTTTGCGGAAGAGGAATGGTTGGCGCACTGCCTGCGCACGGTTTCTTCCAGGGGGTAGGACTATGTAGTTGCTCAAAATGATAAATCGTCATGATTAAAGATAGGATACCCTTTCCACGACGTTGCAATTCAAAAAGTAACTACTTCTTAAACGGACAAGGATATTTTTCCTCAGTAAAAGCTTAAGCCGCCAGTCGTGACACAAAGCCAATTACCCTACTGCAGGAACGGGATGCTAATAAAAGTAGTTATGAAAATAAATTTAAAAAGTAATAAATGAAGATGCAAGATTTTGCATTAGTGAGAAGGGGGTTGGTAAGAAAACACTGACTAGGTGTAACAGTATCTTTCCAAGTGGACCTGTTAAGAGGGGACTGACATAAATGATATCTCATCAAACTGGCGCCAGTCATTGGCGTCGAAGTTATCGTGAGGCTTTGACGCCGCTTCATTTCGAGCCTACCAGCTAAGAAATCGTAAGCGTTGCGCTTCTTAGAAAATAGGCAAATCGTCAATGGTGCTTTGGGGGATCGGTCGTCATGTTAAACGGCCAGAAGCTGGTCTATTTCGTTTCTCGAAACAACCAAAGCAGTTCACTAGTTCCCGTTGTCGGACTGATCGATGGGCCGATTCGTCATTCCGAGCGAGCACTTGTAAATCGAGTACACTAGGACGTAGATATGTATTCCAGCTTTACTTAGGTATGTAGGTACGTATGTGTGCGCACACCGCTAGAGTATAATGGTTGCGTTGCGTAGATGCTGTCGCAATGAGAGATCGGCGCGTACCATAATTCAACGATGCTTGGAGTTGATCACAACAAGAGTCTACGGTTGCTGCGGCCTCGTGCTCGGACCCGTCAGGTAAGAAACCCCACGCTTTTCATGTAGGCGGCTAAAGCGGAGCTGAGTTATGATATTGACTGGTGGTGGCGGTTGGGTAATTTCTCGACACGCGCAACCTCAGCTCAAATGTCATTACATTCTTCGGAACGGGACGACGCTGCACTGTTAAGATAGGTAAGTATATGTTGCCCAGAGCCCCCACGTTGCTGTATCGACAGAGTTGGGAAAACATTGTGTCCTGCAGTCCCTGTGGTAGACGACAGGTCAGCTGGATCGCATCGCATCGTATCGTACAGCCTTTCATGACAATTCGGGATGATGAAAGGCCCTAATGAAGCGTCTGCAAGAACCTTGGCTTACGGCCGTGATAGTGGGATAAGTAAAATGAGCCTGGAGATTTCCCAGCTTCTTGCCCTGGTCGGGTACTTGGAGGTACTTCGCATTGACGCAAGCCATTCCGCTCAAGTCCCAGGGGATCTCTTGTCATCAAAGTGAGATTCCACGTGGCCGCCGGGGCCAGGATATGGATCGTAATACCGCTGTGACCCCAACAACCCCTGTAGATAATCACAGAGTACGTATTTACGTTGCGTGCAGAAGCGCCAGTGATCCTCCACATTACCATTTACTAGATCGCTACTAGGTATTGTCTTCCGGGCCGCTAGGGACGATTGGACACATCTAACTAATAGTAATAATTAGTCGCGGCGGTGCCGCTGCACCGGAACACATCGCCAGCCATAACCGGTAGATGTGCTCTCAAGTGAAGGCCTAGATTTAGGAGAGGCGGCGATGAGCAAGCCACAAAGGTTCATACGTTTGTTAGATCACCGTTGCTCGTCCGCATCTCTACTAAAGTTACGGATGCACGTATCAAAACGAATACGAAATCCATTGCCACCTACGATATTCTCTTTTTCGCAGACAGCGGCATTAGTGTTGGACGTAAGGGCAAGAGAGGGGTTGCCGGCGCCGAAACTGAAGATGGTTCGTACCGCCGACTTGGGGGACATTGAAAAAATGGAAGTTTAGATGAATGCTCTCTTAGAAGTCTTCTCAGCGAGGAGACAGAAGGCCCGCGTCACATTGTTCGAGAAGCCAAGATGGCGCCTGTGGTCACACCTGAGGGAAACAGGGTTGGATTGCTCATCGCGCACATTGCCGGTTTTCCATGTCTCGAACAAGGTCTCTCTACTTTTGAAAGTAACAGAAGGACGGCGGTCTCGAAATTAATTCGGCCGTCCAAATCCTACGGGAGCGCGCGGTGAATTGGCGAAACGCTGACCTGGCCTGCCTTGCGATAGGAACGACTGCCGCCCCGGCGCCGCCAACCTCTAGAGCTGGCCAGACCCTTTTTTGCTGAAGTGATGATGATAAATCCGCTAAGATAACGGGCCAGGAGAACCGGGGAAAGGGTCCCCTAGCATCAACGTGCTCGACACGCGAAATGTAGCGTAGCATTCTGTAACCTCCGTGGATATCTAGGATAGTTTTCAGTTCTAAGCTCCGGTTGCCACATTTGCTTGTCACCTTCGATACACCCACAGTAGGGATTAGATGCGAGCTGGAGTAGGGAATGGAGTCCTGTTCGTATGGCTGATGCGCGGCGCAGGGGAGACGAAAGCTAGGAAATTAGCCGAGTGCGCCGTCCGCCCCTAAGAAAGCTGATGGAATCCCTTCTCCAATGGCTGGTTCCACCGTGACGGAGCCGTACGCTACCCAATCAACTTTTACTAAGATGCCAAGATGCCTAGCTTGTCCAATCGCAGCTCAAGCTAGGCATTTACTTTGGTAGTTAGATTTTGTACATTGCACAAAATACGGGAAGAGCCTTGCCGGAACTCGCCAGAATTGGGTAACGGTTTCGTAGTACAAGTAAACACTATACCGGTAGCTTGCCGGATGGCAGAAGCGCCGAATTCTGAGAGTAGTTCTACGTATAATCGGGGGGAGGATAGATAAGAAGAAACGATTTGAGGTTACAAGCCATGATGTAAGGCGTCTGCACCCAGCCAAGTCATCCAAGTTTGATACCACATAAGGGTGGATGGGGTCCAAGCCTTGATTGGAGGACGGACACAGTACTGACGGACCTATGTGATATCAAGCAGGATGACGGATACTCCAGGGTGACTGAGTCAGCGAAATGACGCTCCTCTTCAAAACGAACTGCGTTTGGGAGTATCTAACTGGAGCATTAGACTCGAGCCTCGCTGCCGGGAAGGCAAGTCGGCGATGTGAAGAGTCGGGCGGAGTTTTGCGCCGAGGGTACAGCTGCATCGACCAGGGTGTCTAATCCCGCGTGCTGTATCTCTCATTTGTAGGTAGCATTCGCACAGGTAAGGCTACCTCTCACGTAATGTATATACGACGATCTCCTTGATGGAGAGATGCTCCTATTTCTTTGATCCGAAGGAGAAGTGCCGATTTGCCCGACATCTTCGTCTTACATCTTCGTCCAGCTTGCCGTTGTATTGCTAACTATATCGTAGCTCGAGCTAGAGATAATGGATCGGCAGGTGACTTACAAGGGAATGAGGGAATCAGGGACTTGTCCCACTTCTAAGAGAAAAGGTTATCCGGACATCTGGACATCTGGGCTAGGTAGTTGGTGATCATTTCCCTGGGGGGCTTGCGTACCTCATATCGTACCACGTATGTAGTGCCGTATTGAGTAATTAGTAGTTAAATTCCCCAAGGCGGCGAATGAAAATCTCAACTGATGATAATTGAACGATGTGGATTTCGAATGACGTTTTGGTTTCCTTGTTTAATCGAGATAGGTAGAAAAGAAGAAAAGAAGAAAACGTAACTACCTAAAGTAAGTGTTTGCTTACTTTACCTTTAGGAAGATACATTATGGGGCTGGGGGGGTCTATTGACATGGTTGTCAGCAAACATGTTGAGGTGTGGACATAATGTCGGCTATGCGCATGTCAAATGACTGTTACTACGGTGATTGGCTAGTATATGCATTATAGTCACCCCTGGGGGTGATTGTATCCAGATTATGAGGATGACCAGGTCTGAAATAGCTACCGTACGTACACGATTATACCTTATTGTATTTGTATTGCTTCCAAAATACTGATATATTGGGAAAGAGTAGCCTCTTAGAGATCGTCACCAACGGTAGTCACGGTCACCTAATCGATATATGTCACGTACAAGACCATGTCAGGCCAGGTAATCTAATATATTTTTTTTAAAAAAAAATAAAAAAAAAGAATAGAAGGCCCTGTAATCTAATACAGGGTCTTAAAGATATATATATGTGTGTATACAGCATACAGGCACATGCAAAAGTCAATTGAAAAGATTATAAAAGGATTATTTGAACTAGGTGCTATTACGAGATTACGGGCTACGCGTTTTACCATTACACTACGAGGTCATTACGAATTACGAATGATTAAGGTTTACCGTATTGCAGTATATATGCATACTACAGGCCTCTACAAGTAGCCTATATATACCCGGGGCTGACATTATATTAAATATCTGACATCGTGTTGAATTCCTGACATCGTGGTGGACATAGTGGCTACCTGGACATCGTCAATAGGCCTGGTAATTACGACGAAGTGGAAAGTATTGATGGCATTATAAATACCTTGACATACTGTCAATTACTATTGACTTGTAAGTACCTGCAATGAAATCGGTACAACAAGCTTTGCAGACATTATATTGACCTATTGACACGATCTTAAAGGCCTGTAATTATGTAATTATATTGACACGTTTGCTGACATAATGTCAATAGACCCCCCCAGCCCCATAATGTAGGTTAACTAACTAGTTAAACTCTATTCGCATACATATAGAGACTGGCCCTTCCTACCTACCCGGTTGGTGCATTGCAGGAATGACCTAACTGCATACATGTACCTACCCGGGTGGGGGGGGTCCTAGGACAGTATGACTCTAGAATGTTGAAATGTACTATAATGTCAATTCGGGGAAAGCCTGTTAACAGAGCTGTACTATAATTGTATGAAAAAATGCTAACGTTGCTTCCGATCCTTTCCGTGAGAATACACACACGCACTGACCATACATTCCAGCACGGGCCCCCCTTATAAGAATAATACTATGATCAAAATAGCCTCAATATCGTCGACTTTATACTGTTCTAGTAGGTGCTACTGTGGCCTTGAAATTAAAATGGGAAAGAGACTCTTATGAGGAGATAATGCTTGCAGAGATAAGAAAGACTGTCAGAGATAAGATGCTGTTGCCGTCGATACCAGGTGACTCTTGCCAGTATAATAAGGCTTGTCAGTACGGCTATTGCACCTGCCTTAGTATGTTGAATTTATATAAGGCTAGCCAGTCTAATAGGATTATATGCCTTGTCATCTTAATAGTAAGTAGGCCTTATTAGTATAATAGCCCCTGAAAGCCTGAAGCACCTTGGCTGACCTGGAAGGAGTAGGTGCCTTAGTATACCTTATATAAGGTAATAGGTCACCTTCCCACACGCGTACGTAATGTAATGTAATGTAATGTAATGCCTCGTAGTCGATTTGAATAGCCCGTAGACTTGTATGACTTGTAATATGACTTGTAATATGACTTGTAACATGACTTGTAATCATTCGAATCTCATCGTGACCAAGTAAAAAAACAACGATCTTAAGCACCTTGAAATAAGAGGTGTTTGAGATAGCCTCTTTTTTTAATATTTTTTTAATATATATATCCCTTGGTGCACAATACTTATTAAATAAATATATAGTAATGCCACTAGTATTATATCAGGGTATGCATCGCACTAGTGTCTCTATTATATGCATAACATGATTATATACAGTATACACTCTGTTCGTGTAACCCCAGAATTGTACAGCCAAAACACTGTTGGAGACACAATACTGGTGGGGGGATAATACTGACCTAGCCTTACCAGACTATTATTTTTATTATTATATTTAAATTAAATCCAGGACTTTGGGGATATCTTTATTAAAATAATCAGAATCTCCAGGTCGAATAGTGTCCGATACAAAACGTGTGAGTCTCTATTGTTTAAATAAATTATTTTAACCCTTTTTCATAATGTTGACAGACTGGTATCAGTCTGTCCTAGGACCCCCCCCACCCGGATAGGTAGTTGCTAAAGACTTTTAGCAGTGATACTTTTGCACCTATTTGGAGAACATTAAACCCAGCCATGTCGGTATGTACATACTTTAGGTACCTAACTGTCCCAGCTTTCTGGCTCAGCTTGGCAATTTTCGCTTATATGGGAACTAATGCGACCCCGGTAAAGTTAAACCCCAAATTTCCAGCACACATGCATCCCCACTCCCCCCCCCCCCCCCCCTCTTATCCCCTGTGGTACCAACCAGCCGGCCGATCCTATATTGCACATCTTAAGAAAATCGACAGTGTGTGACCTTACGTAGTAAGAAGAATGTTATTGCGACATCATTGTTGATTTCTAACAACCGCTACTACACACAGCCCAATGATATTGTAGATCTTGGCATTCAATATAAAAAAAGAAGAAAAGGGTGAACACACAGGCATCTTTTTACAAAAGTAAATATGTAGGTACCACCACCTTATAGGTCTTTTAGTCGCTCCTTCGGAGAGTTACATACATGTAGGTAGCCCTAGTCCATTAGGTACGGCGGTGCTTCTTGGTCGAGCATATTGACCTAGGTAAGCAGGGCAGCGGGAAAAAGACGTTGAGCAGTAGACTAAGGCGAAGGAGACGGAGATAAATAAAAATTAACTAAAAATTTCAGTAGGTTAACTCTAAGCTAGGTAAACCGTAAGATGTTTTCCTCCCGCTTATTACGCCATAAACTGCCATCTCCCATCGGTACCGAGCTGCTGGGCCTCGAATTTGTATATGAGGTTGAATATATGTCCATACTGTGTAAACTACGTTAGATCCATAATGCTGAACGCCCTTGTGAGGATCCGAGGGACAAATTGTTAGTTAGGAGCCAATCATCTCACAATATCCGGCTTCGGCTTTTGCTCACATCGCAGAAAGCGGGTAGGCACATCTAGTAATCGTGAACTGTCCAGAAATAGTAGAGCCTAGCTCTAAGTAATGTAACTCTAGCCTGCGAGGTGCGAATGTCTAGTTACGAAGCGGGAATAGCCAAGCTACGATGCGCCTGAAAAGCATCTCCGGTAAGCTCGAAACCGAAGTAAGTCCTCATGTGAGCGAAACTTGCTCTCTGCCAGGTTGAATCACTCTGCATCATGGTGGGATCGGGCGCCCTATCATGGGTTGCCTACGATATTTAGTCAGGTACTTGTCAAACACTGGCATCCTTTCTTTTTCGTCGCGCGGGAACGCGGACATCGACACGATGACATTTGCGCCGATGCTAAACGTGCATGATAAAGGTGCAGTAGAGAGACCCGGCTAGTGGCCTTTCGAAATTGCGAGGCCGAATGCGGCCGGAAGGCTTGATTAGAAGAAAAGAGGGTGGAGTTCTTAGCAGCGGACATCTCGTTACTTGAGGACGAAGTCGGTGA
Source organism: Daldinia loculata (assembly GCF_022478755.1). NCBI lineage: Eukaryota > Fungi > Ascomycota > Sordariomycetes > Xylariales > Hypoxylaceae > Daldinia > Daldinia loculata. Next base: position 410,332 of record NW_026054857.1, on the reverse strand, counting down.
CAAGTCTTGATGTCTATCTAACTTCTAGTGAGAGGGATGAAAGTATCACTAATGTCGTGTTAGGTAGGTACTAACTAGCCTCTCAAATCTGAAAGTATTGAGATGGTTAGAGTCCGCGAATAACGCCTCATTTATTTTATTTCAAGCTCCCCAAGAGAGACTGAAGACATCATGAGGCGCGAGACTAGACGTGTCTCGTGGTCTCTATTCGATCAAAGCGCTGGTGCCATCCTTACACTCAGAAAAAAAATATTATGATCCGAATATATTGGCGTCAAGCTCGGTAGGTGAAGTAATAAGCCCCGAGGTCTGTCAGGGCTGATGGTAACCTGGTAGATTGGGGGTCCATTGAAGTGAGTGCAAAAGCGCAGATCAATTAGAGTAAGCGAAAAGGGAGAAGAAAAAAAAATAAGTTTCAAGGTTGTGACCGCGGCTTGTCAATGAGAAGTACCTTGGTACCTAGATCCGGGGATACCATGCTGCCCATCAGTGATCATGGATGTCCATTCTATGGGTACCTTAAAACTACAACTTTGGGACGGGTGGGTACTGTGTCCCTTTTTGGAAAGGCTTATTCGAGACTTGACTCAAGAGATTTCCTTTTTGGCTAGAGCTCCTATCAAGGTCTCAGGGGTTTTTGAGCGAATCCGGGCAAGTCCCCACAGTAAAGGTGAGCACATCCAGGAACTGCTAGAAAAAAAAAGTAGGAAAAAAAAAGATGGGGAAAGGAAAAAAAAAATAATACCAACACACACGATTATGTATGAGATGTCCTCATTACACTACTACACTGTTACTACATTAGTTCGTAACTAAACATTTACATCTACGTTTCTTTTCGGTTACTGTCTTCAACAACATTGTGTCGACTTGGAGTAATACAGTCATCATCGAATTATGGATACGGTACTATAGTATTACGCTTATTACTACCTTAGGTACTTAATGCTAACGAGAGTGGACGACTTAAGATTACCTCAAATAGTAACAATTATGAATTATGTTTCCTTTTTGTAAATTACCAACTCGCCAAGGTCTTAGACATCTAAGTCAGTTGATACCTTTCTCTTAGAGTGACACTTTTAATAGATAGGTATCGGGGGCTTTACCTGACATTTCTTTACCAGTAGGTATTATCGCAGCGTCGAGGATGGGCAAAGTTTGTTCAGCCACAGAAAATCACTTGCGCCGTAGGAGATTAAAAAAGATATCTAACTTAAGTTATTCCCCTGCTACGTTAGGTACCTAATTATATCTGACTGCGTGTTAGTAATAAGCGGCGGCAAGTCCGCAATTGTGGTCTGTGTATCCGGAAATAAGCATATATCTTAGAGATACCTAAATATCTTAGATGACGTAGAGCCCGTCTTGATACCTATGATTCAATTGAATACATACCTACATTAGGTACACATTATTATTATTTTCTTCCGTTGTCATCATCATAAGATTAACAACGGCGCCAACGGAAGACAAAACGAACCTCACATGACAATTACAATTACAATTACAATTAACTACAACAAATACAACAATTACACTTATACACTTATACAGGGCTAGGTTGGACGGGATGCCAAGACTCCGACAACGTTACAATATTAAATCGCACTGTGATATCCCGCTAAATGTTGAAAAGAAAAGACAGAAAAGGTCGAATTGCTTTAGCTTAGCTTAGCCATAGCCAACAACGAGCAGCAACAGCTTCCTGCCCCTTTTAGGATTTTACGCAACTAGGAAAAAAAAAATCCAAAATCCAAAATTCCCAAAATCCAAAATTCATCCATCCCTTTCTATCTGAGCAACTGCTTATGTGGTCTCGTCCCTATAGTTTGCTTAGTCTACGCTTTCGCCCTTGATCTCAAGGGGGCATAAGAGTTTCTCTTTAAAACTTGGTACCTGCTTTAGCTTAACTGCCTCCCTTCTCCCCGCACTTTCAAGCAAGGCCCGAATGTTTGAATCTCCTTGTTCAGGGCATCTCATACGCTTCCATCATGTTTTCCGCGGACCCCCCCTGGTTTTTGTAACTAAGATGTCCTGTCCATATCTATGTACACTATGTACATAGAAGCAGGGAAGCCAAGACAGGGGCTAGCCTGCTTGGGCTCGTCTTAGGTAGCGTGGTGGGATCTCAAATACTCCAATGGGTATTAGTACATTGCATACGTACCCAAGCTGAGCACGACACATTGTACTGTGGACATCTGATAACAAGTCTTCGCTGGTTCTCCCTCCCACCACACATTGCCTAACCCTCACTTTCTCCTAGGTAGGGATCACATAGCTGGGAACAAGATCGGTGAGGGAACCTTCGTCTTTGCTCCCGTCCCTCCTATGTAATCTGTATGTGCGTTCGAATGTAATTCGTACCGACTCACTTCCCCATTGGCCCCAGTGACGCGCAGCAATGAGCCAGCTAACTACCTAAGGTACCTAACGTATGTATGTAGTATGTACCTATGTATGTAGGTATGTATGCGCAGCTGTGGCCCCCCTCCTACCCAGCCCTTCGTCCACTCTGGCTTTCCTCTGGCGCGTCCCAGAGCATACCCTCGGGGTCTGACGGTTGCGAGAGACGCTTAACTTATGAGCTGGTGGTGGTGGTGGTGGCATGGCCTGGGTCGGTTTGGCCCCAATGACACCAGCCAGCCTAGGCCCGCTGGCCAAGTCAGCGCTTGAGGTCTAACCCTGCTTGCTCACGAGAAAAGGCTCCGTGTCTGCGGTACGGGTAGGCACTAAACACCAGATCTGATGAATAAACAACAATTCGAGTTAAAGTGGATGTAAGTAGGTACCAGGGAAGTTCCAGATGTACATTCAGGTACCCTGTCGCCGACCAGTGTCACCCGCCTCTTGTCGAATCCTCGCTCACCTCCACCCAATTTCGTGGTAGTACCGCGGAAGTACCTACACACCTCCCGGTTCGCTGGTCGTGCAAGGTCCAGGAAGACCCACAGCCTACTACTACAACTACTTCACTACACGCCCACCCCCCTCTCTCCCTTCCCGCTCTCTAGCTCTCCTGTGTTGTTTTTTGTTCCATCCCGACCCAGCTTGTCTCTAGTCTCGAGAGAACTCGGGGGTTCAAGGTGAGCTTTGTCTCACTCTGACTCGGTTACCGTCCTCTACCATCCGGCCTCTTGTTTGCTCTTATACCGCCTAAGCCCCGTCGTCCTAGCTGGTTATCTGTTGTGCTTGGGATCAGTTTACCACAACCACGTTCGTTCACCAACAATCTTTTGGACCGCTCAGTCCAGATATCTAACCCCCAGTCATTCCTTATAGACAAGAATTCAACTTTTGGCAAAGCCTCATAGTATATATATATATATATATATATCATTACCTCCCTTGCACAGGGTAGCGACTTTACGTCTAATATTTCGATTGCAACTTTTCATAATCAGCAGATCTAGAATCGACAACAGATCCGAACTACTTTCCTTCACAGTTTCGATTATTTTTATATGTTTAATTATTAAGCCCACTCTGGCCTATCCGGTGACTACCCAGGACAGATATAAAATGCATTATCACGCTCATCCGGAATTTCATCCGGTCTATAGCTTTCCTCAGGGAAATACCATGCAATATAACGATAACCCATACCAGAATGCTGGCTACCCTGGGTTTCAGTATATGTATGGCTACCAACCGCCTCGGAACCATCTCATCGCGGATCGAGGTGTATTGGCTGATCCTAAAGCGGAATCCAAGCCACGGTTATCTAAAGAAGAGGTCGAGAAGCTCGAGAAGGTATTCAGAGAAAACTCGAAGCCTTCCAGCTCGGTTAAGGCGCAACTGGCCGATTCACTTGGTTTAGAGAGACCAAGAATTAATGTATTTGATATATCGCTACGCCTTCTCGTTCATATTACTAACTGGTACTGGTAGAATTGGTTTCAAAACAGGCGTGCTAAGGCAAAGCAAGAGAGAAAGCAGCAAGAGTATGAGGAGCAAAGAGCGAAAGAGAAGGCTAGCTCCGAGCCAGACTCGCCCGATGCAAGCCCACAACGCAGCTCATCAGACCAAGCAGGCGAGAGTGCCCGACAGCGCGTGCAACCTTCTTCTGCGCTTTTCCCTGACACCAGCTCGATTTCTCTGAAGATTGAGGACGACTCCGACGACGAGGACACTGAAGATGGCTCACCCGACACTATCGATTCGCCTTCTAGACAGGATCCATCTGGCAGCCTTCAAGGCAATACCCCTGGTAGCTTCCAGTCTCCACTACCATTCGATTTTTCGCATTCTGATGTGGCCGACTTCACTCATACCCATCCCCCTCAAAACTACCATCATTCCTCACCCATGACGGACTTTACTCCTTGCAATGTCGAATATTCTGCCCGAAGGGAACAACCGACAAGCTTGGCTAATAGCCTGCCGTCGCCTAGTGAGCAATGTGCTGGTGCAGAACACTCTGGTCAACAGTACCCTGCAATGTTAGAAGCAGACTTGACGCCAACTGTAACACCATTTACCCAATCGCAGCCAACTTTCACTACGCCCAGACTAGCCAGCAATGCCATGGAATCGTTACGGGACTACGATGAAAGCATACCTATGAGCGAGAGACGAACTTCACCATTAATACCTCAAGGAATACCAACTCCTACCGATTCTTTCAAGTCACCCCCGCCTCCCGCTAATATTGCTTCCCGCCGAAACATCCCGCGGCCAGCAACTCTTCAAACGTCTTCGCTCAGAAGCCGCTCGTACAATCTTGGCTATGCGCCTAAAATGCCACTAGATCCTTCGAGCCCTGGCTCAGCAATACGACGGATCGCTTCGGGCACTGGCAACCATGGGAGAATTCAGAAGCCCAGTTCAGGATCACGTTCACCCTTGTTCGTGAACCGTAATACCGAGGCCTTAATGATGCAATTCCAGAATCGTTCTCCAGTAATATCGGTCTCTTCGATGTTTCCCGGGGCCGCTCCTCCAACTCCGATGACTCCTGCTATTGTTGACAAACAGGAAATTCGGGAAACCCGACGCCCCGAGTACCAGTACGCATTGGGTAATAACCTTCCTGTCAGCGAGTCTAACCTCAAGACTCCACCAGACACTCCGGGCGTATTAGCTCAATTCGGCAATCAGAACTATCACGGTAACATATTCAATCACGGAATGAACTTTTCCCCCGACCAGCCAATTTTCACGCCTTTTGAGACCGAGTTTCCCGACCTCAACATACAGAATGTTCCTTGCTACGCCGAGCCGAGCGACGGTCTCCCCGCGACCCCTATGTATCCGAATATGATGAGTTCTATTCAAGAGCAGAATACATACGCTCAGCACGCGGCGGGGAACACGCAGTTTGACTGGGATGCTAATGAATCCGTCAACTCGAAGGCTTCTCCCAACCAGTCTAGGTCAAGGTTAATCCAATTCACTCAGAACATGACTCCTCAAGACTATACTAGTCATCAGGAGAAGTGAATTGTTTGTCATAACGATTCAACCATACTAGAATTCACCAACATATTACCTAACACCTTTATACCCGATGAAGTTCCAAGCGTCTTGGAGCTTCACTCACCAAGCCAAACTTCAGTGACCAACCTCGTACGACTGAGGTCCTGTGTACCACCAATGTTCTACGTCACTCGTCTAATTGTCAAATTATCAGCATTTGCATTTATCCTTATAGGCAATGAGGTTCTATTAGCAGAACTTCCAAACGGTGTACTCCAAACAGTTTCTTTTTTTAATGTAATGACCACGGCTAATGCGTTGGGCTTGGATTTGGCAATACAACTGATACCCCGGGGCGGAAAGGGGAACAGACCGGAGAGAAGAAGGAGAGACGGTCCGGATTACTGTTCGTCTTTCGCTTGACTGACATACCCAAGATGGGTCTCGATCAACGCGCAGGTAGACAATACCCTATTAGGATTTTTTAATTTCACGGGGCGTCTCGAGGAGCAATGATTTACCTGGAGCAGGCGATGCGGAATACCGTTGCGAGCTGGCGTACGATGGGGGCTGTTGTCTAAATACTACTTATTGTTGCTATATATATGGCGGAGAGGAAATTAGTGTTGAGGTCTACTGCTTATTTCGAATACTTGTCAAAAAGGGGCGATAGGAAAGCGAAGAGCACGGCAGGCTATTTACAATTATATTTACATACAAACGAGCAGAAAATATAAGCTTGGAGGATGATTTAGAGTCTCCCGAATGCTTCTTTCATCACAACCCTCGCCGTCGCTCTCTATCGTGATGTGTCTTTTCCAACTGGCTTAGCAAAGTCTACTTCTACTACATAGTATACCTCATAGTACATCCTAGACTGACGTGTAAATGTAGCTAATTCATCGGCGGAGAGTAAAGTGCTGACAAGAAACCCTGACTTAGACTTGCATCTTATAACCACCAAATTAGAAATAGTCGAATGACGACAAACCCTCATTGGTCCCGCCGCAGTGGTAACTATACCTATTAAGCCTCCCGCTGGCTATATGCGCCCTTAGTATATGAGCCTACCGGCGCTTAACCCGAATAGCCATTGCGAAATACCGAACTTACATCAGACTCAATCCTATATTGCCGATCATGCCCCCTTTCAGCCCCTCGAGCGTAACCCTTCTCCCGCTTGTCTCGCATCCAACTGCCGGATGACCATTTCCAGCTAACCCTAACCTCACCCCATGTAAGTCAGTGTTGGTAAGTTGGGTAGATCCTTTTGGGGGCACCGCGCGCGCGCGCTTGGGTGGGCGTAGTGTAACTTGAACCCCGAGATGACGAGAGATCTGGACGGCGATGATGACTTGGATATGGGATGATGATATTACGATAGCCTCATTTTTTTTTTTTTTGCCTGTCTCCCACACACACACACACACCTACCTACCTACCTAAATCAGTGGTTCGCTCACCTCGGGCTAGATAGGTGAGGTGAGGTAGGGTTCGGTCGAAAGGCAATTTTGTAATGGCATTACATACGACGGTCCCCGCTTGTTCGTCCGGACAGCGCTTGTGGTTGCGCATGCAGCACACGCCTCGAATCACACCGCATGTTGAAGAAACGACGCCGTTTGGGGCGATCGATGCTACGGGCTTTGCAGACCCCGCTGTCGTTCTGGATGATACCTGGCCGTGCTACGGTGGACTTGCTTGTAGGGCGGTTCCTTTCGAGCTCGTGCTGTGGTCGCGTCTAATGCGGCGGGTTGGACTGCCGGTAGCCTTGCATTTGCATGTGAGGTTAGCCCATTCATGGCCTACAGTGCCAAATCGAAATCAACACCAATGGGTTCGTCATACCGTGGCCTTCAATATTTCATACTTGGGTGTCATTGTCATCGTGGGCTCGTCAGACTACGAGTGTGAGGGAGGTTGGATGTACGCATAAGATCACGAGAGAGAGAGAGAGGGATGAAGCTACCTCATGATTACCTTGTGAGAGGTGTAAGTCATAGTTATTGATGTTGGAGGATTGAGGATTGAACTATTGAAACGGCGACGCCGCCTTTCTTCAAGTAAACTACGTTCGTTGTTGTGAGGAGTACTTGAGGATACTTCGATCGGGATGCTTCGTGTTTTTACCGTTTGAAATATGAATCGAAACGGTAAATAAACTTGAATTTGGTAAGTTTAAGGGTTTCTATTTTAGTCTGTGGATAAGTCATGTTTTACTTAGATTTATTGAAGCATGTTGTAGCGAAAGTTGACGATGTTTACAAGTCAATGATAACAAAATTTGGTGTGAAATGCGAAACTTGGCTTCTCGCGATGAGTGAAAGTATATTTATTTAAGAGTTGATTTAAGCTCATGTGAATAAGCATATACTTAGTTTTCATTTAAAGTTAATATTTCAAATGAGTCTCATTTCAGTGCTCATATATCAACGTCATATTCACATGAACTAAATCTCATTGTGTGAAATTCGCGAGTCGAGCAAGTGAATTGACTGCTCAGCTGTAAACAAATGACATGGTATAAGTGACTAAAGTGTTCGCAGTTGCCAATTCAATTGGCAGCTGAAAACAGCCGATTTCGGAGGATAGTGCTGCCAGTAACCCCTAAACTACATGTAACTCCCTACTATAGCCTACAGGTAGGTGCTATACCAAGCAAACTGATGCATACCTCTTTCCGCCGTAGCAATCAACAATAAAGTTGCCCGCTTTCCGGCAAGAGGAAGAAGGTCAGAGCTTGCCGGCGGTACACCCGTGCTCCGCTACCCCTCGCTACTACCGAAGCATGCAAGCGACAATCGGATGTTTGTATTCCGTACATACCTGTTAGTTATCTTACCTGTTAGTTATCTTAAGAATAAGTTTTCCTTTTTCCTTTCTGTTTCATCCTTGTCTCACCGCCAATAAAGCACATACAACATATAACGTCAATTGAGCATATCTTCCAAATATTTCCATTACCTAGGTACCTAAAGTTGTCAATGGGAAGACGAGCAGAATGAGCGAACCAAAGAAGAAAGATTGCACGACTGGTTGTTGTAGCGCTCCTCCTCTTCCTCCTCCTCCGAAGGTGAAGGACGTTGGTTGTAGTTCGGGGTGCTGCGGTGGCGTCAAGAACGTGGAAGCTGAAGAAGTGGATGATTGCTGTAAGCCGCAGGCTCCAAAGAGCAAGGACTGCAGCGCCGTCGCCTGTGAAACTCCCAACGGTGCTTCTGAGCCCGACGACGATTGCTGCAAGCCTGAAAAGCCAAATTCCCTCGATGGTTGCCGAGATGCCTGTTGCAAGCCCAAGGAAAAGGTTGATGACTGCTGTGTACCCAAAGCAGCAGATACGGCCCCCGCGAGCTCAACTAGCTGCTGCGCTTCTAAAGCCGACCAAGGCATCGAGGACAGTTGCTGCAAACCTGCAAAAGCCGTCACCGATGAATGCTGTCAGGATTCCTGCTGCGATGCCGAGGAAGAAGTCGATAATACTTGTAGTGGACCACCAGACGATCTTCCACAGGATACCTGCAAAGACGCCTGCTGTTCGAAGCCCGACACGGTTGAGCCGTCTTGCTGTGAAGGCAGGCAGAAGCCATGCTGCGATAGTAAGTTCTTCTAGAATTGCATCAGGTCAGATTAGCAAGAAGAATGGGCTAATGATGCTAAGCAACATGTATCGACCGACTCGTAATCCGAGAGACTGCCATCGAAAGGGGGCAAGGTCAGTGTAGCCAACCATCCTCCTGAGCAATACATTTTGACCCAAATTTAGGTGATGGTGCAGCTTCAAGCTCTAGCCGCAGCCCGTCCTCTGCTAAAGAGGAGTCAATTCGCGAGAAATACGAAATCAGACTTGCGGCCCTCGGGTGTTTGTGCAGAGCGCTCATCGCCCTGGGTCAAGAGTCATGTTGTATGGCTCGTGACGTTTCCTCGGAGGAAAGGAAGCGCGGGCCTAAGAGAACCGCTCGTCCCAAGTCCCAGGAGAAACAAGCCTCAACCTGCAAGCCAAAAGCAGTAGGAAATTGTTGTTCGAAGTCCCCAGTGCGTAAACCCTCAACCTCGAAAATTCGAGGCGGTACATCTTGTAACAAGGGTTGCTGCAAGGGAGCAAAGAATTCTTCCACAACTGAACCTGCTAAAGAATCTAGCTGCTGCTCTAAAAGTCCAAGTCCTAAAGGAAGTTGCTGTCAGCGAGATAAAAATATCATTATCGAACATACTCTAAGTACGAACGGGAGCCGAGATGCTGTGGCCACTGACCTTGAGAAAGGGCTCTCCGGTTCCGAGCGTATCGTTCTCAATATCACCGGAATGACATGTACGGGCTGCGAGACTAAACTACAGCAAACATTGGGCAGAGTCGATGCTGTGAAGAATCTCAAGACGAGCCTCGTTATGGCCAGGGCTGAATTTCAACTAGACTTCAGTTTAGCCACGCCAGAGGATATTGTCAAGCATATCGAGAGAACGACCGAGTTCAAGTGCGAGAGAATGGCGACCCACGGTTCGACACTGGACATTATTCCTGTCGGAGGTGCCAAACAATTTATCCAGCAGACCATGCCTCTAGGGGTAGAAAACGTAGATCTCGTCGATGAACGGACCGTTCGTATTACATTCGAGCCAGAGGCCATTGGGGCTCGAGACTTGATTAATCAAGGATTTCAGACTCCTGTTACTCTCGCCCCTCCGCAGGCTGACCCATCAATTGCTGCGGGAAGCAAGCATGTTCGACATATGGGCTGGACGACCTTGGCTTCGGCACTTCTTACTATACCTGTATTGGTACTAGCATGGGCCCCGTTAGAAGAGCGTCCGATTACATATGGCAGTGTTTCCCTAGCCCTAGCGACTATTGTTCAGATCTTCATCGCAGGTCCATTCTACCCGAAGGCTCTAAAGAGTTTAGTGTTTTCCAAAGTAGTTGAAATGGATCTGCTGATAGTCTTGAGTACCACTGCGGCATACATATTTTCGGTCGTTTCATTCGGCTATCTAGTTAGCGGTCAACCGTTGTCGACGGGTAACTTCTTTGAAACGAGTACCTTGTTGGTCACCCTGATTATGGTAGGGCGGTGGGTCAGCGCCCTTGCTCGTCAGAAAGCCGTCGAGAGCATCTCCATTCGATCTTTACAAGCTTCTACTGCAATTCTAATTTCAGATGGGGGTGCCGAAATCGACATTGACACTAGACTGCTTCAGTATGGCGACGTATTCAAGGTCGTTCCTCATACTCAGGCGCCTACGGACGGTGTCATTATCTCTGGTACAACGGAAGTAGATGAATCAATGCTGACAGGTGAATCACGCCTCATTGAGAAGAAGCCGGGGTCGATGATTCTTGCTGGATCACTGAATGGCAATGGAACCGTTACTGTACGCCTTACGAAATTACCAGGGCAGAATACCATCAGCACCATTGCAGCAATGGTCGATGATGCCAAGCTCTCAAAACCCAAGATTCAGGACCTCGCTGACCGGATCGCTTCATACTTTGTCCCCGCAGTTATTTCCTTGACTTTAATTACATTTATTGCTTGGGTTGGCGTGGGAATTCGCAACCAAGGAAAGTCGGGAAGCGAGGCTGTGACACAGGCGATAACATACGCCATCACAGTGCTTATAGTCTCATGCCCATGTGCTATTGGCCTAGCAGTTCCTATGGTCATTGTAATCGCGTGTGGTGTTGCCGCAGAGAGGGGACTGGTTTTCAAAGCAAGCGAGACTATAGAAATTGCTTACAAAGCTTCACATGTCGTTTTCGACAAGACTGGCACGTTGACTGAAGGAAAGCTGTCTGTTGTAAGCGAAGAGTATCTGCTAGGAGCGCAACATGCCGTTACCTCGAAGATCTTGGGTTTGTTGGCAGACGTTAACCACCCGGTCTCGTCCGCCATCACAACTCACCTGAAAAGCCAGGAGGTCATTGCTGCCAAGGTCGATGAGGTTAAGTCCCTCCCTGGTAAAGGGGTACAAGGTTATATCGACGGACTTTCCATCCAGGCTGGCAACTCCCGCTGGCTCGGTACTGGGTCTGACCCCCGCGTGCAAGCTGTACTATCAAAAGGTTACACTGCCTTCTGCATAACCATCGAGTCGGAACTGCAGGCTGTTTTTGGGTTGGCCGATACTATCCGACAGGATGCAGCACTAATTATTGCAGAGCTACAGAAACGAAACATAACCGTGTCGATGCTAAGTGGTGATGACGACGGCGCTGTCCAAGCCGTAGCTTCTTCGCTAGGAATTCCCGTAGAGAACGCTCTATCTCGATGCTCCCCAGCTGACAAGCGAGCGTACATCCAAAAGCTTCTTGGAAACCAGGAAGTGGCAGACAATAAGGGGCAGCCAGTGGTCGTATTTGTGGGAGACGGGACAAACGACGCCGTGGCTCTAGCACAGGCTACGATCGGCGTGCATGTCAACTCGGGCACGGATGTGGCGCAGTCGGCAGCTGACGTCGTGCTGATGCGGCCCTCGCTCGGTGGCGTGCTCGCCATGATAGACGTGTCGCGAGCTGCCGTGCGCCGCGTCGCCTTCAACTTCGGCTGGAGCTTCGTGTACAATGTGTTCGCGATCTTGCTCGCGGCCGGAGCGTTCGTAAATGCTGGCGAGAACGCGCGTATCCCGCCCGAGTTCGCCGGACTCGGCGAGTTGGTTAGCGTGCTGCCCGTTATCGTGGTTGCGGTCAGTCTACGCTGGGCCAGAATTTAGAGGATCTGCATGAAGGTGTGGATGATACTTGGGGACGGACTTGATTGTTTTCCAACTCTGAATCCCCCATTTACTTTCTTAGGCCTGGGCTTGCCTGGCCTTTGGTAATACTCTCATGTATTACGAGACGATTCTACTTCAGATCTTTGGGTTTACGGTTATAACCGTAGTTACAGCCCCTATTTAACTCAACTTGCGAGACGAGCGTGGACCTTTTACTCTATGTTCTGACATCACGGTCTTTACAGATAGCTAGCGTAGTATTCATATCACAACTGAACTAGGGTGATAGCTACAAATATCATTACCAAATGAGCGGAACTATTATTGCACTGTCTCTAATGTGACGGGTTTGTGCGAAGTTGAGAGAGAAGCTCTTATAATATTAGGCCCAAAGTAAGAATTATTGAAATTAAAGACTGTTAAACTAAACTAGTATTCATAAAATTGTCGTAAAAGCCATTCACTCATTCCTAAGCTCTTTTCTCGCAACTCATAACTCTACTTCCTCTCGAAGCCACAGCTATGCTCTGCCCTCTCCGTTACTTAGCTTCAAGCACTGACGCCAATGCAGTAGTTGTAGCCGAGCTGGAGGTTGGAGCACGAGGCGTCGATGCTAGGGTTCCACTTGCGGAAGTTGTCCAAGGAGATGTTCTCGGCCTGGGTGATGGTCCAGCAGCTGTCGCTCTCGACGACGTGGTAGCACGCGTTGCAGTTGGCGACGATGCCGGCGGGTGTGGGAGCTGGGCACACGGGTCCGGTGGATTCGTCGAGGGCGGTGCAGACTAGTTCCCCGGGGTACAGGTTTGAGCAGTCTTTGGCGACTTGGGGGTTCATGGAGTAGCTGGGTGGGGCGGTTAGTGGGTGGTTGGTTGGAGGAGAGGAAGGGGGAATAGGGGGGACGAAAGGGCTTACAATTGGTCTAGAGTGAAGGTATTGTTGAACTTGCTGATGATACCGTTGCAAGTATCACCAGATACAACGGAGTAGGTCGTGTTGCCTGATGAGAGATATATTAGTTGCCGACTCGAGTCTTATAAACATGGAAAGTAGAAGCAAGGTTTAGAGACGGAGGAATAAATAGATATCACGTACAGTTCGCGACGTAACCCTGGCGGGGAAACAGCTCGGTGGGAAAGGCGAGGACTTGGTTTGCGGCGAGAGCTAGGACGGAGACGATGGCGGTGATGGCGTACATGGTGATTGGTTGGTTGGTTGATTAATTAGTGATTATAGATTATTAGATCTATATATTGTAGTAGGTAGATTATGTAGGTATGTATGTAGGTATGTATAAGTTGATCGTGGTGAGGATGAGATCTTTTCATGAGGTCGACGAGGCGACTCTTATATAGACAGCCCTTGGAAAACTTCTCACGAGATGTAACGAGACGCCACGATGAATTGGGCTTACCCTTACATAACCTTGGCACCCAGCCGGATTCTATTTGTCCGCCTTATTCAGGTTGATTTCTTTTTTTTTTTTTTTTTTTCTCTTTTCCATACGACCGTAGAGACATTGCTATGGGCTCTATCGTATGTATGTAATCTTGACATATGTAGTGCGGGGATGGATCCTGCGGTCGTAAAGACTCCATCTAGGTAGGTTATCGGCCTAAGGTATGTATGTATAATGAGTTTGTAGTTATGTAATGATATTCTTCTCAACACGATCATTACGAGTTACGGGTTACGAGTACGGGGGTATCACGAGGTCACGCAGATATCTACCGTACATATCGCCCAACTTACATAGGTACATACATGGCGCTCCTTCGGCAGTCGATGCCGTAGCTTTAAAACAGCCAGTGGTGAAAGATATTCTAGGTCTTTAGATTGACCAGTTACATACATAACAGGGCAGCATCGTCCTGAGGCATAGTACTACATATGTAATACACTATAGTAATAGCCTATAGCATACCTGTTAGTTATCAACTCTCCTATATTTTATTAGTACTGCCACAATTTTTCCAGCCAATCAGATCCTTAGAATCGCCCCGCAGTTGGCGACTTTTTCCTTTGCCATTCTATCGCATAAGGTCTAAAACACATGCAAATAGGATAGAAAGGTCATGCAAAACGAGCTCTATCCAACGATACCAATTATTAGAATTTTTATACAATATTATAGTAGGTCAATTGATTCTACAAAAAATTCATCGGACGTGCATTGAGGTGTGGCTAGCCAATCAGAAAGGCCAGACTTATATGTGGCGTAAAAGGCACTCTTGAAGCTAGGCACTCCGTAAGCGCTTGCGCGAACGGGTAACGCAGCTAGTATCATATTAATTTCTCTTGTTAAATCTGCTCAGCCGAATCGAAATCCAGGCCCAAGCTGAGAAAAGAAACAAATAGAAACATGGCATGATGGCAACATGATGTTGCAATTTGCGAGACTATGTATGTAAGTACCTAACCCAACCTACCTAAGCTTTAACCATCGGGGTTATATTCGACGAGGGGTAAGGTCAGGTCAGGTCAGGTCAGGTCAGCCTTACCACCTACATAGTCCTGCCCAAATAGCCCTATGTATGCGACATCGTATGTATAGAGGGGCAGAAATACATACATACATTCATACATACACTACATAAGAACACACAGCATGGCATGGCATGGCATGGCATGGCGTCTAGGATGATGACCCGATGTTCTCGAAGGGGCCCCTCTCGACCCCGTACTCCGGTCGATGTAACCCTGACCCATGCCCCCGGCTTCTCCCGGTAGGATTAGACCTCTCCCTTACCCTTTAGGCAATCAATGGATAGAGACATGGCTAGCTCCCCGCAGTTAGGTACGATGTAGTATTTCCCCTTCCACACACGGGTATCTACAGCTTCTAAGTTAGCAGAGCAGAGCTCGTCGCGCCACCTACACACGCCGCCTCGCATCCGACCATCGTCCTCTACCCGTACCCACGCGGTCTCTTTATTATTGGACACATGTACCATGACAACATTCTCCCCTCATCTGTACGACCGATGAAAATAGGAAGAGCAAATCCCAATTTATCCGTCTGAGTCAGCTTGCTTCGCAACTTTGCTACGAGTTTCGCTGCAAGACTTGTTTTTCTTTCTTGTTCTGTACATATGTAAAGACGTCTGCTGTTAAGTGGATTGGTATGGAATCGATACAGGTATACCTTATGGTTCGTGATATGCAGTCGACCTCGTATTTGCCTTGGTATCGTGCATACATCACTTGCCTGTACATACGTTGGCTTACCAGTCACCGCCCATTCTGCCTCCTACTTAGGTAGGCTAGCTAGCGAAAAAGCAAGCTATTAATATGTCATCGTATTTACTTTCCTACCTCCTTTGTTAGGTATGTAACGTTAACTATTCAAGACTTCACATTCGGAGATTTACTCCGGGTTTCTCAGCCTAGTAGCTCTCTAAGTTTTATGATGTGAGGGAATTGAAGTGAATTCAGCTATAGATCTAGGTAGGCTCCAATCTGAATCTATCGTATAGCTGAGCTAGACCAAAGCCCCTGTAGTACAATAGCAAAACAATGACAAAACAACAATCCTGCTTCGCAGCAATGCGCATTCTCTAGATTTGACTCGTCCATCTATTTTCCATTCCGCCACTATTGCCAACCGTATTTACGGTTCCATGTAGTCACTTGACTTATCCTACCATAGATGAAACTGAAAGCACACCTACGAAAGTAATTGTCGAACATCGTCTAGGCGGCCTGTTTCCTTTTGTTCTCTGGCCTTGTCTTGGAAAGCTAGATTGACTAGCTCCCGTTTTCTAGCTTGGATGTTGAGAACACGTTCCTCCACGCTATCCTCCATGACTAGCTTCCAGACCGTCGTCTCGCGCGTTTGGCCGAGCCGATGCACACGGTCGATAGCTTGATCCTCGATAGCCGGTGCCCACCCTGTTTCGCAGTTAGTAGAATGAACTTGATAAAGCGTCCGTGAGATAAACTTACAAGAGTCTACAAGTATAACTGTATCAGCAGCTACCAGGTTCAAGCCGACGCCACTTGCAGCTAGACTGGCGAGCAGGATACGCGTGCTCGGGTCGTTATTCAAAGCTTCTATCGATTGGTCGCGCCGAGCCGCTGTCATCCACCCTTCAAGGCGGCAGTATTTGTATCCGACCTCATCTAGTAACTTTGAGATAACTTCAAGAAAAGAAGTCCATTGCGAGAATACAACAACCTTGGATTCTGGATCCTCGAGCCTTGCTTTTAAGATCTTCTCTAGAGCTTCCGTTTTTGAGCTCCGCGTGTCACCGTCAAATCGGGTTTCAACGTTCACCGGTTCGAGTCCGACGGTAGCCTCCAAGGTCAACGGTTGGCGGCACATTGGGCACCTAGTATCTCTTTCGAGGGCCCTCGCGATGCAAGGCTTCCCGAAACGGTGCTTGCACGCTGTGATGACAGGCTCATGGATGCTGATTGCATCTGTACAGATCGGGCATTCTTCGCCCTCATTATTGGCAGTTAAAAGAGCCTGCTGCAGAATCTGGAGGTTTTCCGGAGTGAAATCAACAAATTTCTTGCTTTCGAGAGGTCTCAAGACATCCTTCACCCGACCTCCACACAACGTCCAATGGCAACACCTATGACCCAATGGTTAGTTAGAACAGACTGGGGTGATCCCATTATAGTAATATGCTCGGGTAATATGTTCAAGACAGTATAACTGCCACTTACAGTTGCCTAAGGCGCAGGAGTTTCTCTAGGACACTCGTGAATCGTATCTGGGGGCCTTGCCGGTTATTTTGACCTTCCCTTCTACGCCGATACGCTTCTAATACTTCCGTAGTTTCCGAACTAATAGCCTATTGTTAGTAATTATGCAGGTGGCCTAAGAATAGATCCTGATACTTACAATAATGCATCGTACCTAACCCTCTCATCATCTCTAAATTTGATGCGATGGATATATTCGGTTTTAGGAGGCAGCTTCAAGTCAACAAACTTCATATCCTTCCTCCGACGAAGACAGAGATCTCGAGTTAATGACTGGAATAGCTGTTTGGCGAGCTTAAATTTGTCGCTCTTCCCACCTTCTCCGCCATTCGATAGAGGTTTATCGATTAAGTTTACGAAGAATGTAGTCTCTTCAATGCCTCCGGTCATTCTTAGGAACTTCAGAGCCGATAAGAAGTCCTTGGGTGAATTGACGCTATAGGGGACAGGTTAGCGTCGCTGCCCAAACAATTGAAGGTAAGTCGTATTAAAATAGACTTACATTGGTGTGCCAGTCAACATCCAACGAGATTTAGCCTTCAGCTGGAATGCAGCCTTAGCCCTGGAAGTCGAAAAATTCCTGATGGCATGGGCCTCATCCAGGACAACCCGATGCCACTCTACTGAAAGCAATATTCCCTTACTAGTCTGGTCGTTGCGCAGTTTGTCATAGGTTGTGATAACGACGTCATGGTTCAGTAGGTCGTTCTTGGAATATGTACCGGCTTTATGGTACCTAAAGATACGGGGGCGTTGATCCTCCTTTACGTGTCGTTCGAACTGCTGCTCCCAGTTGCTCATGACACTCACCGGTGCAACAATTAGAGTTGGACCCTCACCGAAACCGCTCGTCATAATCAAGCTAATGACCTGGAGAGTCTTTCCCAGGCCCATGTCGTCGGCAAGCACACCGCCCGAGACTAATTTTGGTGGCGTGTTTGTAATGTGGTTGGACACCAGATTGAGGAACTTCCCGCTACTATGGCGCTTCCACAACTGCACAACTTCCTTTGATCCCGTGGCGGGAAGCTGTGGGTTCTCTTTAGCTACCATCCAAGCTAATCCCTGTAGTAACTGTTAGTATGCTAAATATAAAACACGAAGTTGAGGCGCCTTACTTGGAGTTGATACGGCAGCAGTGTTGACTCGACGCTTGTAGGCTGGGCCGCCTTAGGTAGTTTGGAAAGAGAGTCTTCATCCGTTGCAAACATGTCAACGGAACTGAGGTCACCTCTGAATTGCACAGCTTCGCTGTCCGCCGCTAACTCTTGGAGCGACTGTTGCTGCTCTCCATCTTCAGCCCCCAAGCCCACAGTGGATGCGTTGCATCTTAGACGCATGGCGGCATTTCTTTGGGCTTCTGCCTCTTTCCTAGTAGTTTTGAGCTGTGTAGCTTTCAAAAGTCTATCTTCTTTCAGCTTCTCCTCTAACAAAAGGCGACTTGTAGGGTCGCCAGTGCCGTAAAAAATTAGACGGACAGGACAGGTAAAGGTTTCCTTCTCGCCTGTGAGAACACCTTCTAGGATGATATCGCCTCTGTCGATATACGGCGCAAGCTTTGCAGCAAGTGTGGCAGGTAAGTGTCCAATTTGATTCCGCATGGCATTATCAACGCGGATGGCATTGCTGTCCCAGGGGTTGCTGGGGTCGCGGTTGCAGAGGACCTTCTCGCCGGGATTTACAACTCCGTCGTAGTATCGAACGCCTACGATCTTGTTGTCTAAAGTTCCATAGAGCTCATATGAAGAAACAGGGTCTTCATTGTTTTGGCTCGGGTCGGGAACGCCATTATCATCATCGTCGTCATCAATCACGACCCATGGTGTTCTCGGTGGGGGCCGATTGGCGTGACCAAGAGAGGATGGAGGAGCTGAGGGATGAGGATAAGAAGTTTGGGAACTCTGTGAACCAGGAGCTTGACTTGAGGATTGTGCAGAAGTTCCATCGTTACGGCGGGCAGATTTGGATGGAGGTTCTCCTGCCAGATGCGCAGTAGGGCGACGCTTTGCCGGCGCCATCGTGGCTGAAACTAGCCGAAAATAACGACAGTATTTACGTTGTAAGTCGTTCTGTCAAACAAATCTAATCCGAATTTGAAGACCGAATACGGTTTAACCTGTCTCGGCTAGGTCACATCAATGTATCTTGCAATTGATTGCTCTTTCCAAAGAATAAGAAAAGAATTTAGCATCTACAGAATAATATTATGTAGTTTCGACGCGCAAACAGTAAACTCTACAAACGCGACTGCCCTAAAGTCTTACGAGACTAAACATCTCGTACTCACGTGACAGCTTATCGAAGGGTCCCTGCAGCTTACAGCAACAGCTATGACGCATAGTGTATATGATATGATCAGGTAGTTGCACGTTTCATGAAGATCTCATTAACAGCAACGACAAGCCTTGAGCGTTCTTTCCTTCAAGTTGTTTAACAGTCTGCTTACGTGTAGGTATTCGATGTACATAAAAGTTCTGTTTTGGCTTCACCTACCTATTCCGGATCAACTGGCCAACGAGAGGACGGATATGCATGTACATTGTACTTACATAAGGATTTCCATGGAAATTAGCCATTTCTACCGTAATCCGTAGAAAAGGAAGAAATTCGGTTCGATACACCATTTCGCTGCATCATAGTGTTCTAGTCGTACCTATTACATAGTACACAGGACTTTGACGAAATATGACTCTTAAAAAAATATAGTTCTTAGTGTTCTGTGCATCGAAAATAAAAATCGAATTGAAAGGTCCAAGTTGTAATCCGTACATAGGTACCTAAGTACCATGCAAGCCCTGTACTTCTTTGCGGATGCCGTGTGTGTTGTACAACGGATATCGGCACAGTTCCCAGCACAGTAAACAAACGGTACGGCAAAGTGAAGGTCTCATCATCAACACCCGACGAATGAAACAACATGGCGATGGTGCAATCCGAGCTAGGCCAAATCAACATGATAGAATAATGCTGATATTGCGAAAAGAGCCGCAAAAGCACGACTTCTCTTCTTTTTTCAACTTCACTTCGTCTGGTCTCTTAACTCTCAACTAGTCTCTCGAATTTCGAACTGATAGAAAGGCAAGTTTGATTTATTATCATACATCAACTCTTTCTACATAGGTATTATTCGCTCTAGGGAACATGAGGTACCTAGGTACTTAAATCCCTTTATCGACATTCATATGGAACCAGGTTCTATGTGACAACATTCTTCTACGGATAACCAAAATCTCCGTCAAGTGGACGAGAAACCAATCTTGCTTCGTCGGGAAAAACAACCAAACCATGACGCCAGAGCCTTCCCAAAAACTCCGTACACCTGCTTCATAATATCATCATAGCTTACAAGTGTTCTAGTCCTGCACTCGTTTCCCATGCTCTGAATAGTGGCCGCACTTGGAAATATGCGTCATCTTTCCCGTCTTAACGTCGAAGATGTTGCAGCCGTTCTTGGCCACATTCGGCGGGGTGTATACTATCAACGTCAGCCAAGTGGCACGAAGTATTCTGCTCGAAAGGGGGGCCTACGGTGTAGGGAGACGGCGTAGTCGCTACCCTCGTTGGACATGCGATGCAGTCCAAGTTCGTCCGCCATATAGGCTACGGCATTCTCCTTACGCACTGTTTCCGACTTGAGCTGCATCGGTTTCTTATTGTCGCCGTCAGGAAAGTCGTATCGAGTTTCGGTGAGGTTTCCGCGGAGAATCTTCATTAGGCAATGAGCCTTACCGTGGTCATGGATCGGACTACCCTTCCCCGGAGTCCAAACTAGAACGAGCTGGCTCGGTTAGTACAACATCTTCTGGATATCTGGCAATCCGACCAGAGGCAGGGCGCTATGACTTACCAAGTTTGCGTTGCCATTCCCCTCGTCGACGAGATTTCTGGTATATGCCATATTGGCGTCTGCCAATGCATACTTGGACCACTCCTTTTCGTTGGAGATGTATCGATCCATCATATGTGTTAAGTGGTCCACGTTCACATCGTCAGAAGTCAACCCGGAAGATGGTCCCAATTCCTCCTTGATGGATTGTACAAGTTGCTCGAAGCGATCCATTGCGACAGTTTAGTTCGGGTTTCCTAGGATAAACTATTTTATCTAATGATACTAGGTATGGAATTAGGATGCTTTCGAATGAAAGGGTTCTAGGGCTCTAGGTGAATGAGGATTATCGCGGGTTGGTTTATAAAGATACGGGAGGAGACCAGCGGTGTCAGAACCTCTCTAGGACCTTGGGGTATTGTGGCCTTCCAACTCCGCTTTTCCTTTACAGATGAATACCGTCTGTTGCGCTGCCGATCGCCGGAGACAGAATCACCTGCAGTTTCTCTTATCGTTGCGAAGACTGAAATGGAAGGACAGGTCAGGCGATAACTAACACAATCCTTTGTGATTGGTTAGACTTAGTTCCGACACGCACGCTGGTACGTAATCGGGGCCTGCTCTCCCCTTTCTCCAATCCATTTCCCTAAACTCTCAGCGCAAAATTCGGTTTCTAGAAGAATGCCGCGAAGATGGGTCCTTCAAAACAAGGGTATTAAACATCAGAGCTTCCTAAGACATTTTTTTCTGCCCTTAAAAGGAGTGGTGATTGTATTCATTTTTACTAGTTAGGTAGAATACCTACTACCTACTTGAGTCGAGAAAAAAGAAAAAGGAAAAAAGAGATCTGGTCTAACCGAAAGAACTGGCCCACCGAAGCCCCACCAAAGGGGTGAATCCCTTGTACTTAAAGCCTACCTGACTTTAGGTACCTGACTTACTGCTTCTTTCGCCGACTACGGTTCCCTAGAAAGAGAAACGTGGCTCGATGAGACGTCGGACACTATGAGAATCTTAAACACCATGGATTTTACAACATGATAAACGATTCAAGTGCCAAGACGGTTCAAACCTGCAACTTACAGAATGTGTCGAAGAACTTGGAAGGTTATCTGCATCTTTGGTACCGATGCCATCATAAAATCATTTAATGATTTTTTATCGATCTCGGGTTTAAGGTCACCTACCCCTCGTCACACTTGTTCAACGCAGCCGGCCAGCAGTCAATCTCGGGGTAAAGCCCGATGGAGTTTTCGGGGGTGCATATGCATTTTGCATCACACCGGTGATCAATTTGAGGGGCCGCGTCCTACGTCGCAAACGGATAAAAACAGGCCTCGGTAGGCGTACGACCTTAGGTAGGTATTTTGGCATATCATGTCGCATCAGATCTGCGCAAATTGCCCAGTAACCCATATTTCTAGCAGCTCCGAGATAGAACTGTTTGTTTATACACATCCCTCCATGTTCTACGTATTACAGCAAGCAGCAGTAATATTTATCACCATCCTAGCCCTTAGGGTATGCTATCTACATAGTAATCGGGGAGCCGATATTTGCAATAGGATAGGGTCGGGAATAGATAAAATACAATCAATCTACTCATTGAATCTTCAACATCTACCTACGTTCTTTGGTGCATGACTGCCATCAGGGCCCTTAACGTCTTCAGGTAAACAGAATTGTATTTTATTCTTCGCATTAGTCCTGGGCGGTGTAGCAAGCCCTTTTAATCAACCACCCTTTTTTACGAAGCCTTTTTCATCAATTACGGTCGTAGATCTATCCTGAATGCCTTGACAACATGACATCGACCAACAGGCTGTGGTCACTATCCGAGCTCCTCACGACTCATCGCGAACTCTCTACAACGCGAGCACGTAGGAGAAAGTGTGGTATATCTCTAACTACTATTAACACTTTATTATCAGCTAATATCTAGCTAGCCGTTGCTTGGAACCACCTGGTCCGCGCATCCCAATTCTCTTAATAGGCCAATACGACGTAGTGCAGGTACCCAGACGAGAAATAACTTTCACTATCGCTGAACCTAACGGACGACTAGACACGGGAAAGCAGAAAACTCCTGTCCGAGTGCAAGTAAATCCAGGCCGCATATCACCTGGTTGACAACATATATACAATTTCTTAGTCACCGGCTTATCCAGACATCCTGAGTTCGAAGACTTTAGGTAGTAAACTTCTTCCTTTAAGTAAGCCGTTCAAAGGTATATCGACACGGTGATATAAGATAAAGCTGGTCTGGTTGCTTGTGAACCCAACATATAGGTTAGACTTTGGTTGTGTCGTTTCTATGGATAGGTTTTAAGACCGCGTCGTATACCTTCGGTGGATTAATATAGTTAGTTCTATATCAAGGTACATGTAGGCATTGTTTCTTGCCATGGTATTATTATCGGGCGCTCTATCCGCTTCTTTAAGATTCATTGCGTGGTTTTGGTTGTGTCTCGATATCTATTCCCGTTGATATCACTATAGGGGTTATATCGGTGCTCGACGTTTTTAGTATATTCTTAGTTATGCTATTTATATCTAAACGTAATCGTTAGCGACATTTCTTCAACATGGGTGGTATTTGTATTACTTACTTCGACTTCTTCGGTGTTAAGTTCTGTACAGAGAGATTGTAAGTACGCAATGCTCCTAGGTTTTACTAGCTACGAATCGGCCCACGTAGGATAGTCCTTATGAGTTATTAATCTGATTCATTTCTTGCTATGCGTTTACCCGTAGGTGTAAAAGCCGTGAAGAAAGCTCATGTCTCGCTAGGATTCTAGTGTTGCTAAGGTAATCCCACGCCTCCTGTCAGGATTCTAGATGAGACATATAGAACAAAGGACATGTTCAGTATGTATAGACATAGATCCTCGTAGCTAAGTTAGAGTTCCTCGCGGAACAGCGAAGTAGTCACCATGTTGTTTAGTTCCACCTCCTGACACCTCTTTTCCATCTCAAGGCCTTAAACTCATGTAGGGTAGACACTTCTGGGCTATGAATAGGCACCGCAGGTCAAAGATTAGCTATGAGAGTCATAACTAGCATAAACTCGTAGAACAGATTTCACTTACATATGAATGAATATAAGCCCAGACTACACTATAGGTCACATCACATTTATTTTTCATTTGAGACGACTCAACCTTCCTAAAGTAAAACTCATAGGCACTACTCTTATTCCTAACAGCTTTATTAGATTACATTTCATAACAGAACGCTCGAAATTACCCGTATCACTGCTTATATACTATTAGAACTCCCTCTATTCATGCGGCAGCTAATGTCACTAAGCCTAAAGATGTATACTGGTCGTCATAAGAAACACCAATAGTAGAATTCCAGTAATCATAACTCGAATATCTCATATTAGCAAAAAGGTAGGGCTAGATGTATAGGCTACTTCTTCACATCACCAGCATTCCCATAGGAGTAGGTGATTTATCTTGAATATTAATTGGTGGTCAATATGGTAATTTATGAGATACAGGCGCAAGGAGATGGAATAGTGAGCGTATTACTTCTCTTCTCCTTTTTTATCATACATATGAGTGAAACGGTAACCCCTTGTTTTATGAAATGAGATACTGATAGACTAGAGTATCGTTTTGGCTATTTTCTGAAGCAGTTACCATACTACTACTTCGTCACAATATAGCATACGATTCGGTTCTCTACGTTAAAAGGGGAAAATATCTATTCCCAAGTCATTCATCCTTACAACTAATTACATTGACGTCTTTGAGACAGCAACAAAAAGCCCCGTGAACATGATGATATCTACGCCACGCAGGCCACGGCAGGAAAATAAGTAGGTAAATCCTTACCACGATAAAAATCCCGGGGCAAGGATCGTGATGCAACAGTGTCTCGCCTCACCCCGCAGCCTTGTTGGCTCCGGCCAATAGAAACGGCGTAGCTTGCCCGATCAAGCTTCCATCCCAGAGCCAAGCCTGTTGCTTCTTAAGTAATGTAATCGTTGCCTGCTCGCGTCGTACAACGTATGATTGGAACTTTGCCTGTCTTCAATAGTACAAGCCGGACTAAATCCTCCCTGTGCTAAGAGAACTTCGTACTCGCATCGTTTCTTCTTACCGTCATAGGAATAAGTGTTGTCATCTAGTAGAGGGTGAGAGTAGGAAGTTAACTGTTCGAACTTACTTAACGACTTACTTAATTTACCTACTTTAGGTATGTAAGAAAGTCTAAGTAATGCATAGATATATGCGTATACAAGATATCCGAACAAAGCCTCTCGTCCTAGACAATCTACACAATGTCAATCCCGCAGCCACGTCTAACTACTTCTAGCCTTAATCGCCTCGTGACAAGAACCCATCTCGATCGTCTTACAAGGCATTACGTCTACGGTTCGTAATCCGTGCATGTAGTGTTGCAGCGTCATAGATTCTTTAAGAGGCAGTACAACTTCGGGTAGCATTCCAACCTCCATTCTTACGGTTACCTAATACATTCATCGATTCACCCATTCAGTCTCGAAATACGTAGGTAGTGTAGAGATCCCGTTCTTACATAACTCGCATGTATGTATGTAAAGTACTAAATAATTGAATAATGCCATAACATACCACATCCCCCGTCCTAGCAGTTATTTCCGGAGCAATGATTCGTCGGCCATGTTAGCAGCCCACGCGAGAGATCGGGTACCTAATCTGGATCTTATAGGTCGTTCGCGGTTCGTGTTTCATGCTCGCAGATGCAAGGAGGGTGCGAAAATCCTGCTTCAGTGATACGTGGAGGGACTCGGTGAGGATTGGACGGCGGGTTTTTATTTGAGCCATATAGACGACATAGATGCGTTTATGATAGGTTCTTAGTCTTCAGGCACTCGTGTCTATCAACGTCACCACTTTCTCGCACCCGCCAGCCTCCCCCGCATATGTATATCCTGCCTGCATTAACAAAGGAACCCCACCATCGTCATCTAAGCCTTAGGTAGCCTAGACCTTGAAGGTGTATCGGATACTTAGTACATTGAGTCTTCATAGTTTAAAACTCCATTGGGTCCTCCTTTTATTTTTATTTTATTTTATTTAAATATCCTACTATTCTTCCTTGTATTCCTCGTAGGGATATTTTCGGGAATTTGGCTGTAGTGTTCCGGATAGTAAAAATCCACAATCCGTCGTCCCTATCTATTTACTTACCTTGCCCACTTATACGAATCGGTCGTAAGCTAAAGCTACAGCTACAGCTACACCCACGATGGAGCGGATTCATCATAGTATGTGAACACTTTACTTTGGATTGGGGATACATGAATGAAGACATTGGAGCTCATACTGATTAAACACCTTAGTAAACCCGTTCGCAAAGCGCGATACTCACACAAAGAATACTATCATTACTTGGTATGTATAACGACGTCTCGTATAGAGCTATCCTGGCTTGTACGATCTCGTGTAATGTATATGAATGAAGCTAACTTATTTATAGTATGTCGTAACTAACCTTTGTTTTGTATACTCACTCGCTCAGAAAGCGAAGATGAAACCCGGAGACATAATTCTAACCCGTAGCAGACAAAATATTGACGACCATCACCTGGTTGCTATCGGTCGTCGTCTCGATCTACTATACCATCCATTCGCCCCATGACGGCGTCTGGCCTCGCCGGAAAATATGGCACCAAAACGATGCGTATCACACGGCGTTCCGGATGAATTATATCATCGCTAGCATCTATTGGTAAGGCACAATCATATACATACTCTTTATCACGAGGTCGTCAATCTAACATATCCTAGGATTGTACTGTTCATTCTCCAGGCCGGCTACATCGCCCACCTCTTCTCCGGCACCGTCGAGCGTGTAAACGAGGCATGTTCAGTGGGAAGCCACTTCATCCTGAACAACCTGTTCCACTTTGCCTTCGTGATGCTCTTCGTGCGCTCGCTGTTCGGCTGGGCCGAGCTGTTTATAATTCTCAACTTCATCAATCTAACTTCGCTGTACTTCCGCCACCCCGGGTACGCTCGCTTCATCCACTATCCCGTCGTCTCGGGGCCGTTGGCGTGGACGTTCGTCGCGATTTACTGGAACGGCGCCATCATGGTTCCTCACCCGGATTCGCTTGTTGCGCGTATTTTTGGTAACATCTTCATCTGGTCGATCCTGGCGTACGGCCTGTTTTACATTGTTATCTACAGGGTGAGTCTTACCAATATATTTCTTAGTATGTGTACTGGGTTTTAACATTCGCTAGGATTACACCATGGGCTTCAACCTGAGCGTCCTATCAGCGGCGATTGGTGTGTCTCAGTTCCTCCGACAGGCTATTGCGTTCCAGTGGATATTCGCCTTCATCATCATGGCGATTCTCTTCGTGGCGACTATTGTAGTTGCTATACCAGCCGGGAGAAATGCTAAATTCGCGTCGGCGCGCAATGGTGATACCGAGCGAGCTCCGCTCCTTGGTGAGAATTAAGGAGAAGAGAAATCTGTAGGGCAAGGTCCCGAGAATTATAACTCTGCTCATTTGAAGAATATGTGATGCTGCCATATATATTCCCATCATTGCGGGTATTTCTTTTCAAAATTTGATTGGTGCGACGGCGTTGGTGTTGGGTTGGATACGGAGAGCGAGATGTTCAAGTCACCAGCACTAAACTACTATAATTCTTTCGTCATATCAGTCATTAGTCATCAGTCATCAGTCATAGTATCCCGTAGCTAAAAAAGGAGGTTCTAAATTATATCACATTAATCATTAATCATTAATCATAACATTGACGGTTAGAAATGCATGTGGGGCGTGGAATAAGAATAATTGAACCATTTGTTTTTTTACTTTTTTTAACTAACTACTGTAAATCGGCGATAAGATTAGGTCATCTTCTTGGGTTTCTTCTTAATAAAATCCATCTTTTCATCCTTTCACGGATTAGCAGCAGTCGATGCACCATGGCGTCCCTTAGAAAATTTCCATTTTCCTTCGGCGTCGGCACCGATATATGTCAGATCTCCAGGATTTATAAAATAATAGCCCAGAAAAAAGGCTCCAATTTCATTCATCGCGTCCTCACCAAAGACGAGATAAACTCGGTTCGAGGAGCATCTCATGTCCTCGAACCCATCTACTCGCGCCGGCACCTCCCGGAGTCCGACCTGTTCCCAAATGGAAATATCGAGGAAGAGATTCCTGCAGTAGCGACTGCGGCTAGATTTATGGCTGGAAGGTCGGTATAGCACTGCACAAGAGCTTGCTTCGATGAAATTGACTTACATATAAATATCAGATGGGCCGCGAAGGAAGCAGTCATAAAATCCTGCAGTGCTCACAGGGTCAGCTTTCACGATATCATAATTACCTACGAACACCAGCTGGACGAGTCGTCAAAAGAGCAAGACATTTCGCCTTTAGACTCCCAGGAAATAAGATCACTGAGACAAACTGGCCCACCTGTGGCCGTTATCAAGGGTCACGGCACTGGGGATATGTATGGGCGCATCAGTATCAGCCATGATGGGGACTATGCGGTTGCTACGTGCGTGACGTTCTGGGACGAACCGGGTCCTGAGGCGAGCAAGACAAATGGCGACATAGGTCCTGAGGCGAGCAAGATAAACGACGAACCGGGTCCTGAGGCGAGCAAGACAGACGGCGAACCGGGTCCTGAGGCAAGCAAGACAAACGGCGACATATCCGAAGTAGATTAAGTTGGGGCGTCCTGTGCGTGAGATGAAAGTCTGAGATGCAATCTGCCTTATCTAAAGTCTAATTACAGACCTCCATTGAGTAGCAGGCAGGCAGGCAGGCGGTTGGTAGTAGACTGCACAAATAGTCTGTTCTTGGGTCTCTTGGTGAGAATATACTCGACTTTTGATATGAGTATCTGATTTGGCGATATGCTGTCGATGCTGCTGAAATCAACAGCGTATGAAGCTGCTATGATTATATGCATTCAAATCCTAGGCTTCGAAACATATTGTATTTTGTATTAGGTACCTTTTATTAAATTACAAAAAGAAAAACCTTAAAATCTCAGCAATCAAATTGAATACTTCAATGTTCGTAGCATCATACGGACCACAGCATTCATTAGGTACATTATGGGGCTGGGGGGGTCTATTGACATTATGTCAGCAATGGTGTCAGTATAATTACATAATTACAGGCCCCGATACTATGTCAAGACCGTGTCAATAGGTCAATATAATGTCTGCAAGGCTTGTTGTACCGATTTCATTGCAGGTACTTACAAGTCAGTACTAATAGATAGTATGTTAAGGTATTTATTATGTCAGAGGTACTGTCTATTTCGCCGTAATTGCCAGGCCTGTTGACGATGTCCAGGTAGCCACTATGTCCACAACGATGTCAAGAATTTAACACGATGTCAGAGATTTAATACAATGTCAGCCCCGGGTATATACAGGTTAAATAAGGGCCTGAAGTATGCATATATACTGCAATACGGTAAACTTTAATCATTCGTAATCGTAATAACCTCGTAGTGTAATGGTAAAACACGTAGCCCGTAATCTCGTAATAGTACCTAGTTCAAGTAATCTTTTCAATTGACTTTTACATGTCCCTGTGCCTGTGCTGTATATATATAAGTATGTTGAAGGCCTTGTATTAGATTATAAGTCCTTCTATTCTTTTTTTTTTTTTAATATATTAGATTACCTGGCCTGACATAGTCTCTTGGCCTAACATGGTCTTGTACGTGACATACATCGATTGGGTGACCGTGACTACCGTTGGTGACAATGTCTAAAAGGCCATTCTTTCCCAATATATCTGTATTTTTAACAAAAATACAATTACAACAAGATATAATCGTGTACGTACGGTAGCTATTTCAGACCTGGTCATCCTTATATTTTGGATATAATCACCCCCGAGGGTGACTTTATTAGACGTGCTAGCCAATCAGGTAGGGGACTGATTCTTAAGCGGCGCACCGCCGACATTATGTCCACCCCTCAACACCAATGCTGACACTATGTCAATAGACCCCTCCAGCCCCATAATGTACTCTAAATATGATATGAACTTACTCCGCACTGCAGCTACAAGGGGTTTGTCCTACCCCTCTAAAATTCAGACAGCAGTTTCCAATTGCCAAAGCCTAGAGCCTAAAGTGAATGACGCAACCAACCCCAATAGTGTACATTCTTTCTTCAAATCATGTCTTACACTAGCGACCCGCCCCGCAACGATTGAACGGGCCTTTTCCTTTAGCGGATATAAGACTAAATAACCGATCGAGTTTCCATGCGAACAAGTCGCGTCGTGGCACAAGTTCCATCTCTTGTTCCTACGAACAGACGACTGCTTGGCGCAATGGTAGCGCGCGGTCCTCCTAAAAATAACGTCTATCGTCATCTTTAGGCAGTGAAAGACTGAGGTTGCGGGTTCGAGTCCCGTGGTGGTCGCATTCTTTTTTGCAAAATTTCGGATTTCTTTTTTTTTATTCATTCATTTTGCAAGTTTTGTTCTTTTCCAACTTGCTGTTTACATTTTTGTATTTGGTAGCTTGCATCGAGAACCCATGCGACAAACTTTTGTGAGACGTTCATGCTATGTCCCGGCGAAGGGTCAATGCTCCCTCTATAATTGTTTCCGTCTTATTGTTTGTGCTTTATTTTGTACTTCGTACATAGGAGATCTAGAAGATGCGAAATACTTCAAATATTCGTCTTAATGTCAGCATCTTATCTTTTTTTAATGTCTGATTTTGAAGACCGCTAATGTTGATCGATTTTTTCTTTGTTAAAAACGCAGCTGATGTGGCCCGCTATACAAAGTCGCAGCTAGTTGAGATACCTAAATGTCTATGTACTATTAAATGGTTCTATTTTCTTAAATTTTTATTTGACAATAGAAAGTCGGAACGTTAAATTGGTGGCCGGCAGGAAGGATCGGATATCTGATATAGGTACCTACGGAATACCTTATTATATTAGGTAGGTGTAATCCGTACCCGAGACGTTAAAGTTTAGAGCCGCAGCAAGGTGATCGGAGCAAGGTTCCGATCACTTAAACAAACTCCACAACATTCTTCCAAATGCTGTTCTCATCTTGATCCTAGCACTTGTATCGCACCATACTTTGTTCAAAGAGCCTAGAGTACCTAACATAGATATTTAATTCAATTGATCCCCTTTTTTAGTCACCATGGCTACCGACGTGGATCTGCCAAAAAGGCAAATTACACCCGTACCCATTCCTGTTCTTCCCGTCTCCGTTCCCCAGAAACGACCTCTCGAAGACGACTACGCGCCCCCCGTTTCCTCCCCTCTTAACCCCAACCCCGACCTAAAACCTAATAAGTCCCAGTCGCATGACGACGTACTCGCCATGGCGCGTGAGAAACCTGCCAGAAATAAAAAAGATACCCTGAAGAAGCGAGAGTCCAAAGTTGGGCCAGGTGCCGACAGCTCTAGAGCTACACCCGATCCCAAGATCAAGGAACTCCCTCCGAACGAGTCTTCGCCTTTGCGTTATAAATTAGCACCTCCACGGCCTTCCGATTTCGAAACCGCCCGAGGCCCAGTCTTTACTCCCCATCACGAAGTCCCCGCCCCGGATGGTTCTACCATTCAATTTTACGAGACCTCCGAACAGCAAGTCGCATTCTGTACTGCGCTGTTCCTGCCGTCTACTAACCTACGCGTAGTGTTTTCAACAAGAAAAGCTTCCATTACCTACACTGCATAGCCGACCCAGCTTTCCCTTCCTCATTCTACTACCGACAGACCGAACCCGAACCCTACGGCGCCCACATCAGCTTCGAAGATGCTGCTACGCACATGTACATGGACCAATTGGGGCGGCACATAACGACAGACAAGGGATTTAGGACGGCGAGAGCTAATGTTGCCGTGCGCCAGGGCCGTTGGTATTGGGAATGCAAGATTACGAGAGGTACTATCAAGAGCAACGCGGATGGAAGCGTCGAATCGCACGGCCACGTGCGTATGGGATTCGCGAGACGGGAAGCTTCGCTAGACGCGCCGGTCGGTTTCGACGCCTACAGCTACGGTATCAGAGACGTGCAGGGCCAGAAGGTTCATATGTCACGGCCCAAAGACTTCTTCCCGCCCGGCGAAGAAATCAAGGAGGGTGACGTGATCGGACTCGAGATTCAGCTACCGTCAGAGCATCTTCACAGAAAGGTCGTGCAAGGTCAATATAACCCAGCCGTAGACTTACTCGACGAGGAAGACCCGATTATGGAGGCGGCCAATATCGTCCGAGACCGAATACCGATCCGCTTTAAGCAACACATTTACTTGGAGAAAATCGACTACCACACGACCAAGGAGCTTGAGGATCTCATGAACCCGTCGCCTGCAGGACCCTCGGGCACTATCGGCAGTAGACCTCCCGATAGGCCTAACCCAAACCACCAGGTCCCGGCTCTACGTACGCTGCCTAAATCCTGCATCCGCGTATACAAGAACGGCGTGCTCATAGGTACCCCCTTTACTGACTTGCTCGCCTTCCTGCCCCCGGCCTCCAAACCTCAAGTTCAGGTTGGTGCCCGCGAGGGCATGGACGACGGCATGGCAGGGTACTATCCTGCAGTTAGCGTGTTCCGGGGCGGTGCAGCCGAAGTCAACTTTGGTCCGCAGTTCTGGTATCCGCCTCCCGGGTTCCCCGATTCCGATGGGGACGGCGACGTGGACATGGTAGACGCGGACACCGTTACAGTAGCAGTTCCCTCGGCGCCGTCAAGAGGATCCCTGGATAAGATCCGGCCTGTAGCAGAGCGTTACGACGAGCAGATCGTCGAGGACGTGGTTGCGGATATAGTGGACGAAGTCGACTTCTGGATGCGGGACGGCGCTCGCGTTATTGACCGTACCGGAGGTAGAGATGCTAAGGCCGATACTACGGCGGGGATTGCCCCCGGCAGAGAGGAGATCAAGGAGCTCGTCCAGGACGACTAGCATGCGTTGCGGCGCGGCTCTGCGGTTCCTGTTATTGGCCGCCAGGCTTCTCTTAGGTTGTCGCGGTTTAGTTGATGAAGGGCCCATTATACTGGTTGAATACGAGGGAGGGGTGAGAGTCCTGGATGATATGAGGGCGTCGACGTATGAATTTGTTGAGAGAGGAGCGGCCAGCCTATTCCGAGCCTTGACTTTGACATGCGGAGCGTAGGCTCGTGTGGCTATCTACCTACCTAAGGTATCAACACGGCTGCGTGGTAAGGCGTGGTAAGGAGCCCTCCTAGATATCGGGCTGAGAAAGGAGTTCGTCCCGCGGGGAGATTAGCAGAGGAAGAGAAGCATATGCGAAGGATTTCGCCTGTGTTTTTATGTCGATGCTTTGATGCAGATAAGCTAGGCCTATGGATTAAGTGAAATACCCCAATTGTAATTTGATTCAGATTCGCCCGATTTAAACAGTTTCCCGATGCATCTCTCATATACGGCGCTGGTTATAAAGGAAGTAGCTGGCTGACTGGTATGGAGTATTGTGTTTGCAGGGGAAGTTGGCTTTATCCATCACAGAGGCTCTTCTAGAACTCCCCTCCCCTATTCGACCACGACCATTGATTAGACCGAACGAGCTATAGATCAGATCACTCAAGACTGTCTGCCACGATACTATTGTTCGCATTACCATTACTTATATCTAACCTAAGCATCATTCCATCCGTTTTCCCCTTCCACAAACCAAACCGCAACGTCCTAGACCAAAATTCCTACTCCTAGATGTATAGGTAAGGTAGGTATATCATATCGACCAAAACAGGGTATCTATCTCCATCATGTACCTATCTATCTATCGTAGCTCGTGTAGTTCGTCCTGTCGTATATCCTACCTTCATGCCCTCGTAGGCGGTAGATAGTCTCGCCCTCTTGCTTTTTCTTTTTTCTTTTTTTCTCTTCCTATTGCGAGCTGTGTTTTTTCCTATTTTGATAAGGAGAGCCGGTGATTCCGTTATCGCCTACCCACTACCACTTTCCTTGCCCTCTAAGACGCCGGGGCAGATACAGACACCGTCGGCTGCTGTTGCTGCTGCTGCTGCTGAGCCGGCACTCCTTCAATACGAGGTACATCCCCATTAGCCTCAGCATTACCACCCTCCTTCGTTCCCTCCACTAGCACTTCCGCTCCCACCTCTCCCTCCGTCCCCGACACCTCACTAGCCTCTCTCTCCAACCTCGTCTCCCGCCCCCTCTTATAGCAATACCATAGCGCGGATAACAACAAAAACACCGCAACGCTCCACAGCACATTCGTGCCTACAAACGCCGGCCACCGCGTCTTCAGCACATTCACAATACCCTTAAGCAAGCCCACCACCGCCCCCGGCTTCGTCACCAACTCCAGGAGATTACTCGCGCCAAGCAGCTTCTTCGCCGCCTCTCCCTTACTCCCCCCTTCAGCACTCATGACCCCCGCGCCGCCCTTCAACCCCTGCGCCTCCGCCGCGACGGCCAGGAGTTCCGGCGCCAGCGACGAGGTGAGTTTTTCGGGGAGCTGCGCGACGAGCTTCTTCAGGCTGGACGGGAGTTTATCGTAAGATCTGGCCAGGACGCCGTCGCGGTCCTCGATCAGGCCGACTAGGTCGTTGTATGCGGTGGGCGCGCCGTTGACTAGGTCCTTGAGGACTTGGGTGAATCGGCGCAGGGTCTCGGCGGATTCGCGCGAGAGGCTGAAGGCTTTGTTGTCGGCGGAGGCGGCGAGGTTGAGGTCCTCGAGGACGCGGGCGATGTCGGTTTCTTCTTTGCTGACTTCGCGCTCGGAGGGGGTGGGGGTGGAGGTGGAGGTGGAGGTGGAGGTGGAGGAAGAGGGGGGTACGGAGAGGTGTTGGGTGGGTTTGCGCTTGAGGGAGATGTTGCGCGAGAGGGAGGTGACGAAGGAGAAGCGATTGGGTTTGTGGTTGGGTTTGTCGCCGTCGTGTTTGTCCTTGTCCTTGCCCTTATGCTTCTCCTTATCTTTGCCTTTGCCCTTGCCTCCATCACCATCCTTAGTAGGGACGTCCTGCTTGCTCTCATTTTTGCTAGCGACGCTAGAAACGTCGCTGTCTAGCTCGATGACAGGCGTCTTGACACGCGGAGGCAGAGGTGGTGGTGTATCGTCGCCGTCGCCGATACCAATACCGCTATCTGACGGAGAGGTCAGGCGCTCGAGAAACTTCTCATCCTCTGGGTCGAGAATAGGCATACCCTCAGTACGCTCCAAGATAATCTCGGGCGAGCTTGTAGACTCGGAGTGAATAGCATCGATACTGGCCTTTGCAGTATCAATCTTGGGATTTTCCTCCTTTCCCTTGCCCTTATCTTCGTCCTTCTTTAGTTTCTGCTTCTCAGCCGTCTCATCCCGGTGTTTCTTTAGTTTCTTATACGTAAAGAACTCGAGCATCTTGGCGACTTATAAGTTGTAGTGTGTATGAGGTATGATAAAGTTGAGAGATAAAATGCGTTCCTCAAAATAAGAAGAACAGAATATAAGGAGAAAGAAAGAATAAAAGATGAATTGGCCTCCAATTCTTGCAGGAGGGTAGCTTAATACCTCCAAGCCTGTTTTATCTTTGTAGGTCAGATCATAAATGATTGGCTGATACGTTGCGATGTAAGATGCGTACATGTACCTAATTCAGCAAGGGAAGCTTAAGTACCGAAGGCTTGGCTTAGAATGATATCATTGCATAGCCACAATTAGCTGTGGCGAGAGCTCTACGGAGTATAGAACTTACCTCTAGTACATGCAGGTATAGGAGGTACCTACGTATAGTATACACTGCTCATGTGGCGATATAGGCGGCCTCGCTGAAGAGACATTTAGCAAGAGTTTTGCTTGGATCTTTCCTAGCAATTATTTTAATAATCAAAATATTATAGTCAAGCTAGACGATATCCCATAAACATACGTAGTAATTCCATTTTCAAGGAACAAGTCCAAGGGTATCTAATCTAACAAACACCTCCATTTTGTGTCCATTCCATTCCCTTTCCCTTTTATTCTCTAAGCAGCCAGCCGAGGCCGGTATAAAAGTACAGTAGAAAGAAAGGTAGCATCACCACCACTCCCAAAAAAGGAGAGGCCGAGCATAACAGCAAGACAGCCCAAAACAGACCCCCTCACTCCTCATCCTCATCCTCATCCTCCCCCCCATCCATAATATCCTCCACAAGACTACTCCGCCCACCCCCCCTCCCACTCCGTCTCCTCCCTCTCTGGTACGCCTCCGTCTCCGTAACCGCCCTCTCCCCCACAAAATTCTTCCCCGTCCACCCCGTACTGCACCGCGGACACACGCGTTCCTTCCGCGTGCGCCAAAACGCCTCCTGGCAAATATCATGCAACCGGATGCAGCAGTCGCGCTCCGCGCACCGCTGGCCCACCGTCACAATCTCCCGACACGCCTCGCAGAACTTGACGCGCTGCCACTCGCCATCGCCGGCCTCGGGGTCGTTGTACGCGTCGACGAGCCATTGCCGGAGCTCGGTTAGTGCGCGCGCGGAGAGCGAGTAGAAGCCCGCGCGGCTGCGCTCGAACCAGCCCTCGTCGACGAGGCCGCGCAGGACTTGTTCTACCTCGCTGCTCTTGAGGCCCTTCAGACTACCTACGGCCTGCGACCCATTTTCTCCCGCTCCATTGCCGTTGCCGCTTTCCCCGTCCTCGTTGCGCGGCGCCGTTCGCAGCTTATTAGCTTGCATACCGTCTAGACATAGGACTTCCATTCTAGGGGAATTATACCGGTCGAACATGGCGTCGATGACCCTTCTTACAAACGCCATCTCTTCGGCCGAGCGTAGCGTTGCTAGTTGCGTCATGGGGTCTGATGTCATGTTGATGAGGGAATACACGCGTTCCTTGGAGACTTGGTGCGTGATCGATCGGATTTCCATGTCGAAGGGGGAGATAGCTGCCGATACTGCCGATACGTACGACTCGAAGTCCTCGCGTGTAACCTGTTCCGGCCGTGTCACCTCGGGCTCTTCATCGCTGTTCCCCTTTTTGTGTTCGTTTTCGTCGTGGGCTGTGAATATAGCAGCGAGGATGGGTTGTGCTTGATTGAACGTCATGGTGCCGCGGGCCATGAAGGCCTGTAGGAACGCGCGGTGGCTGTTATCGTAGTGGTGGGATATATCTTCGTCCTCCATTTTGCAGAATGAACTAAGCTGTAATATTCTGATGGTTGGTAAGTGAGAAAGATGTTAATAGTGCCAAGTGGTAAAGTCCTTGTAACTTTTGTACTTGGCAATCTTTTGAGAGCTAGACCCCGCGATTGAAGACGCGTTTTTGATGCCCTGCAGCTGCCCTGGTACGCGTTAAGTGGCATCCACACTTATCGGTTATCTACGGTAAGAGGTACGTACCTAGGTGGGTACATAGAGGGTATATTATATGTATGTACGGATCCGTACATAGATTGGAAGCTATCCAATTACATTAAACCTCTTCAAAGCCATCGTATGCTCAATGATAGGTAGCCAAGTACAGCTTCATATTATAATCCAAATCTCAAAGGTATACCAAATCTAAGTATAGTCATCACAATTCAAATAATCTGTCAATAGAACTAAAATGTATACTATATCGCAGTCCTACCACCCCTCTATAACAGACCCCTTCCGAAGTTGCAATGCTGTCTCTTATATATTACAAAATAGATTGTCTCTAAAATAGCAAAATTCCGAAAGCCCTACGCCCTAAACACCTAGACGAAGCTGAAAAATTTGACACTTTCAAATGTACAATACAGGCTATGAGTTACATAATAAAAATCAATGTGCTTCGTCGTGGCGTCGTGCATGCTATGGTTGCTGACATATGGAATCGGCTGTCGTAGCTTTTGCTTTGCTGTTGTATGTTGATAATGTCTGTGTGTGCCTGTGTGTGCCTGTGTGGTAAACTCGCTGGTTGTTCTTCTTCTTCTTCCTCTTCTCCTTTTCTTATCGCTACCTCTCAGTCGCTGGTACTTTGGTAGTTGGTCTACCATAAACGCTCGATTTCGGAGGTGTCTTCTTTCGCTCCATGACCGATTTTAGAACCTGTAACTTCTCCTCCGTCACCTTGATAGCTTCTTCGACTTCTCGCTCGTTCATGCGCTCCTCGCGCAACTTTTCTTCAACTGTTCGTGGCTCCATTACCCGTTTGCGTACGGGCATCGCTTCTTCGCTCATGCGATGGAGGCCTACCCTATCTTCCAACCAGTCCCATAAATCGCTTTCCTCTCGCCTCCAGATCTCATCGTAGGCGACCACGCGGTCCGGATATCCCATGAAGCCCAAATCACGCCCGTACGGCGAACCCCTCGGTTGACCATTGAACCCGAAACCAAACCATGTCGCTACTAGCAGCCCGACGAGCAGTCCGTACACAACATTGCCGGTAAGTATCGGTCCGAGAATGTCCAACACAGGGCCGAGGATACCGTGGAGCGGCTCAAACACACCCCAGTCTTGGGATTTCGTCACCACCAAGTCTGATGGGCCGGACAAGCTTTCCTTAGAAGGTTGGTGCAACTTGCCCTTAGCTCGCTTTTTCTTGCCTTTTGCCGCTCCGCCATTAACAGCTACAGAACGAGGTGCGGTAGAAACTGCTCCTTTTAGGGCGGCGAAGAGATCTTTGCAATACTGAGTTTGGCCCTCTTTAGCCCCTTTCTCGATAGGTCCTGCGAATGTCAGTACTTAACAATGAGACTAGAGAAAGGTCCCGAGTCTTACCTTTCAGCCAACTCTTTCCTGACCATTCGATAGTACAGTTGATGTTTACGTGAGTCGAGTTGTTTTCGGCCCAGGAGAGACAGTATTTAGTTTTTACACAAAATATGTTGCCGCTAGGTACGTCCGGGTTCTGCACAACAACCAACACATTGACGCTCTTTTCAAGATCGAGGTTCTCTAGCGTCTCCGTCACTAAACACTTGGTCTGCTTGGGTCCTATCGAGGCGTATAGCGGTTTGATGTAAGTAAATCCTCGGCTCTTATTGTCTTGGGTCAGTCCTTTCTTGTCTTCCATCTGCAAGTCAGTGCACTTTTGTTCGCCCGTCAGCCACTTCCCCATCCACGCTGGAGATGCAGGTCCAAATATCAAAGTGTACACCTTTCCTAGAGGGGCAGGGATAATATCGTCGCCGACAACTACTTCGTAGTGAGCATCTGTATCGCCGCAATCCGTCGGTGCATGAGTAGCCGGTCCTGGGAAATCGGGGGGCCCGGAGGGTGTAGGCGCAAAGTCTGTCTTCTCAACAGCACCGTTGCCGATAACTGCACCAGATACCTTCCTGGCGCCCGACTTTTCGCCATCCGTGTCAGCGGGGCTTGCGTCGGTGGTCTTTGCTACCTCGAGCGCGTCGTCGTCCTGGTCTTCGTCATAGACATCCTCCCCATCTTCGCTCTCTTCCTCTTCGGATCCTGTGCCGCTTCGGCTTCCGACTGCAGCATCGACATCTTCAACCTTCTCC
This sequence comes from Daldinia loculata, assembly GCF_022478755.1. Taxonomy (NCBI): domain Eukaryota; kingdom Fungi; phylum Ascomycota; class Sordariomycetes; order Xylariales; family Hypoxylaceae; genus Daldinia; species Daldinia loculata. The sequence goes on along the minus strand of NW_026054857.1, from coordinate 371,254 downwards.
GTTTTATCGCCACCTGTCCCCTCCAGCGAAACCCCGTTAAGCGAACTCTGTAGGGTAGGGTGTCCAAGCTTCCAAATGTTAACGATCAAATCGTAAGTCGAGTCTCGACTAGTAAAACTAGCGAATACATGCTTAGCATGAAGCGTCGAGATCATCAGGCCGTTCTTAAAGACGAGAGCGGTACTCCTCTTTTCGACGGATACAATCTCGTCGAAGCTTATAACCAGGGTCGTTACCCATCCGAAGATATTACTGCTGAAACATAGATGGCCTTCCGAAACATAGAGTCTGCCGTGTGCGAGGATCTCACGTTGAAGCGCACAGCTGTAATCTTCAATCAGATAGTCGTCATCGGGGACACTCTTGAACAAGACGTGGAAATCCCGGTTGCGTTTCTTACTCGCTACAGCAAACCCTGTGAGCTTTGGGGTACTACCGGCGGCGGAAGGGTGGGCTACAGAGGCATTAGCTGCTGCGATGGCCGCACCGATCGTGGTTCCAGTTCCAGCGGTCCCTCCGGTACTACCGCGTTTCCGTCTTGTCCGGGCCAGAGCACTCTTAGTGCTGCCACTACGTTGAAGGCCTGACTTACCTTCATATAGACTGGTTGGGGGGGACGTAGAGGATGGCTCGTAAACAGATCGTGGTCCTTCTAGCGCCAGGTCGTCGGAATGGCCTTCTCCATTAGCAGGTGCGGTCGTATTATCCACGGGTGCGGATTCAGAACGTGTCCTTGATTCGGTGGTAGAGTCGGAGAATTTGTTAGTGGTCGGAGTAGGTGCGGTGCTTCCAGGTTCCTGGATTCCCAGCTGGCTTAGGCTTAGATCACCCATTCCGAGGGTTTTTACGGCAAGTTCCTTGTCACCCATATTAGTATTCTCCAACTGTCCAGCAGATGTCTCAACTTCTACCCTGTCGTCGTCGCCCGGCTGCGTCTCTCTAGGGACGTTCGATTTGGCCTTGTTTCCACCCGATCCTATATTAGTGTTGGTGACGGCGGTACTCAACGTGTTGGCAGCGTTTTGTGCAGCAGATAGCATGCTCGAGAAAAAACCGCCTCCCGGAGTTAGTGGTGCTGGGTTTTCGGGTGTCGGTGTTAGAGGAGCCAACGTTATATTAGATAGCTTGCTTGGGCCAATGCTTGTGCCTGATCCTGATCTCTTTCGTCGGTTCGATATCATACTACCCGAAGGCTGGACAACCACATTTGGGACCGAGCTCGCGCTGACTGCCGAGTTCTTCCTCGAGCGATGGCTTTCGGTCGGGGTCGGCGGTGTATTAACAATAACTGGAGCTGCGGGTTCGATCGAGGGCGGCGTGAGAGGGCGACCTGAAGTATCGATGGATGGTGGTTGCTTTGGTCGACCTGGACGTGCAGAAGAAGCTACCTTTTTGTCATTGGTATCGGACTGTGAAGCCGTGCTCGATCCTGGACGAGAAGTAGATCCGGCGGTCGACCTCCGGGACAACGTCTTCACCTCCTCGTTATCAGCAGCGTCTGTCTGACTGTCGCTACCAACTTCCTGCACACCACTCGCGTTTCTCTTGCCCCTGAAAGCGTCCCTAAATCTACTAGTAGGCGATTTCGGCCGGCTCGAAGGAGTTTGGGGTGGTTGCAAGCTAGTCTTGGTATGAGATAATTGACGAGCCGGCTCGTAGGAAAAGCTAGGGATAGGCGTAACGGCGAAGGTGGCAGATCGTGAAGTGTTGGTTAGATCGTCAGTGCTCAGATTCTGTATTTCGGGAAGGTGATCGGCCTGGATTAAGGGTGACGAAGTTGTCAACTGCCCAATTTGGGACGGATGCGTTGAAGGGACCGTGGGTCGAGCCGCAGACCTATAAGAATGACCAGGTCAATAAAAGCCTGTTGGTTGCTAGATTCGACGACAGCTCCACCAACACTAAGTGGACAATAAGCCACAAATTATACGATCGGTAGAATTAAAAGGTGAAGCTAAAAAAAAGTAATGCATGTACTTTGAAAATAAAGGAGGAAGAAGAAATGATAGGTATGACGAAAAGTAACGAACAGGGGTAGTAGAGTGGGTAGAGCGAATGAAAAGAGAATACGAGATGGGTACGAGATGCGAGATGCGAGATGTGAGATGCGAAAGAGGTGTTGAGACTAATAATTAATTAGATCTCGCAAGGCGGAGTTGACTAACAACACCACAACACTTGAACTGCTTAGCTTACAACCGCCAAGGATGATGACTAGCAGTTGGTTTTTAATAGAGTGCCGAGGGAATAATTCATGTTAGTTCAGCTATGCGCATCTGTTAAGATTCTCTCATATGCCCAAAGTTGAATGAATTACCTTTTATTCCAACCGTACTTCGTAGATGAACCAGGATGGCCGACTTGACCGAGCGAAGGGGGTTGGGTAAAGGGTTTCGTAGCTTATTTAACTACGAGAAACAGAGTTGTAGAGAGAGAGAGAGAGAGAGAGAGAGAGAGTTGCAGAGGGGGAAACGTCAAGAAATAAATAACTACCTAGGTAATGATATGATATGACGATGTACATATAATGAAACCAAGGTGTTTTTGTAAATGGAGCGAGCAGACGAAGGAAAATAAACAATTAAAAATAATACTTACACATCTTCAGGGTCAGAATAATAGGCTTCGGGGCTTTCTTCGGGTTCCTCCCTTCCATCTTCGTCGTCTTTTGCCATCTTGTTGACTTGCGTAGTCGAGAAAGAGCCGTTCTTAAGGCCAAGACTGCTTGTGCTTCTTCCTCGAGAATAGTCTTCGCTACTAGCTGTCGAACCTAAACTCTCTTTCGAAGGTTGCTTCTTCCATCGTTTTGTTGCTAACTTCATGGGGAGGAGCTTCCCAACCTTGCTAGGGTTAGAAGAGTCAGCGACCTCCATGATGACGAAGCTGTCGCTACTGATGACGAAGATCACGCGGCGTTGAGAGCCGGCAGCGATAGAGGTAACACAACAAGTTACTATATCCTAGAACTATTAGAAGACAAAGGAGGGAATGTTAAAAGTTACTCCTCGACCCTCTCAGAATAATTGGTGTTAATAGGATGCGAATATGCAAACAAATAAAGACTATGTAGGTAGGTTAGAAAGTCGGTGTTTGAGTTCGAATGCTCCAGGCAACGAGAAACTACTATTTTATCTCGATTCTGTCGTCATAGCTCCGAGATCTCTTTAGAGGTCGATACTAATATTAAATGTCCCTTTTCTTCTTCTTTTCACTTCCCTGATATAATTCTGATGGGATATTCTTGAGCTGGATTCTAGATGATATTACGATTTCTAAATAGGACATAAATAATGAAAGGAGTAGATTATAAGGGCTGATGGGTTAATGATCACTCCTATTGCATATTGCAACGTAGACGACTAGCCCGCTCCAAGTTCCCGACCTCATTCAATGATCGGACGGGGCAAATAGGCGTCATGAATCAGACCCAAGCCGAATGGAGACCCCCTTGTATCGTAATTGAATTGAATAAGGAAAGGTGAGATTTCACCAGCCACACAATTGGGACACAATTAGGACACAAATCGGGAATGACCCCACCATTCAAGTTTCAACTTTCAACTTTCGTAACACTGTATTTCAACTTGGTAACACTGTACTGGCTAAGTCCAGGCTCCAGGGATGAGGATGTTGCCTCCTAAAATAAAAGTACCCCACATGGTGCGCAGTACTTTATTATACGAACATTATACGACTAAAAGCAAGTACCAGGCTTACCCATGGGCTTATTCCACGGCAGGTAAGTAATGTACCAATTGGAAGGACAAATTGGCTGACCCGCTGGAAGGTGCCGGTCGACCATTAAAACTTCCTTTACATATGTAATTAACTCCCCCCCCCACCCCTAACTCCCCTAAACTCCCCTCCACCCCCGCCCTATCTTGCCTATTCGTCCTATTCGCTCCAACTTCCGCAACCCGATCTTCGCAAATGGGAGGGATGCGTTCTTCCTCGCACGCCCCTAGCTTTTATTACATATTGCAGACGTGCTTGTGACATCCACTTTCTTACGCTTATCGTCATAAACGAGTTCTCAACGTTCAAATAACTACATACGTTACATACTCATACGAGGGGTGAGATCCCTCCGACGTAGTTGACGACTTCGGCTTTGCGAACGCATTTCGCATATTTCACACCATGGACTCTGCGCCTCTAATCAAGGTAGGATTCTTCCTCCTATCTTTTCCCCACGATTCTTTCGTATGTAGTCCGTTATTTGCCGCAGCTCACCTTATCGAATCATAGGCGCATGATCATGCGAGAGCCGCATCTATAGCAACCCATTCCTCCGATACTACCGTTGCAGTCAACGAGCATACAAGAGCCGCTGGTGAATTTGCCAACGCCGCGCGGAATACCAGCAGCGTCGAGGCTCTACGCACTTTGAAGCTGCTCGAGCAGCATCATCAAAGGCTTTCCGAACTTCTTCAACTTCCGAGCAAACCTCCTACCTCTCAAGCCGCCTCCGAAAATGACTCCCAGGCCAGTGAAAAGGATGAAGCAGCTACAAGCGTAGCCTCCACTTCACCGCCTACAAAGAACAATGCCACCGGGACCTCAAATGAGAAAAATGCGCAGCCTCCGCCAACCCTCCCTAAACAACCGCGGTACCCCCCGCGAGACCTTGGGGCCTCCATTGCTAGCAATCTCGCCTCTGCCCGCGGAATTCGGTCCAAGTACAGGTCTCAGCCGCTCAGTCCAAGTGTATCCAATACAGAGGCCCCTGGAAACATGGAGGCCACCTCACGTAGAAGTGGATCTAGAACTAAAATGCAGAACATGCTTGACAATTCTGACAGACCAAGTATTACCACCTCTCCAGAGAAAGGGAGACTCTCAAGACAGTCGAGTTCCAGTCTAGAAGACGAAAGATCAAGCCAGGAGCGAGTAGATAATAAGCAAACTAGTGATGATGGTTTCTCCAGGTTCTACAGCGCATTCGGTAGTATCATTAACAGGATCTCTGCACCACTTGCGTTTGCAGGACTGCCCCTAATCAGTGAAGAGCAAGCCGAGATTCCGGCCCCAGCTCCCGCTCCAGCCCCTGAGCCTCCAGTCCAGAAGCGTAACAGAATCAGAGGACCTTCCTCGGTCTCTGCCGAACCCGACCTACGGAAGTTTTACTCTAAAGCCGCCTTACGGGCCGTATCCCGCGACGGGCAATCTGCCAATGACTCCTTCTACGTCGTCCCCACTAGCGGGCACACGGCCTCCTACGCAAGCATCCTATCCTTTGCCGACAAGGAGAAAAGGCGCCTGGAAGCGCAAGGCAGCGCGGGTGTTCTCCTCGAGGACCCCGACGAGGATGACTTCGTCGACGCAAAGGAATCCCAGGCTGCTGCTTCCCGCTTACCCGCCGCCCATAGACTGGCTAGCAAGCGGTCAGATCGGGACAGAGAACTGGCTAACATGGTCGAGGAGCTATACCTCGAGAACAAGGGCCTGAAGGACATGCTCGACAAGCTGAGCAAGCGCCTCCACGCCTTCGAGTCCATGTCCCAAAACTCAGGCATGCGACTCGCAGAAAGCATGCGCCTCATGCGGCCCAGCTCTCCTCTAGCAGGTAAAGCATCCGCACCACCACCCTTATCAACCCTAAGTTCAGGAACAGGCACCGGAACAGGGGTATCGGACGAAGCGCTCGCGAAACGCAATCGCGAACTAGAAGAACAGCTGCAGCTCATGGCGAAGCAGTTGGAGGAGACGGAACGCAACTATAATAAGGCAAGGGCGAACCTCATTCGCTATAGAGAGAAGTGGGAGCAGCTGAAGGCTGGGGCTAAGGCTAGGCGCGCGGGAGGCAGTGGAAGTGCGGTGGGTCAAGGGAGTTCGGAGGGGGGAACCGGGTTGGGGATGGGGATGGGGATGTTAGAGGAGGGGTTTAGGTCGCCTAGTTTAGGCTAGCAAGATAGCTTTGAGTAGGTAAGGTAAGGTAGAGAGCTTGGTTTAGCTGATATAAGATAAGGGGGAAGAGGGGGTGTTATAGAGGAGTTGAATACTATCTATCATTGATGAATTAATGCGCGTGCTCTTTGATTCGTGGTTGACCGTATATGCTTAGGTAGGTAAGTTAGGTAGTTAGTGAAGTAACTTCCCCATAGTCTTTGAGGTATTAAGACCTTAAGGTCAGGTATTAGATGACCTTAGAATGGGACGGTATAGTTAGTACTCTAGGGAGACGATAATAGTAGGTATATATCAGCAGCCTTTTACTATAGCTATAGTCTTAGGATATCTTATAAACATCGTAGTTGACTCACCTAGTCATTCGGTCTACATGTATACGATATATTCCCCTCACTACCTCATATATATATTTCTTCCGTCAAGTCATGTTATGCTATGATCACGATGCTCTAGCTAATTACCTACCTACCTAGGTATGTAGGTAATTAAAGTCGGCATATGTAAACTCATTAGGCGCGGCATGTAAATACTTAAACAATAGAGAAGCTTATCGTCTACTATACATTAAGATAGACTATATTCCAATATCTAGCACCATCATATATAAACTACCTACGTGCCTGCTACATATAAGTACCTAAGTAAACATTACCATAATTCAAGCACCATTTCTTTCATCAGACGCAAAACAAGTACCTTAGGTTGAGTATTTATATTTATTTATTCATTCATTCACCAACCAAAAAACTCTACCCACGAATCGTTTTCTAAACCGCTAACACACCAACACCAAACACTCAATCCCGCTAACTCCGTCCCCGCTGATATTTATGATTACTCGATTACTTGATGCACGGGATACTGCTACAAGGTATGTAGGTATGTGTGTATATATGCCTGTATATGCTCCCCAATTCCCCAATGTTTATAATTACCCAAGGTACCCCTCCTATTTCTCAGCCCCAGGCGTCGTCGTTCCCTTCGAGCAGGACATACTGTAAGGAGCCTATGGTGAATGTATGTTAGTCATACTATGTCGTTTCTATTTTTCGCAAGGGGATAGGAATATCACTTACCAATACTTGCTTCGCATTGCATATCCTCCAAGCAAGATTCCTCACATTTCCATCAGCAGGCACCACCGCCGGTGCGAACTCGATACCGAACATCTGGTGGATGGCATACACCAATCTCTTAGCATACTTGCCATCCCTCTCCACGTGGCTTCCGAACGGCTCCGCGGGGGTACTGGGCGCGATATCTGGGTCACGGTCGAGGCAGTTCTGAACCACGGGCAGGAGCGCCGACTCGATGGCCTGCTGGACCGAGCCCTCGATATCCGCGTCCACGTCATTGTAGTCGAAGTGGTTGACGTGAATTTCGAAGGGTTGCGAGATGGACATGACATTGTGGTTTCCGTCGTGGTGGTAACGGAATTCGAAGACACCCTGCGTCCACCATAGCTTATCTCCTGAGAAGACCATCTCGCCGCTTACTAGGTTGCCGTCGTTGTTACCGGCGTCTTCAACGGGTTGGTCCCATGTTAGAATACCCCTATCCGCCGTAGTAGATTCGAATTGGCCAGGCACGGTAGGTATCCATCGTCCAAGGGATGAGAGTTCGGTGATCTCACGGGACCGATTGTCGGCTACCATATAGAGACCAATCCAATCCTTTCTACCGTGGTTCGCCGGTGCTCTCCACTTGACTTTAATCGGGGCGCCGTATTCGAAAATCATCGTCTTTAACTCGTTAGGGAATCGTCCCGCGGTGCCCTCCTTGCCACTAGCTCGTTCCGACAGAGCGGAGAATCCTGATGCCTCACCTTCCACGTTGATAGAATATTGCTTAGGGTCAAAACCTGCGAGATCAGGCGAAAGCTTCGTCAAGGTGAGACGGGCAGGATATTTATTGAAGAGCGCCGTAGTATCTCTCACGATCGTCGAGACGCCTGAAGCTAACTTCGGGCGCGCGGTATCTAAAAAGTCTTCCACAAAGTGTGACGTCTCATCCATGACCTTATTGACGCTCGACTGCCATCCCATAACAGGCGGAGGCAGAGAACGCTTGATGAATTTCGTCAAGCCAGCTTCACGTCTTAGTTCGCGGCCATAAATCTTTTGCATGTGTGGTTTCTCGACGAAGTGAATAAATCCAAGAGTAAGAAGGTGGCTAATTAATGCGAGAGCGAGTATAGATTTGCTCCATGTGATGATAGCCGCACCCCATAAGCCAGCGGTGCCGAGCACTCTCTCCGGATTGTTTAAGTAACGATAGATCGAAGTATACGTAAGTTTCGCGCCTTGGTCGAAGAAAAAGTCACCAAAGAACCAACCAAACTCGCCGAGAGAATCATAAATGCTCACAGCGGTCCAGATTTGAAGAGCGATGAGGCTAGCACCGATGACATGCCTGAGCAGGACGAACCCGTAGTTCCAGTCGACCGGAGCTGAGTACATCTTCCAGCAGGCAGCGATGAAGGTAGCGTAACACAGACTAAGAGTAATGTGATAGTACCCCTTCCACTGTCGCCAACCCTCCTCTGGAGTCTCTCCAACCTTCAAAAAGTGGCGAGTCCATGCTTTACTGTTAGACTGCCGGGTCAGGATCACACCCAATCCAACGGAGTACCAGAGTCGAACCAAGAGTGCGAGCGAGAAGAATATGGATTGGTACAACGGCGTCTGAGGCGTGGTGATAGCGAAAAGAGCGATAAGACTGAGATTTACAAAGGTAGAATAATCGACGGTCCTTAGTAGGTCGAAGTTTTTGATACCCAACAAATTATGAATTCGGGGTCTGGTGGGTACCTCCCTCTTGCGAGTAGGAGGGTTATACGTCTTCTGAATGTGAGGATCCTCGATGAAGACCAAGAAGGCGAGTTGGGCAGCATGAGCTACGATGGAGATGAAGAGGACAGAGTAGCTAGCGGCAAGCGCTGAAATACCATAGTATCCTGCATACCCAATTGAGTACATTGGGTGCGGAGCCATCTCGAATACACCATCGAAGGTCAACTCCTGGTCGATCAAGTAAAAGAAATCGCCCCAGTACCAGGCATAATCTTTCACAACTCGATGGGCATCGAGTTTGACCCATACGTTGAATCCTATAGTGAGCCATCCAAAGAACCATCGACCAATGGTAACGTAGATAGATTCTCCAGGAGGAACGTGGGCACAAGCGATAGCAAATAGGCAATATGAGACGAAATCACACATGAGAATGAGATCCACAAGTCGTCTGAAGACTAGCCAAGTGTTGTACTCGATTGGAGCTTTCTCAAACTGGTAGTCCTCGGGGATCTTGATCTCTAGCTCGCGCTTGAGAATCTTGTACAGCCATGGCCGTGGGTTCTTGCCGGTTGCCGGGTTTTCGAAGAGCTTCCATTTCTGAGCCCACGCTACAAGTTTGTTATCGTTTGACTGCAAGCGTAGAAGGATGCCGATGCCAAGGTTGTAACAGGCACGCCAAAACAAAAAGACAACGGCGAACACGGGCCGCCTCAGGGAGTCCGGGAGCAGATACAAGGTCAAGATGTGGCCGGCAAGAACAGCAAGGACAATTGCATCCGATATATTCTTAGGTTCCCTAGGGTCGAGCAATTGCGACACCATATCATGAGTAGTAGGAACCGTGAAGACTATTATGTAAGTATTAGTATCCGGTGTGGATTCATATTCTACTTCATATGCTTACTTGTTCCATCCTTGGTACGGCCATAGGTCTTCCTAGGTTTAGAAGATGTCACGACGTCTTCACTGCCATCGTCACTGTCACTGTTTACATGTTCATTCGCCGTTACCTGTCTGTGGCGTAATTCGCCAACCTCGGCAGCGGAATCACCGGTTGTGGCCATTAGACTAGATATCTTATGTACGTCTAGATGTTCTCCGGCAGCTTAGATATCAAGCAATGATGCGCAATGAGCCTCGTCTACTAGCAGCCATGTAGAGACAAAGAAGAGCCAAAAGTTGAGTTTGGCAATTGGGAGCGTTGAGAGGAAATAGATAAGAAAGTGTGGGAAAAGAGGTGGAGGATATTATTTTTTCTTCCAATAGACAACTTGGCGAATAGAGAATATACTTTTAAATGCAGAAGAGTGTGGAAGAGTTCAATTGGATGACGAAGGACAGGTACCACGTGAGGTGCATTTAGTACTTTTTTGTTGCATAACCTTAGGTACAATGTAAAACCTAGGTAAACATGTACTGTATGTTTGGGGCATACTTATGCCGTGACCGGTTTCTATCCACCGGTTTCTATACATATATACATACAACGTCACTATGGCCTCAAACCAAAGGCAAACCAATCCAAACTTTACCAATCCCGGTTCATCAACAAATTTTTGAGTGTCAACGAATACTACATGTACCCAGTCAAATGTCGCGTGGGATGGTACATTGCAATGTATTAATTATTCGCCATGTATTCCTAAGGCTGAAGGATTGCTTTCGGATGCGCGTCACATGCAAGATGCAACATCCAGGTACCAGCACGTTCTGGAATGCACGAGTCTGCAACATCGGCTAATCAATCACCACATGCACCAATAGGAGTGAAGAAGACGTTGGAGGGGCAGAGGGGGGGTTGGTTGGTAAGGAATCTTTGGTTACCCGATCCGACGAGGGGTATTCCGTCGGCTACGCTGGAATGACACCATGATATGAGGCAAGTCTTACGTAATGAGCTATAAGGATATTAGGTAAGGCCTTGGCTTGTAAAGTTTAAACTAGAAATATGTCTTGGTTACCTACATAAGTTGATAACGAGCAGATTTCGTGTCTATCTTAATAGTTTCATTTATACAAGGTAAAAAATATAGGCCGTAAACCGACCGAAATGTCGTTACCTAAGGTAGAAGCAAATTTATATAATTATAAGCGGTTCTGACGATATGCTAATTTGTTAGCCTCATATATAATAACATCCTATGATATGGCAAGTTCTTACAAGCAAGTACCTTATAAGAGAGATGAAAGCTGGTGCTAATGATAATACGGGGGTGAGGGGTTGCGGGTAAATGTATTAAAATTTAAGTGTTTTTACTCAAGAGTCTAAATTCTAAGATATTGGTCTTTACATGTAAAAGGAATATGGTACCCGAGACACTAGGTTTACTCTAAGGTAAGGGGCCTGGACCTTACCTTCGGACGAGTCCTTGATATGAGGTATGTATAAGATCACCCTAAACAGAGAGAGGAAGGTAGCTATTGCCTTGAAACCCCATGTTCGACATTACAAGGTATTTCTACGTGCAAAACTACATCTATATTTAGGTTGCTATAAAACTACATGTATGATCCGACTTGATTGGGATAAATATTCAGGTTAACATATAACATATAATACTCACAATGCCACTCATTATATTAGTACCTGGAATATTATAATATCGTCTATCAGCGAATTAATACAGAAACGAGATAAACTACCTATGTACTCAAGCAAGTGAATACAAGCCCATCTCCTAAGATCAATAAGCTCCCTTTACTCTACCAGACTCTCATCTCATCGTTAATACACCTTATCCTCCACCAAGACCTACAACAACCGCAGTCTCTAGGTACTTATCAGGGAAACCAGATCTAGATAAAGCTAGGTAGGTAGTTAAGAGCTATCGGGTCATTGCATGAGGGAACTGGATGGTAGATTTAATATTAATTACCTATACTTGGCTCATATAACCCAGCATTCATATATCGCGTGAAATAACCCTTAAGATAAATCACACAGGGCTAAACATGACGAAGAAGACATTTTCCCGTAGAATGATATGTGTAACGAGCCGAATAAATTTAGATAAGGAACCGTGTCCTATTGTGCCTAAAACCCATTCATTCTATTCACATCACCCAGCATGGCAGAACCAGCGCTATAGTACCAAGCCCTTCCATACCGTATCATGCCATCCATCCACCCATCCATTCGCATAGTCACAGACTATACTAAAAGAAAGTGTTTCTTGAGAATCCTTATCCATCCTATGACAGACAGGCAGTCTAAGCAGCCTTCTTGGCAAACTCGACGCGCAAGATAAGATGCTTGAAACCGTAGCCGTCCATCTTGTTGCACGCCTTGACGGCGTCGCTGCGATCCGCGAAGCTGATGAACGCGAAGCCCTTGGCGAGCCCCGTCTCGCGGTCCTTGGCTAGGAACACGCGCGTTACCCGGCCGAACCGCTCGAACATGTCGCGGAGCTCGTTCTCTTCTGCCATTTCCGAGACCTGTGGTAGATTATGTTAGAACATATGTCGTAGATGTTGGAAGTGTGGGTAGGGATAAGGAGGGAGGGAGAAGAAAGAGAAGAATGGAATGGGATGAGATGGAGACAGGGGGTTAGATAGACGGATAGGGGGGTAGGTAAGGGGATATAGTTAATAGAGGTTGTAGAACTCACGTTCGTCACACGCAGCGTAGCAAGATCGTCCCGCTCGCTGCCATACTTCCCACCGCCCATCCTCTCGCCACCAGCCGCGCCACGGTCTCCCCGCAGCGCCGGCGGGACATAACTGCCCTTCTTGCCCGCGCCAGGAGCACCCGCCGCATTCGCCGAAGGCTCGTCTCCCATACCGGCAGCGACATCGGCAGCGCCCTCGGCGCCGACCGGCGCCATGGTATCCTTGTACGGGCACCGCGCGGTGAAATGTTCGCCGTTGCAGATACGACACTTGACCGTCTTGTCCTTGAGCTTCTCCTTCATGGCGTTGGCGTTGGGGTCCTTAGCCTCTTCCTTGGTGTCCTTGCGCCAGTTCGTGCTGAGCCGGAAGATGATGTTCTCGCCCACCGACGTCGTGTCCATCTGCGGGCCCGCTCCGTCTTTTTCCGAGAGCCCGAATTTCTGCCATGTCTTGCGCTCGGCGACGCGCGGGTTGACGACCTCGCGGTGCGTGACTAGGCGGATCCGTCGGGTCGTCTTGACTTTTTGCCCGTTCTCGTTGTATCGGTAGGTGATGGTGGTCTTGGTACCGTCTTTGTTCTGGATGGTTTGGGGAGGAGGTAATTCTACTAAGACGTCGTCGCCCTCGTCGTCGTCGGCCCAGTCCCTGTTTGTGCGTTAGCATATCACATCCCGTAATCAATCGTTTGTGAAGCCGCAAGAAGATTAGATTGTTGAAATCTCTTACCTAGCTTTGGATGCCATTTTCACCGTGTCTTTTCCGTGTATTACTTGTAATTTTCTTGATAAATAGAACCTTGAATATTGATGATGGCGGTTTTTTAATATGTTTTGGGAATTATAATTTCAGGTCAGAGTTTCTGATCAAAGTGTGGGGTCTCAAATTGTCTTATCGGTACCACAAGATTTGCCCCGCGCTATCAATTCAAGGCGAGGGTTCTCTAATAACTCAATTTAATTGGCCCGTGCACAGAACAGTAATAGTGTAGTGTACACTAAGCAGCCTGTTGCCCCAATTCCCCTTCTTATTAGCATCACTTCAACAAAACAATACAACTATTAGAAAGAGAACAACTTCAATTGTTCTCTTTCTAATATATATACAGTTTTAAAACAACCATGAGATTTATTCTCAGTTGAGTCTTGTCATGAAGCTTTTTATTTATTTTACTTTTTGATACTACCTACAGTAGTAATACATTGGCATCCATATAGAAGGTGAGTAGAAGCCCGATATCCTACCCCCCAGCCTCTTCTTGGTATGGATTAGCACCTAGACAGCCTAGGCAGACATAGAAAATATTATCTGCTGTTACCAATCCGTAACATGTACTGTCCTCGGACACAAAATACTTCCTGGTGTCAGCGCACCGCTCATATCGTCTCATCTCTAGTCGTATCTATCGTGATATCAAAAAGCTATCTCTTCGTCGTCTTCGTCTCTTTTCATTCCCACTAACCCCTCAAATGCACTATACTATACTTTTTTTTCTCTTTGGCTAATGAAACAAGATTCCCGCAAGGGCAAGTTGGTGTCTTTTCCCCCATACAATAAATAGGTCTATGCGTAGTAAAGCAACACGAACACAATCGCAAAACGCCGTCATTATCATGGGTTGTAGGGTTATACAATGGTTTACAAGAAGGGCAGTAAGTAAAATCAAGCACACACAAAAAAGGAAATTTTCTGTCCTTCAGTGTGTCGAAGGGCAGGGATATGTAATAAAAACTACCAGCAGGTGAGCATCATGTCTTCATGCTCCTGGGCATGGTAGCCGCATGCTTCCCCGGAAGTGGAGGAAGCGCGTAGGTTGGTGGGGGAGTAGGAGGTGGGCCTTCTGAGAGGTGAGGCATGCTTCTCCTGGTTAAGAGGGCTTTTGGGCTCATGTCTACCGCCAATAATTGCTTTGATGATGCCTCCTGCTGCAGGGCCTTGAAGGAAGGCACCGAGCGCTTAGGCGAGAAGGCTAGGGGCGGCGATAGCGTGTAGGCTGGCTCCTCGATAGAGGGTAATTTGGAGGTCTGCTTGGGGCACGTTAACGAGTAGCGGCTCTGCCGGGTTTGGTACTCGTCAAGCGGCGGTGTGCGGTTGTAGGATACATATTTGGGAACCGGGGCCGTCGATACTCTCCGCATCTCGAAAGATGAGGCGGGCCTGCGCATTAGCTCGGGAGCGTCCGCAATCTCTGAAAACTGGGCGCAGGCTGGTTGAGGGATGGATGATTTACTTGTCTTGGCTTGGGGACGTGCCGGACCTTGTCGACTGGCACGCACATCATCTGTGCTACGACGCTCCGTGGCGGTGCTTTGAGCTCCGTCGGTGATCTGCTTCGACAGATGGCTCTTCTTCGGGGAATTTCCCCTTTCCTGCGACCGCTGCTTCAAAGCATTGCCAGCCCAAGAGCTGAATATGGTCGGTGAATCAGGCATCTGTAAAGCAGGTACCTTGCTGGTTGGGTGGGTAGATGAGTTGGACGAATAAAGTGATCTTGGTGACGGCTGATCAAGAACAATAGAGAGGGGACGAGAGATGGGGAGGGTTGTCGGCGGACTCCTTCGAAAGGGAGGAGGCTTAGCGGGCCCGTCTCGGCCAACTGCTTGCGCCTGTTCAGATCGGGGGGTGATTGCAGACAGACTCAACGACGAGTATCGTCTACCCACTGCATGTGGTACGCTAAAGTTAGGTACGAATTGACGCCCGTCGCCATGACTTGATTTAGGAGGGGGAGGAGATAGGGTCAAAGACGGATGACTACCCATATCCAGACGATGATCGAAAGCAGGGATCATAGTCTGCATCGACTGTCTGCGATTTGCGATCGCGGCGGCGTTGGGACGCGGCCTAACCTCGGTAACCTCGGGGGTAGGTGGTAATGGTGATTGATTCTTTTGGAATAGATATTCCTCCTGGCTCGAGAAACTTGCTCGAATTGGAGAATTGGCCGGCGACGACTCCGCCGAAGATACAATTGTCCGCTGTCCGGATGAGACGAAGGAAAATCGATTACCACTGCCGGTGCCACTATCTCGGAGGCTGTCTAGGCGTTGACCATCCGACGAAACCATACTCGAATCATCATCCACGGTCGACTCCGACAGTCGCTTTAATGGCGGGTTGTTGGAATCGCTCTCTTCTGTAGGATCGACAAGCGCATTCTCCTGAGTCCACGAGAAGTCCTGGGAAATAATACGCGAGAAACGGGCCGGATCTCGAACAACAATGGTCCTCTGGCTATCCTGCGCCTTGAGCGTAGTAGCGCCGTCGTCCGTTTCGGGGTTGCCGGTTTCCGAAAGCTTCTTCTTACCGCCTAGCGATTCGATCTCCCGTCTCAGGATAGCGAGCCAGGCATCCATAATCTCGGGGCTTTCGAAAACAAGCAGCATGTTAGAGACTTGTCGCTTCTCGACTCCTCTTAGGGCAAGCCTAGACCTAAGGGATTTCGCATCTGTAGATGGGTTTCCGTCGGCATCCGTGGATGAAGTCACTCGAACAACCCAATGCTTTCCGGGAATTAGGTCGCTAACATAAGCAGCCGAGTCTCGAGTGAGATGTAAGACCTTTTCAGGTAACCTATTGAAGGAGCCCTCGGCCGCATATTGGAGTAAATATCCAGAAGTGACAAGTGCGTAAATCTTGCTAGTCCATTCCGGCGCAAATTTGGATTTCTTTTTCTTATCTCCCTCTGTCTTCCGCCCTGCTTCTCGTCGGTCAAGAGTGATGTCACCTTGTGAAAAGTCGTTCTGTAGTGAGCTATCTTTGGACTCGCTGAAGCGAACGAGGGTCTCTATCGGGGTGGCACAAGCTGGTAGTGTGGCATGCTTAGTTGCTTGGGGATACATCTTGAATAATGGCGGCGGATCAAAAGCCGTAGTCGGGCTTGTCGGCGATACTGGTTGACGAAGTTTGCTTTTGTTAGCGGGATTGCTACCTCGCCGTCCTCGATAACTTATTGAAGAAAACGATTCAGTCGGCGATGGCTTTGCTAGCGCCAAAGGTGAAGGTAAAAGGGAAACCTCAGAGCGAGACGAATGAAGCCCCCGGTTGAAGACACCGATATCAGCTAGCGAGGAGCGTTTCCCGCCATGTCGTGGTGACTCTTTTGGTGATGGTAATGCTTCCTCTCCTGTCTTATCATCCTTCCCCGTTCTCGACCTGCCGAATAAGCTCCTTAAGCCAATCCTGGATTCGCGCTTCTCTAATCTCTCTGGCCGTAGCGGGATTCTGTTCTCATTTTGAATAATCGTTATATCTGGCGGCCGTGCTCGCCGCATTTCGCGTTGGCGGTTCAGGAGCGTCTCGAGAGTCGGACTCCTCGGTCCAGCAACGTCTACTTCAGCCATGTTTTATGGAGTTGCTGAATAGTTAGTAAGATAAATATTAATATATATGATATAAGTAGCTTTTTGTTATAGTATAGTTGTAGATCCTGGATGTCGATGATGTGACGTGGGATAGCTAGTCAAACATATGGAGCGCGAGTACAAAGCTGTCGACGCACAGATGGTAATAAGATAGGTTAAGGTATAGCCCTAAGACGGCGAATCCCCAAAATATCAGTCAACAACCGAGATCATGAGGGGAAAGGCAACGGGGCCGCGATGGTGAGGTCAGGGCAACCCTGCGTTGCAAAGCCGGAAGCGCGGTTCGTCCTTGGAAGTCCAGGCCAGTAGAACTATGCAACGGGTCTGACTAGCTCGTGGATAGCTTCAAGCTAGAGCGGTAGATGACAGCAAGCGAACTGCCAGAGGTGGAGTTAGGGCAGAAGAAAGTGAAGACTAGACCGGGAGCCCGTAAGGCGGGAGACGAGAGTTTTTAGAAGGTTAAAATTAGGAATTCACATTTTTCTGCTCTAAGCCTTAACAGGTTGCTAGGAGGTATGTATGTACCTATATATGTATATGCAAGTTTGTAAGTCGAGGTTCGGTCTCATGTTTTCTTTTACCCCGAGAATGGTATGGGATGGGATGGGATGGGGCGGGAACGGGAGACTTTACACAACTGAGGTCCCATTGTACATATGTCCAAGCCCCGGAGCCCCAATGGCCCGCACGCTGGTGAGAAAAAATTGGAAGAAATCGAGCCTTGGCTGGGTTGGGTTGCCGGGATTCGCGCGCGGGAACCCCTGCTCCAAAGCAACTCGAACTGACGAAGTGGGTTGGGAGTATGTAGGTATGTTAGGTACTTGCATAGTATTGTATGTATTAGTGTAACTAGTTATACCTACATACCTACATATGTGTTGACGGCAAGGGGAACAGGTTTAGGTGCCATCCCGGTTAGGGATCTTCCTCCAGCGCTCCGGCCCTCGACCGTGCGGGACTTGCGGACGCTATGGTACATAATGTATATGCTATCCACTGTACCTGGCAAATACCTGTATTCGGTAATTCGGTTCTATTTTACATAGGACTCGTGGGATTGTGAAGCGCTAGTTGTAAGGTAGACCCGTAGTTGTAGCTCGTAAGGCGGGCTTCCGGCTACATAGAGTTGCAAGGATATAAAGATACAAGGATACAAGGATACATATGTGGGTAGGTGATGGGCTTAGGTTGTTTTTCCCCCCCACCACGGACCTTTTTTTTTTCTCTTCCCCATCGTGTAAAGAAAAGTACCTTTTTTTTTTCCCTTTTCGATTTGACAGCAATGGAATTTCATCCCGTTGCCGCCCTCGATCTTGTCGAATTTCAGCATGCGATCGTCCTGATTACACACGAATAAATGACAGATAGGCGCGGAGCACGACAGATACGCTATATATTTCATATGCAGGCGCTGGGGAAAACGCCTCTTTCGCGGGAACACTGCCACTAAGAGCGCTAACATTCTTGCGTTCGTCTGACACTCCTCACGCCTCGGAGAGAGCCCCGGTTTAGAAAAGCCTAGTTGGGGAATACGTACCCTAATGTATAGGATTTTATTGTTAGTTATTGTTCTTCTTCTCTAACTACGTAATGTATTCGGAGAGAAAGACGAAAAAAAAACTCCCGCCTCGCCTCCAGAAAACCCTCCCCTTCTGCGAAGCATACCTACCTACATAGGCGCTCTACGTAAGTGCTTACAACAGCCACTTACAACGGCCAATGATTAACTGGGTATCAAACTTGAATACCTATTCCGCAGCAAAGCTTTGTCACATTGCGTGCTTCGGTGGTTTCCAATGTTGTTTTGAACCTGTGAGAAGAAACGCGCCTATGGAACACTACCACCCCCTGGCGGCCACCGCGAATCAACGACGTGCTGGGATGTGATCTCGCTCGTGAGCCGCTAAGTATTTGTTTGGGGCCTGCAGGCTGCTTGCTATACATACCTACATATGTATGTACGTATTGACACTCAAGTAGCAGCGGGGAAACCCATCGTCACCGCATGCGAATGCCAAGGGCTTTCTCTGGTTTTCAAGTGGAGAGAGATCCTCGATGTAGTATTTTCGCACAGGACTGCAATGAGGAGAGCCCGGTATGTAGAGCGTCCATGCTCGGTACTACATACTACTACATACTACTACCTAGGCTTTGATAAGTGCCGATAAATGGAGAATTCGGATCAACACTGATGATTGATACATATTGATCCAATACACTACATCTCGTAGCTCGAATAGGTGAAGGTTGTATCGATGACAATGCGAAGCGAGTTTTCTCGAGGGACTATTGATCTTTCAACCCGCAATATGCGCAACATGCGTATCTGCGCTCCGGGAGCCTGCAGTGAACTGTCCGACATCCAAGTATGTATATATCTAACTACCTAATGTATACGGTCTCTTTGTGGCGTTTCTGCAGCTGCGTTAGAATATCTATACCGCCACATTCTGCAGCAAACTAGATATCGCGGCTTAATAACTCTAGGTACGGAATATACTATGGATATATTGCTACCTGTGTATGCATAGGATTCTATTCCGTATGTACGTACACCGCAACGCGATCCAAGGTCAGAAATGTGACGGAACGGCGGAAATACATACATCCATACATACATACGCTGATCATTATCCAAAATTAGGCGTCACCCCTGGCCTGTGGGAACTTCAATAGGCCAATGCTTGCTTGCTTGCTAGCTAGCAGGGCAGAGCAGGGCAGGGCAGGGCAGGGCTCGAGCCATGACAGATTTCCAACCAAATACATACAGTATGCAGCGAGCCGAATCTCAGAATATATTGGCTCGTGATCAATAAGCCAGAGCCTAAGAGCTTGTTCAGAGGTAACACTCAAAAAGATAGTCTACATCTTATAACCGCCGACCGAATTCGTGAGATTTGCGGTTTTACATGCTCTAGTATGTATGTGTATGTATGTATAATACATACATACCTACACTACTTACGCACGCAGTGACCGCCGCACAGGAAGTGGACAGTTGCATGGTGCATAGCGGATTCGCTCAGCTCAGCTGACCTTGCATTCTCGTCGGTACAATTCCAATTTGAGAATACGACGTCCTGTGCTCCCTTTGCATTATCCATCATCCATCCCCTCTGCATTCTCGATTCTTTTATCTACGATTGGAATGGTATTTCTGCGAGAAGTCATGACATACCTACCTAACCTAATAATCCCTATTAATTCACGCACGATACATACATACACTAGGTAGGTAGTGAGGTAGGTATGTTATCCAAGCGTACGGGATACCAGTCAACCCAGTGTTGCGTTGCATCTGGACCACCAGACCACATGGCAATGGCACCTCGGCACTTAACCCTGCCCTGCCCTGCCCTACATACTTATCGAAGCTAGGGGATGTGGTCCGGCCAAGCAGATATTAGATAACAACCAGGTATGCTACATACATACACGTACATTGCACTATCGTCGATTTTACAAGCCCCATCGATAAAAGACGTAAATAATATTTGCCATTGCTTCCAACAGACCTAAAGCCTCATACACCATTTCTCTCTCTCTCCCTTAACTTACCTAAGGTATGCATAGTCGCTATTTACTATAGCAAACCTCCCACATCCGATCCTGCGTCTCCGTGGTGATAGTTCCTGCAGTAGCGGCCGGGGAACCGGGATCGTTTACACTGGCCGAGCTTAGTGAAGGATTCAAATTGTTTCCCTTCCTACTAGCTTCTTCCGTCGGGTTCCAGTCTCATTGTGGGCTCCCATCATGCCCAAAAGGGGGCCACTTATACGGCAGGAACCTATCAGCTGTAGTTATATAGCTCTCTATTATATCTTATATCTTTTAATAATGCAGCTCTCGTCTATGTTCAGCTAAAGGATCGTGGGTTTATGCTTCAAGGGTTATTTTTGATAACGCTATTTCAGCTGAGCAGCTTTCTGACCAACTATCCACGCCAAGCCAACGTAATACAATACCATCCGTGGGGTCTCGGAATGGGACATGATAGGTGCGCATCCAACATACATCCCCCTTAAAATCACTCAGAACGGATATCTCATGGACCAATCAAATATTCGCTTAAGAAGCAGTTTCTACTCGCAGACAATTCGTGGCTTATTCACCATACATAGTCGTCGCCTACATGCTGCGTACATATGTATGTAAGCTTCCCAGAGCGCCGTCGACCAGCGAGAGGGGGAGATTCCTGTCACCTCGTACAGGGGTAACGATAATCGGCAGTGCCGCCACGCGCGTTAGGGGGGGTCGGACTGAGACCTTCTCATTAACGGGATCCGAACCACCGGGACCGCATCGGTAACAGCCGACGATCAGTCTTCGCAGAAAGAAACTAATCGCTAAATTAATAGACCCAACCATAGAAGCGGCAAGAGACCCGACGCCGTCCCGTGCATACAGACCACCGGCATTGAGTCCAAGTAGTCCAGGTACCCGCGAATCATAGGCGAACGATCCTTGATACCGATGCAGAATATACACGGGCTGCCGATCAGAAGAGCTGCACCCCAAAGTCAAGTGAGGCCTCTCCTGGTTTTCGTGAGCATATTACATATAGACGAATGCTTTTTTTTTTATCTCTGATGTTTCCCTTTTTGTCACTATCTCCGTTGTCCTCGCCGACCTGTGCAACTGCTCTGCTATGTCCCTACGTAAGGTAGGGCCGAGCAGCGATTCTAGCCTCAAGCCCGCGGCGATGATATGACGTCGGCTGCGCAATATTACTGGCCTGCCAGCCCGCATCTAACAGTAATGAGACGCGCCCGTATGCAGCTGACGGTGCAGCTCCCAAAACCAGAGTATTGGGATTACGCGTGCCCGGATTGCGACCCCTATTAGCGGCCTTTGCATTCTGACATCTTGCCTTCTGCCGGTTAGGAATCCCGAACGAAGTCTACTTGGTGATTACTGAGGTCGAGGTATCCGCATTCCGTCCTTGCCAAAATGTGGTAAACCCACTTGAGCCGAGGCATCCAACAGCGTGGAAGTGGATTTCCCTATACGCCAACTAGTATCGTCAAGCTAACCATGGCACATATGTATTAAGCGTTGATTATCTCCGTGACTTCCAAGGTAGACAGCCACCGGTGCCAATTGTTCTACAGCTTCGGTACTGCGTAGCTAGTATGCCATGTGGGCATCGTGCTTATGCATCGGCATATGTAGTAAACTTGTCAGTATTGGACTAAGGTCTAGACGGGGTGTTCCATCAAATTCCAACTCGCTTCTGTCTTTTCTTTTCCGTCGATATCCGTATCGCGTAGAGGTTTATTCCGCATCGGCGCTTGTGCGATAAGTGATCCCGTAGATACGCTCAAGACCGTAAAGCCACCGATATTCAAATCCGGAAGTATTCTTGGCCACAATACAAGCGTAAGGAAACTTCCGAAACACTGCCACATGCTGCTGTCCCGGAGCCGGATGATGGTCTTGAACATATGTGATTCGTAAGGATACGAATGGCAAAGTTCTTGGACTTGGCGTGTAGAAGATTTCTTGGTGCATGCGCGTTTCGGCACATATGACCGAATACACTAGGGGGGAAAGGAGGCTGAGCTCAGGGGTAAAATACTTACAGTTACTCAGCCAAGGCTCGGCCGGTAGCGAGGTGCTTAAACCCGCTGCAGTGCCAAAAATCGAGTTCTTCAGCTTGTGGTTGAGAATCCGGGGTATCAGGTATTACGGGATTACGGGATTACGGGATTACGGGGAGGGCTTACAAATTCTCTAAGACGGCGGACCCTTGATGCGGTGAGACACGCATAACTAGATTTCGTCTATACATTATTCCCAGTATATGCAGTTGAATGTACGGATAGGTATTGGTCCTCTCTCACTGCGGGATATCATCGGGTGTTACTGTTCATAGAGTTAGCCGGTCGAGATCCGGTTATCGAAAGCTGTGATCCGATCGTAATATGTATTGAAGATGTGGTCTTGGAATCTTCGAGTATTATCTCTTCGTCTACTAAACACTAGAGCGCCGCGATTTTCTTTTTACGACCAACGAATAGAACAGGATGGAAGAAGTCGAAGATCTATGTAGGGTTTCGAGGAATGTAGAATTGGACCTACGACTATTTTTGAAACCAGATAGAGTTTAGGTAGCCTGGTAGCGACTATGAATTTACATTAGCGCGTTAGAGGACTACATATGTATGTATAAGCTGGGGTTTAAGTTCTGAGACCAGCTCCTACCCATAAAGGATGTCAATAGATTTGATATGCCAACACCTAGAATAATCAAGATAATCAAGGGGAAGTCCACTTCGCATGCATATATATGTATAAAATACGATTTACTGAAAATATCAATGTCAACTCAAATGATTATCGAGCTACCGTGACTATTTATTTACATATAACTACATGTAGATAACTAACGAATAAGGATATCAACAGGACCTTGCCCCTTGGATACACCAGAAGCCCACGCTGCTACGTTAAGTGATGAGACCCGAATAGAAGTTTAAAGTGATCCCCTGCATGAACACGTAACCCCAAGGGTCTTATCGATTTACCTTAGGTGCTGTCTAACTCGCATGGTGTAACTTGTCCGTCACAATTGGAGATTGATGAGCGTTGACAGGTAACAAGGTAATACCTATGCTCATAAAGGCGCGGGGAATACGAGACCCCATAAAAGGAGCTTCCCCTATGGTTGGAAATACGTATTAATTGAGTCAACTGAGTTTGTACAACAAATCACAGATCCGCTACGTGGAATGAGATGCGAGCTTTGTAACGTCCTTGAGATATTTGGGTTGCGTACCTAACGACATCTCGTGGTTTCAATGTTGTAGATTAAATGGTTTGATAGATAAGCGCGGCTCAGGAGATACAGCACAGACGCTAGCCGCAACGAGCCGCGAAATGTGATTATATAATGGGTCAACTAGGTACCTAAGGTATGTATGTACCTAAGGTATTCCCCACAGGGTCACAGCCCACCTGCATAATGAATGCCCTTTCCCCAGCTCCGTTTACTGCAGTGCACACAGTAGCAGCAGAGTTAAGCAAACCTTAGATTACCAGAGGTAACTTGTCTATCAGTAACCTGCTGGACCAATAATCTAGACTTGCACCAAACTCTACCAAACTCGGTGCTTCTGTTGAAGTTCTGCTCCTGTTTGGTCACGGTCTTCGAAAAACACCTATAACATATATAACATCGTTCGACTTCTTCGTCACCTGAACAGCATCAATCATCAAAAGGTCCAGCTTCAGCCTTCGCAAGCTGTAAAGGTGCTTGTTCTCCGTATGCATTGTGCCCCCCATCGGGCGTTTGTGCCATGATCACCTTCGAGTCATAGTCCTAATTAACATATTTGGGTGATTAGACCGCCACCTGCATACTATAATCTGCATCTTTTACGGACTTCTTACCTAACTTCATTTCCACCCGCCTTCTATCTCGTGCACTGGCTGGAGGTTTGGTGGTGGCTTGGTCAAGTTACCTAACCTAGGTCGACGTTTGTAACCTCAACGTCCAGTGACCCGACCACTTTTATTTACTATTTCATACGTCAACGTCAACCTTAAGTCAAATTCGTTCTTGCTGTCGACATGGCACCCGATCTTAATTCTCTTCCACCATCATCTCCATCTGCACGACCACGTATCATGACCTCTTCAAACGGCAGCGGAGACTCTGCTATACGCGGAGAGTCAGCATCACCCTCTCCTCGATCCGCATCTATTTCACTACAAGCAGCTGCAACAATGAATGCCGGCCTCCAGCACGAACCCATGAGACGTAAGTTTTTTTCCTAATAACTACCTACTTAATCTCTTTAACCTACAACTATACTCACCCTCCTCTTACAGGCTCCTCGAGCAGCTCTCTATCGCGAAACCGACAATCACCACAAATGGGCCGACGTCGCTCCACGGTCTTAATGAACCTACAACTCAACGACCCCTCTCTTCCGGGACCAGGTGAAATGGTGACGGAAAGTGGAAGCAGCGGACATAGCGCCACAAGCCCCCAGCTGATCTCTGCGTCACCCCTCCTTACCGGAGGTGATCCCTACCATAACAGAGCCCCAAGCTTGGGAGAGTTACATCAAGAGCTTGAGGCAGAACAGGAAGCACAAGTGGTAAGCGCTGCTACAATGTTCAATAATAAAATAAGCTTCAGTTAGCTAATTTGTATATGTAGAACCGGCTCTTACAGATGATCCGTCAGCAACAACTCCAACTACAGCAACTTCAGGCAGCCCAAGGTCAAAGCCAAACGAGCGTAGCCGCCGAAGATGCGACCCCTACGTCAGAAAGATCTAGTTCCATGGTGCTTCCGAACGTACCTGCTCAACCACCCTTCTCCGCACCGTCAACTTCGGTCCCCCGTTCCCCGGTCATATCCCATCCGCGTTCTTCCTTTGACATGGCTCGCGATGCTCTCCACCGCAGATCTAGAACACCCAGTCGCGGCGCGCCTTCTCCTAGGTTGAGATCGGGGTCTATCAGCGCGGAAAGTGGAGAGCCGCTCCTTTCTGGGGTTCGCGACGAGAGTGCCTATTACCAAGCTGAGACACAGTCTTTAGTTCGTGAGAACCAGATGCTGCGTCATAGAATTCGGGAACTTGGTAAGATACAGCAGTCAATCTTATAACTACCTTACTAACCTGTGTATAGAACGCCAACTTAGCGAAGCTCATGCTGGTGCGTCACTGTCACGAGAGCCAACGCATCATTCACATCTCACACAGTCTACTTCAGTATCCGAGGAATATGTTGCAGCGGGCTCACCATCTGCTGTTCCTGCTACTGCGTCTACTAACACTCCCCGACCTATCGCGGCTTCAGAAACTATCAAGGACGAGTGAGGAAGCCCTGAACTATGTTTTGTAAACTCGAATATTGTCTTCAGGCGTTCGGTTATTCAGCTATCCATGAATGGACGTGTCGGACTATTTTCTGCGTTCCTTTTGGGCAAATATTCGGCGTTGGGTGAAGGATGCTCGAAAAGGGCATTAGGGAAGAGGGATACGACTTAACGAAACATGGCATATCACAATTGTTTCTGATATGGTCCCTCGGTACATGGCGGACTCTTGGCATCAATGATTTTCTTTCTCCCGGACGGGATTTCGGTATGTGTACATGTTTCCAGTACTCGTAGACTCTGATAAAATGTGATGCGAATCACGGGACTTCGTACTTGATGTTTGAAGCTTAAGAATTTAGACCGTGTATTAGATTAAGTGAGCGACTGTGTTTATTTGAATTGTGGTTAAATACCAACTTTTAAGGCTTATCTAGCCACACCTAGCCACACTAGATTTCCTACCCTAGATTCACTACCTACATGTATGTAGGTACTCAAAGGTATAGGTAGATCAGTTCGATCAATCACCTACCATTTTTATGCGGCATTCCCTTATGGTAGCGTTTTGGTGGGGGATACTTTATTCCCACATAAAACATACCTAGGTATATAAAACATACAAATTTTGTCCGTTTTTAAAAGTGATACTTAAAGATAAAATACGAGTAAAATGATATCTTCAACTATTTTCCTCGACTTATAAAAGTTATGTAAAAGTGATAAGTTTTGGTGGGGAAATAGGGGGAATGCCGCATGAAAATGGTAACCTAGATAAGTGTAAGAGCTCCGGTCCGGCGGTTTAGAAATATGATATCATCCCCTCCGATTCCGATTATAACTTAGGTACCTACCTTTTCAAACAGCATCTTTGCTCTCCGTTCTCACGATCCTAGGTAATTTAATTTTTACGCGAGACGGAAGCCGAACATGTTCGCGAGGACGGCCCAGCGGCAATTCCAGTCGCCTCATCTGCGCAGCCTAGCACGCTCGTTCTCTGGTACCGCGCCGGCGGGGACGGATTTTACGCATGTTGTAAGTCGGATTCGTTTATTGGCTCTTGCGCACTGGTTGGGATATATATATATATATATATTTCTGCACGGCTTGTGTTGTATATATCGCACATAAATACCTACGTAAATCCACACGCACCAGACCTTGACAGCTCACAGGCCCCCCCAAAACACAGGTCATAGGCGGCGGCGCCGTCGGCCTCGCCATCGCGCGGGCCCTAGCCTCCCACTCCCACTCCTCCTCCCCTAGTAGCAACAGCAACAGCAACAGCACGCTCCTGCTAGAACGGCATCCCCACACCGGCACGGAGACCTCGTCGCGCAACAGCGAAGTCATCCACGCAGGCCTCTACTACGGCCCCCATTCGCTTAAAACACGCCTGTGTATCCGCGGCCGCTCGGCCCTGTATTCTTTCTGCGCGCGCTACGGGGTGCCTCACGCGCGCGTGGGGAAGTGGGTTGTAGCGCAGGACGAGGCGCAGGGGGAGGCATTGGCGGGGATCCACGAGGTTTGTAGGACGGCGGGGCTGGGCGTGCCGACGCGGTGGGTGGGGCGCGAGGAGGCGCGGAGGTTGGAGCCGGAGGTACGGGCTTTGGGAGGGGTCCTGGAGAGTCCGGAGACGGGGATCGTCGATTCGCATGCGTTGATGACGGCGCTGTTGGGGCAGTTTGAGGAGAGTGGGGGTGTGCTGGCTGTTAATTCGGCGGTGGTAGGTGTGGAGGCTTTGGGGTCGAGGGCTGGTGGTGATGGTTGGCGGATTACTGTTCGTGATGCGGCTACTGGTTCTGAATCGAGTATTACCACTTCGACGATCATCAACAGCGCTGGTCTCGGCGCCGCTGACATTCATAACATGATTGTGCCACCGGATAAGCACGTCCGGCTATACTACGCCAAAGGGAATTACTTCAGCTACGCGTCCTCGACCCCCAAAGTCCGCCGACTAATATACCCGGTAACCGCCCCCGGCGCCGGCGGATTAGGCACCCACCTAACGCTCGACCTCGCGGGGCGGATGCGCTTCGGGCCCGACGTAGAATGGGTCGAGTCGCCCAGCGATCTAGCCGTCAACGCGGCGCGCCTACCAGCCGCCATCGCCGAGATAAAGAAGTATCTCCCGTCCATCGACGAAAGCGCGCTGACGCCCGACTACGCGGGCATACGGCCGAAGCTAGCGCCGGCAGGCGCGGTGGCGACGGGCGGAGGAGGGTTTGTGGATTTCCATATCAGGAAGGAGGATGGGTTTGAGGGGTGGGTGAATCTGCTGGGGATAGAGAGTCCGGGGTTGACTAGCTGTCTGGCGATTGGGGAGATGGTGAGGGATATGCTGTATGGGAGTGGGAAGGTGGAGGGATCGGCGGCATTAGGGACGTAGATAGGGGCAGGTAAGTGTGTACCTAGATATGTACATAAGGCTTCTACTTGATGATGATGGCGATTTGTATATGTCAGATAGAAAGCGAGTTAAAAGGGGCGCTATAACTTGATACAATAACACAAGCACAGATCTAAGATACAAGAACTAGCTAATTCAAATCCTAGCAAGGACATGCCAAATACAATTCGGTTGAGCGATGTGGCTACATCTAATATCAGGGGAATCAGCGCAATATAATGTATGTACATCTCTCGACCAACAAAAACGTCCGTCATGGCGGAGCCTTCGACTAGCCAGCCAACTCACCAGCCGAGCAACTCAAGCCATCCCTCGCGAACAAACATCTTTCTTCCACCTTCGTCTCTTGCAAAATTCCAACGACGAAACTAACTTTTCGTGGGAACTACAAGGCGAGCAATACATAATATCCACGCCCACCCCTCGAATAGGGGTTACTGCCGATTGCCCTGAACGGCCGAGCAAAAAAAAGGCAACAGAACGAAACAAAACCAAAACAGACAACAAGGTTCGCCGCGTCCGGACCAGTGAAGAATGTAAGACGCCTTTGCCCTTCCTTATGCACGCATGAGTATATAATACCGCCCCCAACGCCGTCGAGATCCCCCTTGCCGAAAATAAAAGGGTACTGTTCATAGCTTACAGACGAATGCCATGGCTTCATTGGCCTAGCGAAGCTGAATATCCGGGAATACTTTTCTGCCATAGATATTTACGCGGAATTCGTATATTCCGTCTTCTGCTGCGACATATCTAGGGACGGACTCGTTAGGATATACTCTCGCCTCCGTGGGATAAGGGAATTATTTCGCTTACAATACTTGGCCATCTTCGCTCCATGTCAAACCTGCAGTGTCATCCGGGTTTTGCGTATGATCGCGGCTGCCCATTCTAATCCTGCTGAAGAGCGAGTCGTTGCCCCACACGTCAGCAACGACCGGGATGCCACGACGGGCCCTGTTAGTCTCGGTTCGAGCATTATCGGTAAGCCCACCGGTCCATCCGCTTATGTTGGCCAGGTTCTCAAGGTCGGGCCATCCGGAGCCGGATCCCCCAACATACCACGGATCGCGTGAGGCTCCCGAGCTGTCGTTACCGGCATCGTTGTACTGGCCCTGCGACCTCATCGTCTGCGAGATAGTATCGAAGTTCTGGGCTAGTGTACGCATGATGGACGTGCGACTTCGACCCAAGTCCCGTGGTATAGAACTTCCTCTCTCGCGCTCCGGTTCGGGGGCTGCCTGGGTGGCGCTCGAACGATGTTGATCGCGGATCTCGCGCATACGTTCACGTTCGATGAATCTCGTCAGCGCTTCGCGCTGCTCAACATCCGTATTAGTGCGATTTAAACCAAATTGATGACTGTGTAAGTAACGGGCGATGGGATTTCTGACGCTCGCACGCCTAGTCCTGTCGTTCTGGAGACTTACACGATCTGCCCAACCCGTAGATCTCAATGCGTTCCGTTCAGCAGCTCGTTGATTTCGGTGTTCCATAAAATGTTGCTCCAATTGCTCCCCTCGATCCCGCAATTCCCGTCGACGACGCTGAGCTTGGAAGGCCTCTAGAATCGAGATCTCATCCGCGCTGAAAGGCTGATTGACTCGTGATGTGGGATCTGAAGTTTCAGGATCTGGTAGGGGCCGCCGATCAGACACTGCTCGGTTCCAACGGTCCATCATCCCTAACGGAGATGATTCAGCATTGCGCTCGTTATCAGCATTACGATCGCCTTCGGTAGTATGCTCGCTGCGGGGGTCGAGAAGACGTGGATCGATAGTACTGCTATCGTTAAGTGAGAAATGATTAAATCCTTCATGACTATCTATTGGGATAATATGTCGTCGTTTGAAGTTTGAGCGCGCATCTGCTACCCCAATCCGACCTCGATGTTCTGACCACGCCAAGAGATCGAACGGCCCCGGCGAAAAGGCCATGTCTCTAACAGCACCGTATTCCCCAGGTGCCCGGGCAGAATTAAAATATGCGATTAAAGGTTCCGAGTTGGGGTCCTTGAGCTTGACGGCATTAAAAATAGATATGGTGCCATATTGGGTGCCCACTGCCAAGTACTTCCCCGATGAAGAAAAGCAAGCTGCGAAGCTCCCTCGACAATCCGTAGCGTCATCCTTCCACTGGCCCTTGAGTCGTATTTTTGGTAGCAATACCCATCTGGAGGACTGTCGAGTAACTCGTCGAGTAACTCCTTCGTAATTCTTGTTAAATTGTTCCCGCGCGTGTATGTAGAGGTAGGCGTCATCACAGACTGCAGCTAAGAGGGTTCCATCGGGGGAGATCACGCCGCGGTTGACACAATCGGGATAGTCCAACACGTCTTTGTGCAAGTCGGGTTCGTAGAGGCTTACGATGGTAATGCTCTTGTCGTTGTTTGCCACAACAGCTACCGGGGACTCGTATTGTCCAGGGGCTGGTGCGCCCGCATCTTTAGGAGGGTGCCAGATGGTTATGCAGTTGACACGCTCGGTACCGATCTTATAGCTGGAAGCTGACCACGTCTTGTTGGTGCCATTGATTCGTTCCACAACAGATAGCATATCGCGTTCAAGCTGGTATATGGTGCCTTCAGTCATGCTGGAGGACTCAAGCGAGGTTAGTCTGGAGCGAACGTCTCTGCTGAGGGTATCGGCCTGTGCATCGCTGTTACCCGACTCTCGTATAACCACGAACTCTCCATTTTCGCCTCCGCAGCAGATCCAGCCCTTACTAGCAACCAGACAGCGGGGGTGGAAGCTAATGACTTTAATGGTTTCGCATTCGCGGGTAGAAGTATCGAGCCGTTGGATATGGGTATTATTGACACCAGCCGGGAAGTAGATGACGCCCTGCTGCTCTGCACTGACCAATGATCGGAGCTGCCAATGACTACAAACGGGGTAGGGATTAGTACCTGTTTGCGCGGAGATAGGGATAAGTACCTAGGTAGCCTAGATACGCCTAGATACATGAAGTATATGTAGTAGGCTAGTAGGCTAGATAGGCTGTGAGACTCACATTGGCGAGACACTGGTGCGATAGTGCTTGCGACCTTCTTTAAGAAGCAGGTTCTCAGTAGGCCAGAGACTAGAGACGACTGACAATCAGCGGGGTGTCGCCATTTCTATTTGGATGCGCGCATCAGCACGCGGCAGCAAATCCTACCTGGCCTCCTCGTCTACGGCCATGGTGCCAATGGCGGATGTTAATACCGTAATAATGGCTCATCAAGTCGTATCGATCATGGAAACGCGTCGCAGGAAAGTCAAGTGACACGTAAGGAGGGAGATGCGCCGATCGTAGGATATTTGGGTCGTGGCGGACTGGTCGACTGGTCGACTGGTCGGAGAGTAGATCCAACAAGATAAGATGTAGCAATGCCGGGGGGGATGAGCTGAGTAAGAAGTGAGATCACAACAAGTCCTAGCAACTGGGGTTAAGCGTCTGAGCGTTTGAGCGTTTGATGCAAGTTTGTTATAGAGGGTGAAGCACTAGTTTTCGGGGTCCATATCCTAAAAGGGAATGTGAGTGAGCATGAGGGTACCTTTTGGTGTGTGTTTTTTTTACTACATAAACACGAATGCGGGTTGCGTTAAAGTATTGAGGAAGTTGTTGAATGACTACGGGACAAAGGTAGAAGTTCCCCTTGAGTGGAAGGCTCCTCAGATGACGTCCAGATTCGCACCAAGCATCAGCACCAGCACCAAGCAGCTACTGCCGCCGACAATCAACGGCAACGGGCACGGGCAACGGGCAACCACGCCCTAACATATGTATGTACCCTGTAAGTGACCCTGTACCCGGGATTGTACAGTACGAAGAATATCGATATGTACAGTACTTATCTAATGTACCTACCTACACACATCCATATTAATGCCCTGATGTAATGCAACTACATACATATATAGGTACCTTACCTTGCGGCTTAGGACGGGCAATGCAAAATATATACTATTGTTGCAGCACTAAGCTTGTACCATAGGAGTTATTTCCATATAAGTAAGACAAGTTTCCATTTTGGTAAAACTACTGCCTAACTGGATTTGCGTGATACTATTTGCACAATTATCCGGGTTGTCGTATACTGTATGTGCCGCATCGAACCAGTAGCGTATCTACTTACTACCTATGTATATTGTTAAGCTCTTAAGGATCCGAGCTATTACATAGGTAGTAGGTACTCTTACATCATCGCCATCTTTATAGCATTGCATGTCTCTGCTTGGATTTTGGGCTAGGTAATTAATTCAAGTTTGCTATTGTGCATACAATAATTATCAGAATAGCGCACTTAAGACGCCATAATGCTGACAATTGACAAAATACCAAATCTAGAAAAGTCTCTGATGGCTGACGGCTAACGTCTTAAGGATTTTAAGTTTTGGGAAATTCTAGAATATTACCTAAGCGCGGCTCTAGTCCACAAGATTTCGAGATTTCGCCGCCGGTGCGGGCGGTACGGTAGGTGCGGTAGGTACGTATGCGGTACATATCGGTTATTGGTTAACGTCACCTCCTCTTAAAAATTTCATCGAATTATGATTGGATCCCCACGTTATTGCCGAGGTACACCGCCCGCGAGGAAGCTCTCAGAAATCTTCTCTCTTCCACATCCCAAGTCGCCCAAGAAAATTTATAGCAATCGTCTCCACCAACTTGCCATCTTTTATCCTCATTCATAATAATAAATAAGCCGACGAACCACCTGTATACTACCTTCTTTTCCTCTTCTTCCATTGCGACAATTCTTCTCATTTCCCATAGCTCCGTCCTCTCCACCTCTTAGCCATCATGATGTTGGCCTCCAGATTCTCCAGAGCTGTAAGTCAAACCAATACCCCACAGTTTCCGAAATATTTGCACATATAACACTCGTGACTAACTGCGATTCGATTCAACAGCTTCCTCGAGCAACTCCCGTAGCTGCGCGATGGGCTGCGCCTCTGCGAAAGCCTTTAGGATCTAGCTTCGCTCGATATGAGTCGACGGAAGGAAAAGTTCAAGGTGCCGTCATCGGTATCGATCTTGGTAAGTTTGAAAACCCCACTGCTATGTGCGTTTGAGGAATTTTACTAACATAATTTTCCAAAGGTACCACAAACTCGGCGGTTGCTGTTATGGAGGGCAAGGTGCCCAGGATAATTGAGAACGCAGAAGGTGAGATACCCTTGTCAGCGCATATCTTTGCGACAGTATACTGACTATCAGTCAAGGTGCTCGAACAACACCCTCTGTTGTTGCTTTCGCACAAGACGGCGAACGATTAGTTGGTGTCGCTGCTAAGCGACAGGCTGTCGTCAACCCTGAGAATACACTCTTTGCCACTAAGCGATTAATCGGACGAAAGTTCACTGATCCCGAGGTTCAAAGAGATATCAAGGAGGTTCCTTACAAGATTGTTCAACACACCAATGGCGATGCTTGGGTCGAGGCTCGAGGCCAGAAATACTCTCCGTCGCAGATCGGTGGCTTCATCCTTAACAAGATGAAGGAAACCGCTGAGGCCTATCTGGGCAGGCCAGCTAAGAACGCTGTCGTTACCGTGCCCGCCTACTTCAACGACTCGCAGCGTCAAGCCACCAAGGATGCCGGTCAGATTGCTGGTCTTAACGTTCTCCGAGTTGTCAACGAACCCACTGCCGCTGCTCTAGCTTACGGTCTCGAAAAAGAGGCCGACAAAATTGTTGCTGTGTACGATCTCGGTGGTGGTACTTTCGATATCTCGGTTTTGGAGATCCAGAACGGTGTCTTCGAGGTCAAGTCGACAAACGGTGACACTCACTTGGGTGGTGAAGATTTCGATATTCACCTAGTCCGTCACATCGTCCAGCAGTTCAAGAACGACTCCGGTATTGACTTGTCTAACGACCGAATGGCCATCCAGCGAATCCGAGAAGCTGCTGAGAAGGCCAAGATTGAGCTGTCTTCATCTCTCCAGACCGATATCAGCCTGCCTTTCATCACTGCCGATGCTTCCGGCCCCAAGCACATTAACACTAAGATGACTCGATCCCAGCTTGAGAGCATGATGGACCCCTTAATCAAGAAGACCACCGAACCCGTGCGCAAGGCCCTTAAGGACGCTGGCCTACAGGCCAAGGATATCCAGGAGGTTATCCTTGTCGGTGGTATGACTCGTATGCCTAAGGTTGCCGAGTCGGTTAAGAGCATCTTCGGTCGTGATCCCGCTAAGTCTGTCAACCCTGACGAGGCTGTTGCCATTGGTGCTGCTATCCAGGGTGCCGTTCTGTCTGGTGAGGTCAAGGATCTTCTGCTTCTGGATGTCACACCTCTTTCCCTCGGTATTGAGACCCTCGGTGGTGTGTTCACCCGATTAATCAACCGAAACACCACTATTCCCACCAAGAAGTCCCAGGTCTTCTCTACTGCCGCCGACTTCCAGACTGCTGTCGAGATCAAGGTGTACCAGGGCGAGCGTGAATTGGTTAAGGATAACAAGCTTCTTGGTAACTTCCAGCTAGTTGGCATTCCCCCGGCGCACCGTGGTGTTCCTCAAGTCGAGGTCACATTCGACATTGACGCCGACTCTATTGTCCACGTTCACGCCAAGGACAAGAGCACCAACAAGGACCAGTCCATCACCATCGCTTCCGGCTCTGGTCTGTCCGACTCTGAGATCGAGCGGATGGTCCAGGACTCTGAGAAATACGCCGAGGAAGACAAGGAGCGCAAGGCCGCTATTGAGTCTGCCAACCGCGCCGATAGCGTCCTAAACGACACCGAGAAGGCCCTCAACGAGTTTGCCGACAGACTTGACAAGACCGAGGCCGACGGAATCCGGGAGAAGATCACTTCTCTACGGGAATTCGTGAGCAAGAGCCAGTCCGGCGAGGGTACCGCTACCGCCGCCGAGATCAAGGAGAAGACCGATGAGCTGCAGATGGCTAGCTTAAACCTCTTCGACAAGATGCACAAGGCCCGCTCTGAGTCCGGCGAGTCCGGCAGCTCCGAGGCTGGCTCTTCGGAGGCCAAGCCTGAGGATGAGAAGAAGCCTTAAATAGCCTGTTGTAGGCAGAGCATTCTCGATTTACACTAATTACCCTCGAGGCGGAAATTATTACGAGCTTTTCAGTGCTCTACTACTGTACATTAACCTGTACTCATATTTACCGCCCCCTAAAAAGTTTCCGCCTGCCATTACATTACCCCTTTACTACCCCCTACTACTACCACCCACTTACTTACTCCTCGGCGGTGCCTTCATGAATTTGCGGGCGGGAGCGGCGTTCTGAGATCTGGGGAAAGCTATACTCTTTTTTTATACATTTTAACTCCACGCTGAAGATATGTCTCATGTTTTCACGTCGGTTTCTGGTGACACAAAGGGCATTACATGGGCAGGCGGGCTCCGGCTGGAGCAATGTATATAGGACGTTACGACACGACTAAGGACAAAATAATAAAATAACATCCCCTCTCATGATTTGATTTGTAGATTCCATTATACTGTGATGAAATTTCCTCTATTATATACAGGTCTAGATAGGATTAAGCTGGACTTCCTTAGATCGTCCGAGTATACTCCGGTGTAAAGTCATTACTTAGCTCCGTAGATTTATGTCGGTATTATGTAGCCGCGCCGCAGAAGCTCTGGCTTTTACGTCTTGTGTCGGGATCCATCTGATTAACTAGCGTAACGAGATCGGATGGCCGCTCGGCTAAGGTGAGAAACATGCCGCCTATACAGATGTGTGGTATTAGTATTAGTAGCTTAACCATTCCTTCTTATTACTATTGGGACGAAGAAAATGTATTAAAATTAGGGGTAAAGAGAGAGGAGTAAAGGTAGATCATAGATGAGCTACAAGGGAATAAAAAGAAGACGAAATAGATCAGGTAGGTAGGCTAGACAGTTAGGTAAACTCACCTTCAATATGCCATGCAACATGGCAGTGCAACGCCCAGAGCCCCGGGTTATCGGCGGCGTAGCGTAGAACGACGTGGTTGAAAGGCGGCACGGTGACGGTGTCGCGACGCATCGGGTTCGCGAGGTTCCAGGTCGTAGAGTTGGTACTGCTGCCGAAGAGGCCTTTGCCCCAGCCGACGACTTGGAAGGTGTGGCCTGTAGGGGTGGGTACGTGTTAGTTTAACTAACGTACTTCTTCTCTCTAGGGGATATATTACATACCACTGTCGAAGGTTAGTTGGGTATACCGCTGACTTGGATTTTAAGCCTATAGGAGGGGGGGGGCTTACTGCATGTGCCACGGGTGCTCCATCGCGTCAAGCGAGTTGATGACGATCTGAGCGCCCTGGGTAGCGTCTGGGATTAGTAGGACTTGCTGGTTGAGACCGAAGTCCCAGCTATTATACGAGTTTGACCTGTCGGGGGTGAACTGTTGGTCTAGGGCTTTCCAGAGGGTGGCGTTGGCGGGGAGGGGTAGGTAGGAAGTCTATTCGTAAGTTAGTTAGTTTAGGTAGTTAGATTAGATATGTTTGTTGATTAGGCTCTTATATTGTAAGACTTTTTAAGGGACGGGAGTGGTTGGTCGAGGGGGTGGGAGTGTGGTGGGATATAGAGAAAGGTAGGTAGGTAGGTAGGTATAGAGAACTGACTTTGTTGACGAAAATGCGATTGACCTCCTGCGCCTGGCGGAACGCATACTCGAGGTAATGCGTATTTGCCTCGCTTACATTCACCGCGGGCTGCCTTCGCATCGGCTTCGGCATATCGAATGGCATGTCATCGCATCCCTCCCACACGTCTCCCCTTTGCCCGTTATTCTCCACTCCATACGGGTTCGACGTATTTCCAGCAACCCCAATGGGCTCAAGTACCGGGCCAGCATCACCATCGCCTGTCTCCTGCTGACTATCTTCGAAATACGATATTATCCCCTTAGCGCCGTACCCTGCTGCCTCGAGCCCCGAACTATTGTACGGCGCGTACGGCAGAAAGCACGTTTTCGGCAGCGAAGCACGCACGTAGTAGCTACCGGGTTGCTGGTCTGCAGTTAGGATTACAGAGGCTCGCTGTCCGAGGTTCAAGTATACGCCACGGGCGGAAATAGGTTCGATTTCAACGCCGTCTAGCTCGACGATGGATACCGTGTGGTTGTCGATGCTGAACCAGTACGATAGGAACGAGGAGGCGTTGATTAGCCGTAAGCGTACGGTCTTTCCACGGCGTACTTTTGTTGTGTAGAGGTGCCCGCCCGTGCAGTTATTCTCGAAGGGCTGGTCTGCGGATGGTGCGTATGTGGTCGATGTGACGGAGCAGTTGTATGTGTTCTGCCCGTTGAGCAGGACATTGTCGGCAAGTGGCTCGACGCCTGATTCCCAGTCGACCCATTTCGACGTTGAGTTAAGGTAGCTTGTTAATATCTATATTAGTCCGAGTAACCGAGGCTAGTAGTTAGCAGACAAGTCTAGAATAGATCAAATATCAAGGAGGTTGGTCGCCTTACAACGGATCCGTAGGTGTGATATACATCCGACACAAACAGGAGCTTCTCGTCGTCTGTCTTAGGTACCAGTTCTCCTGGATCGCGTATAATCTATATCTCAGTTAGACAACGGCCACATCCACAAGGACTTCTACTCCTAACAATTGCTCCGTAAGCACCGTCGCTATACTGTACCGACGAATGCGCATGCCACCAAAACGTGCCCCTCTGATCCACCACCCGGAACTCGTACATAAACCCCTGACCGGCCGGGATCCCGCACTGCGAAACGCCCGCCACGCCGTCCATCCACGGCGTGCCGATCTGGTTCATGCCGTGCCAGTGTATCGACGTGCTACTATTCGTCATATGGTTATTAACCCTAACGCGAATCATATCCCCCACATTCGCCTCAATCAGCGGCCCCGGAGACTGCCCATTAACCAACACCATCGGTTTCCGGAACCCGTCCGGCGCGGCCAGCGCCACCGACACATTGAACTCGAACTCGCGGACCCGAGGCTCGCTCGAAACGATGAAGTTCGTATCCAGCTCGAGCTCCCGCTTATTAATAAGCCTCTCTGTGGGGACGAAGTCGAGGTTCTCAGGGATACCGTAGCGGATGGTGTAATTAGATAGCGGGGGAAACGGTGTAGTATAGAGGGCTCTATATCGGGCACAACCGAGCCCGAGACCTAGACCCAGCGCCAACGCTACGGCGGTAAAGCAAACGAGGGCCCAGATGAAGAGACGTAGAGAGACCGTGCGTCGCGACTGGTTCTCAGTAATGAAAATGGGTAGCTCGCTGGTGCTTGCCAACATCTTTGACGACTGTGAGGGATAGCCCAGCCGCGGGCTGTTTTCGTAGTCGGGCGTCATTGGCCCACTGGCATTTCTTGCAAAGAGGTGACCTACCATGATGAGCCATGATGAGAGAACTAAAATTGTCGTCGAGTTTGTGGGATTCTAGGAGTTATCTAGGATATCTAGGGACTGTGGTAATGGCAAGGGATGTATGAATTCAATACTAGGCATGCACTGTTGCAAACCGCCCTTTAGTAAGATTAGTGCACTACCCCCTTCGTTAACCCCTAGGGGCACAGTCACAGAAATGAATACTAGCAAGGATACATGAGATTTAATCCAATGTCTTATATGAATTGCTGACTTATGGTCTACTTCACGTAGGCATTGGAGGATAACAGGCTGGTCTGAACTATCTTCCAAACCCGAACCATCCTTTCTTCTGCTGTTGCGCCGGCTGTTCCAGCTTCTGCTCGGGCTCGGGGGCAGCAGCTGGGGCCTTTCCAGGGTAATCTATGTAATTCCAAGCAACATCGAAGAATAAAGGCTTCACCGGAATAGGATTCACCTTGGGTGGGAACTCGACGAGATTTTCCAAGTCGACACCCTCCGCTGGGTATTCGAATAAGCGTTGCACGAGCGGAGCTCTTGCGCTTGGCGGGGTCGCATTCGTCGTCTTTTGCCGTAGATTATCTATTTCAACAATCGCTCTGCATTTTTGAAGCTCTCCCTTTAAGAGGTTGTGAAGGAATTGGATATCGGCTGGCCGGATCTCTATGTTACGGGGCGAGGACTCTAAAGAAGAGGCCTCTTTCTTGGAGAAAAACGCAGCTGATTGCTCACACTCGTCAAATGCGTGCTTGGTAAGAACTAAAGCATTGCGCGATTGGTTGGCTAGCGAGTGCGACCTCGCAATGGAGAGAGATCTATATTGTCTATAAGTATTCGCGCGAAAATACGAGTATAAGAACTGTAGATACTGACTTGAGGGCATGGAAATATTTAGCAGTTGCGCTTAATTGTTCTGATAGGTCTCTGTCAGCCGCAACGCCAGGTAATTCTTTAATGGACTCAATGCTCTGCAGCGTAGAATCGTAAAGTACAACTTTGTCTTTGAGCCGAGATATCTTCC
Source organism: Daldinia loculata (assembly GCF_022478755.1). Taxonomy (NCBI): domain Eukaryota; kingdom Fungi; phylum Ascomycota; class Sordariomycetes; order Xylariales; family Hypoxylaceae; genus Daldinia; species Daldinia loculata. The sequence continues at coordinate 331,993 of NW_026054857.1, read as the reverse complement.
TGCCGGGTGGCTCTATCCTAGGCTTTCGAGAGCTGGCATCTTTCTTGGATTTTCGAGTAGTTGTAGGAGCCGAGTCTAACAAGGCGCCGTCGTGCTCTCCACTCAAGACTCGATTGCGACCGATTCTCCAGCTGATAACCTGGTAGTTAACCGCGGTGCGAGTTATCTGTAGACTTTGTATTCGAGCGTCGTCCTGGGATACGCCCTCCTCTTTCAGTTCGTCGATAGCGTGTTTGGTGGCATCTACCGCATCCTGACTAGCTATGAGCACTTCATCGTATGCAGCAGCCATCTCTTTTGGTAATATAACGTCGGAAGATGCCAATTTCTCCGTCAGTCGTGCGGTTGCTGTATCTATCGAGGTCAGCGCAACCGCGATAGCTGCATCCTCAATCTTGACTTCTCGGGACCTCCATGTGATGGTCTGAGGAGCGTTCGGGGCACCGACTTGGCCCTTTTGAGTATCAAAATCGCTCTTGTTAAGTAGATCCGGGGCTAATTTATTTATTTGCTCGACCAAGGCAGAGTCAGAAGAAGGGAACGCCTTTCTGGCGATGGTCGGTATCGTCTGGATCCTTGAGATTTTGGTCTGATAGGCCGCATATCGAATAGAAGGGTCGATGGTGTCGGCCAACAAGTCTTTAAAGATGTCCCCTTTCATAGATGTAGCGAGCGCTGTGTATATGATTCGGGCGGTCGCATAGCTCTGTAGACATGGCTCCCAGCTCTGTTTTTCGAATTGGGTGGCGCCTCGTATCATAGAAGCATACGCACGTGCTTCTAGGATGTCAGTGTCGCTAGCTCCTGTCACAGAGCTTTCGGATAATATTTGTACGAGATGTTCAGCGGCGCGGGCACCTTTATCAAGTCTCGATATGATATGGGAGCGGGTTCTGCCTGTAATGCCTTTGGTATCGGTGGAGTGAACGGCCTTGAACCTCATACCATGTGCCCAAGCACGCTCGGCCGTCAACAATTGCAGATGAAGGTACCTCGTTCCCGTCAGCGATATTCAAAAAAAACAACAACAACAACTAATAGGCCAGATTGCGCATACTCGTGGTTCTCTGACAGATCCTCGGCCGTGATGGGGTCTTTCTTAGTAAACTTGCCGCGGTTCTTAGTAGCAATATTCAACCTCTTTCGACATTTGTGTAGCTTCTTGACCAGCTGCTTGTGGTAAGTAGTATAGTCGCCATATAAAAGCGCCTGATTTCTGGCCGAAACCACAAAATTTGTGATATCCATGATGTACCGATATTATCGAGGCGTCGACAGTCGACAGCCAAATTAATGTATATGCGGTACGAAGTAGTGAGGGTTGAAATCAAATGTACGTCTCTGGTGGACTGGTGGATTGATGTGGTGGGGTTTTTGGTTTTTGGGCTGGGCCAGCTTTCAATCTCCCAATCTCCAACGATCAAAATTCGGTTTGACGTGGGGTCAGATTGAGTTAGCAGGTTAGGTAATGCTTGTGGCTCAAGTGGGGCAGATTAGCGATAAACCTTGCAACAAAAAAAAAAGAAGAAAAAAAGATACGCCAAAAAGTAAAGCAAAGTATAATTTTTAAACCAAGACTACATCTTTTTTATCGCGACCTAAGCCAGACATGATGCTCAATCTCTACTACTTATACTTGGCTATTCTATATATGTGAACTAGGGACAGAGACTATATGAGTCTAGTCTAATTGGACTACAGTATGAGATGCTGTATAGTAAGTACCTAATAATTTCTTCAACTTTATATCCTAATAAATTTGCGCCAGAACCTTAGGAGCTCTACAACCTTGACCTATACTTTTCAACTATACATACTCACGTCCATGCGATTACAGTTTCGAGGATGTCTTGAAGGATAATAACATAACCTAATACCCCGTCCAATCTTTTCGACTTGCCGACTGTTGTGTTGTGTTGTTATAGACCATCCCCTCCCGATGCTGGAGAAGACGGCCGCCAGTTTGGAACCATGCGGTTTCCATCGAGTAGTTCCCGGCGCCGCCCAGTCCTTTCGGACTTCGAGGCAGCTTCGAAACGCCTTTTGGCAGCACGGAGCCGCTGACATAGAACTTACTGCTGCCTGGCAAGCTTTGATGCATGGTACTTTTAATCTTACCACGGGCTCTGTACCCGAAGAGAATAATGGTTCCGTCCTGAGCGCTTCAGCCTTTCTTCTCGATTTTCTATATCCAAGCGGCGCCATGAATCTGATGCGCCGCCTAACTCCGGCCTCACTCGTCTCTGCCCGTCCTAATAGCTTCCGTTATGGACAGCGTTTTGGAAAAATCATGCCTCGCCTATATACCTCGTCATTTTCTAAGCGCCAGGTTCGTCCTTCCGGATCTGAAGCCACCGCTAGCCTGAAAGCAAACGAACCCGATAGCAGCGTATCGGCTAACCCAGATGGCGTCACCTACAAAGACAGCGAGGCGACAGAATCGGGCAGAATTCGGGGTGTAGCTATCGAGGAGATGGATGAAGAGAGGGGCGTCCAAATTAATGAGAGACAGACACAGTCTGATGTTATGGCGGGAGGTCTTAACCATTTCGATATAGACGGCGACCATATTACGATTCTCGAGGACTTGCTGAAGAAGGGCGACTTTGAAGATGCCGATCGTGTTTGGCATAACTATAAGGCCTTAGATGAGCCGTCGCAAGCCATTTACATACGACAAGTGCTACTTTTTCTCTCGAAAAGTGATCGATTATCCGCCTCGTGGAAAGTTTCGGAGCTATTCCACCAAATACCTCTATCACAATGGACCAGCCAGATCTTCGTCGCGGGCGTTACGGCCGAAATTGGCCTACAGAACGCCAATCGGGCGCTTGAGATATTCACCAAAGGGCTGGAGCATAGTGCCATCGATCTCCCCCCCTTAATCGATTCCCTTGATTTGCTACTTGCCACTGCGTTACGGTCCTCGGGGCTGGAGCTGTTGAAGAATGTATGGAGACTGTACCCCAGGATGACAAAACGATGGGACTTTGAAGACATTTCGTCGCACTTAAAAAATGCAGCTCCTTCTTCTCACCTCGCCGTATTAACAGATATACAAAAGTATTACCCTGACATGGCCGGGAGATGGAATTTTGAGGGTATAACGTCACAATTGAAACATGTTGCTCTCGTACCTGGCCTTGCTGAAAAAGCCTTCGACTTCGCGGCTAATGGTCGGCAAATACTTCGAGAACTTGACAGCGCCGAGTTTAGTTGGGAGGCGCTAGACTCACTTCAGAGGATTCTAGTCCGCAGGGCTCTTTTGTCGTGTACTGACGCTCAAGTTATCCCTCTGCTCAGCATAACGAAAGACCCTCTAGCTTTCGAGGAATTTTTACGAACTGTAATCTATAGAGGCAAGGAACATCTCGGCATTGAGGTATATCGTATCTATCGTGATTCACCTGGGAGCATGCCGAGCCATCCCGTTCTTCACGAAATGTTCAAGGCCTATAATAACTTAACTGTGCCAGTATCAGTGAAGTACGCTGGGATAGAAATGCTATGGGGCGATTGGCATAAGTTTCATACCGTTCCTTCTTTCAGGGCATTTCAGAGATACTTGGCTTTCTATGCGTCTCGAGGAGACACAGAGCCCGTCTACGGGATCTGGCGTAAGTTTATCAATCTGTACCGCGACGATCCTAAACTTCCTGCCCTTCAATCCGACGATATATTTGCACACCTCCTGCACGTGCACGCCGTCCGAGGCGAAGTTATTGAAACGCAGCAAATCTTTGATGATGTCTCGAAGCTATTCCACTTTGAACATAGTACACACCATTGGAACATCCTTCTCAACTCTTATGTCAAGGCAGGTGATTACGATGGAGCGATATCTACCTTCGAAAACCTGGTGGCAGCGGGAAAATGGGACCGTTATAGCTACGGGACGATGATGCAAATGACGGGTGATAGAGGCGATCTAGGTTTCACAATTGACCTATACCGCCAATTATTGAGTCTTGGTGGACAAGCGGACGCGGCCATTCTTGGTGCCATCGTCGATGCGTACTGCCGGAATGACCATATGCAATCTGCTGAAGACGTATGTGTTCGCGCCGCGAGTAAAGGGATTGTTGATACCCAGATGTGGAACAAGCTCATTTACTACCACGCCATTCGCCGAGATCTTGCTGCCATCAACAGACTTCTTACTCTTATGGCCGACAAGGAAATCCCTTACAATTATTACACCTACCAGCAGTTACTTATAGGCCTCTCTATATGTCGACAATCTCTTCATGCTCTAAATCTCCTAACGGCGGCTTTGAGGGATAATATTTTCCCGGTTACCGTCGAGCACTTTCATATTGTCATGGGTGCCCTACTCGTGACGGGAGAGCCTGGGGCGGTCCTGCGGCTCGACAAGATGATGCAGGACTATGGGTTTCCCAGCTCATCCGAGAGTCTGTTCCTATTAACACAAACGCTTGGGCAATTTAGGAGTCTACCACCGTGGCAACGAGCCCGTTTAACTCCAACGGAGTGGCTTGGCGAAGCGTTCCGTTCATTTTACAGAATATATGGTCTAAACCGACGAAAGAAATTAGACAAACTAATACCTGGGCGCCTGCACAGCAAGGCAGGGGAGCTGTTGCAGCAGAATGCCGAGAAGTCCCATTTTAGTACTATGGTTTCCATGCTAACCGAGCTCAAAGATTTCGCTGGGGCTCGGGAGCTTGTCGACCTTTACCGTTACATTTTCCAAGGCTATGAAGAATTGGACGGAGTTTTGCCTGTGACGATGCTCAATTCTCTTATGCGTGCAGATTTCCAAGAAGCGCATTACGATCGTGTCACAACGACATGGGAGCTGCTCTTCGAAACTGCAAAGCAGGATGCACGGTCAGCCGATTACGTCGAAGAGCTTCCTCACACGCCAAAAGTCTCGGCCAAATATCGATACGTACTATCAAGTGGTCTCATGATTATGCAGAAGCTTCTCTTCGAAAAGGGAGATGCCGCCGGCATCCGGAGTATAGTCCGGGAAGTTCGTGAGGCAGGATTTGAGCTAGACAGCCAAAACTGGAACTTCTATATACAAGCACTTGTTCAGTTGAAAGACTACAAGGAAGCATTCGCCACCTGCGAAGAGATTCTAATGCCAAACTGGACTGGATGGTTTCTAGTACGCCATAGAGAAAGCGTGAAAAACAAGCTACCCCTAGACCTCCGGCGAAAAGGATCAAGCCCACGACATCTCCGGCCCATCTCTACAACGTTGTATCACCTCACGCGAGGCTACATGGAATTAGACAGGCTCAGCGTTTGGTCTTCAGAATTTGCTTCGACGCTCCATGAGATAGAGAAGGACTGCGTACAGGTAGTCCGAGCTATAAAGTCGATGATACGGCTGCGTTCGCGCCAGGAGTTAGATATCCTGGGCAAGGAGGACTCTTTCGACATTGATTCTATCGGTTCAGATGTAGACGGAGACATCTGGCCGGAAGTAGAGGAGTAAATAACTTCTCCTCAGGATGGACATACGTGCCTAGGTTAGATGTATATCCTGTTGTATATATGTAACTCTTGAATCTGTGCAATGACTAGACATACCATACTCACTCTATAGATGATAGACTTACTGATGAATGACGTTGATGCCTTGCCGTGTTCGTATAGCTGGTATATTTGGTAAAATAAGTCCTAGATAGGTGGTATTAACTACACACCTACCTAGGTAGGTACTTACTTATGCATGCCCTATACGCAAATCACAGCTGTGCATGATATATCTCGACGTATGCTTACCTAATAAAAGGACCCCCCTGGCTAGTCGCCATACTTCCCACTCTTGACAGCACAAAGGGCGCACCGAGGTGATAAAACAGGCCGTAACACGTATGTCTTTTATGTCCACCACATACCTGCTTATATTTATATCCGCGATAAATAAACGAACCAAACATTTTCTTACATATGTATATCTGATCAGATATAAGGGCTCAGGAGGGAATGCTAGCAAAACTAAGAATACCAACGCCGTCTTTATTTTACGTCTAAGCTCTTCCGACTTCTTTTTACGGGGATACTAAATTCGACCTGGGGTCGCTGTCATTATAGCGCTGGTGGGACGAATATGGCGCTTCCGTTCCCGCAGCCGTCGGATTTGTTGCCGGAGGGGTTTGTGATGGCCCGGTGTGCGCCGGAAGATACGCCGGGGATGACTTCTGTTTGGTGAGTTTGTGTGTTGGTTTTTTGAAGTTGATGATATGCGTACCTACCTATATATGTTAGATTATTTTACTAATTACCTAAATAATATAGTGAGTTTTTTTATATATATTTTCTTTTTTATAAAGTACGCCTTCAAAACCTAAGCCTGGGCTTTAAGCGGTCCCTACCGTGTAGCGTATACGGCATCTTTGGAGGCTTATGTAGATACCTGGCTACTCTTAGTCCGTATAGACATGTAGAGGGTACCTACCTACCTATCTCCCTACCTCAAATCAAGAGACAGCATCTACACCAAGGAAACCAACCAGGTTAACTAACCCCCCACAACCAACACAGTCATGGACGCCTTCTCCGCCAGCCCCGAGTTCACATACTGGTGGTCGCCATCCCCCGACGTCATGCGCACATGGCACGCGTCCCGGATCCGGGGCCGCTTCAGCGACCCGGGCACGCAGCAATTTAAAATCGCGAATGCGTCTTCTGGCGCGGTCGTCGCGTTCGCGAAGTGGGATCCGCCGAGGACGATGGAGGGGCTGCGGGAGGGGTTTGTGGTTTACGATGAGGTTGGGCTGGAGGGGGATGGGAAGACAGGGGGAGGCGTGCAGGGGAAGAAGAAGAAGAAGTTAAAGGCGCCGGAGGGTGCGGATGAGAAGCTTTATGAGGAGTTTTTCGACGGGCTGGAGAGTATGGGGGAGAAGTGGAAGGCGCATGAGAAGTTGGGTATGTGAGAATGTTTACTCCTGTTTATACTTACCCCCTTTTCTCTCATTTTCTCATTACCCTCCCCTATCCCAACACACACCTCCAAACCTCACACTAACAACAACAACCCCCCCAGTCCTCTCCATAATCTGCACCGACCCCTCCCACCACGGCCGAGGCATCGCCGCCTCCCTAATCCGCCCCGTCCTCGCCCTCGCGGACAAGGAGCGCATCCCCGCGTACCTCGAAGCCCTACCCCTAGCCGTGCCGCTGTACCAGCGCCTCGGCTTCCAGCCCGTGGACCGGCTAGAGTACGACCTAGCGAAGGCGGGGAGGCGGGGCAAGGCCGTGCTGACGATTATGGTGCGGGAGCCGCAGTCGGAGTCGGAGTCGGAGTCTACGTCGGCGTGAGTGGGTGGCGTTGCTAGCTTGGCAGGTAACTGACCTACCTACCTACCTACCTGGCTTACTCTTCCGGGTCGAGTTCGGTGGGATGCGCTGGTTGGTCGGGTTATTCGAGCTTGGCCTGGGTTTGGCTGTGGAGCGCATACATAGGTAATGTGCATTTAATGTATGTAAGTATGAGATGTCTCAGAACAAGCCATGGCTCGTCGACAGGAATTACTCGTGTGCTGATAGGATTGGATATTGTATAGTCCGAATATGCAGCTCTTAACCCCGGGATAGAAACCTTGGCACGGGGGCTTGATATTACGTAGTTCCTATATTTGCCATTATTATAGATGAGTGACCTCTTAGTTTTATAGCTAGGCCACTTATATGGTCTAGGACCATATTCTTCGACCTGGGGCTATGTGAAATTATAGTTATCTTTACGACAGTATCTCCATTTCATAATAGATATTTCAAGTTACTCTCTATCCTTACCGTATTTAGCTCTGGATATGTAGATTAAAGAGCCCGTATACTGTTCATGACGCTATAGAGAACACTATTATGAAGAAACATCTCGTTTATAATAGCCCATTAAACTCCGCATAAATCTGTGTTATGAGAGCACAAGCTAGCTTACCTAGCTGTTAATATCAGCTTTTGTGCGCGGGTCCGTCTGTACGGGCCCTATAGCATTGGACGAAAAAGGGAAAAGGGAAAGGGACATATGTGCGTGCCGTCTACCTACCTCTTTAGGTACCCAACGCATAATTCCGGCTCCAGCAACGGTGTGTAGGACAAGTCGCAACAGTCCGGCAACCAACCGTTTCCGTCGGGGAATTTCTCATTCCCCAAGACCAGGTCATGCTATGCTCAGACGCAACCTTAGGCTACGTGCGGCATCGCCAGCCCTCTCTTCCCGGTGCCTGGAGGCGCTGGCTGGCGCTGATTCGATTCGCGTCCACGCCGTCCCGCGCGGAAGGCCGCAGGTTTCTGCGGCCGCGCTTGCCCGGTGACGATCTTCCATATGTATTCCCCATGCAAGGAGCTCATCTCATAAGTCAAAAACAAGAATATGGAGTGTGTAAGTTAGGCAAGAAGGCAATGTAAGGGTTGAGTTGCTTGGCGATAATATACTCGTGCGCACGTGGCCTAGCTATACGCGTACGTACATATTTGTTTCTGGGCAGTTTTCGTCATGTGAGCTGCTCGAAGCATGTCGTGCCTAGCATTTCTTCGGGATGTTTCCCTTTCTTGGTACTATAGAAGGAAGTAGGGAGTAAGGAGGAGTATGTATAGGATAGATGAACGGACGTTGGACAAGTCCAGCAAACAGAGACAATCAGATAAGTTATTTTCATCTACCATCTCTGACCGAAGGCGGGACTCGGTGGGAGCTACCCATTTATACACATGAGATCGTCGACTCGGTAGGTATCATGAAAGTTGTCCACAGAACGGATTGCCTATGCAATTTAGCCTCTATCCCTATAACTCGGTAATAGTGATCGTTGATCATCGAATAACTTACATTCTATCAAAAAGTCGACGATATGCAATTAAGAACAACCGGAAATATTTATGCGTCTACTTAGACCGGTTCTTATGATGATGTACAGCAATCTAAATGATCGACGGGCTTAAGAGGTGGATCGTAGGACTAAGGGGTTGAGGCAGTTAGGAGTTGTTCATACATACATGTATGTAAGCTCTAGCATAATGTATGACCGTTTGACGTTATTTGGCTGGCCGCGTTGTTGGCCACGTCGCATTGCGATCTGGTTTCGTATTTTCGCTATCACCATTCTACGGATATTCCTTTTTCTTGGCGTTACTGATCTATGGACGACTGAGCTTTGGGGTCCTAAGATCTAGATCGGGTATTATTATCCACTAACCGTGCGCTCTATCACACTATTGTTAATACCCGTTGTGGCATCCGTCCGCTTAACTTTAATAGTAGATCTGAGTAAAATCTTATTGAACTGTCCTGATCCCGATGTTTTCGAGTTTCGGTTTCGCTCGGAAGAATGTAAAGTTATCGTATAGTTACTACGTTCTACCCAGATAGGTATGATATAAATATCAACTTAAGAATCCCCGGTAGCTTATGATAGTTATTAGACGATACGCAAGGCGTCTAGTGAAATACTGGCACGGCAACTCAATGCCGCGTTTCTACCGCCAGCCCAGAGGTCCCGAATCCTGGATCGCAAACATGGAATTTTATAGGTAACGGCAGGGGCATAATAGCACGCGAGAAGGCTCGTACGCGTCGGTTCCAGGCGCAATCTCACCGCACTCACATCATGCGGTCCGAGACATAAATGGTTGCCTCCGTTATTAGGTAGATCGACGATTCAGCCTAGGTAGAGATAGTAATTGCATGTATAGCGTGAGTACTAAGTAGACGTCGAAATGAAAGGGGTCAGGGGCCTTGACGTGAGGACGAATAGAGAAACAAACTGCCAAAATTATAATTCCCATGTGGGTTAGCTATCCCACATTGCGACGAGTAGCTGCGCTTGCATCCACTTCCCCGGGACCGACTTAATAATAAAAGGTAACATCGAGAGAGTTGACAATAGCTGCTATCCATGCTTCATGAGGCGCACCCGAGATGATGTGTGTATGCACGCTGTAAGGGCGGGTCGATGATACAATCGCGACCTACTGGGTTGACAAGGGCTGAGGTTCGGATGGTGGTAAGTCTCAAGTGAGTGTGGTGGCACATGATGAGCAATCTTGAAACGGCGCGATGTGTTGTAAGCGATCCGCTACTAATCTCATCGGTTGTTCTTGATTTACACAATAGGATATCGACCCTGGACCGATCCGGGGACGTGTTGGGATAGACCATGCGCTCTGTTATTGCGCAAGACAAGTTCGACGGATGATGGGACGACAAACTTGATAATAACGTCCTTCTTATAATAACGACTAAAAAAAGAGCTGCCTGTCAGGTTTGACACTTTCTAGGATACTTTACCGAACGCCACCTCTCAGGGGTCTTATTTCAACTCCTTAACATCCAGTAAAGAGACAGCTAATGTAAGAGCCAACTGTTGTGAGGGGACCATGGAAATAAATCCGTAGATTCGGAATTTAAGCACGATCAGGTGCGCCTAAAACCGTTGCATAATCAAGAATATCTTCTTTTGCTCAAGATAAGATATCGCATGGCGTAAGCAGATCATCCTCGATGCCTACGTCTTGTGGGCTTACGTAGACTTCTAGAAAGAATGGTGATGTCGAATAATTTGTCTGAATCGGTTCGTGGCTGAATGAGAGCGTCCCATGTTCAATTTGAAACACGTTTTAGCGCGCCTGAATGGGTCTTAACTCGCTATCCCCTGTCTGCTAAACCAGATCAACGCCGGGATTACATTGCGTGGCTGCGCACGGAAGAAACCGCCATGTATTTCAATGTAATACCCGAAGCCACCGACTAGGAGCTTGTAAGTAAAAAATAGCCTTAGATGCTTTAGATGCTTAGTGACGACGAGCAACCATCAGACGTATAGAGAGAAAAGGCGATATTTGGAGAGCTTTTTGGGACCGTGTAGGCTATGATCATGGCTGTTCCTCTGCCTCGTGTTACAGAACAACGCGTTCCCCGGCAGCCCGGGTTGACGCAGGTAGACGATTCCTTTTGTGACTCTCGAGGAAAAGCCACTGAATGCCATCTGAGGAGAAATGATATTATGGGGAATCTCTGCAGTGCCGATCTTTGGGCAGTGGGCTAGACCGCCTTTAAGCAGGTACCAAGACTTCGTACGTAGCACAAAGTCCGCCACGTTCCTGTACAGAACATCGTTAGTGTTGGGGCGGTCTCATTTGACCGACAATGCATTGTCCTATTATGTGCGTGTTTGTATACGAGGGCATGCGAGGGCATGAAGAATCGGATTGAAAGCATAGCTGCTTAAGAGCGGATTCCGATGCATGAGTCGTGCCGCAAAAGAGACAAGTCATCTTTATTCCACATTGCCGCTATAGGAGTATAGCCTATCTGTTTGACAACTAGCCATTAAGCTATAGGTATTGAGGTTAGGATGCGGCTAACGGTAGAAAGGATTCCTTTTCTTACCAAATACATGGATAGATTACCTAGACCTGTTTCGTGTCGCCTCCTCCTGTTCTTCAATAGTCAACCTATTAGGAATTATCAAGCAATAAAATGCGATTCAATTACTTGCATTCTACTGTTGTGCGTAAAAATAACAACTGAAGGGATAAAGTAATTGTTGGCAATAAAGGCTGAAATAATGGAGAAGGGAAAATGGAGGATGATTTTATTATTCATGTAATGAAAGGGGTATACTACCTACCTAGCTAGAACTGCTAATGTACCTAAAATAGCGAGGAGTTTATGGGTGTTGATTTGGCCTACCCTTTGGAAATGACGGCCACCGTACGTATTTGTGAGGGTACCTAAGAACAAACGTACAGGAGAACTTATGCAGGTAGATGCGCTGTTCTTCAGCCCTATTAAGCGATCCTGTCGCCTCAAATTCTAGAATAAGTCAGCATGCAGCACACTCTTCCTTAGCTTGTAGCTTGTGAATGATAAGATTTCTGCCTCATCTGTAATCTACCTTCATCCCAACTATCTTATTGTTGTCAAAGTTAAAAGTGCTGCCCTTGTAATACAAGTACACTTCTATGTAATCCGGCTAATTTTAAGCTCATGTTAGGTATCATAGTTTAGTCACGGTTACTGTTGTTTTAGGTTACCAAGTTGGGACCTTCCATCTTACGGTTATTGGTAATGGAAGTATGCATATGAGGTAAGTACCTCCTATACGTGTGCCTGTCCGTATTGGACCTGCCTCTGTCCAAGTCTAGGTACCTGCATATTATTAAGGTTGTCTAGCGTTTACCAAGGTAGGCTGGTTTAACATCAGCATATCCAATATATTGTTAATATTCAATCTTATCTTTAACAATTAAAATACATTATATTGATACTATAAGAATTATATAAAATATAAATGTTTAAAAATATCTTGCTTCATATAAATATTCACGCATATAAGTAAAAACAGATACAAACGTGAAAATAAATATTATACAGCACGGATAAGTACATATGATCTGTCATTGGACAATCCGTATTCAGTTGGTGGGTACTTCAAGTACAGTACCTGTATTAGGTACTGTACATACCTACATGTAGTACACCGTTACCAGAACTGTCCCACTTGAGTAATAAGGGTCCATCTCTGAGACGACTAGGAGAAGACTGGTACCAACAAACTGGGCTCCATCCACAATTTGTAAATGTATCCCCTCCATGCCGTGGATTCCCCCCCTTTCTTGTACACTCCGAACTTACCTATCAGTTTAAGCATCCGTGAATCAATCATTGAATTGGATTCGCACGAGTATCCCAGAATACAGAACCCAATAATTCATTTCACGCTTGTCACGATTATCACGTTTCCCTTTCTTACATGAAATCGACAAGCTAACCTAGATTCTTCTACTATCCTGTTCCTGATTCCTGATTCCTGATTCTTGATTCTTGATTCTTGATACTGTTCACTATACGGCCCGTGGCCATATTTTTCTATGTGGGCTGGTTTCACCTGTCCGCCTCTCCTGTCTCGCCTTTTGGCTCGCTACTACTATTCAACGCCTCAAATTTTTTGACTCTTGTAATCACGTACCAATTCACCACGCGCAATACACAGTGGCGCCTTGCTAGACCTCGATACCTACCACGACAACCCTCTGTTATTGCTTCCTTGCTGTCCTGTCGATCAAGTCTCCGAGAAACTACCCGGTTATTCTCTCCGACAGACGTAGATCCTATACACCTCCTTATACCGACCTTTAGCGAGAGTTCGTTCACGCGCTCGACCTACCTTTCGTATTTTACCGTTCCGTATATTCGAGCTGTCCCCTTTCGAGGTTGCTAGGTGACAGATTCCATGCTGCGATAGCCCCGTCTCGATTGCCTTTTATGACTCTCCGACCTTAATTCGACACTTTTCTATAAGTTAGACAACCTATCAAGTTACCCACCTGTTGGCTACATTGTCTTGCTTTGGACATAAATTCGGATTGACTACATACAATAACGGCACATGATGGATGAATATACAGAAGCTCCGATGGACAGCGATGATGTCTTTCCATGCAAAGGCTGCGGAGAGGTATGAGAAGGGCATTTATCTGTTGAGGGATATCATTGCTAAGTTCTACTGTTAATCTAGATACTTGAAGAGGGTAAAGCATTTGAACTAGGTAGGTTCTATATCTATTCCTATATCTCACCTTAACCTCCAGACACTACGTTGGCCCAAAAAACCTGTTCAAGTTGATGTACGACGGTTCTGACCATGATACAGCTGGAAACCGATGGCATCTCAATTGTTTCCGATGTAACACTTGCGGTACCCTCCTCGACTCCGATGCGAACCTTCTGTTGCTGGGAGATGGCTCACTTATTTGCAATAACTGCACTTACAGCTGTAGCGCTTGCGGCGACAAGATTGAAGACCTCGCGATACTTACTGGAGACCAGGCTTTCTGTGCGGCCTGTTTCCGATGCCGAAATTGCAAGAGGAAAATTGAAAACCTCCGATATGCGAGGACATCACAAGGAATTTTTTGCATGAACTGCCATGAATCTCTAATGGCTCGGCGTAGAAAGAAATCTAAAGCCGCCGCCCAGGCAAAGGCGCGCGAAAAAGATGCGTCGCCAATGATCGTTGACAAATCTCTCCCGGCACTCCCTCCTAATGCAATACCGCCGAATGCCTTCTCTAACGACAGGGTTGATCCCGATTCCGATACGCCTACAGAACTGTCGCCGCGACCACGACCGGGATACCCTCGGAACGACTCGTCAAGAAGCAATTCGAGACCATCTAGATCCCCCGAACGCTCGGTCGATCACGGTGGGAGAGACGAGGGCTTGTCTCTTCCTTCGCGGGCTTATCGCAATAATCGGAACTCAACTGTATTTCCGGGTAGTGAGGTCGGAGGTAGTAACGCTGCCGATGATCAAGGTTTCTTCATCCCCGTTGCTTTGGACCCAAGCCCGGTGCCGTCCACAACTCCTCGATCGACCTCAGAGGCTCTGGCCGACCCTAACAGGAAGCCAAAGGAAAAAGACTACTTCAATCCCCCCAAGCCAACTACTGGTCCGGACCGAAGGGATACTTCACAGTCGTCCACTCCGCATATTGCTTTCCAAGAGAAGGCAAGGCAATCTTCATTAGATTATGAGGCTCCACCTCCTAAAGACTTAGGGAGGAAGCTTTCCAAGTCTTCTAGGAGCGATAAGAACCCGCCACCGAAATCATCTCCCCCAGAAGACCGATCTCAGAAGGCACCGAATGGAAAGGCTCATCCCTCGGATAATTTCAAGTTGCAGGAAGCACCGAAGAGTAAAAAGGCAAACTCGCGGACGAACTCTGAATCAAATGCAGTTCAGGACTCTACTATTTCTAGGGATAGCAGCAGTTCTAGCCGAAGGAACAGTTTGCCCCAACATTTGAATGCAGGCGATAAGACGGGTACTCCGCGTAGTTCACAAGACTCTCGCCTCAAAGAAGATGACGAGGCGCGACCTAACGATTCTCTAACCATGCCAAGTAGCAACAATGGAAAGCCTGTTGCCAGAAAAGAGCTCCCACCTGCGGCTTCTAGAAACAGTAAGTTTTATTAACAAGGCGAGGCAGTCTATTCTTAACTAACACTCTTTAGTGAACGGTACAGCCTCTCGGCCTTCCGAACAAAAGCCTTCCGATCCTTATATGACCCCTAGGGCACCACCTGCTCCACCAGTATCGACTGCGGGTCAGGAGTCGGTGAACTCGAATGGTGAACCCAAAACATCGCCTAAATTGCCCAGATGGAGCGCGGGTGGTGACTTCAGTATGGATGAAGATATGGCTCGTATCCTAGGCACGGATGAGGGTTCTTCTTCCATTCTTCGCCGGGTTTCGAACGCGGTGCGACATGGACGGACTAATAGCACTGAGTCAAGTACTAATCTTCCTCGCATTGGCCATACGCGAAGCGCCAGCGAAACAACCCGTACTACTACATCGCCTCGTTGGCCTAAGACCCCTATAGCGGAAGATGCCTTACATGCCAACATACATGACCTTAATAGCCCGTTGTCGGTGAATCCAAACGATGACCCGGCTCTGTTGAAACGACGCCTACGGAACTCGGAACAGAGAGTAGCAGAACTAGAGCGCCAGTTCAATAACGAGAAAGATTTGAAGAATCTTAACCAGAAGTTAGAGGAGAAGCGCAAGACTGTTTCTGTGTTGGATACTCAAACCGAGATAATGATTCGTCAGTTGGAAGTACTGGCTGGATACGTGGAAAGGGCCAAGGATACTAAGCGACCTATTGACCCCCGCGAGTTGGAGGAATCTGCACTGAAGGACTTTGTACAAAAACTCGAGAAGCTGAAGCAGTCTATGTCAGCTAGCCTCGAGCAACTTCACACTGAGCGAGATGAACTTGTTGAGGAAAAGAATAGAGCAATTGCGGAAAGAGATCGTGCTCGAGTGGAATTTGAACAACTGGTGTCTAAGAATGCACAGTTGGCCGACTTGAACAACGATCTTACAAACCAAATCCAGGAACGATTCAAGAATCATTCGGACCCTAAGTCACCTCCGAACGGGCTCGGAATTTACAATCAACACAAGGGTTCGTCGAACCATTCGATCAGCTTAGACAGTTCCAGCATCCAGACCGGTACGACGATCCTTGGCGGAGACCAAGAAGAACCAATCCTTGAGTCTGGACCGACTGTGGTTAAGATAGGAAAGGGCCAAGTCAAGAAGTTCAACTGGAAGAAAGGATCAAAAGCCATGGCCCAGAACATTGCCAAGGGTGTGAACCGTACAGTCGTTGCCTTCCAACAGCCAGAGCGCGAGCGTCACGGGCAGCTAGGCATGGCCGGCGAGAACATTGGTCTCCCTTACAATATGACCATTGTACCTATTGAGTCGCCAGTTACGCATACAGTTATTAACGGCCAAAATCGCCAGCCCATAGATGGTGGTCGTCAAGGTTTCTTCGGCTTTAAGAAAGGGAACACGCTCCCGAGAACCATAACGGCAACGAACATGTCATCCCCGGCTGTTGCAGAAGCACCGAGTGTTCTCTTCGGTTCCGATCTATCAGAGAGAGCTGACTATGAACGCCGCCAAATTCCGTGCGTTGTGACACGCTGTATCGAAGAGGTCGAGCTGAGGGGTATGGATATGGAAGGCATCTACCGCAAGACTGGCGGAAATTCCCAGACCAAGGCCATTCAGGAAGGATTCGATAAGAATGAGAACTTCGATATTTCGGATCCAGATATAGATATCACGGCGGTAACGAGCGCGCTGAAACAGTATTTCAGGAAACTACCGACGCCGTTACTGACATTTGATGTCTATGATCGCATACTTGAGACGAATTGTAAGTATCAGCTAAACAAGCGTTCGAGTGTTGAAGGAAAACTAACTTGCCTAATTCAGCAATTGCAAATGATGCGGATAAATGCACCCATTTGCAGAGTGTATTCCAGCAGCTCCCGCCTCAACATAAGGACTGTCTTGAGTTCCTGATGTTCCATCTTCATCGTGTCTCTGAGCGAGAACGAGAGAATCTTGTGAGTCATTATATTGCTTTATATCGAGTTGGCTAGGCTAATATTTGAATAGATGACCCCGAAGAATCTTGCCGTGGTCTTCGCACCGACTATTATGCGAGATCACAATATCGAGCGAGAAATGACAGATATGCACGCTAAGAATCTTGCCGTGCAATTTATCATCGAGAATACGCATAACATTTTCACCTAACCCACTTGGAATTCTCCTATTTACGCCACCCATACTTGTACTCGATATTTGTACATACTAGACCGAAGGACAAGTGTGGTTCGCCGGCTTGGCAGTGAGACCACGCGGAAGTCAACAGCATTCATGTCTAAGTCCGGAGTTTTATTTTTGCAGGGATCATGACCATACGATTAGTTGGGAGCGCTGCCACACGGCTCTTGGCTCGTCATTGGATTTTGTTTCGACCTTTCTTTTCCTTCTCCCCAAGGAGGTGTTACGGCGGCTCTCTACTTTTCTTTCTGTCTTTCACGGTAGGAAATTTAATGATATCCTTGAGAGCATTGCGATTTTGTTTCTTTTCCTCACTTTTTTGTCACGTCTGCGACGACCTAACCCACACGGGGACAACGCCGGCGTGTTTTTACGAAGGGTGGAAAGGGAGGGGGGAAGAGATAAAAGATGGAGATGAGAAAAGTGAAAGAGGAGTAGGTGATGGGCTAGGGGGACGATACTATTTCTCGAGACGTTGCTGGTGGTGTGGTAGAGCGGTAGGGCTGATATGTAGACTCGATAGGTCTTGGTGCAGACAAGACAGAACAAACAGAGCTGATGAAGAGAGATCATTGGCACGTGCCGACTGGTCTTCGGAATAGATTTATTGGCCTGATCTATTGTATGGGGTGATTGTTAAATGAAAGGCTTGTCTGAAGTGTGAACGTAGAATGGGAGCCTTGACCTTCGGTAATAGGTATCGACGCCTTCTAACTCCTTAATTCGACGTCTTCCTCTATTAGCTCATCGAAAGCTGGACTTCTTGTAGATGTGGAAGTAGATGTTAATAAGATATGAGCTGAGTTCACGGGTCGAAGTTATCTGTAAATTCTTCTCCACGCGTAGTAAGACGTGTAGTATAAGTCTCTTTCCTTTTCTTGTCTCTTCTTCTATCTCTCTATCTCCCTCCATTCCCCCTTTCTCAATCATCTCGTTATCCACCTTACCTTTCTTATATCTCCAAGTTCCTGTTCACTTATCACGTTGATATGCAGGGTAGTTTAGAAGGGGTATTAACGTTACTAGGCTAAGCAACCCCTTGGTCAGCCAGGGCCACGGAAATTTTCAAGTTAACGGCAGTGGCAACTCGATTATGATGATATAATGGAATAGAATAGAATAAAAGAGTGACAGGCACGCCAATGAATAGTTAGTTAGGTAGTTTAGGTAGTTTCTTGCTATACAACGTATCATAGATACCTGTGTTGGCCCTAAGAAATGAGATTACATATCTACCATGGCAGTTCTTAGTAGCCTTCTATCTGAAATAATCTATGAGGTAGCTTGATTGATTCCTATTACAACCCGCCCAACCCGCCCAACCCGCCTAGCACGCAATATACGGCTCTACATAAGCCAGAATCCCACAATTAAGCAGCAGTATACATAGGTAGATTTCCTCAGCCGTAGATCCGCTCGTCCTAGTCTTCGTTAATCACGTAATAGCCTCCAATGCGCCTCTTCCACAACGCAGACTAGACCGCTTAGCGACGTATATATATATATATATATCTGGATAGTTCTACGGCGGCGTCTCGTGGCTTTGGGGTCCCTTTTTACACGAGGTTTGAAGAATTGGGCCGTGAGATAACCATTGGAGTTATTCTAGAATAGTTTCTAGAATCGCCTACGATAGATAGATAGGTAGGTAGCCTTGCGGATTCGTCGTGAAGGATGAATGGATGATAAGAACTCTGACCAATGTCTAAAGCGGCGCCGTATATAGATATCAAGCCTGCTCCAATACGAAATCTCTACACCGAGATTAGCGTGCTGACACGCCCAAATAAGACGATAGCTTTTTCTTTTTTTTCTGCTTTGCTTTGCTTGAACCGCAAAGCTCGTATGCCAACAGGGCGCTACGTAAAGGTCTATCTATCTAGTTCCTCTTAGTAGTAGTTGGGGGATTAAGCGCGTTATGAAGCTAAACTAGACCCCGTCGTGAGATTCCGTACTTAATATATCGCGGAAGAAACCCGCCGCCGTTTAATCCTACTTATTTTGGATGAGGCTGGATGCTAGCTGCTGACTTTGAGCCTCCTAAGCGCTAGTTATACGTACGTAGGTACGTATGTATGACCGAGGCGGTATTATAGGGTTAGGGTTATTGATAGAGCGGAGGTGATTATCTGCTTAGGCGGCTTAAAAGATCCAATACTAGTTTGAGGGGGCGATCAACGCCTATCTTTTTACGCGATCGAATAGGTAAACGCGAATGCAGGCCCCGTGTTAGACAACCTCCGAGCCCTCAGGTAGGAAGCGGATACCGGCAGCAATGGCCTGCGTACTGAAAAAAACGTGGAAGGCTTGCTCGCTGGCATGCGTCTAGCTGTAAGTAAGTAAGCCAGCCTCCGTCTGACATGCATAACACACAAGCAAGCAAGGTATAGACGTGCGATGCGATGCGATGCGATGCGATGTTACCCACTCTGCCACTCTGCCACTCTATAAAGGGCCGCGGCCGGTCTAGTCGAGCTGAAGTCACCAGCTCTCTCACCTTCCTATTGCTGCACCACTAATCTTACCTTTGCACCGAGGAAATCTCCTTCTTGCCTATAGGAGCCATGCCGATTAATTGATTAAGAAGTTGTAACGGTCGTTAATCTCGTCGCCCAGGCCCGAAAGAAATACATACCATTTCGAACATGTGATTTTGACAGTCTTGATATGCCGATGCGGTTATTGTCCCGCCTGCGTGTAATGTATGCGTGAACTGTCGTAGGAGGGTGTGTACGAAGTAGTAGCTCGACGCGGCAGGGCTGCTTACCATCGAGGCGCTTACTTTACCCCTGATCTAAACGGCAACTGGCCGCGATTGGGCAATAGAAGGCTAAATTAGGACATCTCTGTGGCTTTGGCAGCGATGAAATTCTCCGATTTAGCGCATACATAATTATGAGGCTTGTGTCTCTTTTCCAGCTTCGTTTCTTTTAATAGAAACGCAGTGCTGGTTTCTGTTCCTGGTCTAGAAGACTAACTAGATAGTAGGTAGTTAGCTGGCCTGCTAACGACGGCGAGGGGTAAGGATCTTAGGCCAGGGCCGCATAGGATCTTTTACCTACGAGGCAGCTGCACGTAAAGAAACACCCCAGGAACGATCCTTTCTTGATCGTTAGAGAGTTGAAGGATCAAATTGGAAGACTGTGATTAGTCCAAACGGAGCTTAGTACGCCAACAGCACGGCAGCCTGCTTTTGAAACTCCACGGGATGCACAACATGTTCAAATGTACATATCGAGACACGAACGTGAGGTATAGGTAGTTTCGAGTCGAGGAATTGGGGGGCGCCGAAAGTAAGAAGAAGAAATCGTATTTGGTATTCGTCAATTTGGTGGTGCCGCAGCCATGCTGTTGGAGAGAACTCGCGGAATGCCTGCTGGTTCGTTCGAGTTGGTGTTAGTGCTGAGCCCTGATTGGTAGACCGCTATAGGAATCGAGATGCGCTCCTACGGTACCGGATGTTCACCTGCAAGGGGGTTTTCTTGATCCGAGCGCGGGGCGGGGGGCGGGGGGGGGGGGGGGGGGGCGGGGGGGGGGGGGGGGGGGGGGGGGGGGGGGGGGGGGGGGGGGGCGGGGCGGGGCGG